>NW_026902463.1:6055932-6683899 GCF_027409185.1 Cynocephalus volans | reverse complement strand
CCCAACAGAACTCGGAACTCGGTAACCTGGCACTCACATTCTATACACAGCCCCTTCCCCAGCTCGCTTGGCCACAGGCAGAGTGAGATGTTGTGGTGTATCCCGAGGTCCCGGGGCCGTAACCCCAGGAAGCCCTGTGCTGGGAGGCTTGTCCAATGCTTCTGGCCCTGGTTCAGCCCTCGCCCTCGACCCCTGTGGCCGTCTGGGAAGAGGTCCCCAAAGGTAATATCAGGTGGCCCAGAGGAGGTTGGGCAAGGCCAGGCAAGCACTATGAGCCTCCCTGGTTGACCGCACCCCCTCCTCCTGAGTGTGTGGAAACGGGGACATGGGACACCCTCCCAGGGCAGGGGCAGAGGGTGGGGGGTTTATAAACCTGCTGGTCCTGGTGTGTTCACACCTCAGGTCTGGCTGAAGGGTGAACGGGGACTGCCGGGGTGGCAACAACCACCCTGTACATTAACCCTGGGCCCTCAGTCTGTCTTCTCATGTCCTCCCTGGGGTTAAGACTGGCCTCCAGCCCCTGCCCTCCTTGGGATTCATGGTGCTGTCACTGTGAATCTCTCCCCTGTCCTGTCCTAGAGTGAAGACACATCTTCATTAAGCTCGGATGCCACCCACATGGTGTGGCCTGTCCCGGCACGCACCCTGAAGAAGCGGGTGGAGCACCTGGTGCCTGCTGTCTTGGGTGGTGACCAATCTTATGTCCACCTGTTTCTGTCAAGCTACAAGAACTTTGCAAGTCCCCGGCATGTGCTGCACCTGCTTTTCCTCAGGTGAGCACTCAGGCCATGGTTCACACAGTGTCACTGGCCGCCTCCAAGCTGTGAGTCTTAGGACTGTCACCACACCCCTCTGAGCCTCAGTGTCCTCCTGTGTTCAGTGGGTGGTCACAGGAACAAGCTCCAGTGGGTCCCCCATGGAAAGTGCTGCTCCTGAGTCCAGCCCTGTGGAAGGTCTGCTGGAGGGGCCACGGTCGTCCTCATTCAGGATTCCTGACACCCCCACGAGGAAGTCTCTGTCACCCCCTCACTGACCTCGTTGACTTGGGCTTCACTGTTTTCACTTTTTTACAGGAAATATGAGATTCTATCTGTAGGCTTCTGGGTGTATTCAAAGCAGGGAGACCAGAGGGGGGCAGAGCGACTTCAGGTGCACCCAGATATCTTGGGAGGAGTTGGTTGGGGTTCATTCCTTCAACAATGATACGTGAAGCCACACTATGTGCAGTCACTTTCTGGGCACTGACCATAATCCAATGAAGCGAGGAGACTGCATTCCTTGCCCTCTTGGGCTTCCATTCCAGTCAGAGGTGAGACAGTCACAGTAGACATGAGAAGCAAGTAGTGCCACCATATGGTAGATTTGACACACTCCTTACCTCTTCTAAGTATCGAAACATGATTTCTGATTGTGACGGGGATGGCGAATCCCTGGAGCAGCTAAAATGGTAAGTGGAGTTTAGGTGCAGAAGGAGGGGCTCCCATCTCCACACAACTGCGTGTGGTCTGCGGGGGCCTGTGGGTGGGGGGCTGGCAGAACTCTGGCTCTCACACATCTTATGATTCCTGCTACAGGGCTGAGGGCTCAAGGCTTTCCCTGCAGGGAAAGGAGTCAAGACGGCTGGGGATGTGGTCCCAGGCACCGTAGGGTGTGCGAGAGGCTGGAGAGCAGAGTGAACCCAGAGAGAATCCATCCCCACGCCCTCCCACCCAGCCCTGCCCACACCCCCAGAGCCCGTGCTGAGCCAGAGCAGGAGGTGTGCAGAGCATCCCGCTGACACTCGGGGCTGGAGCCTCCATGGGGATGCTCAGCTGGTGCTGAGGGTGCAGAGTGTGGTCAGGGCCAAGAGATTGCTGTCACTGGGAAAAGGATATGCAGATTTTCATGCAGACACTTGGGCAGTACATTCACGTGTGAGCTCAAGTTTGGGCTTTTCCAAGGGCCCTGGGTAGGCCAGGGGAGCAGCGAATCCCTCTGTTTCCTCATTTATCAGATATTGCTGGACACCTCCTGTGTGACTGTGAGTAATGCCCAGAGCAGATAGCACCCTGCTGGGGTGAACAGGTCATTCCAGCAGGGATGGGGCAGTGACACAGACAGAGGAGGTTGTCAGGATTCCCTGAAGAAGGGAAACGTGGTCACATCAGTGGTTGAAGGCTCCTCCCATGGAGGCTTTTGCCAGCCCCTCCTTGGCTGCCAGGCCCATCTGTGCCTGAACTGCCATACTGGGGGTGGACATTGGACGGGCTGGTCTATGGACAGGCACGGGCAGAGCGTACAAGACTGCAGCTCACTCAGGGGAGCCTTGGGAGGGCAGCATAGAGGGATAGGCCAGGCCTCTGATGCTGTTGCCCAACTGTCTCCCACAGTGCCATGTCCTCTGTCTTAAAGATCTGGCTGGAATTCTATTCCACTGATTTCCATGAGCCTCCTGAATTTCATTCTTTGAAGTTTCTTCCGGCCTATGTACATATCAGTATGCGAGGTTCAGAGGTGGAGCGTAAGGCTGATCTTCTTCTGGCGCAGCTGGAGAAGCCGGAGCACCTGCAGCCTAGTGAGGCAGAGACTGAGGGTGAGGAGGAAGAGGGTGGGTGCCCGTGCGGGTTTGGGGAGGGGCCTGGGCTGGGCCACACAGAGCAGAGTTTCCAGAAGCAGGCTGGGGACAGAGGCACTGAGTACTCAGAACAATCATACAGTGTTCTGCAGTGTGGGGAGACTTCCTGAGGCTGGGTCTCTGGACTTGGGCTTCTAGAAAGACAGTGTCATTGGATGAGACATAGAAACTCACATTGATATTTTCAATTGTTGTCTCTCCAGTTCCAGCTTCCGCCCAGGCTGAACAACTGCCCCAAGAGCTGCTGCCATGTTCGGCTTGAGTTCCAGCTCCAGCTCCACCTCCACTGCCAGAGGCAGAGCGAGAGCAAGATCCAGAGCCCAAGCCAGAGCAAGAGGTAGAGCAGGAACAAGATCCAGAGCAAGAGGTAGAGCAGGAACAAGATCCAGAGCAAGTGGTAGATCAGACGCAAGATCCAGAGCAGGAGCAACAGAAAGATCAAGAGAAAGATCAGGAGAAAGAGCAAGAGAAAGAGGAGGAGAAAGATCAAGATCCAGAGGTAGAGCTAGAGCAACCTGACATAACCGTTCCTGAAACATCAGAAGAATTAGAAGAAACAACAGCACCCAGGGAAGCCCTGGCTCCAGAGCTCCGACAAACACCCTCACCAGTCCCCACTCCAGATCTGTTCTTGCCCTTCCTTGACGCTGTGCTTCTCCTCATTTTTGTCTGTGTCCTGCATCTCCTCAAAATTTTTCATCTTTTATTTTCAATAATATCCCTTGTATAAAATAAAGTGTTTTTAATATTTTCAAAATTACCATTCAGTGGCATTAAGTACATTTTTCATATGGTGCAACCCTTACCACCCTCTAGTGATCGAACAGCTTCATCAACTCTGTAGCCATTAAGCTGTCACTCCCCATCCCGCCTCTCCCTGTCCCTGACTACCACTCCATTTTCTGTGTGTGTGAATGTACCTATCGTGGATTGTACCTATCATTAAAGTTATATGTTATGTGGCCTTTTGTCCCTGGCCTCATAATATGAGAAAGATCTGATTAATTTTCATTTTATGTTTTTAGTAAGAGGAAAATTACAGAAAAATCAAAGACTCTATGTAGAAACACAAAGCCCTGATAGTTATTATTGCCATAATCTTGAAATAGGAACTACTTTTGAAAGACCAGAGAGCCAGAAGCCACTGAGGAAAATGCTGACTTTTCCTGGTCCAAACAAAAACCAGAATAATGTCAACAGGTGAAAAGACAAACCCCTGACTGGAAAATTCTTCATGGGCAGAGAAAGGGTAGTATGCATCCTAGTTGTACAAAGAGTTCTCATTTATCCATAGGGACAAAGGACATATTCCTGCAGTTCCACAGGGAAGCAATTCATATGGCCAGTAAATGTCAGACATCCGCGGCCTCCCTAATGATTATGCACAGAAAATTGCTCACTATTTAGATAGCATTTGCCCCATCAGATGGGCAGGTCTGTATGTCTGATGACGACCAGCTCTTGTGAGAATGAAGGAAGAAGAGGTCCCAGCGGATGCCCCAGGAGATGTGTTCATTGATACCCCAGTCGCAGGAGCCACGCAGAAGCTCCTACCAAACAGCCCACGAGTGTCCATGTGCCGGGCAGCACTGATGCTAGGAAGTTACGCCACATATATATGTATTCTACCTATGTTAATCAATAGATTCAATAAATCTAAACTTGAAAAATTCCAAAGAGTGATGTTTAGGGGACTTGTCAAATAACCTCAAAGTCAATATGAAAAAAAATTATGTGCAAAAATGGCCCCCAAAATGTTCCAGACATAAGAAGAACAATAATAATAAAAACAAAGAGGAAATTTGCTCCGTCTAATAAAATGTATTGCAAAGGAACATACTTGAAAGTGAATGAGATTGGCAAAGAATAAGCGAATAGTTCAGTGGAGTAAAAGTTTGAATTTTGAAACAAATTCGGGTATATGTGGAAAGGATTCAGATTACTTAGGGGAAAGCACTTCGTCATTACAGAGATTGAAATATTATTTATTTGGAAATTGAATCCAGTTATGCTTTTGCTAGGTACCGTTCACAAAATTAAATTTGAGATGAATTACTAACTTCAATATTTTGCAAAAGTATTAAGCATTAGAAGAAAGAAAAACACATAATAATTTTCACAGAAGCCAAAACTACTTTTGATAAAATGTAAGACTCATAAATATCAAAACACTAGATAAAATAAGATTTGACCATACGTATTTGTATATCTCAAGATGGAGAAAAATGGGTTATGTGTATGTATTGTGAATTTAGAAAATCAAAAATAATTAATTAAAAACCTATTACAAACAAGACGACTTACTAAAATAAAATTTACATGCTGCGATTTAGAAAAATTCACTTATAAAATTAATAAATGTCTTATGTAATAACAATAACTATCTAGATTCCATTACACAAATCAAGATTCCATTTTCAATAGCCACAAAATTGTTAAAATATTTGGCATACAGCTAACAAGAACTCGACAAAGCCTGTTTAACTATGTGATTTATGCATTAGAACACTCTTTAAACATACATCCACAAACGATAGAGAAATGCCAGAGATATTTTCTTGGCCAGAAAGCCACATGATCCTAAGGATTTTATTTTCTCCTAAATTACTTTATACGTGTGTCATGATCACATTAAAAATAGTCTCATTTGTTTCTTCACCTAGAACAAAATAAGATGATTATAAAATGTTGATGAAACATTAATCGTTCATCAGAAACAAATGAGGAAACAAATCAAAGGGAGGGGTAAGTCTACCAGAGATCGAAATTTTTTTTTTATAAATTCTTCATTATCAAGACCATATGGAATTTGTTTATAAGTAAATATAAAACCTAATGAAAAAGAATGGAGAATTCAAAGAGATACCCAAGATTTATAGAAATTTAGTATTTAAGAAAGATAGCATTTCAAATCACTGGTGAAAATATGCTGCTACTAATGTAGCAGCAGTTAACATGGATGGCATAGCAGCAATTAAGAAAGCAAAGAAACTCCAACAAAAGGTAAATGCCACTAACTAGGTCAAAAGGACACGACAAAAAGTAATTACAAGCTATAATACTTAAAATGGATGATCAATAATGTTTCAATTTTAAAAAAACAAAAAAACAAAAAACCTCTTAAAATAGGATAATATCACTAATACAATGATGTGTGAAAAAATGAGATGAAAATGACCAACAAAATGAAATAAAAATGAACAAAATATATGAACAATCTAATAACACAAAAGGAAATTTAAATTGGCATCAATACTTAATTAGGTGCTTAAAATCCCTCATAGAGAACTAGACATTTAAAATATATTGAAATACAAGACTTCACCTATTAGATTTGCAAAATTTAATTTTTTGATAACAAACTTGTTAGTGAGACTGTGGGGATACAGGTATTATAATACACTGTGGTGGAATGCCAATGGTAGAGCCCATAAGGAGCAGAAACTCGCAAAATTTAGCAAAATTATACTTGTATATTTACTATTTTACACTGTAACCCAATATTCAGGAATCTATATCAAATGTATCCTTGAAAAATTATAAGGTGAGGTGTCGACAAGATTGGTAATATGACAATACCTATTACTAAGGGTTGGAAACTCCCCAAATTTTCATTCATAAGGTTTGCATGAATAATTAGGGTGCACTTTTACAATCATGATTTCTAAACACTGAGTGTAAAATGTTATTGAAAAAACGAACAAACTGAAGACAATGAAGAGATGTACATGTTCATAGATGAGAAAAGAAGTAGGGAAAATATATCAATTCTTCCAAATAAATCTATAAATTTTGTTTATATATAAATAACAATTGACATTTTTTACGCAATTTCATAAATTACTAATTCTATATTTCCTACCGTTGAGTAAAGGCATAGAATAGAAAACTCAGTTTTGAAAAGGTACACAAGATACCGTCGCTCGTGGTGACCGTGTGGCTTTAATAGCACACGGCTCCGCGGTCAGGACTGTCACGCCGCGGACTGTGCCTGCCAGCCTGGGGCCGAGGAACCGCCAGGACCGTCGGCCGACGACAGCCCACGCGGGTCCCCCTCACGGCTGTGCTCGGCGCCTCGTCAGCGCGGACCCCTTGCACCGACCTGGAGCGCCCGTGGGAATCCGTCGTGTCGCTGGAACCCGCTGTCATCGGCCGCAGAGGGGCGGGAGCAGGGAGTAGAGAGCAGGCGGTCGTGCGCTCCTGTCCCCGGGCGGGACGGGCGGCCTGTGGGCGGCAGCTGCAGGCAGGGCCACCAGCAGGCGCCACGGAGAGCGCACCCCGCGACCGCGGCTTCCCGTCCTCGGCTCTGAGCGCCGCGCACCGGCGGCTGCGGGGACGCGGCTGACAGCCCGGAGCGGACCGCGTGTCCTCTGTGCGCGGTGGCGTCTGCGCACGCGCACTGTCCCGCTTAGGGCAGCTCCTGTCACCACAGGTGAACGCCTCAGGGACCCATGTGGTGCTCTGGACGACACCTCCTGGGAGCCGATGTCTACACTGCAGCCTCCGAGCAGTCGGGGTCGGTACGATCCCCCGTGGCCGTCACCAGGGCCCTGTCCCCTGTCCGGGTTTATGTCTTCTTCCTAGTGGGAGACGCCCCCAATAGACTTCTAAGAAAACGGTCTTGGGCTGCTAAACGTCCAGAGGCCCTTCCTCGCCTTGTCGGACTCACGTTTGAAGAGGAAAAGCGGAGATCGGAACCGACTCTGCACGAGACGCTGAAGGCCGGACTCCCCTGTCATCTCCCTCTTGAGGCTCTTCCGCAGGATCCGTCCCCGGTACCCCCACACGCAGAGTTGACACGGTGTCCCCTGTGCTTCCCCAGTGTGGGGGCGGTGTGTGGACCCATCGTCACTCTCCACGTGGGGACCTCTGGGGACCTCCGGGACCTGTCCCTCCTTTCTCCCACGGTTCTCTCCTCCTGCCCAACTCCGCGGCTCTTCCTGGAGCGCGTGTTGTTCAGACACTGGCTCTGCCGGACTCGCACTTCCGTTTTCTCTCTCTCTTTCCCTTTTTTTTTTTTTTTTTTTTTTTTCGTGACCGGCGCTCAGCCAGGGAGTGCACCGGTCATCCTTATATAGGATCCGAACCCGCGGCGGCGGGAGCGTCGCCGCGCTGCTAGCGCAGCACGCTACCGAGTGCGCCACGGGCTCAGCCCTCTCTCTTTCCCTTTTACTCTTTTTACTTTTATATGCTTTTCTTTCAATTGTATCTTTCTTGTTATCCTTTTGTTTTTTTGATCTAATCAGGCTTCCCTTGTGTTATTTTCTCATCTTTCTAGTGAGTTGTTTTCTAATTTAAATTTCAACACTTATGAGCCGCCCCGTGCGGCACTCGGGAGAGAGCGGCGGTGGGAGCGCAGCGGCACTGCCACGGGTTCGGATCCCACATAGGGATGGCCGGTGTGCTCACTGGCTGAGCGCGGTGCGGGCGACACCACCCCTAGGGTTACAACCCCCTTAACTGTCACTCACACACACACAAAACAAACAAACAAAAATTTCAACAGTTATATTTTTAATTTCTAAATGACCTCCTGGTTATTTGATTCATCTTCTCCCTCTTCTACTTTAACAATGTCTGTTCTTCTTCAGTAAGTCCAACAGTTTCTCTCCTATAACTCTGAGGAAGTTAATGGTATTTTCTGTTTCCCTTGCATGATCTCTATTACTTCCAATTCGCTTTTTCCTTTTTTGTTTGTTTGCTTTGGCCTTTTTCATATTAGAGGATTTGCTGAAACTAGAGGATTTGCTGAAACATCTGGGGCCCCTGGCATCTGCTCATGGTAAACAGGGCAGCACGGGAAAGTCTTGCTCGTGTGCTGTGGCTTCGTGGCCTGTGGGTGACTCTGTGAGATTCTTTGACTGGGTTCTTGACTGAGGTGCCCAAATCAGCAGAGTGTGTACTGAAGAACTGGACTCCAAGGCCAGATGACATGCATTTGGATTTTTTTTTAATTTTACAAGTTTCCATGACAAATCCTAACAGATCTTAATGCTGAGCACACCAAAGACTGTTAACACTAGGTATTCAAGCCATCGTCAGTCACATAAAGGACACCTACAAATTTAGGATACAGAACTTCCAACAAATAGTCATTTAATACCCGTTATTTGAAACAAAGTGTTTCGTGGATATACGAATTAGAGAGCATCTGGCTTCTTTAAGGGGTAAACAGTGAGGTGGAGCTGAAGATGGAGAGAAGCCCAGAGAGGGGACTAGGAACGTGACAAGTTTGACTTCGCATCTCATAGGCACTTTTCACTTCATTTCTCTCCATTGCTAGCACAGGCTAAGTGTAATCACAAGATCGGCGCCTCAGCTTGGTTGAGTTGAAGTCAATGCAAGTCCTAGTTCAAAGAGGCCCTGAGTCTTCTGCTTGGGAGCCAATCCACACCATGACAGACAGATGTGAAGGGTTTTAATCGTTAGCAGGGTTGAAGTTTTCCAGGAGAACATGGGAAAATGAAAATTCTGAGAAGAAAGGAGGGAAGCAGCTAAAACTACCATGGAGCAGGGCCGGCCCGTGCGCACTTGGAGAGTGCGGTGCTGACAGCACCACATCAAGGGATAGGATCCCCTTACCGGTCTTCTTTAAAAAAAAAAAAAGTCATTTTTTTTCAACTGAATAACTTGTCTCCATTCCTTTTTATTATAGAATAAGAGGTGGTTCTGTGTTAAGTATTTTGGCACTTGGAAATAATAAAACCAAAATTAGAAATGGAATGTAGTTCTAAAACCTCATCAAATTACAGTGATAGCTATAGTAATCAAATCCATAAAAGATTCTTAAGTAATTATGACACTCAAAATTCAGAGCTACATGCAAAGTCACAAATATATTTAAAGTTAAAACTCATAGCAATATTAAAAACTTAGCAGCACAGTCACCTCCCTTGCCCTGCTGTATGTATCAATCCTTTCAAAGAAGCAGCCTCTCCTAAAGCAATTGTCATTTCACTAAATTGATCACCTGCCTCAAACTCCTTGACATTTGAATCTATTCTTCCAGAGTCATCATTTTAATTTCCCTCCCATGACTTGGAATTAACAGCCTCAATACATTTGCATTGTTCCCTGTACTATTCCACAATGGGGGACAAAAAGCCTACCCTTGCCTTATCTGTGAGCATCTTTTATCCTTGCAATCAGCTTATTCTCCATAGCAGCAGAGTATCTCTCTGTTGCATATTATTCCAATATGATCATGTATAGGCTGGCTGTTAGCTCAGCTGGTTAGAGCACAGCCTCGTATCACCAAGGTCAAGGGTGTGGATCCCTATATTGGCCAGCCACACACACACACAAAGATTCCAATATGATCATATATTTTACCTACTAGCAGCAGATGACACTGTTTTTGTTTTGTTTTGCTTTTTAATTAAATAATCTTGAAAAATATCTGTTTCTTTCAGACCTCTAGAATTTTCTAGGGCTTACTAAGGTTTATCAATTTCTCTCTTGTAAACACACACATACACAGAGTGCCTAGAACCCAAGTTGGAAGTTACAGCAGAAAGAAGATACTACATAGGCACAAAAAGAACAGCAAGAAAACTCCAATTCTGATGTTTTACAGGAATGATTTATCCCTTTGCAAAACATGTGTTCTTTCCATTTCTTTGCCTCTTGTAACTTAACACGTCACCCCTCTCCCAAATATCATCTACTTTCCACTAAACTTACTAGCTTTAATGCTCTTCGTTTTTAAAAGTCAAGCTCATTTGACACTTTCTGCAAAATAGCTTCTATCAATTCTCAAAAAAGGAATCTATTGTCCATTTTCTACTCAGCCTCATTCCAGAGCCTCCCCCAATATTGTTGACATTCTCCTCTATACCACATTTTTAAATGATAGTCCTAAACATAAAAGAAAAGCACCTCGATGGTCATATTCTTTGGATCATTTCTTTTGTTATGGGTGTCAGAATTTTTCACAGATTTTTTTCTCATTCAGTTTCATGCCAGGACAAATGAACCATAATTCTCTACTAATGTTTACGAAATTTGTAATCATCTTCTAGCTAAGATGTCATGAGACCCCCTTTCCTCCCTACACATGTGTACGTATCTGCATCCCCTATTCCTAGGGGGATTCTGCAAAAGATGAGGGGAGAGGGCTCCCTTGACTAGTGCGGGTGCCCAAGGTCAGCATGCTGGGGTGTCAGTTTCCTGGGATTGCCTGTGACACTGCTATCAAGGCCATGCACAGAAGCAAGAGGAATGTGTTGGCCAGAGAAGGAAGACCCAGTGGGCTACCTTAGAGGTTCAGAGGTGTCCCCTGAGACTGAGAGTGAAGAAATCCACAGTAAGTAGGATAATCAAGGAAGATAAAGTGAACAGCAGAAGTCAAGGCAGGATGGTGACTCTGGGAAATCTTTGTGCCCAGGCAGTTCCTGGCTGAAGGAAGTGGTCGGCAGACAGAATTGAAGGGCTGGCAGGTTATCAGGCAGCATGTTCATGGTGACCTTCCATCTGGGTATTCTTGATGAATCCTGTTTCACATGTTTCCAGACAATTCATTCATCAGTACTTGGCAACTATTACTTGCAGGTGCTGCGCTGGAGGCCTGGAATAGGGGCAGACCGAGGTGTAGACTCTGCTCCTGGGTTGCTGACTGTCAGGTGAGGGGGACTAAGGATCATGACATAATGCAGAGTGATAACATGTGTAGGTAGAGCACCAGGTAATCAAATCATAGACTCTTCTCAAGTGCAGCACTTCAGGGAGTATTTATGGAGCCCCCGTGTTAGGCCCTTCCTGGATTCTGCACACAATATAGTGATAGAGTTGCTGTCTCCCAGGACCAGTAGGCTTTGGGCTGGGATAGTGTTGACAGCAATGGATCTACATCACAGCAATGGATGTGTGTCTGGTGTAAAGAAAATGGGGTGTGAAGCCAAAGTATGGGGGTGGAATCCTGATTGTGTCAACAATGGATATTTTATTCCATTTGAAAAGAATTGCTGAACATATCTGCATACTTTCATCTAATGGAGATATAAAGTTATTCCAAAAATGGAATCTTCCTCAATTCTAGTTATGTTTGCATTGAACATGAGCACTTATCCTGGCCATTCAATGATTTTGAAAATAGGATTTGAATTTGTCAATAATATTTGTTACTTACTTACATCTTACACATCAGTTACATGTTGCTGTCATCATAATGAGCCAAACGCCTCTGGTTCTTCTCTGCAAATGGTGTTCATTTCCTACCATCTTCAGGTAGTTTCCTAATCTAGAATATTCTGATGGCCTCGTAGATCACTTTCCTCTCTTAGAATGTCAGGCACTCGATAGCACGTCTTCTCCTCTTTCTTATCCTGGGATCATCTCCCAAGCCAGGGTGCAGCTGAATCAGCTCTTTCTCCAGCTCTCGGCACCATGCTTGGCATATGGTGGATACAAACAGAGAGAACAGAGGAGACAGAGCACAAGACTCTAGAGACAGGCGTGTTACAATGACATTTAGAAAGTGACACCTTCTCACTTTTGATCCTGTATTGGTTAGAAGTGAGTCACTAAGTCCAGTCCACACTGCAGGGCAGGGGATTACGTGAGGATGTGTGCAGCAGATGGTGGGGACCACTGGGAGCTCCTGAGGAGTCGCCAACCACACAGACAGAGATGTGGCACTTGAGTCCAAACCTAAATACACACGAAGCCATTGTGAGGTTTTATGGAGGAAAGCAGTATGTGAATGCATGAAATTCCAACTGTCGCATGGTGCAGAAAGGGAAAACAGACCAAGAGCAAAAGTGACATTTTCAAGATTATATGACAGGAACCAGACCTGTCGTTAGTCGTATTCCATGCTACCTTCCACACCGTCGTGGATTTTATCTCTAGTCTTGTTTATTAGCTGCATGTGACACCGGCCATAGGTTTCAGAGATGTTTTCACACACATGTCTGATGCCATCCCTAGGAAGAAGATGCTAGAAAGAGCCCCACTGTGCAAAAGGGGAGACTGGGGAGGTCATGAGAGTGACAATGGCTTGTCCAGGGTCACATAAAGTGATAAGAAGCAGGAGCTGGGGATGAACCTACGTGTATCTCCTCAATGCTGTGACGCTGGCTGCACCCAGGCCTTGCACAGGGGTGTGGTCAGGCAGTGTTGGTGGAAGGGTGGGCAATAGAGAGAGTTCATGGGGAAGGAGGGTCAGCAGACAGTTACCCAGAGGGGCATTTGCAGTCTTGTACACAGAGGATGGGCTCAGGAAATGAGGTATCAGGAAGTGACTTCACTTCCTTGATGACAGACCCCAACAGAACTCGGAACTCGGTAACCTGGCACTCACATTCTATACACAGCCCCTTCCCCAGCTCGCTTGGCCACAGGCAGAGTGAGATGTTGTGGTGTATCCCGAGGTCCCGGGGCCGTAACCCCAGGAAGCCCTGTGCTGGGAGGCTTGTCCAATGCTTCTGGCCCTGGTTCAGCCCTCGCCCTCGACCCCTGTGGCCGTCTGGGAAGAGGTCCCCAAAGGTAATATCAGGTGGCCCAGAGGAGGTTGGGCAAGGCCAGGCAAGCACTATGAGCCTCCCTGGTTGACCGCACCCCCTCCTCCTGAGTGTGTGGAAACGGGGACATGGGACACCCTCCCAGGGCAGGGGCAGAGGGTGGGGGGTTTATAAACCTGCTGGTCCTGGTGTGTTCACACCTCAGGTCTGGCTGAAGGGTGAACGGGGACTGCCGGGGTGGCAACAACCACCCTGTACATTAACCCTGGGCCCTCAGTCTGTCTTCTCATGTCCTCCCTGGGGTTAAGACTGGCCTCCAGCCCCTGCCCTCCTTGGGATTCATGGTGCTGTCACTGTGAATCTCTCCCCTGTCCTGTCCTAGAGTGAAGACACATCTTCATTAAGCTCGGATGCCACCCACATGGTGTGGCCTGTCCCGGCACGCACCCTGAAGAAGCGGGTGGAGCACCTGGTGCCTGCTGTCTTGGGTGGTGACCAATCTTATGTCCACCTGTTTCTGTCAAGCTACAAGAACTTTGCAAGTCCCCGGCATGTGCTGCACCTGCTTTTCCTCAGGTGAGCACTCAGGCCATGGTTCACACAGTGTCACTGGCCGCCTCCAAGCTGTGAGTCTTAGGACTGTCACCACACCCCTCTGAGCCTCAGTGTCCTCCTGTGTTCAGTGGGTGGTCACAGGAACAAGCTCCAGTGGGTCCCCCATGGAAAGTGCTGCTCCTGAGTCCAGCCCTGTGGAAGGTCTGCTGGAGGGGCCACGGTCGTCCTCATTCAGGATTCCTGACACCCCCACGAGGAAGTCTCTGTCACCCCCTCACTGACCTCGTTGACTTGGGCTTCACTGTTTTCACTTTTTTACAGGAAATATGAGATTCTATCTGTAGGCTTCTGGGTGTATTCAAAGCAGGGAGACCAGAGGGGGGCAGAGCGACTTCAGGTGCACCCAGATATCTTGGGAGGAGTTGGTTGGGGTTCATTCCTTCAACAATGATACGTGAAGCCACACTATGTGCAGTCACTTTCTGGGCACTGACCATAATCCAATGAAGCGAGGAGACTGCATTCCTTGCCCTCTTGGGCTTCCATTCCAGTCAGAGGTGAGACAGTCACAGTAGACATGAGAAGCAAGTAGTGCCACCATATGGTAGATTTGACACACTCCTTACCTCTTCTAAGTATCGAAACATGATTTCTGATTGTGACGGGGATGGCGAATCCCTGGAGCAGCTAAAATGGTAAGTGGAGTTTAGGTGCAGAAGGAGGGGCTCCCATCTCCACACAACTGCGTGTGGTCTGCGGGGGCCTGTGGGTGGGGGGCTGGCAGAACTCTGGCTCTCACACATCTTATGATTCCTGCTACAGGGCTGAGGGCTCAAGGCTTTCCCTGCAGGGAAAGGAGTCAAGACGGCTGGGGATGTGGTCCCAGGCACCGTAGGGTGTGCGAGAGGCTGGAGAGCAGAGTGAACCCAGAGAGAATCCATCCCCACGCCCTCCCACCCAGCCCTGCCCACACACCCAGAGCCCGTGCTGAGCCAGAGCAGGAGGTGTGCAGAGCATCCCGCTGACACTCGGGGCTGGAGCCTCCATGGGGATGCTCAGCTGGTGCTGAGGGTGCAGAGTGTGGTCAGGGCCAAGAGATTGCTGTCACTGGGAAAAGGATATGCAGATTTTCATGCAGACACTTGGGCAGTACATTCACGTGTGAGCTCAAGTTTGGGCTTTTCCAAGGGCCCTGGGTAGGCCAGGGGAGCAGCGAATCCCTCTGTTTCCTCATTTATCAGATATTGCTGGACACCTCCTGTGTGACTGTGAGTAATGCCCAGAGCAGATAGCACCCTGCTGGGGTGAACAGGTCATTCCAGCAGGGATGGGGCAGTGACACAGACAGAGGAGGTTGTCAGGTTTCCCTGAAGAAGGGAAACGTGGTCACATCAGTGGTTGAAGGCTCCTCCCATGGAGGCTTTTGCCAGCCCCTCCTTGGCTGCCAGGCCCATCTGTGCCTGAACTGCCATACTGGGGGTGGACATTGGACGGGCTGGTCTATGGACAGGCACGGGCAGAGCGTACAAGACTGCAGCTCACTCAGGGGAGCCTTGGGAGGGCAGCATAGAGGGATAGGCCAGGCCTCTGATGCTGTTGCCCAACTGTCTCCCACAGTGCCATGTCCTCTGTCTTAAAGATCTGGCTGGAATTCTATTCCACTGATTTCCATGAGCCTCCTGAATTTCATTCTTTGAAGTTTCTTCCGGCCTATGTACATATCAGTATGCGAGGTTCAGAGGTGGAGCGTAAGGCTGATCTTCTTCTGGCGCAGCTGGAGAAGCCGGAGCACCTGCAGCCTACTGAGGCAGAGACTGAGGGTGAGGAGGAAGAGGGTGGGTGCCCGTGCGGGTTTGGGGAGGGGCCTGGGCTGGGCCACACAGAGCAGAGTTTCCAGAAGCAGGCTGGGGACAGAGGCACTGAGTACTCAGAACAATCATACAGTATTCTGCAGTGTGGGGAGACTTCCTGAGGCTGGGTCTCTGGACTTGGGCTTCTAGAAAGACAGTGTCATTGGATGAGACATAGAAACTCACATTGATATTTTCAATTGTTGTCTCTCCAGTTCCAGCTTCCGCCCAGGCTGAACAACTGCCCCAAGAGCTGCTGCCATGTTCGGCTTGAGTTCCAGCTCCAGCTCCACCTCCACTGCCAGAGGCAGAGCGAGAGCAAGATCCAGAGCCCAAGCCAGAGCAAGAGGTGGAGCAGGAACAAGATCCAGAGCAAGAGGTAGAGCAGGAACAAGATCCAGAGCAAGTGGTAGATCAGACGCAAGATCCAGAGCAGGAGCAACAGAAAGATCAAGAGAAAGATCAGGAGAAAGAGCAAGAGAAAGAGGAGGAGAAAGATCAAGATCCAGAGGTAGAGCTAGAGCAACCTGACATAACCGTTCCTGAAACATCAGAAGAATTAGAAGAAACAACAGCACCCAGGGAAGCCCTGGCTCCAGAGCTCCGACAAACACCCTCACCAGTCCCCACTCCAGATCTGTTCTTGCCCTTCCTTGACGCTGTGCTTCTCCTCATTTTTGTCTGTGTCCTGCATCTCCTCAAAATTTTTCATCTT
Source organism: Cynocephalus volans (assembly GCF_027409185.1). Lineage (NCBI taxonomy): Eukaryota > Metazoa > Chordata > Mammalia > Dermoptera > Cynocephalidae > Cynocephalus > Cynocephalus volans. The sequence goes on along the minus strand of NW_026902463.1, from coordinate 6,667,705 downwards.
TTATTTTCAATAATATCCCTTGTATAAAATAAAGTGTTTTTAATATTTTCAAAATTACCATTCAGTGGCATTAAGTACATTTTTCATATGGTGCAACCCTTACCACCCTCTAGTGATCGAACAGCTTCATCAACTCTGTAGCCATTAAGCTGTCACTCCCCATCCCGCCTCTCCCTGTCCCTGACTACCACTCCATTTTCTGTGTGTGTGAATGTACCTATCGTGGATTGTACCTATCATTAAAGTTATATGTTATGTGGCCTTTTGTCCCTGGCCTCATAATATGAGAAAGATCTGATTAATTTTCATTTTATGTTTTTAGTAAGAGGAAAATTACAGAAAAATCAAAGACTCTATGTAGAAACACAAAGCCCTGATAGTTATTATTGCCATAATCTTGAAATAGGAACTACTTTTGAAAGACCAGAGAGCCAGAAGCCACTGAGGAAAATGCTGACTTTTCCTGGTCCAAACAAAAACCAGAATAATGTCAACAGGTGAAAAGACAAACCCCTGACTGGAAAATTCTTCATGGGCAGAGAAAGGGTAGTATGCATCCTAGTTGTACAAAGAGTTCTCATTTATCCATAGGGACAAAGGACATATTCCTGCAGTTCCACAGGGAAGCAATTCATATGGCCAGTAAATGTCAGACATCCGCGGCCTCCCTAATGATTATGCACAGAAAATTGCTCACTATTTAGATAGCATTTGCCCCATCAGATGGGCAGGTCTGTATGTCTGATGACGACCAGCTCTTGTGAGAATGAAGGAAGAAGAGGTCCCAGCGGATGCCCCAGGAGATGTGTTCATTGATACCCCAGTCGCAGGAGCCACGCAGAAGCTCCTACCAAACAGCCCACGAGTGTCCATGTGCCGGGCAGCACTGATGCTAGGAAGTTACGCCACATATATATGTATTCTACCTATGTTAATCAATAGATTCAATAAATCTAAACTTGAAAAATTCCAAAGAGTGATGTTTAGGGGACTTGTCAAATAACCTCAAAGTCAATATGAAAAAAAATTATGTGCAAAAATGGCCCCCAAAATGTTCCAGACATAAGAAGAACAATAATAATAAAAACAAAGAGGAAATTTGCTCCGTCTAATAAAATGTATTGCAAAGGAACATACTTGAAAGTGAATGAGATTGGCAAAGAATAAGCGAATAGTTCAGTGGAGTAAAAGTTTGAATTTTGAAACAAATTCGGGTATATGTGGAAAGGATTCAGATTACTTAGGGGAAAGCACTTCGTCATTACAGAGATTGAAATATTATTTATTTGGAAATTGAATCCAGTTATGCTTTTGCTAGGTACCGTTCACAAAATTAAATTTGAGATGAATTACTAACTTCAATATTTTGCAAAAGTATTAAGCATTAGAAGAAAGAAAAACACATAATAATTTTCACAGAAGCCAAAACTACTTTTGATAAAATGTAAGACTCATAAATATCAAAACACTAGATAAAATAAGATTTGACCATACGTATTTGTATATCTCAAGATGGAGAAAAATGGGTTATGTGTATGTATTGTGAATTTAGAAAATCAAAAATAATTAATTAAAAACCTATTACAAACAAGACGACTTACTAAAATAAAATTTACATGCTGCGATTTAGAAAAATTCACTTATAAAATTAATAAATGTCTTATGTAATAACAATAACTATCTAGATTCCATTACACAAATCAAGATTCCATTTTCAATAGCCACAAAATTGTTAAAATATTTGGCATACAGCTAACAAGAACTCGACAAAGCCTGTTTAACTATGTGATTTATGCATTAGAACACTCTTTAAACATACATCCACAAACGATAGAGAAATGCCAGAGATATTTTCTTGGCCAGAAAGCCACATGATCCTAAGGATTTTATTTTCTCCTAAATTACTTTATACGTGTGTCATGATCACATTAAAAATAGTCTCATTTGTTTCTTCACCTAGAACAAAATAAGATGATTATAAAATGTTGATGAAACATTAATCGTTCATCAGAAACAAATGAGGAAACAAATCAAAGGGAGGGGTAAGTCTACCAGAGATCGAAATTTTTTTTTTATAAATTCTTCATTATCAAGACCATATGGAATTTGTTTATAAGTAAATATAAAACCTAATGAAAAAGAATGGAGAATTCAAAGAGATACCCAAGATTTATAGAAATTTAGTATTTAAGAAAGATAGCATTTCAAATCACTGGTGAAAATATGCTGCTACTAATGTAGCAGCAGTTAACATGGATGGCATAGCAGCAATTAAGAAAGCAAAGAAACTCCAACAAAAGGTAAATGCCACTAACTAGGTCAAAAGGACACGACAAAAAGTAATTACAAGCTATAATACTTAAAATGGATGATCAATAATGTTTCAATTTTAAAAAAACAAAAAAACAAAAAACCTCTTAAAATAGGATAATATCACTAATACAATGATGTGTGAAAAAATGAGATGAAAATGACCAACAAAATGAAATAAAAATGAACAAAATATATGAACAATCTAATAACACAAAAGGAAATTTAAATTGGCATCAATACTTAATTAGGTGCTTAAAATCCCTCATAGAGAACTAGACATTTAAAATATATTGAAATACAAGACTTCACCTATTAGATTTGCAAAATTTAATTTTTTGATAACAAACTTGTTAGTGAGACTGTGGGGATACAGGTATTATAATACACTGTGGTGGAATGCCAATGGTAGAGCCCATAAGGAGCAGAAACTCGCAAAATTTAGCAAAATTATACTTGTATATTTACTATTTTACACTGTAACCCAATATTCAGGAATCTATATCAAATGTATCCTTGAAAAATTATAAGGTGAGGTGTCGACAAGATTGGTAATATGACAATACCTATTACTAAGGGTTGGAAACTCCCCAAATTTTCATTCATAAGGTTTGCATGAATAATTAGGGTGCACTTTTACAATCATGATTTCTAAACACTGAGTGTAAAATGTTATTGAAAAAACGAACAAACTGAAGACAATGAAGAGATGTACATGTTCATAGATGAGAAAAGAAGTAGGGAAAATATATCAATTCTTCCAAATAAATCTATAAATTTTGTTTATATATAAATAACAATTGACATTTTTTACGCAATTTCATAAATTACTAATTCTATATTTCCTACCGTTGAGTAAAGGCATAGAATAGAAAACTCAGTTTTGAAAAGGTACACAAGATACCGTTGCTCGTGGTGACCGTGTGGCTTTAATAGCACACGGCTCCGCGGTCAGGACTGTCACGCCGCGGACTGTGCCTGCCAGCCTGGGGCCGAGGAACCGCCAGGACCGTCGGCCGACGACAGCCCACGCGGGTCCCCCTCACGGCTGTGCTCGGCGCCTCGTCAGCGCGGACCCCTTGCACCGACCTGGAGCGCCCGTGGGAATCCGTCGTGTCGCTGGAACCCGCTGTCATCGGCCGCAGAGGGGCGGGAGCAGGGAGTAGAGAGCAGGCGGTCGTGCGCTCCTGTCCCCGGGCGGGACGGGCGGCCTGTGGGCGGCAGCTGCAGGCAGGGCCACCAGCAGGCGCCACGGAGAGCGCACCCCGCGACCGCGGCTTCCCGTCCTCGGCTCTGAGCGCCGCGCACCGGCGGCTGCGGGGACGCGGCTGACAGCCCGGAGCGGACCGCGTGTCCTCTGTGCGCGGTGGCGTCTGCGCACGCGCACTGTCCCGCTTAGGGCAGCTCCTGTCACCACAGGTGAACGCCTCAGGGACCCATGTGGTGCTCTGGACGACACCTCCTGGGAGCCGATGTCTACACTGCAGCCTCCGAGCAGTCGGGGTCGGTACGATCCCCCGTGGCCGTCACCAGGGCCCTGTCCCCTGTCCGGGTTTATGTCTTCTTCCTAGTGGGAGACGCCCCCAATAGACTTCTAAGAAAACGGTCTTGGGCTGCTAAACGTCCAGAGGCCCTTCCTCGCCTTGTCGGACTCACGTTTGAAGAGGAAAAGCGGAGATCGGAACCGACTCTGCACGAGACGCTGAAGGCCGGACTCCCCTGTCATCTCCCTCTTGAGGCTCTTCCGCAGGATCCGTCCCCGGTACCCCCACACGCAGAGTTGACACGGTGTCCCCTGTGCTTCCCCAGTGTGGGGGCGGTGTGTGGACCCATCGTCACTCTCCACGTGGGGACCTCTGGGGACCTCCGGGACCTGTCCCTCCTTTCTCCCACGGTTCTCTCCTCCTGCCCAACTCCGCGGCTCTTCCTGGAGCGCGTGTTGTTCAGACACTGGCTCTGCCGGACTCGCACTTCCGTTTTCTCTCTCTCTTTCCCTTTTTTTTTTTTTTTTTTTTTTTTCGTGACCGGCGCTCAGCCAGGGAGTGCACCGGTCATCCTTATATAGGATCCGAACCCGCGGCGGCGGGAGCGTCGCCGCGCTGCTAGCGCAGCACGCTACCGAGTGCGCCACGGGCTCAGCCCTCTCTCTTTCCCTTTTACTCTTTTTACTTTTATATGCTTTTCTTTCAATTGTATCTTTCTTGTTATCCTTTTGTTTTTTTGATCTAATCAGGCTTCCCTTGTGTTATTTTCTCATCTTTCTAGTGAGTTGTTTTCTAATTTAAATTTCAACACTTATGAGCCGCCCCGTGCGGCACTCGGGAGAGAGCGGCGGTGGGAGCGCAGCGGCACTGCCACGGGTTCGGATCCCACATAGGGATGGCCGGTGTGCTCACTGGCTGAGCGCGGTGCGGGCGACACCACCCCTAGGGTTACAACCCCCTTAACTGTCACTCACACACACACAAAACAAACAAACAAAAATTTCAACAGTTATATTTTTAATTTCTAAATGACCTCCTGGTTATTTGATTCATCTTCTCCCTCTTCTACTTTAACAATGTCTGTTCTTCTTCAGTAAGTCCAACAGTTTCTCTCCTATAACTCTGAGGAAGTTAATGGTATTTTCTGTTTCCCTTGCATGATCTCTATTACTTCCAATTCGCTTTTTCCTTTTTTGTTTGTTTGCTTTGGCCTTTTTCATATTAGAGGATTTGCTGAAACTAGAGGATTTGCTGAAACATCTGGGGCCCCTGGCATCTGCTCATGGTAAACAGGGCAGCACGGGAAAGTCTTGCTCGTGTGCTGTGGCTTCGTGGCCTGTGGGTGACTCTGTGAGATTCTTTGACTGGGTTCTTGACTGAGGTGCCCAAATCAGCAGAGTGTGTACTGAAGAACTGGACTCCAAGGCCAGATGACATGCATTTGGATTTTTTTTTAATTTTACAAGTTTCCATGACAAATCCTAACAGATCTTAATGCTGAGCACACCAAAGACTGTTAACACTAGGTATTCAAGCCATCGTCAGTCACATAAAGGACACCTACAAATTTAGGATACAGAACTTCCAACAAATAGTCATTTAATACCCGTTATTTGAAACAAAGTGTTTCGTGGATATACGAATTAGAGAGCATCTGGCTTCTTTAAGGGGTAAACAGTGAGGTGGAGCTGAAGATGGAGAGAAGCCCAGAGAGGGGACTAGGAACGTGACAAGTTTGACTTCGCATCTCATAGGCACTTTTCACTTCATTTCTCTCCATTGCTAGCACAGGCTAAGTGTAATCACAAGATCGGCGCCTCAGCTTGGTTGAGTTGAAGTCAATGCAAGTCCTAGTTCAAAGAGGCCCTGAGTCTTCTGCTTGGGAGCCAATCCACACCATGACAGACAGATGTGAAGGGTTTTAATCGTTAGCAGGGTTGAAGTTTTCCAGGAGAACATGGGAAAATGAAAATTCTGAGAAGAAAGGAGGGAAGCAGCTAAAACTACCATGGAGCAGGGCCGGCCCGTGCGCACTTGGAGAGTGCGGTGCTGACAGCACCACATCAAGGGATAGGATCCCCTTACCGGTCTTCTTTAAAAAAAAAAAAAGTCATTTTTTTTCAACTGAATAACTTGTCTCCATTCCTTTTTATTATAGAATAAGAGGTGGTTCTGTGTTAAGTATTTTGGCACTTGGAAATAATAAAACCAAAATTAGAAATGGAATGTAGTTCTAAAACCTCATCAAATTACAGTGATAGCTATAGTAATCAAATCCATAAAAGATTCTTAAGTAATTATGACACTCAAAATTCAGAGCTACATGCAAAGTCACAAATATATTTAAAGTTAAAACTCATAGCAATATTAAAAACTTAGCAGCACAGTCACCTCCCTTGCCCTGCTGTATGTATCAATCCTTTCAAAGAAGCAGCCTCTCCTAAAGCAATTGTCATTTCACTAAATTGATCACCTGCCTCAAACTCCTTGACATTTGAATCTATTCTTCCAGAGTCATCATTTTAATTTCCCTCCCATGACTTGGAATTAACAGCCTCAATACATTTGCATTGTTCCCTGTACTATTCCACAATGGGGGACAAAAAGCCTACCCTTGCCTTATCTGTGAGCATCTTTTATCCTTGCAATCAGCTTATTCTCCATAGCAGCAGAGTATCTCTCTGTTGCATATTATTCCAATATGATCATGTATAGGCTGGCTGTTAGCTCAGCTGGTTAGAGCACAGCCTCGTATCACCAAGGTCAAGGGTGTGGATCCCTATATTGGCCAGCCACACACACACACAAAGATTCCAATATGATCATATATTTTACCTACTAGCAGCAGATGACACTGTTTTTGTTTTGTTTTGCTTTTTAATTAAATAATCTTGAAAAATATCTGTTTCTTTCAGACCTCTAGAATTTTCTAGGGCTTACTAAGGTTTATCAATTTCTCTCTTGTAAACACACACATACACAGAGTGCCTAGAACCCAAGTTGGAAGTTACAGCAGAAAGAAGATACTACATAGGCACAAAAAGAACAGCAAGAAAACTCCAATTCTGATGTTTTACAGGAATGATTTATCCCTTTGCAAAACATGTGTTCTTTCCATTTCTTTGCCTCTTGTAACTTAACACGTCACCCCTCTCCCAAATATCATCTACTTTCCACTAAACTTACTAGCTTTAATGCTCTTCGTTTTTAAAAGTCAAGCTCATTTGACACTTTCTGCAAAATAGCTTCTATCAATTCTCAAAAAAGGAATCTATTGTCCATTTTCTACTCAGCCTCATTCCAGAGCCTCCCCCAATATTGTTGACATTCTCCTCTATACCACATTTTTAAATGATAGTCCTAAACATAAAAGAAAAGCACCTCGATGGTCATATTCTTTGGATCATTTCTTTTGTTATGGGTGTCAGAATTTTTCACAGATTTTTTTCTCATTCAGTTTCATGCCAGGACAAATGAACCATAATTCTCTACTAATGTTTACGAAATTTGTAATCATCTTCTAGCTAAGATGTCATGAGACCCCCTTTCCTCCCTACACATGTGTACGTATCTGCATCCCCTATTCCTAGGGGGATTCTGCAAAAGATGAGGGGAGAGGGCTCCCTTGACTAGTGCGGGTGCCCAAGGTCAGCATGCTGGGGTGTCAGTTTCCTGGGATTGCCTGTGACACTGCTATCAAGGCCATGCACAGAAGCAAGAGGAATGTGTTGGCCAGAGAAGGAAGACCCAGTGGGCTACCTTAGAGAATCAGAGGTGTCCCCAGAGACTGAGAGTGAAGAAATCCACAGTAAGTAGGATAATCAAGGAAGATAAAGTGAACAGCAGAAGTCAAGGCAGGATGGTGACTCTGGGAAATCTTTGTGCCCAGGCAGTTCCTGGCTGAAGGAAGTGGTCGGCAGACAGAATTCAAGGGCTGGCAGGTTATCAGGCAGCATGTTCATGGTGACCTTCCATCTGGGTATTCTTGATGAATCCTGTTTCACATGTTTCCAGACAATTCATTCATCAGTACTTGGCAACTATTACTTGCAGGTGCTGCGCTGGAGGCCTGGAATAGGGGCAGACTGAGGTGTAGACTCTGCTCCTGGGTTGCTGACTGTCAGGTGAGGGGGACTAAGGATCATGACATAATGCAGAGTGATAACATGTGTAGGTAGAGCACCAGGTAATCAAATCATAGACTCTTCTCAAGTGCAGCACTTCAGGGAGTATTTATGGAGCCCCCGTGTTAGGCCCTTCCTGGATTCTGCACACAATATAGTGATAGAGTTGCTGTCTCCCAGGACCAGTAGGCTTTGGGCTGGGATAGTGTTGACAGCAATGGATCTACATCACAGCAATGGATGTGTGTCTGGTGTAAAGAAAATGGGGTGTGAAGCCAAAGTATGGGGGTGGAATCCTGATTGTGTCAACAATGGATATTTTATTCCATTTGAAAAGAATTGCTGAACATATCTGCATACTTTCATCTAATGGAGATATAAAGTTATTCCAAAAATGGAATCTTCCTCAATTCTAGTTATGTTTGCATTGAACATGAGCACTTATCCTGGCCATTCAATGATTTTGAAAATAGGATTTGAATTTGTCAATAATATTTGTTACTTACTTACATCTTACACATCAGTTACATGTTGCTGTCATCATAATGAGCCAAACGCCTCTGGTTCTTCTCTGCAAATGGTGTTCATTTCCTACCATCTTCAGGTAGTTTCCTAATCTAGAATATTCTGATGGCCTCGTAGATCACTTTCCTCTCTTAGAATGTCAGGCACTCGATAGCACGTCTTCTCCTCTTTCTTATCCTGGGATCATCTCCCAAGCCAGGGTGCAGCTGAATCAGCTCTTTCTCCAGCTCTCGGCACCATGCTTGGCATATGGTGGATACAAACAGAGAGAACAGAGGAGACAGAGCACAAGACTCTAGAGACAGGCGTGTTACAATGACATTTAGAAAGTGACACCTTCTCACTTTTGATCCTGTATTGGTTAGAAGTGAGTCACTAAGTCCAGTCCACACTGCAGGGCAGGGGATTACGTGAGGATGTGTGCAGCAGATGGTGGGGACCACTGGGAGCTCCTGAGGAGTCGCCAACCACACAGACAGAGATGTGGCACTTGAGTCCAAACCTAAATACACACGAAGCCATTGTGAGGTTTTATGGAGGAAAGCAGTATGTGAATGCATGAAATTCCAACTGTCGCATGGTGCAGAAAGGGAAAACAGACCAAGAGCAAAAGTGACATTTTCAAGATTATATGACAGGAACCAGACCTGTCGTTCGTCGTATTCCATGCTACCTTCCACACCGTCGTGGATTTTATCTCTAGTCTTGTTTATTAGCTGCATGTGACACCGGCCATAGGTTTCAGAGATGTTTTCACACACATGTCTGATGCCATCCCTAGGAAGAAGATGCTAGAAAGAGCCCCACTGTGCAAAAGGGGAGACTGGGGAGGTCATGAGAGTGACAATGGCTTGTCCAGGGTCACATAAAGTGATAAGAAGCAGGAGCTGGGGATGAACCTACGTGTATCTCCTCAATGCTGTGACGCTGGCTGCACCCAGGCCTTGCACAGGGGTGTGGTCAGGCAGTGTTGGTGGAAGGGTGGGCAATAGAGAGAGTTCATGGGGAAGGAGGGTCAGCAGACAGGTACCCAGAGGGGCATTTGCAGTCTTGTACACAGAGGATGGGCTCAGGAAATGAGGTATCAGGAAGTGACTTCACTTCCTTGATGACAGACCCCAACAGAACTCGGAACTCGGTAACCTGGCACTCACATTCTATACACAGCCCCTTCCCCAGCTCGCTTGGCCACAGGCAGAGTGAGATGTTGTGGTGTATCCCGAGGTCCCGGGGCCGTAACCCCAGGAAGCCCTGTGCTGGGAGGCTTGTCCAATGCTTCTGGCCCTGGTTCAGCCCTCGCCCTCGACCCCTGTGGCCGTCTGGGAAGAGGTCCCCAAAGGTAATATCAGGTGGCCCAGAGGAGGTTGGGCAAGGCCAGGCAAGCACTATGAGCCTCCCTGGTTGACCGCACCCCCTCCTCCTGAGTGTGTGGAAACGGGGACATGGGACACCCTCCCAGGGCAGGGGCAGAGGGTGGGGGGTTTATAAACCTGCTGGTCCTGGTGTGTTCACACCTCAGGTCTGGCTGAAGGGTGAACGGGGACTGCCGGGGTGGCAACAACCACCCTGTACATTAACCCTGGGCCCTCAGTCTGTCTTCTCATGTCCTCCCTGGGGTTAAGACTGGCCTCCAGCCCCTGCCCTCCTTGGGATTCATGGTGCTGTCACTGTGAATCTCTCCCCTGTCCTGTCCTAGAGTGAAGACACATCTTCATTAAGCTCGGATGCCACCCACATGGTGTGGCCTGTCCCGGCACGCACCCTGAAGAAGCGGGTGGAGCACCTGGTGCCTGCTGTCTTGGGTGGTGACCAATCTTATGTCCACCTGTTTCTGTCAAGCTACAAGAACTTTGCAAGTCCCCGGCATGTGCTGCACCTGCTTTTCCTCAGGGGAGCACTCAGGCCATGGTTCACACAGTGTCACTGGCCGCCTCCAAGCTGTGAGTCTTAGGACTGTCACCACACCCCTCTGAGCCTCAGTGTCCTCCTGTGTTCAGTGGGTGGTCACAGGAACAAGCTCCAGTGGGTCCCCCATGGAAAGTGCTGCTCCTGAGTCCAGCCCTGTGGAAGGTCTGCTGGAGGGGCCACGGTCGTCCTCATTCAGGATTCCTGACACCCCCACGAGGAAGTCTCTGTCACCCCCTCACTGACCTCGTTGACTTGGGCTTCACTGTTTTCACTTTTTTACAGGAAATATGAGATTCTATCTGTAGGCTTCTGGGTGTATTCAAAGCAGGGAGACCAGAGGGGGGCAGAGCGACTTCAGGTGCACCCAGATATCTTGGGAGGAGTTGGTTGGGGTTCATTCCTTCAACAATGATACGTGAAGCCACACTATGTGCAGTCACTTTCTGGGCACTGACCATAATCCAATGAAGCGAGGAGACTGCATTCCTTGCCCTCTTGGGCTTCCATTCCAGTCAGAGGTGAGACAGTCACAGTAGACATGAGAAGCAAGTAGTGCCACCATATGGTAGATTTGACACACTCCTTACCTCTTCTAAGTATCGAAACATGATTTCTGATTGTGACGGGGATGGCGAATCCCTGGAGCAGCTAAAATGGTAAGTGGAGTTTAGGTGCAGAAGGAGGGGCTCCCATCTCCACACAACTGCGTGTGGTCTGCGGGGGCCTGTGGGTGGGGGGCTGGCAGAACTCTGGCTCTCACACATCTTATGATTCCTGCTACAGGGCTGAGGGCTCAAGGCTTTCCCTGCAGGGAAAGGAGTCAAGACGGCTGGGGATGTGGTCCCAGGCACCGTAGGGTGTGCGAGAGGCTGGAGAGCAGAGTGAACCCAGAGAGAATCCATCCCCACGCCCTCCCACCCAGCCCTGCCCACACCCCCAGAGCCCGTGCTGAGCCAGAGCAGGAGGTGTGCAGAGCATCCCGCTGACACTCGGGGCTGGAGCCTCCATGGGGATGCTCAGCTGGTGCTGAGGGTGCAGAGTGTGGTCAGGGCCAAGAGATTGCTGTCACTGGGAAAAGGATATGCAGATTTTCATGCAGACACTTGGGCAGTACATTCACGTGTGAGCTCAAGTTTGGGCTTTTCCAAGGGCCCTGGGTAGGCCAGGGGAGCAGCGAATCCCTCTGTTTCCTCATTTATCAGATATTGCTGGACACCTCCTGTGTGACTGTGAGTAATGCCCAGAGCAGATAGCACCCTGCTGGGGTGAACAGGTCATTCCAGCAGGGATGGGGCAGTGACACAGACAGAGGAGGTTGTCAGGTTTCCCTGAAGAAGGGAAACGTGGTCACATCAGTGGTTGAAGGCTCCTCCCATGGAGGCTTTTGCCAGCCCCTCCTTGGCTGCCAGGCCCATCTGTGCCTGAACTGCCATACTGGGGGTGGACATTGGACGGGCTGGTCTATGGACAGGCACGGGCAGAGCGTACAAGACTGCAGCTCACTCAGGGGAGCCTTGGGAGGGCAGCATAGAGGGATAGGCCAGGCCTCTGATGCTGTTGCCCAACTGTCTCCCACAGTGCCATGTCCTCTGTCTTAAAGATCTGGCTGGAATTCTATTCCACTGATTTCCATGAGCCTCCTGAATTTCATTCTTTGAAGTTTCTTCCGGCCTATGTACATATCAGTATGCGAGGTTCAGAGGTGGAGCGTAAGGCTGATCTTCTTCTGGCGCAGCTGGAGAAGCCGGAGCACCTGCAGCCTAGTGAGGCAGAGACTGAGGGTGAGGAGGAAGAGGGTGGGTGCCCGTGCGGGTTTGGGGAGGGGCCTGGGCTGGGCCACACAGAGCAGAGTTTCCAGAAGCAGGCTGGGGACAGAGGCACTGAGTACTCAGAACAATCATACAGTGTTCTGCAGTGTGGGGAGACTTCCTGAGGCTGGGTCTCTGGACTTGGGCTTCTAGAAAGACAGTGTCATTGGATGAGACATAGAAACTCACATTGATATTTTCAATTGTTGTCTCTCCAGTTCCAGCTTCCGCCCAGGCTGAACAACTGCCCCAAGAGCTGCTGCCATGTTCGGCTTGAGTTCCAGCTCCAGCTCCACCTCCACTGCCAGAGGCAGAGCGAGAGCAAGATCCAGAGCCCAAGCCAGAGCAAGAGGTAGAGCAGGAACAAGATCCAGAGCAAGAGGTAGAGCAGGAACAAGATCCAGAGCAAGTGGTAGATCAGACGCAAGATCCAGAGCAGGAGCAACAGAAAGATCAAGAGAAAGATCAGGAGAAAGAGCAAGAGAAAGAGGAGGAGAAAGATCAAGATCCAGAGGTAGAGCTAGAGCAACCTGACATAACCGTTCCTGAAACATCAGAAGAATTAGAAGAAACAACAGCACCCAGGGAAGCCCTGGCTCCAGAGCTCCGACAAACACCCTCACCAGTCCCCACTCCAGATCTGTTCTTGCCCTTCCTTGACGCTGTGCTTCTCCTCATTTTTGTCTGTGTCCTGCATCTCCTCAAAATTTTTCATCTTTTATTTTCAATAATATCCCTTGTATAAAATAAAGTGTTTTTAATATTTTCAAAATTACCATTCAGTGGCATTAAGTACATTTTTCATATGGTGCAACCCTTACCACCCTCTAGTGATCGAACAGCTTCATCAACTCTGTAGCCATTAAGCTGTCACTCCCCATCCCGCCTCTCCCTGTCCCTGACTACCACTCCATTTTCTGTGTGTGTGAATGTACCTATCGTGGATTGTACCTATCATTAAAGTTATATGTTATGTGGCCTTTTGTCCCTGGCCTCATAATATGAGAAAGATCTGATTAATTTTCATTTTATGTTTTTAGTAAGAGGAAAATTACAGAAAAATCAAAGACTCTATGTAGAAACACAAAGCCCTGATAGTTATTATTGCCATAATCTTGAAATAGGAACTACTTTTGAAAGACCAGAGAGCCAGAAGCCACTGAGGAAAATGCTGACTTTTCCTGGTCCAAACAAAAACCAGAATAATGTCAACAGGTGAAAAGACAAACCCCTGACTGGAAAATTCTTCATGGGCAGAGAAAGGGTAGTATGCATCCTAGTTGTACAAAGAGTTCTCATTTATCCATAGGGACAAAGGACATATTCCTGCAGTTCCACAGGGAAGCAATTCATATGGCCAGTAAATGTCAGACATCCGCGGCCTCCCTAATGATTATGCACAGAAAATTGCTCACTATTTAGATAGCATTTGCCCCATCAGATGGGCAGGTCTGTATGTCTGATGACGACCAGCTCTTGTGAGAATGAAGGAAGAAGAGGTCCCAGCGGATGCCCCAGGAGATGTGTTCATTGATACCCCAGTCGCAGGAGCCACGCAGAAGCTCCTACCAAACAGCCCACGAGTGTCCATGTGCCGGGCAGCACTGATGCTAGGAAGTTACGCCACATATATATGTATTCTACCTATGTTAATCAATAGATTCAATAAATCTAAACTTGAAAAATTCCAAAGAGTGATGTTTAGGGGACTTGTCAAATAACCTCAAAGTCAATATGAAAAAAAATTATGTGCAAAAATGGCCCCCAAAATGTTCCAGACATAAGAAGAACAATAATAATAAAAACAAAGAGGAAATTTGCTCCGTCTAATAAAATGTATTGCAAAGGAACATACTTGAAAGTGAATGAGATTGGCAAAGAATAAGCGAATAGTTCAGTGGAGTAAAAGTTTGAATTTTGAAACAAATTCGGGTATATGTGGAAAGGATTCAGATTACTTAGGGGAAAGCACTTCGTCATTACAGAGATTGAAATATTATTTATTTGGAAATTGAATCCAGTTATGCTTTTGCTAGGTACCGTTCACAAAATTAAATTTGAGATGAATTACTAACTTCAATATTTTGCAAAAGTATTAAGCATTAGAAGAAAGAAAAACACATAATAATTTTCACAGAAGCCAAAACTACTTTTGATAAAATGTAAGACTCATAAATATCAAAACACTAGATAAAATAAGATTTGACCATACGTATTTGTATATCTCAAGATGGAGAAAAATGGGTTATGTGTATGTATTGTGAATTTAGAAAATCAAAAATAATTAATTAAAAACCTATTACAAACAAGACGACTTACTAAAATAAAATTTACATGCTGCGATTTAGAAAAATTCACTTATAAAATTAATAAATGTCTTATGTAATAACAATAACTATCTAGATTCCATTACACAAATCAAGATTCCATTTTCAATAGCCACAAAATTGTTAAAATATTTGGCATACAGCTAACAAGAACTCGACAAAGCCTGTTTAACTATGTGATTTATGCATTAGAACACTCTTTAAACATACATCCACAAACGATAGAGAAATGCCAGAGATATTTTCTTGGCCAGAAAGCCACATGATCCTAAGGATTTTATTTTCTCCTAAATTACTTTATACGTGTGTCATGATCACATTAAAAATAGTCTCATTTGTTTCTTCACCTAGAACAAAATAAGATGATTATAAAATGTTGATGAAACATTAATCGTTCATCAGAAACAAATGAGGAAACAAATCAAAGGGAGGGGTAAGTCTACCAGAGATCGAAATTTTTTTTTTATAAATTCTTCATTATCAAGACCATATGGAATTTGTTTATAAGTAAATATAAAACCTAATGAAAAAGAATGGAGAATTCAAAGAGATACCCAAGATTTATAGAAATTTAGTATTTAAGAAAGATAGCATTTCAAATCACTGGTGAAAATATGCTGCTACTAATGTAGCAGCAGTTAACATGGATGGCATAGCAGCAATTAAGAAAGCAAAGAAACTCCAACAAAAGGTAAATGCCACTAACTAGGTCAAAAGGACACGACAAAAAGTAATTACAAGCTATAATACTTAAAATGGATGATCAATAATGTTTCAATTTTAAAAAAACAAAAAAACAAAAAACCTCTTAAAATAGGATAATATCACTAATACAATGATGTGTGAAAAAATGAGATGAAAATGACCAACAAAATGAAATAAAAATGAACAAAATATATGAACAATCTAATAACACAAAAGGAAATTTAAATTGGCATCAATACTTAATTAGGTGCTTAAAATCCCTCATAGAGAACTAGACATTTAAAATATATTGAAATACAAGACTTCACCTATTAGATTTGCAAAATTTAATTTTTTGATAACAAACTTGTTAGTGAGACTGTGGGGATACAGGTATTATAATACACTGTGGTGGAATGCCAATGGTAGAGCCCATAAGGAGCAGAAACTCGCAAAATTTAGCAAAATTATACTTGTATATTTACTATTTTACACTGTAACCCAATATTCAGGAATCTATATCAAATGTATCCTTGAAAAATTATAAGGTGAGGTGTCGACAAGATTGGTAATATGACAATACCTATTACTAAGGGTTGGAAACTCCCCAAATTTTCATTCATAAGGTTTGCATGAATAATTAGGGTGCACTTTTACAATCATGATTTCTAAACACTGAGTGTAAAATGTTATTGAAAAAACGAACAAACTGAAGACAATGAAGAGATGTACATGTTCATAGATGAGAAAAGAAGTAGGGAAAATATATCAATTCTTCCAAATAAATCTATAAATTTTGTTTATATATAAATAACAATTGACATTTTTTACGCAATTTCATAAATTACTAATTCTATATTTCCTACCGTTGAGTAAAGGCATAGAATAGAAAACTCAGTTTTGAAAAGGTACACAAGATACCGTTGCTCGTGGTGACCGTGTGGCTTTAATAGCACACGGCTCCGCGGTCAGGACTGTCACGCCGCGGACTGTGCCTGCCAGCCTGGGGCCGAGGAACCGCCAGGACCGTCGGCCGACGACAGCCCACGCGGGTCCCCCTCACGGCTGTGCTCGGCGCCTCGTCAGCGCGGACCCCTTGCACCGACCTGGAGCGCCCGTGGGAATCCGTCGTGTCGCTGGAACCCGCTGTCATCGGCCGCAGAGGGGCGGGAGCAGGGAGTAGAGAGCAGGCGGTCGTGCGCTCCTGTCCCCGGGCGGGACGGGCGGCCTGTGGGCGGCAGCTGCAGGCAGGGCCACCAGCAGGCGCCACGGAGAGCGCACCCCGCGACCGCGGCTTCCCGTCCTCGGCTCTGAGCGCCGCGCACCGGCGGCTGCGGGGACGCGGCTGACAGCCCGGAGCGGACCGCGTGTCCTCTGTGCGCGGTGGCGTCTGCGCACGCGCACTGTCCCGCTTAGGGCAGCTCCTGTCACCACAGGTGAACGCCTCAGGGACCCATGTGGTGCTCTGGACGACACCTCCTGGGAGCCGATGTCTACACTGCAGCCTCCGAGCAGTCGGGGTCGGTACGATCCCCCGTGGCCGTCACCAGGGCCCTGTCCCCTGTCCGGGTTTATGTCTTCTTCCTAGTGGGAGACGCCCCCAATAGACTTCTAAGAAAACGGTCTTGGGCTGCTAAACGTCCAGAGGCCCTTCCTCGCCTTGTCGGACTCACGTTTGAAGAGGAAAAGCGGAGATCGGAACCGACTCTGCACGAGACGCTGAAGGCCGGACTCCCCTGTCATCTCCCTCTTGAGGCTCTTCCGCAGGATCCGTCCCCGGTACCCCCACACGCAGAGTTGACACGGTGTCCCCTGTGCTTCCCCAGTGTGGGGGCGGTGTGTGGACCCATCGTCACTCTCCACGTGGGGACCTCTGGGGACCTCCGGGACCTGTCCCTCCTTTCTCCCACGGTTCTCTCCTCCTGCCCAACTCCGCGGCTCTTCCTGGAGCGCGTGTTGTTCAGACACTGGCTCTGCCGGACTCGCACTTCCGTTTTCTCTCTCTCTTTCCCTTTTTTTTTTTTTTTTTTTTTTTTCGTGACCGGCGCTCAGCCAGGGAGTGCACCGGTCATCCTTATATAGGATCCGAACCCGCGGCGGCGGGAGCGTCGCCGCGCTGCTAGCGCAGCACGCTACCGAGTGCGCCACGGGCTCAGCCCTCTCTCTTTCCCTTTTACTCTTTTTACTTTTATATGCTTTTCTTTCAATTGTATCTTTCTTGTTATCCTTTTGTTTTTTTGATCTAATCAGGCTTCCCTTGTGTTATTTTCTCATCTTTCTAGTGAGTTGTTTTCTAATTTAAATTTCAACACTTATGAGCCGCCCCGTGCGGCACTCGGGAGAGAGCGGCGGTGGGAGCGCAGCGGCACTGCCACGGGTTCGGATCCCACATAGGGATGGCCGGTGTGCTCACTGGCTGAGCGCGGTGCGGGCGACACCACCCCTAGGGTTACAACCCCCTTAACTGTCACTCACACACACACAAAACAAACAAACAAAAATTTCAACAGTTATATTTTTAATTTCTAAATGACCTCCTGGTTATTTGATTCATCTTCTCCCTCTTCTACTTTAACAATGTCTGTTCTTCTTCAGTAAGTCCAACAGTTTCTCTCCTATAACTCTGAGGAAGTTAATGGTATTTTCTGTTTCCCTTGCATGATCTCTATTACTTCCAATTCGCTTTTTCCTTTTTTGTTTGTTTGCTTTGGCCTTTTTCATATTAGAGGATTTGCTGAAACTAGAGGATTTGCTGAAACATCTGGGGCCCCTGGCATCTGCTCATGGTAAACAGGGCAGCACGGGAAAGTCTTGCTCGTGTGCTGTGGCTTCGTGGCCTGTGGGTGACTCTGTGAGATTCTTTGACTGGGTTCTTGACTGAGGTGCCCAAATCAGCAGAGTGTGTACTGAAGAACTGGACTCCAAGGCCAGATGACATGCATTTGGATTTTTTTTTAATTTTACAAGTTTCCATGACAAATCCTAACAGATCTTAATGCTGAGCACACCAAAGACTGTTAACACTAGGTATTCAAGCCATCGTCAGTCACATAAAGGACACCTACAAATTTAGGATACAGAACTTCCAACAAATAGTCATTTAATACCCGTTATTTGAAACAAAGTGTTTCGTGGATATACGAATTAGAGAGCATCTGGCTTCTTTAAGGGGTAAACAGTGAGGTGGAGCTGAAGATGGAGAGAAGCCCAGAGAGGGGACTAGGAACGTGACAAGTTTGACTTCGCATCTCATAGGCACTTTTCACTTCATTTCTCTCCATTGCTAGCACAGGCTAAGTGTAATCACAAGATCGGCGCCTCAGCTTGGTTGAGTTGAAGTCAATGCAAGTCCTAGTTCAAAGAGGCCCTGAGTCTTCTGCTTGGGAGCCAATCCACACCATGACAGACAGATGTGAAGGGTTTTAATCGTTAGCAGGGTTGAAGTTTTCCAGGAGAACATGGGAAAATGAAAATTCTGAGAAGAAAGGAGGGAAGCAGCTAAAACTACCATGGAGCAGGGCCGGCCCGTGCGCACTTGGAGAGTGCGGTGCTGACAGCACCACATCAAGGGATAGGATCCCCTTACCGGTCTTCTTTAAAAAAAAAAAAAGTCATTTTTTTTCAACTGAATAACTTGTCTCCATTCCTTTTTATTATAGAATAAGAGGTGGTTCTGTGTTAAGTATTTTGGCACTTGGAAATAATAAAACCAAAATTAGAAATGGAATGTAGTTCTAAAACCTCATCAAATTACAGTGATAGCTATAGTAATCAAATCCATAAAAGATTCTTAAGTAATTATGACACTCAAAATTCAGAGCTACATGCAAAGTCACAAATATATTTAAAGTTAAAACTCATAGCAATATTAAAAACTTAGCAGCACAGTCACCTCCCTTGCCCTGCTGTATGTATCAATCCTTTCAAAGAAGCAGCCTCTCCTAAAGCAATTGTCATTTCACTAAATTGATCACCTGCCTCAAACTCCTTGACATTTGAATCTATTCTTCCAGAGTCATCATTTTAATTTCCCTCCCATGACTTGGAATTAACAGCCTCAATACATTTGCATTGTTCCCTGTACTATTCCACAATGGGGGACAAAAAGCCTACCCTTGCCTTATCTGTGAGCATCTTTTATCCTTGCAATCAGCTTATTCTCCATAGCAGCAGAGTATCTCTCTGTTGCATATTATTCCAATATGATCATGTATAGGCTGGCTGTTAGCTCAGCTGGTTAGAGCACAGCCTCGTATCACCAAGGTCAAGGGTGTGGATCCCTATATTGGCCAGCCACACACACACACAAAGATTCCAATATGATCATATATTTTACCTACTAGCAGCAGATGACACTGTTTTTGTTTTGTTTTGCTTTTTAATTAAATAATCTTGAAAAATATCTGTTTCTTTCAGACCTCTAGAATTTTCTAGGGCTTACTAAGGTTTATCAATTTCTCTCTTGTAAACACACACATACACAGAGTGCCTAGAACCCAAGTTGGAAGTTACAGCAGAAAGAAGATACTACATAGGCACAAAAAGAACAGCAAGAAAACTCCAATTCTGATGTTTTACAGGAATGATTTATCCCTTTGCAAAACATGTGTTCTTTCCATTTCTTTGCCTCTTGTAACTTAACACGTCACCCCTCTCCCAAATATCATCTACTTTCCACTAAACTTACTAGCTTTAATGCTCTTCGTTTTTAAAAGTCAAGCTCATTTGACACTTTCTGCAAAATAGCTTCTATCAATTCTCAAAAAAGGAATCTATTGTCCATTTTCTACTCAGCCTCATTCCAGAGCCTCCCCCAATATTGTTGACATTCTCCTCTATACCACATTTTTAAATGATAGTCCTAAACATAAAAGAAAAGCACCTCGATGGTCATATTCTTTGGATCATTTCTTTTGTTATGGGTGTCAGAATTTTTCACAGATTTTTTTCTCATTCAGTTTCATGCCAGGACAAATGAACCATAATTCTCTACTAATGTTTACGAAATTTGTAATCATCTTCTAGCTAAGATGTCATGAGACCCCCTTTCCTCCCTACACATGTGTACGTATCTGCATCCCCTATTCCTAGGGGGATTCTGCAAAAGATGAGGGGAGAGGGCTCCCTTGACTAGTGCGGGTGCCCAAGGTCAGCATGCTGGGGTGTCAGTTTCCTGGGATTGCCTGTGACACTGCTATCAAGGCCATGCACAGAAGCAAGAGGAATGTGTTGGCCAGAGAAGGAAGACCCAGTGGGCTACCTTAGAGAATCAGAGGTGTCCCCAGAGACTGAGAGTGAAGAAATCCACAGTAAGTAGGATAATCAAGGAAGATAAAGTGAACAGCAGAAGTCAAGGCAGGATGGTGACTCTGGGAAATCTTTGTGCCCAGGCAGTTCCTGGCTGAAGGAAGTGGTCGGCAGACAGAATTCAAGGGCTGGCAGGTTATCAGGCAGCATGTTCATGGTGACCTTCCATCTGGGTATTCTTGATGAATCCTGTTTCACATGTTTCCAGACAATTCATTCATCAGTACTTGGCAACTATTACTTGCAGGTGCTGCGCTGGAGGCCTGGAATAGGGGCAGACTGAGGTGTAGACTCTGCTCCTGGGTTGCTGACTGTCAGGTGAGGGGGACTAAGGATCATGACATAATGCAGAGTGATAACATGTGTAGGTAGAGCACCAGGTAATCAAATCATAGACTCTTCTCAAGTGCAGCACTTCAGGGAGTATTTATGGAGCCCCCGTGTTAGGCCCTTCCTGGATTCTGCACACAATATAGTGATAGAGTTGCTGTCTCCCAGGACCAGTAGGCTTTGGGCTGGGATAGTGTTGACAGCAATGGATCTACATCACAGCAATGGATGTGTGTCTGGTGTAAAGAAAATGGGGTGTGAAGCCAAAGTATGGGGGTGGAATCCTGATTGTGTCAACAATGGATATTTTATTCCATTTGAAAAGAATTGCTGAACATATCTGCATACTTTCATCTAATGGAGATATAAAGTTATTCCAAAAATGGAATCTTCCTCAATTCTAGTTATGTTTGCATTGAACATGAGCACTTATCCTGGCCATTCAATGATTTTGAAAATAGGATTTGAATTTGTCAATAATATTTGT
This sequence comes from Cynocephalus volans, assembly GCF_027409185.1. Lineage (NCBI taxonomy): Eukaryota > Metazoa > Chordata > Mammalia > Dermoptera > Cynocephalidae > Cynocephalus > Cynocephalus volans. The sequence goes on along the minus strand of NW_026902463.1, from coordinate 6,646,411 downwards.
TACTTACTTACATCTTACACATCAGTTACATGTTGCTGTCATCATAATGAGCCAAACGCCTCTGGTTCTTCTCTGCAAATGGTGTTCATTTCCTACCATCTTCAGGTAGTTTCCTAATCTAGAATATTCTGATGGCCTCGTAGATCACTTTCCTCTCTTAGAATGTCAGGCACTCGATAGCACGTCTTCTCCTCTTTCTTATCCTGGGATCATCTCCCAAGCCAGGGTGCAGCTGAATCAGCTCTTTCTCCAGCTCTCGGCACCATGCTTGGCATATGGTGGATACAAACAGAGAGAACAGAGGAGACAGAGCACAAGACTCTAGAGACAGGCGTGTTACAATGACATTTAGAAAGTGACACCTTCTCACTTTTGATCCTGTATTGGTTAGAAGTGAGTCACTAAGTCCAGTCCACACTGCAGGGCAGGGGATTACGTGAGGATGTGTGCAGCAGATGGTGGGGACCACTGGGAGCTCCTGAGGAGTCGCCAACCACACAGACAGAGATGTGGCACTTGAGTCCAAACCTAAATACACACGAAGCCATTGTGAGGTTTTATGGAGGAAAGCAGTATGTGAATGCATGAAATTCCAACTGTCGCATGGTGCAGAAAGGGAAAACAGACCAAGAGCAAAAGTGACATTTTCAAGATTATATGACAGGAACCAGACCTGTCGTTAGTCGTATTCCATGCTACCTTCCACACCGTCGTGGATTTTATCTCTAGTCTTGTTTATTAGCTGCATGTGACACCGGCCATAGGTTTCAGAGATGTTTTCACACACATGTCTGATGCCATCCCTAGGAAGAAGATGCTAGAAAGATCCCCACTGTGCAAAAGGGGAGACTGGGGAGGTCATGAGAGTGACAATGGCTTGTCCAGGGTCACATAAAGTGATAAGAAGCAGGAGCTGGGGATGAACCTACGTGTATCTCCTCAATGCTGTGACGCTGGCTGCACCCAGGCCTTGCACAGGGGTGTGGTCAGGCAGTGTTGGTGGAAGGGTGGGCAATAGAGAGAGTTCATGGGGAAGGAGGGTCAGCAGACAGGTACCCAGAGGGGCATTTGCAGTCTTGTACACAGAGGATGGGCTCAGGAAATGAGGTATCAGGAAGTGACTTCACTTCCTTGATGACAGACCCCAACAGAACTCGGAACTCGGTAACCTGGCACTCACATTCTATACACAGCCCCTTCCCCAGCTCGCTTGGCCACAGGCAGAGTGAGATGTTGTGGTGTATCCCGAGGTCCCGGGGCCGTAACCCCAGGAAGCCCTGTGCTGGGAGGCTTGTCCAATGCTTCTGGCCCTGGTTCAGCCCTCGCCCTCGACCCCTGTGGCCGTCTGGGAAGAGGTCCCCAAAGGTAATATCAGGTGGCCCAGAGGAGGTTGGGCAAGGCCAGGCAAGCACTATGAGCCTCCCTGGTTGACCGCACCCCCTCCTCCTGAGTGTGTGGAAACGGGGACATGGGACACCCTCCCAGGGCAGGGGCAGAGGGTGGGGGGTTTATAAACCTGCTGGTCCTGGTGTGTTCACACCTCAGGTCTGGCTGAAGGGTGAACGGGGACTGCCGGGGTGGCAACAACCACCCTGTACATTAACCCTGGGCCCTCAGTCTGTCTTCTCATGTCCTCCCTGGGGTTAAGACTGGCCTCCAGCCCCTGCCCTCCTTGGGATTCATGGTGCTGTCACTGTGAATCTCTCCCCTGTCCTGTCCTAGAGTGAAGACACATCTTCATTAAGCTCGGATGCCACCCACATGGTGTGGCCTGTCCCGGCACGCACCCTGAAGAAGCGGGTGGAGCACCTGGTGCCTGCTGTCTTGGGTGGTGACCAATCTTATGTCCACCTGTTTCTGTCAAGCTACAAGAACTTTGCAAGTCCCCGGCATGTGCTGCACCTGCTTTTCCTCAGGTGAGCACTCAGGCCATGGTTCACACAGTGTCACTGGCCGCCTCCAAGCTGTGAGTCTTAGGACTGTCACCACACCCCTCTGAGCCTCAGTGTCCTCCTGTGTTCAGTGGGTGGTCACAGGAACAAGCTCCAGTGGGTCCCCCATGGAAAGTGCTGCTCCTGAGTCCAGCCCTGTGGAAGGTCTGCTGGAGGGGCCACGGTCGTCCTCATTCAGGATTCCTGACACCCCCACGAGGAAGTCTCTGTCACCCCCTCACTGACCTCGTTGACTTGGGCTTCACTGTTTTCACTTTTTTACAGGAAATATGAGATTCTATCTGTAGGCTTCTGGGTGTATTCAAAGCAGGGAGACCAGAGGGGGGCAGAGCGACTTCAGGTGCACCCAGATATCTTGGGAGGAGTTGGTTGGGGTTCATTCCTTCAACAATGATACGTGAAGCCACACTATGTGCAGTCACTTTCTGGGCACTGACCATAATCCAATGAAGCGAGGAGACTGCATTCCTTGCCCTCTTGGGCTTCCATTCCAGTCAGAGGTGAGACAGTCACAGTAGACATGAGAAGCAAGTAGTGCCACCATATGGTAGATTTGACACACTCCTTACCTCTTCTAAGTATCGAAACATGATTTCTGATTGTGACGGGGATGGCGAATCCCTGGAGCAGCTAAAATGGTAAGTGGAGTTTAGGTGCAGAAGGAGGGGCTCCCATCTCCACACAACTGCGTGTGGTCTGCGGGGGCCTGTGGGTGGGGGGCTGGCAGAACTCTGGCTCTCACACATCTTATGATTCCTGCTACAGGGCTGAGGGCTCAAGGCTTTCCCTGCAGGGAAAGGAGTCAAGACGGCTGGGGATGTGGTCCCAGGCACCGTAGGGTGTGCGAGAGGCTGGAGAGCAGAGTGAACCCAGAGAGAATCCATCCCCACGCCCTCCCACCCAGCCCTGCCCACACCCCCAGAGCCCGTGCTGAGCCAGAGCAGGAGGTGTGCAGAGCATCCCGCTGACACTCGGGGCTGGAGCCTCCATGGGGATGCTCAGCTGGTGCTGAGGGTGCAGAGTGTGGTCAGGGCCAAGAGATTGCTGTCACTGGGAAAAGGATATGCAGATTTTCATGCAGACACTTGGGCAGTACATTCACGTGTGAGCTCAAGTTTGGGCTTTTCCAAGGGCCCTGGGTAGGCCAGGGGAGCAGCGAATCCCTCTGTTTCCTCATTTATCAGATATTGCTGGACACCTCCTGTGTGACTGTGAGTAATGCCCAGAGCAGATAGCACCCTGCTGGGGTGAACAGGTCATTCCAGCAGGGATGGGGCAGTGACACAGACAGAGGAGGTTGTCAGGTTTCCCTGAAGAAGGGAAACGTGGTCACATCAGTGGTTGAAGGCTCCTCCCATGGAGGCTTTTGCCAGCCCCTCCTTGGCTGCCAGGCCCATCTGTGCCTGAACTGCCATACTGGGGGTGGACATTGGACGGGCTGGTCTATGGACAGGCACGGGCAGAGCGTACAAGACTGCAGCTCACTCAGGGGAGCCTTGGGAGGGCAGCATAGAGGGATAGGCCAGGCCTCTGATGCTGTTGCCCAACTGTCTCCCACAGTGCCATGTCCTCTGTCTTAAAGATCTGGCTGGAATTCTATTCCACTGATTTCCATGAGCCTCCTGAATTTCATTCTTTGAAGTTTCTTCCGGCCTATGTACATATCAGTATGCGAGGTTCAGAGGTGGAGCGTAAGGCTGATCTTCTTCTGGCGCAGCTGGAGAAGCCGGAGCACCTGCAGCCTAGTGAGGCAGAGACTGAGGGTGAGGAGGAAGAGGGTGGGTGCCCGTGCGGGTTTGGGGAGGGGCCTGGGCTGGGCCACACAGAGCAGAGTTTCCAGAAGCAGGCTGGGGACAGAGGCACTGAGTACTCAGAACAATCATACAGTGTTCTGCAGTGTGGGGAGACTTCCTGAGGCTGGGTCTCTGGACTTGGGCTTCTAGAAAGACAGTGTCATTGGATGAGACATAGAAACTCACATTGATATTTTCAATTGTTGTCTCTCCAGTTCCAGCTTCCGCCCAGGCTGAACAACTGCCCCAAGAGCTGCTGCCATGTTCGGCTTGAGTTCCAGCTCCAGCTCCACCTCCACTGCCAGAGGCAGAGCGAGAGCAAGATCCAGAGCCCAAGCCAGAGCAAGAGGTAGAGCAGGAACAAGATCCAGAGCAAGAGGTAGAGCAGGAACAAGATCCAGAGCAAGTGGTAGATCAGACGCAAGATCCAGAGCAGGAGCAACAGAAAGATCAAGAGAAAGATCAGGAGAAAGAGCAAGAGAAAGAGGAGGAGAAAGATCAAGATCCAGAGGTAGAGCTAGAGCAACCTGACATAACCGTTCCTGAAACATCAGAAGAATTAGAAGAAACAACAGCACCCAGGGAAGCCCTGGCTCCAGAGCTCCGACAAACACCCTCACCAGTCCCCACTCCAGATCTGTTCTTGCCCTTCCTTGACGCTGTGCTTCTCCTCATTTTTGTCTGTGTCCTGCATCTCCTCAAAATTTTTCATCTTTTATTTTCAATAATATCCCTTGTATAAAATAAAGTGTTTTTAATATTTTCAAAATTACCATTCAGTGGCATTAAGTACATTTTTCATATGGTGCAACCCTTACCACCCTCTAGTGATCGAACAGCTTCATCAACTCTGTAGCCATTAAGCTGTCACTCCCCATCCCGCCTCTCCCTGTCCCTGACTACCACTCCATTTTCTGTGTGTGTGAATGTACCTATCGTGGATTGTACCTATCATTAAAGTTATATGTTATGTGGCCTTTTGTCCCTGGCCTCATAATATGAGAAAGATCTGATTAATTTTCATTTTATGTTTTTAGTAAGAGGAAAATTACAGAAAAATCAAAGACTCTATGTAGAAACACAAAGCCCTGATAGTTATTATTGCCATAATCTTGAAATAGGAACTACTTTTGAAAGACCAGAGAGCCAGAAGCCACTGAGGAAAATGCTGACTTTTCCTGGTCCAAACAAAAACCAGAATAATGTCAACAGGTGAAAAGACAAACCCCTGACTGGAAAATTCTTCATGGGCAGAGAAAGGGTAGTATGCATCCTAGTTGTACAAAGAGTTCTCATTTATCCATAGGGACAAAGGACATATTCCTGCAGTTCCACAGGGAAGCAATTCATGTGGCCAGTAAATGTCAGACATCCGCGGCCTCCCTAATGATTATGCACAGAAAATTGCTCACTATTTAGATAGCATTTGCCCCATCAGATGGGCAGGTCTGTATGTCTGATGACGACCAGCTCTTGTGAGAATGAAGGAAGAAGAGGTCCCAGCGGATGCCCCAGGAGATGTGTTCATTGATACCCCAGTCGCAGGAGCCACGCAGAAGCTCCTACCAAACAGCCCACGAGTGTCCATGTGCCGGGCAGCACTGATGCTAGGAAGTTACGCCACATATATATGTATTCTACCTATGTTAATCAATAGATTCAATAAATCTAAACTTGAAAAATTCCAAAGAGTGATGTTTAGGGGACTTGTCAAATAACCTCAAAGTCAATATGAAAAAAAATTATGTGCAAAAATGGCCCCCAAAATGTTCCAGACATAAGAAGAACAATAATAATAAAAACAAAGAGGAAATTTGCTCCGTCTAATAAAATGTATTGCAAAGGAACATACTTGAAAGTGAATGAGATTGGCAAAGAATAAGCGAATAGTTCAGTGGAGTAAAAGTTTGAATTTTGAAACAAATTCGGGTATATGTGGAAAGGATTCAGATTACTTAGGGGAAAGCACTTCGTCATTACAGAGATTGAAATATTATTTATTTGGAAATTGAATCCAGTTATGCTTTTGCTAGGTACCGTTCACAAAATTAAATTTGAGATGAATTACTAACTTCAATATTTTGCAAAAGTATTAAGCATTAGAAGAAAGAAAAACACATAATAATTTTCACAGAAGCCAAAACTACTTTTGATAAAATGTAAGACTCATAAATATCAAAACACTAGATAAAATAAGATTTGACCATACGTATTTGTATATCTCAAGATGGAGAAAAATGGGTTATGTGTATGTATTGTGAATTTAGAAAATCAAAAATAATTAATTAAAAACCTATTACAAACAAGACGACTTACTAAAATAAAATTTACATGCTGCGATTTAGAAAAATTCACTTATAAAATTAATAAATGTCTTATGTAATAACAATAACTATCTAGATTCCATTACACAAATCAAGATTCCATTTTCAATAGCCACAAAATTGTTAAAATATTTGGCATACAGCTAACAAGAACTCGACAAAGCCTGTTTAACTATGTGATTTATGCATTAGAACACTCTTAAAACGTACATCCACAAACGATAGAGAAATGCCAGAGATATTTTCTTGGCCAGAAAGCCACATGATCCTAAGGATTTTATTTTCTCCTAAATTACTTTATACGTGTGTCATGATCACATTAAAAATAGTCTCATTTGTTTCTTCACCTAGAACAAAATAAGATGATTATAAAATGTTGATGAAACATTAATCGTTCATCAGAAACAAATGAGGAAACAAATCAAAGGGAGGGGTAAGTCTACCAGAGATCGAAATTTTTTTTTTATAAATTCTTCATTATCAAGACCATATGGAATTTGTTTATAAGTAAATATAAAACCTAATGAAAAAGAATGGAGAATTCAAAGAGATACCCAAGATTTATAGAAATTTAGTATTTAAGAAAGATAGCATTTCAAATCACTGGTGAAAATATGCTGCTACTAATGTAGCAGCAGTTAACATGGATGGCATAGCAGCAATTAAGAAAGCAAAGAAACTCCAACAAAAGGTAAATGCCACTAACTAGGTCAAAAGGACACGACAAAAAGTAATTACAAGCTATAATACTTAAAATGGATGATCAATAATGTTTCAATTTTAAAAAAACAAAAAAACAAAAAACCTCTTAAAATAGGATAATATCACTAATACAATGATGTGTGAAAAAATGAGATGAAAATGACCAACAAAATGAAATAAAAATGAACAAAATATATGAACAATCTAATAACACAAAAGGAAATTTAAATTGGCATCAATACTTAATTAGGTGCTTAAAATCCCTCATAGAGAACTAGACATTTAAAATATATTGAAATACAAGACTTCACCTATTAGATTTGCAAAATTTAATTTTTTGATAACAAACTTGTTAGTGAGACTGTGGGGATACAGGTATTATAATACACTGTGGTGGAATGCCAATGGTAGAGCCCATAAGGAGCAGAAACTCGCAAAATTTAGCAAAATTATACTTGTATATTTACTATTTTACACTGTAACCCAATATTCAGGAATCTATATCAAATGTATCCTTGAAAAATTATAAGGTGAGGTGTCGACAAGATTGGTAATATGACAATACCTATTACTAAGGGTTGGAAACTCCCCAAATTTTCATTCATAAGGTTTGCATGAATAATTAGGGTGCACTTTTACAATCATGATTTCTAAACACTGAGTGTAAAATGTTATTGAAAAAACGAACAAACTGAAGACAATGAAGAGATGTACATGTTCATAGATGAGAAAAGAAGTAGGGAAAATATATCAATTCTTCCAAATAAATCTATAAATTTTGTTTATATATAAATAACAATTGACATTTTTTACGCAATTTCATAAATTACTAATTCTATATTTCCTACCGTTGAGTAAAGGCATAGAATAGAAAACTCAGTTTTGAAAAGGTACACAAGATACCGTCGCTCGTGGTGACCGTGTGGCTTTAATAGCACACGGCTCCGCGGTCAGGACTGTCACGCCGCGGACTGTGCCTGCCAGCCTGGGGCCGAGGAACCGCCAGGACCGTCGGCCGACGACAGCCCACGCGGGTCCCCCTCACGGCTGTGCTCGGCGCCTCGTCAGCGCGGACCCCTTGCACCGACCTGGAGCGCCCGTGGGAATCCGTCGTGTCGCTGGAACCCGCTGTCATCGGCCGCAGAGGGGCGGGAGCAGGGAGTAGAGAGCAGGCGGTCGTGCGCTCCTGTCCCCGGGCGGGACGGGCGGCCTGTGGGCGGCAGCTGCAGGCAGGGCCACCAGCAGGCGCCACGGAGAGCGCACCCCGCGACCGCGGCTTCCCGTCCTCGGCTCTGAGCGCCGCGCACCGGCGGCTGCGGGGACGCGGCTGACAGCCCGGAGCGGACCGCGTGTCCTCTGTGCGCGGTGGCGTCTGCGCACGCGCACTGTCCCGCTTAGGGCAGCTCCTGTCACCACAGGTGAACGCCTCAGGGACCCATGTGGTGCTCTGGACGACACCTCCTGGGAGCCGATGTCTACACTGCAGCCTCCGAGCAGTCGGGGTCGGTACGATCCCCCGTGGCCGTCACCAGGGCCCTGTCCCCTGTCCGGGTTTATGTCTTCTTCCTAGTGGGAGACGCCCCCAATAGACTTCTAAGAAAACGGTCTTGGGCTGCTAAACGTCCAGAGGCCCTTCCTCGCCTTGTCGGACTCACGTTTGAAGAGGAAAAGCGGAGATCGGAACCGACTCTGCACGAGACGCTGAAGGCCGGACTCCCCTGTCATCTCCCTCTTGAGGCTCTTCCGCAGGATCCGTCCCCGGTACCCCCACACGCAGAGTTGACACGGTGTCCCCTGTGCTTCCCCAGTGTGGGGGCGGTGTGTGGACCCATCGTCACTCTCCACGTGGGGACCTCTGGGGACCTCCGGGACCTGTCCCTCCTTTCTCCCACGGTTCTCTCCTCCTGCCCAACTCCGCGGCTCTTCCTGGAGCGCGTGTTGTTCAGACACTGGCTCTGCCGGACTCGCACTTCCGTTTTCTCTCTCTCTTTCCCTTTTTTTTTTTTTTTTTTCGTGACCGGCGCTCAGCCAGGGAGTGCACCGGTCATCCTTATATAGGATCCGAACCCGCGGCGGCGGGAGCGTCGCCGCGCTGCTAGCGCAGCACGCTACCGAGTGCGCCACGGGCTCAGCCCTCTCTCTTTCCCTTTTACTCTTTTTACTTTTATATGCTTTTCTTTCAATTGTATCTTTCTTGTTATCCTTTTGTTTTTTTGATCTAATCAGGCTTCCCTTGTGTTATTTTCTCATCTTTCTAGTGAGTTGTTTTCTAATTTAAATTTCAACACTTATGAGCCGCCCCGTGCGGCACTCGGGAGAGAGCAGCGGTGGGAGCGCAGCGGCACTGCCACGGGTTCGGATCCCACATAGGGATGGCCGGTGTGCTCACTGGCTGAGCGCGGTGCGGGCGACACCACCCCTAGGGTTACAACCCCCTTAACTGTCACTCACACACACACAAAACAAACAAACAAAAATTTCAACAGTTATATTTTTAATTTCTAAATGACCTCCTGGTTATTTGATTCATCTTCTCCCTCTTCTACTTTAACAATGTCTGTTCTTCTTCAGTAAGTCCAACAGTTTCTCTCCTATAACTCTGAGGAAGTTAATGGTATTTTCTGTTTCCCTTGCATGATCTCTATTACTTCCAATTCGCTTTTTCCTTTTTTGTTTGTTTGCTTTGGCCTTTTTCATATTAGAGGATTTGCTGAAACTAGAGGATTTGCTGAAACATCTGGGGCCCCTGGCATCTGCTCATGGTAAACAGGGCAGCACGGGAAAGTCTTGCTCGTGTGCTGTGGCTTCGTGGCCTGTGGGTGACTCTGTGAGATTCTTTGACTGGGTTCTTGACTGAGGTGCCCAAATCAGCAGAGTGTGTACTGAAGAACTGGACTCCAAGGCCAGATGACATGCATTTGGATTTTTTTTTAATTTTACAAGTTTCCATGACAAATCCTAACAGATCTTAATGCTGAGCACACCAAAGACTGTTAACACTAGGTATTCATGCCATCGTCAGTCACATAAAGGACACCTACAAATTTAGGATACAGAACTTCCAACAAATAGTCATTTAATACCCGTTATTTGAAACAAAGTGTTTCGTGGATATACGAATTAGAGAGCATCTGGCTTCTTTAAGGGGTAAACAGTGAGGTGGAGCTGAAGATGGAGAGAAGCCCAGAGAGGGGACTAGGAACGTGACAAGTTTGACTTCGCATCTCATAGGCACTTTTCACTTCATTTCTCTCCATTGCTAGCACAGGCTAAGTGTAATCACAAGATCGGCGCCTCAGCTTGGTTGAGTTGAAGTCAATGCAAGTCCTAGTTCAAAGAGGCCCTGAGTCTTCTGCTTGGGAGCCAATCCACACCATGACAGACAGATGTGAAGGGTTTTAATCGTTAGCAGGGTTGACGTTTTCCAGGAGAACATGGGAAAATGAAAATTCTGAGAAGAAAGGAGGGAAGCAGCTAAAACTACCATGGAGCAGGGCCGGCCCGTGCGCACTTGGAGAGTGCGGTGCTGACAGCACCACATCAAGGGATAGGATCCCCTTACCGGTCTTCTTTAAAAAAAAAAAAAAGTCATTTTTTTTCAACTGAATAACTTGTCTCCATTCCTTTTTATTATAGAATAAGAGGTGGTTCTGTGTTAAGTATTTTGGCACTTGGAAATAATAAAACCAAAATTAGAAATGGAATGTAGTTCTAAAACCTCATCAAATTACAGTGATAGCTATAGTAATCAAATCCATAAAAGATTCTTAAGTAATTATGACACTCAAAATTCAGAGCTACATGCAAAGTCACAAATATATTTAAAGTTAAAACTCATAGCAATATTAAAAACTTAGCAGCACAGTCACCTCCCTTGCCCTGCTGTATGTATCAATCCTTTCAAAGAAGCAGCCTCTCCTAAAGCAATTGTCATTTCACTAAATTGATCACCTGCCTCAAACTCCTTGACATTTGAATCTATTCTTCCAGAGTCATCATTTTAATTTCCCTCCCATGACTTGGAATTAACAGCCTCAATACATTTGCATTGTTCCCTGTACTATTCCACAATGGGGGACAAAAAGCCTACCCTTGCCTTATCTGTGAGCATCTTTTATCCTTGCAATCAGCTTATTCTCCATAGCAGCAGAGTATCTCTCTGTTGCATATTATTCCAATATGATCATGTATAGGCTGGCTGTTAGCTCAGCTGGTTAGAGCACAGCCTCGTATCACCAAGGTCAAGGGTGTGGATCCCTATATTGGCCAGCCACACACACACACAAAGATTCCAATATGATCATATATTTTACCTACTAGCAGCAGATGACACTGTTTTTGTTTTGTTTTGCTTTTTAATTAAATAATCTTGAAAAATATCTGTTTCTTTCAGACCTCTAGAATTTTCTAGGGCTTACTAAGGTTTATCAATTTCTCTCTTGTAAACACACACATACACAGAGTGCCTAGAACCCAAGTTGGAAGTTACAGCAGAAAGAAGATACTACATAGGCACAAAAAGAACAGCAAGAAAACTCCAATTCTGATGTTTTACAGGAATGATTTATCCCTTTGCAAAACATGTGTTCTTTCCATTTCTTTGCCTCTTGTAACTTAACACGTCACCCCTCTCCCAAATATCATCTACTTTCCACTAAACTTACTAGCTTTAATGCTCTTCGTTTTTAAAAGTCAAGCTCATTTGACACTTTCTGCAAAATAGCTTCTATCAATTCTCAAAAAAGGAATCTATTGTCCATTTTCTACTCAGCCTCATTCCAGAGCCTCCCCCAATATTGTTGACATTCTCCTCTATACCACATTTTTAAATGATAGTCCTAAACATAAAAGAAAAGCACCTCGATGGTCATATTCTTTGGATCATTTCTTTTGTTATGGGTGTCAGAATTTTTCACAGATTTTTTTCTCATTCAGTTTCATGCCAGGACAAATGAACCATAATTCTCTACTAATGTTTACGAAATTTGTAATCATCTTCTAGCTAAGATGTCATGAGACCCCCTTTCCTCCCTACACATGTGTACGTATCTGCATCCCCTATTCCTAGGGGGATTCTGCAAAAGATGAGGGGAGAGGGCTCCCTTGACTAGTGCGGGTGCCCAAGGTCAGCATGCTGGGGTGTCAGTTTCCTGGGATTGCCTGTGACACTGCTATCAAGGCCATGCACAGAAGCAAGAGGAATGTGTTGGCCAGAGAAGGAAGACCCAGTGGGCTACCTTAGAGGTTCAGAGGTGTCCCCTGAGACTGAGAGTGAAGAAATCCACAGTAAGTAGGATAATCAAGGAAGATAAAGTGAACAGCAGAAGTCAAGGCAGGATGGTGACTCTGGGAAATCTTTGTGCCCAGGCAGTTCCTGGCTGAAGGAAGTGGTCGGCAGACAGAATTGAAGGGCTGGCAGGTTATCAGGCAGCATGTTCATGGTGACCTTCCATCTGGGTATTCTTGATGAATCCTGTTTCACATGTTTCCAGACAATTCATTCATCAGTACTTGGCAACTATTACTTGCAGGTGCTGCGCTGGAGGCCTGGAATAGGGGCAGACCGAGGTGTAGACTCTGCTCCTGGGTTGCTGACTGTCAGGTGAGGGGGACTAAGGATCATGACATAATGCAGAGTGATAACATGTGTAGGTAGAGCACCAGGTAATCAAATCATAGACTCTTCTCAAGTGCAGCACTTCAGGGAGTATTTATGGAGCCCCCGTGTTAGGCCCTTCCTGGATTCTGCACACAATATAGTGATAGAGTTGCTGTCTCCCAGGACCAGTAGGCTTTGGGCTGGGATAGTGTTGACAGCAATGGATCTACATCACAGCAATGGATGTGTGTCTGGTGTAAAGAAAATGGGGTGTGAAGCCAAAGTATGGGGGTGGAATCCTGATTGTGTCAACAATGGATATTTTATTCCATTTGAAAAGAATTGCTGAACATATCTGCATACTTTCATCTAATGGAGATATAAAGTTATTCCAAAAATGGAATCTTCCTCAATTCTAGTTATGTTTGCATTGAACATGAGCACTTATCCTGGCCATTCAATGATTTTGAAAATAGGATTTGAATTTGTCAATAATATTTGTTACTTACTTACATCTTACACATCAGTTACATGTTGCTGTCATCATAATGAGCCAAACGCCTCTGGTTCTTCTCTGCAAATGGTGTTCATTTCCTACCATCTTCAGGTAGTTTCCTAATCTAGAATATTCTGATGGCCTCGTAGATCACTTTCCTCTCTTAGAATGTCAGGCACTCGATAGCACGTCTTCTCCTCTTTCTTATCCTGGGATCATCTCCCAAGCCAGGGTGCAGCTGAATCAGCTCTTTCTCCAGCTCTCGGCACCATGCTTGGCATATGGTGGATACAAACAGAGAGAACAGAGGAGACAGAGCACAAGACTCTAGAGACAGGCGTGTTACAATGACATTTAGAAAGTGACACCTTCTCACTTTTGATCCTGTATTGGTTAGAAGTGAGTCACTAAGTCCAGTCCACACTGCAGGGCAGGGGATTACGTGAGGATGTGTGCAGCAGATGGTGGGGACCACTGGGAGCCCCTGAGGAGTCCCCAACCACACAGACAGAGATGTGGCACTTGAGTCCAAACCTAAATACACACGAAGCCATTGTGAGGTTTTATGGAGGAAAGCAGTATGTGAATGCACGAAATTCCAACTGTCGCATGGTGCAGACAGGGAAAACAGACCAAGAGCAAAAGTGACATTTTCAAGATTATATGACAGGAACCAGACCTGTCGTTGGTCGTATTCCATGCTACCTTCCACACCGTCGTGGATTTTATCTCTACTCTTGTTTATTCGCTGCATGTGACACCGGCCATAGGTTTCAGAGATGTTTTCACACACATGTCTGATGCCATCCCTAGGAAGAAGATGCTAGAAAGATCCCCACTGTGCAAAAGGGGAGACTGGGGAGGTCATGAGAGTGACAATGGCTTGTCCAGGGTCACATAAAGTGATAAGAAGCAGGAGCTGGGGATGAACCTACGTGTATCTCCTCAATGCTGTGACGCTGGCTGCACCCAGGCCTTGCACAGGGGTGTGGTCAGGCAGTGTTGGTGGAAGGGTGGGCAATAGAGAGAGTTCATGGGGAAGGAGGGTCAGCAGACAGTTACCCAGAGGGGCATTTGCAGTCTTGTACACAGAGGATGGGCTCAGGAAATGAGGTATCAGGAAGTGACTTCACTTCCTTGATGACAGACCCCAACAGAACTCGGAACTCGGTAACCTGGCACTCACATTCTATACACAGCCCCTTCCCCAGCTCGCTTGGCCACAGGCAGAGTGAGATGTTGTGGTGTATCCCGAGGTCCCGGGGCCGTAACCCCAGGAAGCCCTGTGCTGGGAGGCTTGTCCAATGCTTCTGGCCCTGGTTCAGCCCTCGCCCTCGACCCCTGTGGCCGTCTGGGAAGAGGTCCCCAAAGGTAATATCAGGTGGCCCAGAGGAGGTTGGGCAAGGCCAGGCAAGCACTATGAGCCTCCCTGGTTGACCGCACCCCCTCCTCCTGAGTGTGTGGAAACGGGGACATGGGACACCCTCCCAGGGCAGGGGCAGAGGGTGGGGGGTTTATAAACCTGCTGGTCCTGGTGTGTTCACACCTCAGGTCTGGCTGAAGGGTGAACGGGGACTGCCGGGGTGGCAACAACCACCCTGTACATTAACCCTGGGCCCTCAGTCTGTCTTCTCATGTCCTCCCTGGGGTTAAGACTGGCCTCCAGCCCCTGCCCTCCTTGGGATTCATGGTGCTGTCACTGTGAATCTCTCCCCTGTCCTGTCCTAGAGTGAAGACACATCTTCATTAAGCTCGGATGCCACCCACATGGTGTGGCCTGTCCCGGCACGCACCCTGAAGAAGCGGGTGGAGCACCTGGTGCCTGCTGTCTTGGGTGGTGACCAATCTTATGTCCACCTGTTTCTGTCAAGCTACAAGAACTTTGCAAGTCCCCGGCATGTGCTGCACCTGCTTTTCCTCAGGTGAGCACTCAGGCCATGGTTCACACAGTGTCACTGGCCGCCTCCAAGCTGTGAGTCTTAGGACTGTCACCACACCCCTCTGAGCCTCAGTGTCCTCCTGTGTTCAGTGGGTGGTCACAGGAACAAGCTCCAGTGGGTCCCCCATGGAAAGTGCTGCTCCTGAGTCCAGCCCTGTGGAAGGTCTGCTGGAGGGGCCACGGTCGTCCTCATTCAGGATTCCTGACACCCCCACGAGGAAGTCTCTGTCACCCCCTCACTGACCTCGTTGACTTGGGCTTCACTGTTTTCACTTTTTTACAGGAAATATGAGATTCTATCTGTAGGCTTCTGGGTGTATTCAAAGCAGGGAGACCAGAGGGGGGCAGAGCGACTTCAGGTGCACCCAGATATCTTGGGAGGAGTTGGTTGGGGTTCATTCCTTCAACAATGATACGTGAAGCCACACTATGTGCAGTCACTTTCTGGGCACTGACCATAATCCAATGAAGCGAGGAGACTGCATTCCTTGCCCTCTTGGGCTTCCATTCCAGTCAGAGGTGAGACAGTCACAGTAGACATGAGAAGCAAGTAGTGCCACCATATGGTAGATTTGACACACTCCTTACCTCTTCTAAGTATCGAAACATGATTTCTGATTGTGACGGGGATGGCGAATCCCTGGAGCAGCTAAAATGGTAAGTGGAGTTTAGGTGCAGAAGGAGGGGCTCCCATCTCCACACAACTGCGTGTGGTCTGCGGGGGCCTGTGGGTGGGGGGCTGGCAGAACTCTGGCTCTCACACATCTTATGATTCCTGCTACAGGGCTGAGGGCTCAAGGCTTTCCCTGCAGGGAAAGGAGTCAAGACGGCTGGGGATGTGGTCCCAGGCACCGTAGGGTGTGCGAGAGGCTGGAGAGCAGAGTGAACCCAGAGAGAATCCATCCCCACGCCCTCCCACCCAGCCCTGCCCACACCCCCAGAGCCCGTGCTGAGCCAGAGCAGGAGGTGTGCAGAGCATCCCGCTGACACTCGGGGCTGGAGCCTCCATGGGGATGCTCAGCTGGTGCTGAGGGTGCAGAGTGTGGTCAGGGCCAAGAGATTGCTGTCACTGGGAAAAGGATATGCAGATTTTCATGCAGACACTTGGGCAGTACATTCACGTGTGAGCTCAAGTTTGGGCTTTTCCAAGGGCCCTGGGTAGGCCAGGGGAGCAGCGAATCCCTCTGTTTCCTCATTTATCAGATATTGCTGGACACCTCCTGTGTGACTGTGAGTAATGCCCAGAGCAGATAGCACCCTGCTGGGGTGAACAGGTCATTCCAGCAGGGATGGGGCAGTGACACAGACAGAGGAGGTTGTCAGGTTTCCCTGAAGAAGGGAAACGTGGTCACATCAGTGGTTGAAGGCTCCTCCCATGGAGGCTTTTGCCAGCCCCTCCTTGGCTGCCAGGCCCATCTGTGCCTGAACTGCCATACTGGGGGTGGACATTGGACGGGCTGGTCTATGGACAGGCACGGGCAGAGCGTACAAGACTGCAGCTCACTCAGGGGAGCCTTGGGAGGGCAGCATAGAGGGATAGGCCAGGCCTCTGATGCTGTTGCCCAACTGTCTCCCACAGTGCCATGTCCTCTGTCTTAAAGATCTGGCTGGAATTCTATTCCACTGATTTCCATGAGCCTCCTGAATTTCATTCTTTGAAGTTTCTTCCGGCCTATGTACATATCAGTATGCGAGGTTCAGAGGTGGAGCGTAAGGCTGATCTTCTTCTGGCGCAGCTGGAGAAGCCGGAGCACCTGCAGCCTAGTGAGGCAGAGACTGAGGGTGAGGAGGAAGAGGGTGGGTGCCCGTGCGGGTTTGGGGAGGGGCCTGGGCTGGGCCACACAGAGCAGAGTTTCCAGAAGCAGGCTGGGGACAGAGGCACTGAGTACTCAGAACAATCATACAGTGTTCTGCAGTGTGGGGAGACTTCCTGAGGCTGGGTCTCTGGACTTGGGCTTCTAGAAAGACAGTGTCATTGGATGAGACATAGAAACTCACATTGATATTTTCAATTGTTGTCTCTCCAGTTCCAGCTTCCGCCCAGGCTGAACAACTGCCCCAAGAGCTGCTGCCATGTTCGGCTTGAGTTCCAGCTCCAGCTCCACCTCCACTGCCAGAGGCAGAGCGAGAGCAAGATCCAGAGCCCAAGCCAGAGCAAGAGGTAGAGCAGGAACAAGATCCAGAGCAAGAGGTAGAGCAGGAACAAGATCCAGAGCAAGTGGTAGATCAGACGCAAGATCCAGAGCAGGAGCAACAGAAAGATCAAGAGAAAGATCAGGAGAAAGAGCAAGAGAAAGAGGAGGAGAAAGATCAAGATCCAGAGGTAGAGCTAGAGCAACCTGACATAACCGTTCCTGAAACATCAGAAGAATTAGAAGAAACAACAGCACCCAGGGAAGCCCTGGCTCCAGAGCTCCGACAAACACCCTCACCAGTCCCCACTCCAGATCTGTTCTTGCCCTTCCTTGACGCTGTGCTTCTCCTCATTTTTGTCTGTGTCCTGCATCTCCTCAAAATTTTTCATCTTTTATTTTCAATAATATCCCTTGTATAAAATAAAGTGTTTTTAATATTTTCAAAATTACCATTCAGTGGCATTAAGTACATTTTTCATATGGTGCAACCCTTACCACCCTCTAGTGATCGAACAGCTTCATCAACTCTGTAGCCATTAAGCTGTCACTCCCCATCCCGCCTCTCCCTGTCCCTGACTACCACTCCATTTTCTGTGTGTGTGAATGTACCTATCGTGGATTGTACCTATCATTAAAGTTATATGTTATGTGGCCTTTTGTCCCTGGCCTCATAATATGAGAAAGATCTGATTAATTTTCATTTTATGTTTTTAGTAAGAGGAAAATTACAGAAAAATCAAAGACTCTATGTAGAAACACAAAGCCCTGATAGTTATTATTGCCATAATCTTGAAATAGGAACTACTTTTGAAAGACCAGAGAGCCAGAAGCCACTGAGGAAAATGCTGACTTTTCCTGGTCCAAACAAAAACCAGAATAATGTCAACAGGTGAAAAGACAAACCCCTGACTGGAAAATTCTTCATGGGCAGAGAAAGGGTAGTATGCATCCTAGTTGTACAAAGAGTTCTCATTTATCCATAGGGACAAAGGACATATTCCTGCAGTTCCACAGGGAAGCAATTCATATGGCCAGTAAATGTCAGACATCCGCGGCCTCCCTAATGATTATGCACAGAAAATTGCTCACTATTTAGATAGCATTTGCCCCATCAGATGGGCAGGTCTGTATGTCTGATGACGACCAGCTCTTGTGAGAATGAAGGAAGAAGAGGTCCCAGCGGATGCCCCAGGAGATGTGTTCATTGATACCCCAGTCGCAGGAGCCACGCAGAAGCTCCTACCAAACAGCCCACGAGTGTCCATGTGCCGGGCAGCACTGATGCTAGGAAGTTACGCCACATATATATGTATTCTACCTATGTTAATCAATAGATTCAATAAATCTAAACTTGAAAAATTCCAAAGAGTGATGTTTAGGGGACTTGTCAAATAACCTCAAAGTCAATATGAAAAAAAATTATGTGCAAAAATGGCCCCCAAAATGTTCCAGACATAAGAAGAACAATAATAATAAAAACAAAGAGGAAATTTGCTCCGTCTAATAAAATGTATTGCAAAGGAACATACTTGAAAGTGAATGAGATTGGCAAAGAATAAGCGAATAGTTCAGTGGAGTAAAAGTTTGAATTTTGAAACAAATTCGGGTATATGTGGAAAGGATTCAGATTACTTAGGGGAAAGCACTTCGTCATTACAGAGATTGAAATATTATTTATTTGGAAATTGAATCCAGTTATGCTTTTGCTAGGTACCGTTCACAAAATTAAATTTGAGATGAATTACTAACTTCAATATTTTGCAAAAGTATTAAGCATTAGAAGAAAGAAAAACACATAATAATTTTCACAGAAGCCAAAACTACTTTTGATAAAATGTAAGACTCATAAATATCAAAACACTAGATAAAATAAGATTTGACCATACGTATTTGTATATCTCAAGATGGAGAAAAATGGGTTATGTGTATGTATTGTGAATTTAGAAAATCAAAAATAATTAATTAAAAACCTATTACAAACAAGACGACTTACTAAAATAAAATTTACATGCTGCGATTTAGAAAAATTCACTTATAAAATTAATAAATGTCTTATGTAATAACAATAACTATCTAGATTCCATTACACAAATCAAGATTCCATTTTCAATAGCCACAAAATTGTTAAAATATTTGGCATACAGCTAACAAGAACTCGACAAAGCCTGTTTAACTATGTGATTTATGCATTAGAACACTCTTTAAACATACATCCACAAACGATAGAGAAATGCCAGAGATATTTTCTTGGCCAGAAAGCCACATGATCCTAAGGATTTTATTTTCTCCTAAATTACTTTATACGTGTGTCATGATCACATTAAAAATAGTCTCATTTGTTTCTTCACCTAGAACAAAATAAGATGATTATAAAATGTTGATGAAACATTAATCGTTCATCAGAAACAAATGAGGAAACAAATCAAAGGGAGGGGTAAGTCTACCAGAGATCGAAATTTTTTTTTTATAAATTCTTCATTATCAAGACCATATGGAATTTGTTTATAAGTAAATATAAAACCTAATGAAAAAGAATGGAGAATTCAAAGAGATACCCAAGATTTATAGAAATTTAGTATTTAAGAAAGATAGCATTTCAAATCACTGGTGAAAATATGCTGCTACTAATGTAGCAGCAGTTAACATGGATGGCATAGCAGCAATTAAGAAAGCAAAGAAACTCCAACAAAAGGTAAATGCCACTAACTAGGTCAAAAGGACACGACAAAAAGTAATTACAAGCTATAATACTTAAAATGGATGATCAATAATGTTTCAATTTTAAAAAAACAAAAAAACAAAAAACCTCTTAAAATAGGATAATATCACTAATACAATGATGTGTGAAAAAATGAGATGAAAATGACCAACAAAATGAAATAAAAATGAACAAAATATATGAACAATCTAATAACACAAAAGGAAATTTAAATTGGCATCAATACTTAATTAGGTGCTTAAAATCCCTCATAGAGAACTAGACATTTAAAATATATTGAAATACAAGACTTCACCTATTAGATTTGCAAAATTTAATTTTTTGATAACAAACTTGTTAGTGAGACTGTGGGGATACAGGTATTATAATACACTGTGGTGGAATGCCAATGGTAGAGCCCATAAGGAGCAGAAACTCGCAAAATTTAGCAAAATTATACTTGTATATTTACTATTTTACACTGTAACCCAATATTCAGGAATCTATATCAAATGTATCCTTGAAAAATTATAAGGTGAGGTGTCGACAAGATTGGTAATATGACAATACCTATTACTAAGGGTTGGAAACTCCCCAAATTTTCATTCATAAGGTTTGCATGAATAATTAGGGTGCACTTTTACAATCATGATTTCTAAACACTGAGTGTAAAATGTTATTGAAAAAACGAACAAACTGAAGACAATGAAGAGATGTACATGTTCATAGATGAGAAAAGAAGTAGGGAAAATATATCAATTCTTCCAAATAAATCTATAAATTTTGTTTATATATAAATAACAATTGACATTTTTTACGCAATTTCATAAATTACTAATTCTATATTTCCTACCGTTGAGTAAAGGCATAGAATAGAAAACTCAGTTTTGAAAAGGTACACAAGATACCGTCGCTCGTGGTGACCGTGTGGCTTTAATAGCACACGGCTCCGCGGTCAGGACTGTCACGCCGCGGACTGTGCCTGCCAGCCTGGGGCCGAGGAACCGCCAGGACCGTCGGCCGACGACAGCCCACGCGGGTCCCCCTCACGGCTGTGCTCGGCGCCTCGTCAGCGCGGACCCCTTGCACCGACCTGGAGCGCCCGTGGGAATCCGTCGTGTCGCTGGAACCCGCTGTCATCGGCCGCAGAGGGGCGGGAGCAGGGAGTAGAGAGCAGGCGGTCGTGCGCTCCTGTCCCCGGGCGGGACGGGCGGCCTGTGGGCGGCAGCTGCAGGCAGGGCCACCAGCAGGCGCCACGGAGAGCGCACCCCGCGACCGCGGCTTCCCGTCCTCGGCTCTGAGCGCCGCGCACCGGCGGCTGCGGGGACGCGGCTGACAGCCCGGAGCGGACCGCGTGTCCTCTGTGCGCGGTGGCGTCTGCGCACGCGCACTGTCCCGCTTAGGGCAGCTCCTGTCACCACAGGTGAACGCCTCAGGGACCCATGTGGTGCTCTGGACGACACCTCCTGGGAGCCGATGTCTACACTGCAGCCTCCGAGCAGTCGGGGTCGGTACGATCCCCCGTGGCCGTCACCAGGGCCCTGTCCCCTGTCCGGGTTTATGTCTTCTTCCTAGTGGGAGACGCCCCCAATAGACTTCTAAGAAAACGGTCTTGGGCTGCTAAACGTCCAGAGGCCCTTCCTCGCCTTGTCGGACTCACGTTTGAAGAGGAAAAGCGGAGATCGGAACCGACTCTGCACGAGACGCTGAAGGCCGGACTCCCCTGTCATCTCCCTCTTGAGGCTCTTCCGCAGGATCCGTCCCCGGTACCCCCACACGCAGAGTTGACACGGTGTCCCCTGTGCTTCCCCAGTGTGGGGGCGGTGTGTGGACCCATCGTCACTCTCCACGTGGGGACCTCTGGGGACCTCCGGGACCTGTCCCTCCTTTCTCCCACGGTTCTCTCCTCCTGCCCAACTCCGCGGCTCTTCCTGGAGCGCGTGTTGTTCAGACACTGGCTCTGCCGGACTCGCACTTCCGTTTTCTCTCTCTCTTTCCCTTTTTTTTTTTTTTTTTTTTTTTTCGTGACCGGCGCTCAGCCAGGGAGTGCACCGGTCATCCTTATATAGGATCCGAACCCGCGGCGGCGGGAGCGTCGCCGCGCTGCTAGCGCAGCACGCTACCGAGTGCGCCACGGGCTCAGCCCTCTCTCTTTCCCTTTTACTCTTTTTACTTTTATATGCTTTTCTTTCAATTGTATCTTTCTTGTTATCCTTTTGTTTTTTTGATCTAATCAGGCTTCCCTTGTGTTATTTTCTCATCTTTCTAGTGAGTTGTTTTCTAATTTAAATTTCAACACTTATGAGCCGCCCCGTGCGGCACTCGGGAGAGAGCGGCGGTGGGAGCGCAGCGGCACTGCCACGGGTTCGGATCCCACATAGGGATGGCCGGTGTGCTCACTGGCTGAGCGCGGTGCGGGCGACACCACCCCTAGGGTTACAACCCCCTTAACTGTCACTCACACACACACAAAACAAACAAACAAAAATTTCAACAGTTATATTTTTAATTTCTAAATGACCTCCTGGTTATTTGATTCATCTTCTCCCTCTTCTACTTTAACAATGTCTGTTCTTCTTCAGTAAGTCCAACAGTTTCTCTCCTATAACTCTGAGGAAGTTAATGGTATTTTCTGTTTCCCTTGCATGATCTCTATTACTTCCAATTCGCTTTTTCCTTTTTTGTTTGTTTGCTTTGGCCTTTTTCATATTAGAGGATTTGCTGAAACTAGAGGATTTGCTGAAACATCTGGGGCCCCTGGCATCTGCTCATGGTAAACAGGGCAGCACGGGAAAGTCTTGCTCGTGTGCTGTGGCTTCGTGGCCTGTGGGTGACTCTGTGAGATTCTTTGACTGGGTTCTTGACTGAGGTGCCCAAATCAGCAGAGTGTGTACTGAAGAACTGGACTCCAAGGCCAGATGACATGCATTTGGATTTTTTTTTAATTTTACAAGTTTCCATGACAAATCCTAACAGATCTTAATGCTGAGCACACCAAAGACTGTTAACACTAGGTATTCAAGCCATCGTCAGTCACATAAAGGACACCTACAAATTTAGGATACAGAACTTCCAACAAATAGTCATTTAATACCCGTTATTTGAAACAAAGTGTTTCGTGGATATACGAATTAGAGAGCATCTGGCTTCTTTAAGGGGTAAACAGTGAGGTGGAGCTGAAGATGGAGAGAAGCCCAGAGAGGGGACTAGGAACGTGACAAGTTTGACTTCGCATCTCATAGGCACTTTTCACTTCATTTCTCTCCATTGCTAGCACAGGCTAAGTGTAATCACAAGATCGGCGCCTCAGCTTGGTTGAGTTGAAGTCAATGCAAGTCCTAGTTCAAAGAGGCCCTGAGTCTTCTGCTTGGGAGCCAATCCACACCATGACAGACAGATGTGAAGGGTTTTAATCGTTAGCAGGGTTGAAGTTTTCCAGGAGAACATGGGAAAATGAAAATTCTGAGAAGAAAGGAGGGAAGCAGCTAAAACTACCATGGAGCAGGGCCGGCCCGTGCGCACTTGGAGAGTGCGGTGCTGACAGCACCACATCAAGGGATAGGATCCCCTTACCGGTCTTCTTTAAAAAAAAAAAAAGTCATTTTTTTTCAACTGAATAACTTGTCTCCATTCCTTTTTATTATAGAATAAGAGGTGGTTCTGTGTTAAGTATTTTGGCACTTGGAAATAATAAAACCAAAATTAGAAATGGAATGTAGTTCTAAAACCTCATCAAATTACAGTGATAGCTATAGTAATCAAATCCATAAAAGATTCTTAAGTAATTATGACACTCAAAATTCAGAGCTACATGCAAAGTCACAAATATATTTAAAGTTAAAACTCATAGCAATATTAAAAACTTAGCAGCACAGTCACCTCCCTTGCCCTGCTGTATGTATCAATCCTTTCAAAGAAGCAGCCTCTCCTAAAGCAATTGTCATTTCACTAAATTGATCACCTGCCTCAAACTCCTTGACATTTGAATCTATTCTTCCAGAGTCATCATTTTAATTTCCCTCCCATGACTTGGAATTAACAGCCTCAATACATTTGCATTGTTCCCTGTACTATTCCACAATGGGGGACAAAAAGCCTACCCTTGCCTTATCTGTGAGCATCTTTTATCCTTGCAATCAGCTTATTCTCCATAGCAGCAGAGTATCTCTCTGTTGCATATTATTCCAATATGATCATGTATAGGCTGGCTGTTAGCTCAGCTGGTTAGAGCACAGCCTCGTATCACCAAGGTCAAGGGTGTGGATCCCTATATTGGCCAGCCACACACACACACAAAGATTCCAATATGATCATATATTTTACCTACTAGCAGCAGATGACACTGTTTTTGTTTTGTTTTGCTTTTTAATTAAATAATCTTGAAAAATATCTGTTTCTTTCAGACCTCTAGAATTTTCTAGGGCTTACTAAGGTTTATCAATTTCTCTCTTGTAAACACACACATACACAGAGTGCCTAGAACCCAAGTTGGAAGTTACAGCAGAAAGAAGATACTACATAGGCACAAAAAGAACAGCAAGAAAACTCCAATTCTGATGTTTTACAGGAATGATTTATCCCTTTGCAAAACATGTGTTCTTTCCATTTCTTTGCCTCTTGTAACTTAACACGTCACCCCTCTCCCAAATATCATCTACTTTCCACTAAACTTACTAGCTTTAATGCTCTTCGTTTTTAAAAGTCAAGCTCATTTGACACTTTCTGCAAAATAGCTTCTATCAATTCTCAAAAAAGGAATCTATTGTCCATTTTCTACTCAGCCTCATTCCAGAGCCTCCCCCAATATTGTTGACATTCTCCTCTATACCACATTTTTAAATGATAGTCCTAAACATAAAAGAAAAGCACCTCGATGGTCATATTCTTTGGATCATTTCTTTTGTTATGGGTGTCAGAATTTTTCACAGATTTTTTTCTCATTCAGTTTCATGCCAGGACAAATGAACCATAATTCTCTACTAATGTTTACGAAATTTGTAATCATCTTCTAGCTAAGATGTCATGAGACCCCCTTTCCTCCCTACACATGTGTACGTATCTGCATCCCCTATTCCTAGGGGGATTCTGCAAAAGATGAGGGGAGAGGGCTCCCTTGACTAGTGCGGGTGCCCAAGGTCAGCATGCTGGGGTGTCAGTTTCCTGGGATTGCCTGTGACACTGCTATCAAGGCCATGCACAGAAGCAAGAGGAATGTGTTGGCCAGAGAAGGAAGACCCAGTGGGCTACCTTAGAGGTTCAGAGGTGTCCCCTGAGACTGAGAGTGAAGAAATCCACAGTAAGTAGGATAATCAAGGAAGATAAAGTGAACAGCAGAAGTCAAGGCAGGATGGTGACTCTGGGAAATCTTTGTGCCCAGGCAGTTCCTGGCTGAAGGAAGTGGTCGGCAGACAGAATTGAAGGGCTGGCAGGTTATCAGGCAGCATGTTCATGGTGACCTTCCATCTGGGTATTCTTGATGAATCCTGTTTCACATGTTTCCAGACAATTCATTCATCAGTACTTGGCAACTATTACTTGCAGGTGCTGCGCTGGAGGCCTGGAATAGGGGCAGACCGAGGTGTAGACTCTGCTCCTGGGTTGCTGACTGTCAGGTGAGGGGGACTAAGGATCATGACATAATGCAGAGTGATAACATGTGTAGGTAGAGCACCAGGTAATCAAATCATAGACTCTTCTCAAGTGCAGCACTTCAGGGAGTATTTATGGAGCCCCCGTGTTAGGCCCTTCCTGGATTCTGCACACAATATAGTGATAGAGTTGCTGTCTCCCAGGACCAGTAGGCTTTGGGCTGGGATAGTGTTGACAGCAATGGATCTACATCACAGCAATGGATGTGTGTCTGGTGTAAAGAAAATGGGGTGTGAAGCCAAAGTATGGGGGTGGAATCCTGATTGTGTCAACAATGGATATTTTATTCCATTTGAAAAGAATTGCTGAACATATCTGCATACTTTCATCTAATGGAGATATAAAGTTATTCCAAAAATGGAATCTTCCTCAATTCTAGTTATGTTTGCATTGAACATGAGCACTTATCCTGGCCATTCAATGATTTTGAAAATAGGATTTGAATTTGTCAATAATATTTGTTACTTACTTACATCTTACACATCAGTTACATGTTGCTGTCATCATAATGAGCCAAACGCCTCTGGTTCTTCTCTGCAAATGGTGTTCATTTCCTACCATCTTCAGGTAGTTTCCTAATCTAGAATATTCTGATGGCCTCGTAGATCACTTTCCTCTCTTAGAATGTCAGGCACTCGATAGCACGTCTTCTCCTCTTTCTTATCCTGGGATCATCTCCCAAGCCAGGGTGCAGCTGAATCAGCTCTTTCTCCAGCTCTCGGCACCATGCTTGGCATATGGTGGATACAAACAGAGAGAACAGAGGAGACAGAGCACAAGACTCTAGAGACAGGCGTGTTACAATGACATTTAGAAAGTGACACCTTCTCACTTTTGATCCTGTATTGGTTAGAAGTGAGTCACTAAGTCCAGTCCACACTGCAGGGCAGGGGATTACGTGAGGATGTGTGCAGCAGATGGTGGGGACCACTGGGAGCTCCTGAGGAGTCGCCAACCACACAGACAGAGATGTGGCACTTGAGTCCAAACCTAAATACACACGAAGCCATTGTGAGGTTTTATGGAGGAAAGCAGTATGTGAATGCATGAAATTCCAACTGTCGCATGGTGCAGAAAGGGAAAACAGACCAAGAGCAAAAGTGACATTTTCAAGATTATATGACAGGAACCAGACCTGTCGTTAGTCGTATTCCATGCTACCTTCCACACCGTCGTGGATTTTATCTCTAGTCTTGTTTATTAGCTGCATGTGACACCGGCCATAGGTTTCAGAGATGTTTTCACACACATGTCTGATGCCATCCCTAGGAAGAAGATGCTAGAAAGAGCCCCACTGTGCAAAAGGGGAGACTGGGGAGGTCATGAGAGTGACAATGGCTTGTCCAGGGTCACATAAAGTGATAAGAAGCAGGAGCTGGGGATGAACCTACGTGTATCTCCTCAATGCTGTGACGCTGGCTGCACCCAGGCCTTGCACAGGGGTGTGGTCAGGCAGTGTTGGTGGAAGGGTGGGCAATAGAGAGAGT
This sequence comes from Cynocephalus volans, assembly GCF_027409185.1. NCBI lineage: Eukaryota > Metazoa > Chordata > Mammalia > Dermoptera > Cynocephalidae > Cynocephalus > Cynocephalus volans. The sequence continues at coordinate 6,619,637 of NW_026902463.1, read as the reverse complement.
TCATGGGGAAGGAGGGTCAGCAGACAGTTACCCAGAGGGGCATTTGCAGTCTTGTACACAGAGGATGGGCTCAGGAAATGAGGTATCAGGAAGTGACTTCACTTCCTTGATGACAGACCCCAACAGAACTCGGAACTCGGTAACCTGGCACTCACATTCTATACACAGCCCCTTCCCCAGCTCGCTTGGCCACAGGCAGAGTGAGATGTTGTGGTGTATCCCGAGGTCCCGGGGCCGTAACCCCAGGAAGCCCTGTGCTGGGAGGCTTGTCCAATGCTTCTGGCCCTGGTTCAGCCCTCGCCCTCGACCCCTGTGGCCGTCTGGGAAGAGGTCCCCAAAGGTAATATCAGGTGGCCCAGAGGAGGTTGGGCAAGGCCAGGCAAGCACTATGAGCCTCCCTGGTTGACCGCACCCCCTCCTCCTGAGTGTGTGGAAACGGGGACATGGGACACCCTCCCAGGGCAGGGGCAGAGGGTGGGGGGTTTATAAACCTGCTGGTCCTGGTGTGTTCACACCTCAGGTCTGGCTGAAGGGTGAACGGGGACTGCCGGGGTGGCAACAACCACCCTGTACATTAACCCTGGGCCCTCAGTCTGTCTTCTCATGTCCTCCCTGGGGTTAAGACTGGCCTCCAGCCCCTGCCCTCCTTGGGATTCATGGTGCTGTCACTGTGAATCTCTCCCCTGTCCTGTCCTAGAGTGAAGACACATCTTCATTAAGCTCGGATGCCACCCACATGGTGTGGCCTGTCCCGGCACGCACCCTGAAGAAGCGGGTGGAGCACCTGGTGCCTGCTGTCTTGGGTGGTGACCAATCTTATGTCCACCTGTTTCTGTCAAGCTACAAGAACTTTGCAAGTCCCCGGCATGTGCTGCACCTGCTTTTCCTCAGGTGAGCACTCAGGCCATGGTTCACACAGTGTCACTGGCCGCCTCCAAGCTGTGAGTCTTAGGACTGTCACCACACCCCTCTGAGCCTCAGTGTCCTCCTGTGTTCAGTGGGTGGTCACAGGAACAAGCTCCAGTGGGTCCCCCATGGAAAGTGCTGCTCCTGAGTCCAGCCCTGTGGAAGGTCTGCTGGAGGGGCCACGGTCGTCCTCATTCAGGATTCCTGACACCCCCACGAGGAAGTCTCTGTCACCCCCTCACTGACCTCGTTGACTTGGGCTTCACTGTTTTCACTTTTTTACAGGAAATATGAGATTCTATCTGTAGGCTTCTGGGTGTATTCAAAGCAGGGAGACCAGAGGGGGGCAGAGCGACTTCAGGTGCACCCAGATATCTTGGGAGGAGTTGGTTGGGGTTCATTCCTTCAACAATGATACGTGAAGCCACACTATGTGCAGTCACTTTCTGGGCACTGACCATAATCCAATGAAGCGAGGAGACTGCATTCCTTGCCCTCTTGGGCTTCCATTCCAGTCAGAGGTGAGACAGTCACAGTAGACATGAGAAGCAAGTAGTGCCACCATATGGTAGATTTGACACACTCCTTACCTCTTCTAAGTATCGAAACATGATTTCTGATTGTGACGGGGATGGCGAATCCCTGGAGCAGCTAAAATGGTAAGTGGAGTTTAGGTGCAGAAGGAGGGGCTCCCATCTCCACACAACTGCGTGTGGTCTGCGGGGGCCTGTGGGTGGGGGGCTGGCAGAACTCTGGCTCTCACACATCTTATGATTCCTGCTACAGGGCTGAGGGCTCAAGGCTTTCCCTGCAGGGAAAGGAGTCAAGACGGCTGGGGATGTGGTCCCAGGCACCGTAGGGTGTGCGAGAGGCTGGAGAGCAGAGTGAACCCAGAGAGAATCCATCCCCACGCCCTCCCACCCAGCCCTGCCCACACACCCAGAGCCCGTGCTGAGCCAGAGCAGGAGGTGTGCAGAGCATCCCGCTGACACTCGGGGCTGGAGCCTCCATGGGGATGCTCAGCTGGTGCTGAGGGTGCAGAGTGTGGTCAGGGCCAAGAGATTGCTGTCACTGGGAAAAGGATATGCAGATTTTCATGCAGACACTTGGGCAGTACATTCACGTGTGAGCTCAAGTTTGGGCTTTTCCAAGGGCCCTGGGTAGGCCAGGGGAGCAGCGAATCCCTCTGTTTCCTCATTTATCAGATATTGCTGGACACCTCCTGTGTGACTGTGAGTAATGCCCAGAGCAGATAGCACCCTGCTGGGGTGAACAGGTCATTCCAGCAGGGATGGGGCAGTGACACAGACAGAGGAGGTTGTCAGGTTTCCCTGAAGAAGGGAAACGTGGTCACATCAGTGGTTGAAGGCTCCTCCCATGGAGGCTTTTGCCAGCCCCTCCTTGGCTGCCAGGCCCATCTGTGCCTGAACTGCCATACTGGGGGTGGACATTGGACGGGCTGGTCTATGGACAGGCACGGGCAGAGCGTACAAGACTGCAGCTCACTCAGGGGAGCCTTGGGAGGGCAGCATAGAGGGATAGGCCAGGCCTCTGATGCTGTTGCCCAACTGTCTCCCACAGTGCCATGTCCTCTGTCTTAAAGATCTGGCTGGAATTCTATTCCACTGATTTCCATGAGCCTCCTGAATTTCATTCTTTGAAGTTTCTTCCGGCCTATGTACATATCAGTATGCGAGGTTCAGAGGTGGAGCGTAAGGCTGATCTTCTTCTGGCGCAGCTGGAGAAGCCGGAGCACCTGCAGCCTAGTGAGGCAGAGACTGAGGGTGAGGAGGAAGAGGGTGGGTGCCCGTGCGGGTTTGGGGAGGGGCCTGGGCTGGGCCACACAGAGCAGAGTTTCCAGAAGCAGGCTGGGGACAGAGGCACTGAGTACTCAGAACAATCATACAGTATTCTGCAGTGTGGGGAGACTTCCTGAGGCTGGGTCTCTGGACTTGGGCTTCTAGAAAGACAGTGTCATTGGATGAGACATAGAAACTCACATTGATATTTTCAATTGTTGTCTCTCCAGTTCCAGCTTCCGCCCAGGCTGAACAACTGCCCCAAGAGCTGCTGCCATGTTCGGCTTGAGTTCCAGCTCCAGCTCCACCTCCACTGCCAGAGGCAGAGCGAGAGCAAGATCCAGAGCCCAAGCCAGAGCAAGAGGTAGAGCAGGAACAAGATCCAGAGCAAGAGGTAGAGCAGGAACAAGATCCAGAGCAAGTGGTAGATCAGACGCAAGATCCAGAGCAGGAGCAACAGAAAGATCAAGAGAAAGATCAGGAGAAAGAGCAAGAGAAAGAGGAGGAGAAAGATCAAGATCCAGAGGTAGAGCTAGAGCAACCTGACATAACCGTTCCTGAAACATCAGAAGAATTAGAAGAAACAACAGCACCCAGGGAAGCCCTGGCTCCAGAGCTCCGACAAACACCCTCACCAGTCCCCACTCCAGATCTGTTCTTGCCCTTCCTTGACGCTGTGCTTCTCCTCATTTTTGTCTGTGTCCTGCATCTCCTCAAAATTTTTCATCTTTTATTTTCAATAATATCCCTTGTATAAAATAAAGTGTTTTTAATATTTTCAAAATTACCATTCAGTGGCATTAAGTACATTTTTCATATGGTGCAACCCTTACCACCCTCTAGTGATCGAACAGCTTCATCAACTCTGTAGCCATTAAGCTGTCACTCCCCATCCCGCCTCTCCCTGTCCCTGACTACCACTCCATTTTCTGTGTGTGTGAATGTACCTATCGTGGATTGTACCTATCATTAAAGTTATATGTTATGTGGCCTTTTGTCCCTGGCCTCATAATATGAGAAAGATCTGATTAATTTTCATTTTATGTTTTTAGTAAGAGGAAAATTACAGAAAAATCAAAGACTCTATGTAGAAACACAAAGCCCTGATAGTTATTATTGCCATAATCTTGAAATAGGAACTACTTTTGAAAGACCAGAGAGCCAGAAGCCACTGAGGAAAATGCTGACTTTTCCTGGTCCAAACAAAAACCAGAATAATGTCAACAGGTGAAAAGACAAACCCCTGACTGGAAAATTCTTCATGGGCAGAGAAAGGGTAGTATGCATCCTAGTTGTACAAAGAGTTCTCATTTATCCATAGGGACAAAGGACATATTCCTGCAGTTCCACAGGGAAGCAATTCATATGGCCAGTAAATGTCAGACATCCGCGGCCTCCCTAATGATTATGCACAGAAAATTGCTCACTATTTAGATAGCATTTGCCCCATCAGATGGGCAGGTCTGTATGTCTGATGACGACCAGCTCTTGTGAGAATGAAGGAAGAAGAGGTCCCAGCGGATGCCCCAGGAGATGTGTTCATTGATACCCCAGTCGCAGGAGCCACGCAGAAGCTCCTACCAAACAGCCCACGAGTGTCCATGTGCCGGGCAGCACTGATGCTAGGAAGTTACGCCACATATATATGTATTCTACCTATGTTAATCAATAGATTCAATAAATCTAAACTTGAAAAATTCCAAAGAGTGATGTTTAGGGGACTTGTCAAATAACCTCAAAGTCAATATGAAAAAAAATTATGTGCAAAAATGGCCCCCAAAATGTTCCAGACATAAGAAGAACAATAATAATAAAAACAAAGAGGAAATTTGCTCCGTCTAATAAAATGTATTGCAAAGGAACATACTTGAAAGTGAATGAGATTGGCAAAGAATAAGCGAATAGTTCAGTGGAGTAAAAGTTTGAATTTTGAAACAAATTCGGGTATATGTGGAAAGGATTCAGATTACTTAGGGGAAAGCACTTCGTCATTACAGAGATTGAAATATTATTTATTTGGAAATTGAATCCAGTTATGCTTTTGCTAGGTACCGTTCACAAAATTAAATTTGAGATGAATTACTAACTTCAATATTTTGCAAAAGTATTAAGCATTAGAAGAAAGAAAAACACATAATAATTTTCACAGAAGCCAAAACTACTTTTGATAAAATGTAAGACTCATAAATATCAAAACACTAGATAAAATAAGATTTGACCATACGTATTTGTATATCTCAAGATGGAGAAAAATGGGTTATGTGTATGTATTGTGAATTTAGAAAATCAAAAATAATTAATTAAAAACCTATTACAAACAAGACGACTTACTAAAATAAAATTTACATGCTGCGATTTAGAAAAATTCACTTATAAAATTAATAAATGTCTTATGTAATAACAATAACTATCTAGATTCCATTACACAAATCAAGATTCCATTTTCAATAGCCACAAAATTGTTAAAATATTTGGCATACAGCTAACAAGAACTCGACAAAGCCTGTTTAACTATGTGATTTATGCATTAGAACACTCTTTAAACATACATCCACAAACGATAGAGAAATGCCAGAGATATTTTCTTGGCCAGAAAGCCACATGATCCTAAGGATTTTATTTTCTCCCAAATTACTTTATACGTGTGTCATGATCACATTAAAAATAGTCTCATTTGTTTCTTCACCTAGAACAAAATAAGATGATTATAAAATGTTGATGAAACATTAATCGTTCATCAGAAACAAATGAGGAAACAAATCAAAGGGAGGGGTAAGTCTACCAGAGATCGAAATTTTTTTTTTATAAATTCTTCATTATCAAGACCATATGGAATTTGTTTATAAGTAAATATAAAACCTAATGAAAAAGAATGGAGAATTCAAAGAGATACCCAAGATTTATAGAAATTTAGTATTTAAGAAAGATAGCATTTCAAATCACTGGTGAAAATATGCTGCTACTAATGTAGCAGCAGTTAACATGGATGGCATAGCAGCAATTAAGAAAGCAAAGAAACTCCAACAAAAGGTAAATGCCACTAACTAGGTCAAAAGGACACGACAAAAAGTAATTACAAGCTATAATACTTAAAATGGATGATCAATAATGTTTCAATTTTAAAAAAACAAAAAAACAAAAAACCTCTTAAAATAGGATAATATCACTAATACAATGATGTGTGAAAAAATGAGATGAAAATGACCAACAAAATGAAATAAAAATGAACAAAATATATGAACAATCTAATAACACAAAAGGAAATTTAAATTGGCATCAATACTTAATTAGGTGCTTAAAATCCCTCATAGAGAACTAGACATTTAAAATATATTGAAATACAAGACTTCACCTATTAGATTTGCAAAATTTAATTTTTTGATAACAAACTTGTTAGTGAGACTGTGGGGATACAGGTATTATAATACACTGTGGTGGAATGCCAATGGTAGAGCCCATAAGGAGCAGAAACTCGCAAAATTTAGCAAAATTATACTTGTATATTTACTATTTTACACTGTAACCCAATATTCAGGAATCTATATCAAATGTATCCTTGAAAAATTATAAGGTGAGGTGTCGACAAGATTGGTAATATGACAATACCTATTACTAAGGGTTGGAAACTCCCCAAATTTTCATTCATAAGGTTTGCATGAATAATTAGGGTGCACTTTTACAATCATGATTTCTAAACACTGAGTGTAAAATGTTATTGAAAAAACGAACAAACTGAAGACAATGAAGAGATGTACATGTTCATAGATGAGAAAAGAAGTAGGGAAAATATATCAATTCTTCCAAATAAATCTATAAATTTTGTTTATATATAAATAACAATTGACATTTTTTACGCAATTTCATAAATTACTAATTCTATATTTCCTACCGTTGAGTAAAGGCATAGAATAGAAAACTCAGTTTTGAAAAGGTACACAAGATACCGTTGCTCGTGGTGACCGTGTGGCTTTAATAGCACACGGCTCCGCGGTCAGGACTGTCACGCCGCGGACTGTGCCTGCCAGCCTGGGGCCGAGGAACCGCCAGGACCGTCGGCCGACGACAGCCCACGCGGGTCCCCCTCACGGCTGTGCTCGGCGCCTCGTCAGCGCGGACCCCTTGCACCGACCTGGAGCGCCCGTGGGAATCCGTCGTGTCGCTGGAACCCGCTGTCATCGGCCGCAGAGGGGCGGGAGCAGGGAGTAGAGAGCAGGCGGTCGTGCGCTCCTGTCCCCGGGCGGGACGGGCGGCCTGTGGGCGGCAGCTGCAGGCAGGGCCACCAGCAGGCGCCACGGAGAGCGCACCCCGCGACCGCGGCTTCCCGTCCTCGGCTCTGAGCGCCGCGCACCGGCGGCTGCGGGGACGCGGCTGACAGCCCGGAGCGGACCGCGTGTCCTCTGTGCGCGGTGGCGTCTGCGCACGCGCACTGTCCCGCTTAGGGCAGCTCCTGTCACCACAGGTGAACGCCTCAGGGACCCATGTGGTGCTCTGGACGACACCTCCTGGGAGCCGATGTCTACACTGCAGCCTCCGAGCAGTCGGGGTCGGTACGATCCCCCGTGGCCGTCACCAGGGCCCTGTCCCCTGTCCGGGTTTATGTCTTCTTCCTAGTGGGAGACGCCCCCAATAGACTTCTAAGAAAACGGTCTTGGGCTGCTAAACGTCCAGAGGCCCTTCCTCGCCTTGTCGGACTCACGTTTGAAGAGGAAAAGCGGAGATCGGAACCGACTCTGCACGAGACGCTGAAGGCCGGACTCCCCTGTCATCTCCCTCTTGAGGCTCTTCCGCAGGATCCGTCCCCGGTACCCCCACACGCAGAGTTGACACGGTGTCCCCTGTGCTTCCCCAGTGTGGGGGCGGTGTGTGGACCCATCGTCACTCTCCACGTGGGGACCTCTGGGGACCTCCGGGACCTGTCCCTCCTTTCTCCCACGGTTCTCTCCTCCTGCCCAACTCCGCGGCTCTTCCTGGAGCGCGTGTTGTTCAGACACTGGCTCTGCCGGACTCGCACTTCCGTTTTCTCTCTCTCTTTCCCTTTTTTTTTTTTTTTTTTTTTTTTCGTGACCGGCGCTCAGCCAGGGAGTGCACCGGTCATCCTTATATAGGATCCGAACCCGCGGCGGCGGGAGCGTCGCCGCGCTGCTAGCGCAGCACGCTACCGAGTGCGCCACGGGCTCAGCCCTCTCTCTTTCCCTTTTACTCTTTTTACTTTTATATGCTTTTCTTTCAATTGTATCTTTCTTGTTATCCTTTTGTTTTTTTGATCTAATCAGGCTTCCCTTGTGTTATTTTCTCATCTTTCTAGTGAGTTGTTTTCTAATTTAAATTTCAACACTTATGAGCCGCCCCGTGCGGCACTCGGGAGAGAGCGGCGGTGGGAGCGCAGCGGCACTGCCACGGGTTCGGATCCCACATAGGGATGGCCGGTGTGCTCACTGGCTGAGCGCGGTGCGGGCGACACCACCCCTAGGGTTACAACCCCCTTAACTGTCACTCACACACACACAAAACAAACAAACAAAAATTTCAACAGTTATATTTTTAATTTCTAAATGACCTCCTGGTTATTTGATTCATCTTCTCCCTCTTCTACTTTAACAATGTCTGTTCTTCTTCAGTAAGTCCAACAGTTTCTCTCCTATAACTCTGAGGAAGTTAATGGTATTTTCTGTTTCCCTTGCATGATCTCTATTACTTCCAATTCGCTTTTTCCTTTTTTGTTTGTTTGCTTTGGCCTTTTTCATATTAGAGGATTTGCTGAAACTAGAGGATTTGCTGAAACATCTGGGGCCCCTGGCATCTGCTCATGGTAAACAGGGCAGCACGGGAAAGTCTTGCTCGTGTGCTGTGGCTTCGTGGCCTGTGGGTGACTCTGTGAGATTCTTTGACTGGGTTCTTGACTGAGGTGCCCAAATCAGCAGAGTGTGTACTGAAGAACTGGACTCCAAGGCCAGATGACATGCATTTGGATTTTTTTTTAATTTTACAAGTTTCCATGACAAATCCTAACAGATCTTAATGCTGAGCACACCAAAGACTGTTAACACTAGGTATTCAAGCCATCGTCAGTCACATAAAGGACACCTACAAATTTAGGATACAGAACTTCCAACAAATAGTCATTTAATACCCGTTATTTGAAACAAAGTGTTTCGTGGATATACGAATTAGAGAGCATCTGGCTTCTTTAAGGGGTAAACAGTGAGGTGGAGCTGAAGATGGAGAGAAGCCCAGAGAGGGGACTAGGAACGTGACAAGTTTGACTTCGCATCTCATAGGCACTTTTCACTTCATTTCTCTCCATTGCTAGCACAGGCTAAGTGTAATCACAAGATCGGCGCCTCAGCTTGGTTGAGTTGAAGTCAATGCAAGTCCTAGTTCAAAGAGGCCCTGAGTCTTCTGCTTGGGAGCCAATCCACACCATGACAGACAGATGTGAAGGGTTTTAATCGTTAGCAGGGTTGAAGTTTTCCAGGAGAACATGGGAAAATGAAAATTCTGAGAAGAAAGGAGGGAAGCAGCTAAAACTACCATGGAGCAGGGCCGGCCCGTGCGCACTTGGAGAGTGCGGTGCTGACAGCACCACATCAAGGGATAGGATCCCCTTACCGGTCTTCTTTAAAAAAAAAAAAAGTCATTTTTTTTCAACTGAATAACTTGTCTCCATTCCTTTTTATTATAGAATAAGAGGTGGTTCTGTGTTAAGTATTTTGGCACTTGGAAATAATAAAACCAAAATTAGAAATGGAATGTAGTTCTAAAACCTCATCAAATTACAGTGATAGCTATAGTAATCAAATCCATAAAAGATTCTTAAGTAATTATGACACTCAAAATTCAGAGCTACATGCAAAGTCACAAATATATTTAAAGTTAAAACTCATAGCAATATTAAAAACTTAGCAGCACAGTCACCTCCCTTGCCCTGCTGTATGTATCAATCCTTTCAAAGAAGCAGCCTCTCCTAAAGCAATTGTCATTTCACTAAATTGATCACCTGCCTCAAACTCCTTGACATTTGAATCTATTCTTCCAGAGTCATCATTTTAATTTCCCTCCCATGACTTGGAATTAACAGCCTCAATACATTTGCATTGTTCCCTGTACTATTCCACAATGGGGGACAAAAAGCCTACCCTTGCCTTATCTGTGAGCATCTTTTATCCTTGCAATCAGCTTATTCTCCATAGCAGCAGAGTATCTCTCTGTTGCATATTATTCCAATATGATCATGTATAGGCTGGCTGTTAGCTCAGCTGGTTAGAGCACAGCCTCGTATCACCAAGGTCAAGGGTGTGGATCCCTATATTGGCCAGCCACACACACACACAAAGATTCCAATATGATCATATATTTTACCTACTAGCAGCAGATGACACTGTTTTTGTTTTGTTTTGCTTTTTAATTAAATAATCTTGAAAAATATCTGTTTCTTTCAGACCTCTAGAATTTTCTAGGGCTTACTAAGGTTTATCAATTTCTCTCTTGTAAACACACACATACACAGAGTGCCTAGAACCCAAGTTGGAAGTTACAGCAGAAAGAAGATACTACATAGGCACAAAAAGAACAGCAAGAAAACTCCAATTCTGATGTTTTACAGGAATGATTTATCCCTTTGCAAAACATGTGTTCTTTCCATTTCTTTGCCTCTTGTAACTTAACACGTCACCCCTCTCCCAAATATCATCTACTTTCCACTAAACTTACTAGCTTTAATGCTCTTCGTTTTTAAAAGTCAAGCTCATTTGACACTTTCTGCAAAATAGCTTCTATCAATTCTCAAAAAAGGAATCTATTGTCCATTTTCTACTCAGCCTCATTCCAGAGCCTCCCCCAATATTGTTGACATTCTCCTCTATACCACATTTTTAAATGATAGTCCTAAACATAAAAGAAAAGCACCTCGATGGTCATATTCTTTGGATCATTTCTTTTGTTATGGGTGTCAGAATTTTTCACAGATTTTTTTCTCATTCAGTTTCATGCCAGGACAAATGAACCATAATTCTCTACTAATGTTTACGAAATTTGTAATCATCTTCTAGCTAAGATGTCATGAGACCCCCTTTCCTCCCTACACATGTGTACGTATCTGCATCCCCTATTCCTAGGGGGATTCTGCAAAAGATGAGGGGAGAGGGCTCCCTTGACTAGTGCGGGTGCCCAAGGTCAGCATGCTGGGGTGTCAGTTTCCTGGGATTGCCTGTGACACTGCTATCAAGGCCATGCACAGAAGCAAGAGGAATGTGTTGGCCAGAGAAGGAAGACCCAGTGGGCTACCTTAGAGAATCAGAGGTGTCCCCAGAGACTGAGAGTGAAGAAATCCACAGTAAGTAGGATAATCAAGGAAGATAAAGTGAACAGCAGAAGTCAAGGCAGGATGGTGACTCTGGGAAATCTTTGTGCCCAGGCAGTTCCTGGCTGAAGGAAGTGGTCGGCAGACAGAATTCAAGGGCTGGCAGGTTATCAGGCAGCATGTTCATGGTGACCTTCCATCTGGGTATTCTTGATGAATCCTGTTTCACATGTTTCCAGACAATTCATTCATCAGTACTTGGCAACTATTACTTGCAGGTGCTGCGCTGGAGGCCTGGAATAGGGGCAGACTGAGGTGTAGACTCTGCTCCTGGGTTGCTGACTGTCAGGTGAGGGGGACTAAGGATCATGACATAATGCAGAGTGATAACATGTGTAGGTAGAGCACCAGGTAATCAAATCATAGACTCTTCTCAAGTGCAGCACTTCAGGGAGTATTTATGGAGCCCCCGTGTTAGGCCCTTCCTGGATTCTGCACACAATATAGTGATAGAGTTGCTGTCTCCCAGGACCAGTAGGCTTTGGGCTGGGATAGTGTTGACAGCAATGGATCTACATCACAGCAATGGATGTGTGTCTGGTGTAAAGAAAATGGGGTGTGAAGCCAAAGTATGGGGGTGGAATCCTGATTGTGTCAACAATGGATATTTTATTCCATTTGAAAAGAATTGCTGAACATATCTGCATACTTTCATCTAATGGAGATATAAAGTTATTCCAAAAATGGAATCTTCCTCAATTCTAGTTATGTTTGCATTGAACATGAGCACTTATCCTGGCCATTCAATGATTTTGAAAATAGGATTTGAATTTGTCAATAATATTTGTTACTTACTTACATCTTACACATCAGTTACATGTTGCTGTCATCATAATGAGCCAAACGCCTCTGGTTCTTCTCTGCAAATGGTGTTCATTTCCTACCATCTTCAGGTAGTTTCCTAATCTAGAATATTCTGATGGCCTCGTAGATCACTTTCCTCTCTTAGAATGTCAGGCACTCGATAGCACGTCTTCTCCTCTTTCTTATCCTGGGATCATCTCCCAAGCCAGGGTGCAGCTGAATCAGCTCTTTCTCCAGCTCTCGGCACCATGCTTGGCATATGGTGGATACAAACAGAGAGAACAGAGGAGACAGAGCACAAGACTCTAGAGACAGGCGTGTTACAATGACATTTAGAAAGTGACACCTTCTCACTTTTGATCCTGTATTGGTTAGAAGTGAGTCACTAAGTCCAGTCCACACTGCAGGGCAGGGGATTACGTGAGGATGTGTGCAGCAGATGGTGGGGACCACTGGGAGCTCCTGAGGAGTCGCCAACCACACAGACAGAGATGTGGCACTTGAGTCCAAACCTAAATACACACGAAGCCATTGTGAGGTTTTATGGAGGAAAGCAGTATGTGAATGCATGAAATTCCAACTGTCGCATGGTGCAGAAAGGGAAAACAGACCAAGAGCAAAAGTGACATTTTCAAGATTATATGACAGGAACCAGACCTGTCGTTCGTCGTATTCCATGCTACCTTCCACACCGTCGTGGATTTTATCTCTAGTCTTGTTTATTAGCTGCATGTGACACCGGCCATAGGTTTCAGAGATGTTTTCACACACATGTCTGATGCCATCCCTAGGAAGAAGATGCTAGAAAGAGCCCCACTGTGCAAAAGGGGAGACTGGGGAGGTCATGAGAGTGACAATGGCTTGTCCAGGGTCACATAAAGTGATAAGAAGCAGGAGCTGGGGATGAACCTACGTGTATCTCCTCAATGCTGTGACGCTGGCTGCACCCAGGCCTTGCACAGGGGTGTGGTCAGGCAGTGTTGGTGGAAGGGTGGGCAATAGAGAGAGTTCATGGGGAAGGAGGGTCAGCAGACAGGTACCCAGAGGGGCATTTGCAGTCTTGTACACAGAGGATGGGCTCAGGAAATGAGGTATCAGGAAGTGACTTCACTTCCTTGATGACAGACCCCAACAGAACTCGGAACTCGGTAACCTGGCACTCACATTCTATACACAGCCCCTTCCCCAGCTCGCTTGGCCACAGGCAGAGTGAGATGTTGTGGTGTATCCCGAGGTCCCGGGGCCGTAACCCCAGGAAGCCCTGTGCTGGGAGGCTTGTCCAATGCTTCTGGCCCTGGTTCAGCCCTCGCCCTCGACCCCTGTGGCCGTCTGGGAAGAGGTCCCCAAAGGTAATATCAGGTGGCCCAGAGGAGGTTGGGCAAGGCCAGGCAAGCACTATGAGCCTCCCTGGTTGACCGCACCCCCTCCTCCTGAGTGTGTGGAAACGGGGACATGGGACACCCTCCCAGGGCAGGGGCAGAGGGTGGGGGGTTTATAAACCTGCTGGTCCTGGTGTGTTCACACCTCAGGTCTGGCTGAAGGGTGAACGGGGACTGCCGGGGTGGCAACAACCACCCTGTACATTAACCCTGGGCCCTCAGTCTGTCTTCTCATGTCCTCCCTGGGGTTAAGACTGGCCTCCAGCCCCTGCCCTCCTTGGGATTCATGGTGCTGTCACTGTGAATCTCTCCCCTGTCCTGTCCTAGAGTGAAGACACATCTTCATTAAGCTCGGATGCCACCCACATGGTGTGGCCTGTCCCGGCACGCACCCTGAAGAAGCGGGTGGAGCACCTGGTGCCTGCTGTCTTGGGTGGTGACCAATCTTATGTCCACCTGTTTCTGTCAAGCTACAAGAACTTTGCAAGTCCCCGGCATGTGCTGCACCTGCTTTTCCTCAGGGGAGCACTCAGGCCATGGTTCACACAGTGTCACTGGCCGCCTCCAAGCTGTGAGTCTTAGGACTGTCACCACACCCCTCTGAGCCTCAGTGTCCTCCTGTGTTCAGTGGGTGGTCACAGGAACAAGCTCCAGTGGGTCCCCCATGGAAAGTGCTGCTCCTGAGTCCAGCCCTGTGGAAGGTCTGCTGGAGGGGCCACGGTCGTCCTCATTCAGGATTCCTGACACCCCCACGAGGAAGTCTCTGTCACCCCCTCACTGACCTCGTTGACTTGGGCTTCACTGTTTTCACTTTTTTACAGGAAATATGAGATTCTATCTGTAGGCTTCTGGGTGTATTCAAAGCAGGGAGACCAGAGGGGGGCAGAGCGACTTCAGGTGCACCCAGATATCTTGGGAGGAGTTGGTTGGGGTTCATTCCTTCAACAATGATACGTGAAGCCACACTATGTGCAGTCACTTTCTGGGCACTGACCATAATCCAATGAAGCGAGGAGACTGCATTCCTTGCCCTCTTGGGCTTCCATTCCAGTCAGAGGTGAGACAGTCACAGTAGACATGAGAAGCAAGTAGTGCCACCATATGGTAGATTTGACACACTCCTTACCTCTTCTAAGTATCGAAACATGATTTCTGATTGTGACGGGGATGGCGAATCCCTGGAGCAGCTAAAATGGTAAGTGGAGTTTAGGTGCAGAAGGAGGGGCTCCCATCTCCACACAACTGCGTGTGGTCTGCGGGGGCCTGTGGGTGGGGGGCTGGCAGAACTCTGGCTCTCACACATCTTATGATTCCTGCTACAGGGCTGAGGGCTCAAGGCTTTCCCTGCAGGGAAAGGAGTCAAGACGGCTGGGGATGTGGTCCCAGGCACCGTAGGGTGTGCGAGAGGCTGGAGAGCAGAGTGAACCCAGAGAGAATCCATCCCCACGCCCTCCCACCCAGCCCTGCCCACACCCCCAGAGCCCGTGCTGAGCCAGAGCAGGAGGTGTGCAGAGCATCCCGCTGACACTCGGGGCTGGAGCCTCCATGGGGATGCTCAGCTGGTGCTGAGGGTGCAGAGTGTGGTCAGGGCCAAGAGATTGCTGTCACTGGGAAAAGGATATGCAGATTTTCATGCAGACACTTGGGCAGTACATTCACGTGTGAGCTCAAGTTTGGGCTTTTCCAAGGGCCCTGGGTAGGCCAGGGGAGCAGCGAATCCCTCTGTTTCCTCATTTATCAGATATTGCTGGACACCTCCTGTGTGACTGTGAGTAATGCCCAGAGCAGATAGCACCCTGCTGGGGTGAACAGGTCATTCCAGCAGGGATGGGGCAGTGACACAGACAGAGGAGGTTGTCAGGTTTCCCTGAAGAAGGGAAACGTGGTCACATCAGTGGTTGAAGGCTCCTCCCATGGAGGCTTTTGCCAGCCCCTCCTTGGCTGCCAGGCCCATCTGTGCCTGAACTGCCATACTGGGGGTGGACATTGGACGGGCTGGTCTATGGACAGGCACGGGCAGAGCGTACAAGACTGCAGCTCACTCAGGGGAGCCTTGGGAGGGCAGCATAGAGGGATAGGCCAGGCCTCTGATGCTGTTGCCCAACTGTCTCCCACAGTGCCATGTCCTCTGTCTTAAAGATCTGGCTGGAATTCTATTCCACTGATTTCCATGAGCCTCCTGAATTTCATTCTTTGAAGTTTCTTCCGGCCTATGTACATATCAGTATGCGAGGTTCAGAGGTGGAGCGTAAGGCTGATCTTCTTCTGGCGCAGCTGGAGAAGCCGGAGCACCTGCAGCCTAGTGAGGCAGAGACTGAGGGTGAGGAGGAAGAGGGTGGGTGCCCGTGCGGGTTTGGGGAGGGGCCTGGGCTGGGCCACACAGAGCAGAGTTTCCAGAAGCAGGCTGGGGACAGAGGCACTGAGTACTCAGAACAATCATACAGTGTTCTGCAGTGTGGGGAGACTTCCTGAGGCTGGGTCTCTGGACTTGGGCTTCTAGAAAGACAGTGTCATTGGATGAGACATAGAAACTCACATTGATATTTTCAATTGTTGTCTCTCCAGTTCCAGCTTCCGCCCAGGCTGAACAACTGCCCCAAGAGCTGCTGCCATGTTCGGCTTGAGTTCCAGCTCCAGCTCCACCTCCACTGCCAGAGGCAGAGCGAGAGCAAGATCCAGAGCCCAAGCCAGAGCAAGAGGTAGAGCAGGAACAAGATCCAGAGCAAGAGGTAGAGCAGGAACAAGATCCAGAGCAAGTGGTAGATCAGACGCAAGATCCAGAGCAGGAGCAACAGAAAGATCAAGAGAAAGATCAGGAGAAAGAGCAAGAGAAAGAGGAGGAGAAAGATCAAGATCCAGAGGTAGAGCTAGAGCAACCTGACATAACCGTTCCTGAAACATCAGAAGAATTAGAAGAAACAACAGCACCCAGGGAAGCCCTGGCTCCAGAGCTCCGACAAACACCCTCACCAGTCCCCACTCCAGATCTGTTCTTGCCCTTCCTTGACGCTGTGCTTCTCCTCATTTTTGTCTGTGTCCTGCATCTCCTCAAAATTTTTCATCTTTTATTTTCAATAATATCCCTTGTATAAAATAAAGTGTTTTTAATATTTTCAAAATTACCATTCAGTGGCATTAAGTACATTTTTCATATGGTGCAACCCTTACCACCCTCTAGTGATCGAACAGCTTCATCAACTCTGTAGCCATTAAGCTGTCACTCCCCATCCCGCCTCTCCCTGTCCCTGACTACCACTCCATTTTCTGTGTGTGTGAATGTACCTATCGTGGATTGTACCTATCATTAAAGTTATATGTTATGTGGCCTTTTGTCCCTGGCCTCATAATATGAGAAAGATCTGATTAATTTTCATTTTATGTTTTTAGTAAGAGGAAAATTACAGAAAAATCAAAGACTCTATGTAGAAACACAAAGCCCTGATAGTTATTATTGCCATAATCTTGAAATAGGAACTACTTTTGAAAGACCAGAGAGCCAGAAGCCACTGAGGAAAATGCTGACTTTTCCTGGTCCAAACAAAAACCAGAATAATGTCAACAGGTGAAAAGACAAACCCCTGACTGGAAAATTCTTCATGGGCAGAGAAAGGGTAGTATGCATCCTAGTTGTACAAAGAGTTCTCATTTATCCATAGGGACAAAGGACATATTCCTGCAGTTCCACAGGGAAGCAATTCATATGGCCAGTAAATGTCAGACATCCGCGGCCTCCCTAATGATTATGCACAGAAAATTGCTCACTATTTAGATAGCATTTGCCCCATCAGATGGGCAGGTCTGTATGTCTGATGACGACCAGCTCTTGTGAGAATGAAGGAAGAAGAGGTCCCAGCGGATGCCCCAGGAGATGTGTTCATTGATACCCCAGTCGCAGGAGCCACGCAGAAGCTCCTACCAAACAGCCCACGAGTGTCCATGTGCCGGGCAGCACTGATGCTAGGAAGTTACGCCACATATATATGTATTCTACCTATGTTAATCAATAGATTCAATAAATCTAAACTTGAAAAATTCCAAAGAGTGATGTTTAGGGGACTTGTCAAATAACCTCAAAGTCAATATGAAAAAAAATTATGTGCAAAAATGGCCCCCAAAATGTTCCAGACATAAGAAGAACAATAATAATAAAAACAAAGAGGAAATTTGCTCCGTCTAATAAAATGTATTGCAAAGGAACATACTTGAAAGTGAATGAGATTGGCAAAGAATAAGCGAATAGTTCAGTGGAGTAAAAGTTTGAATTTTGAAACAAATTCGGGTATATGTGGAAAGGATTCAGATTACTTAGGGGAAAGCACTTCGTCATTACAGAGATTGAAATATTATTTATTTGGAAATTGAATCCAGTTATGCTTTTGCTAGGTACCGTTCACAAAATTAAATTTGAGATGAATTACTAACTTCAATATTTTGCAAAAGTATTAAGCATTAGAAGAAAGAAAAACACATAATAATTTTCACAGAAGCCAAAACTACTTTTGATAAAATGTAAGACTCATAAATATCAAAACACTAGATAAAATAAGATTTGACCATACGTATTTGTATATCTCAAGATGGAGAAAAATGGGTTATGTGTATGTATTGTGAATTTAGAAAATCAAAAATAATTAATTAAAAACCTATTACAAACAAGACGACTTACTAAAATAAAATTTACATGCTGCGATTTAGAAAAATTCACTTATAAAATTAATAAATGTCTTATGTAATAACAATAACTATCTAGATTCCATTACACAAATCAAGATTCCATTTTCAATAGCCACAAAATTGTTAAAATATTTGGCATACAGCTAACAAGAACTCGACAAAGCCTGTTTAACTATGTGATTTATGCATTAGAACACTCTTTAAACATACATCCACAAACGATAGAGAAATGCCAGAGATATTTTCTTGGCCAGAAAGCCACATGATCCTAAGGATTTTATTTTCTCCTAAATTACTTTATACGTGTGTCATGATCACATTAAAAATAGTCTCATTTGTTTCTTCACCTAGAACAAAATAAGATGATTATAAAATGTTGATGAAACATTAATCGTTCATCAGAAACAAATGAGGAAACAAATCAAAGGGAGGGGTAAGTCTACCAGAGATCGAAATTTTTTTTTTATAAATTCTTCATTATCAAGACCATATGGAATTTGTTTATAAGTAAATATAAAACCTAATGAAAAAGAATGGAGAATTCAAAGAGATACCCAAGATTTATAGAAATTTAGTATTTAAGAAAGATAGCATTTCAAATCACTGGTGAAAATATGCTGCTACTAATGTAGCAGCAGTTAACATGGATGGCATAGCAGCAATTAAGAAAGCAAAGAAACTCCAACAAAAGGTAAATGCCACTAACTAGGTCAAAAGGACACGACAAAAAGTAATTACAAGCTATAATACTTAAAATGGATGATCAATAATGTTTCAATTTTAAAAAAACAAAAAAACAAAAAACCTCTTAAAATAGGATAATATCACTAATACAATGATGTGTGAAAAAATGAGATGAAAATGACCAACAAAATGAAATAAAAATGAACAAAATATATGAACAATCTAATAACACAAAAGGAAATTTAAATTGGCATCAATACTTAATTAGGTGCTTAAAATCCCTCATAGAGAACTAGACATTTAAAATATATTGAAATACAAGACTTCACCTATTAGATTTGCAAAATTTAATTTTTTGATAACAAACTTGTTAGTGAGACTGTGGGGATACAGGTATTATAATACACTGTGGTGGAATGCCAATGGTAGAGCCCATAAGGAGCAGAAACTCGCAAAATTTAGCAAAATTATACTTGTATATTTACTATTTTACACTGTAACCCAATATTCAGGAATCTATATCAAATGTATCCTTGAAAAATTATAAGGTGAGGTGTCGACAAGATTGGTAATATGACAATACCTATTACTAAGGGTTGGAAACTCCCCAAATTTTCATTCATAAGGTTTGCATGAATAATTAGGGTGCACTTTTACAATCATGATTTCTAAACACTGAGTGTAAAATGTTATTGAAAAAACGAACAAACTGAAGACAATGAAGAGATGTACATGTTCATAGATGAGAAAAGAAGTAGGGAAAATATATCAATTCTTCCAAATAAATCTATAAATTTTGTTTATATATAAATAACAATTGACATTTTTTACGCAATTTCATAAATTACTAATTCTATATTTCCTACCGTTGAGTAAAGGCATAGAATAGAAAACTCAGTTTTGAAAAGGTACACAAGATACCGTTGCTCGTGGTGACCGTGTGGCTTTAATAGCACACGGCTCCGCGGTCAGGACTGTCACGCCGCGGACTGTGCCTGCCAGCCTGGGGCCGAGGAACCGCCAGGACCGTCGGCCGACGACAGCCCACGCGGGTCCCCCTCACGGCTGTGCTCGGCGCCTCGTCAGCGCGGACCCCTTGCACCGACCTGGAGCGCCCGTGGGAATCCGTCGTGTCGCTGGAACCCGCTGTCATCGGCCGCAGAGGGGCGGGAGCAGGGAGTAGAGAGCAGGCGGTCGTGCGCTCCTGTCCCCGGGCGGGACGGGCGGCCTGTGGGCGGCAGCTGCAGGCAGGGCCACCAGCAGGCGCCACGGAGAGCGCACCCCGCGACCGCGGCTTCCCGTCCTCGGCTCTGAGCGCCGCGCACCGGCGGCTGCGGGGACGCGGCTGACAGCCCGGAGCGGACCGCGTGTCCTCTGTGCGCGGTGGCGTCTGCGCACGCGCACTGTCCCGCTTAGGGCAGCTCCTGTCACCACAGGTGAACGCCTCAGGGACCCATGTGGTGCTCTGGACGACACCTCCTGGGAGCCGATGTCTACACTGCAGCCTCCGAGCAGTCGGGGTCGGTACGATCCCCCGTGGCCGTCACCAGGGCCCTGTCCCCTGTCCGGGTTTATGTCTTCTTCCTAGTGGGAGACGCCCCCAATAGACTTCTAAGAAAACGGTCTTGGGCTGCTAAACGTCCAGAGGCCCTTCCTCGCCTTGTCGGACTCACGTTTGAAGAGGAAAAGCGGAGATCGGAACCGACTCTGCACGAGACGCTGAAGGCCGGACTCCCCTGTCATCTCCCTCTTGAGGCTCTTCCGCAGGATCCGTCCCCGGTACCCCCACACGCAGAGTTGACACGGTGTCCCCTGTGCTTCCCCAGTGTGGGGGCGGTGTGTGGACCCATCGTCACTCTCCACGTGGGGACCTCTGGGGACCTCCGGGACCTGTCCCTCCTTTCTCCCACGGTTCTCTCCTCCTGCCCAACTCCGCGGCTCTTCCTGGAGCGCGTGTTGTTCAGACACTGGCTCTGCCGGACTCGCACTTCCGTTTTCTCTCTCTCTTTCCCTTTTTTTTTTTTTTTTTTTTTTTTCGTGACCGGCGCTCAGCCAGGGAGTGCACCGGTCATCCTTATATAGGATCCGAACCCGCGGCGGCGGGAGCGTCGCCGCGCTGCTAGCGCAGCACGCTACCGAGTGCGCCACGGGCTCAGCCCTCTCTCTTTCCCTTTTACTCTTTTTACTTTTATATGCTTTTCTTTCAATTGTATCTTTCTTGTTATCCTTTTGTTTTTTTGATCTAATCAGGCTTCCCTTGTGTTATTTTCTCATCTTTCTAGTGAGTTGTTTTCTAATTTAAATTTCAACACTTATGAGCCGCCCCGTGCGGCACTCGGGAGAGAGCGGCGGTGGGAGCGCAGCGGCACTGCCACGGGTTCGGATCCCACATAGGGATGGCCGGTGTGCTCACTGGCTGAGCGCGGTGCGGGCGACACCACCCCTAGGGTTACAACCCCCTTAACTGTCACTCACACACACACAAAACAAACAAACAAAAATTTCAACAGTTATATTTTTAATTTCTAAATGACCTCCTGGTTATTTGATTCATCTTCTCCCTCTTCTACTTTAACAATGTCTGTTCTTCTTCAGTAAGTCCAACAGTTTCTCTCCTATAACTCTGAGGAAGTTAATGGTATTTTCTGTTTCCCTTGCATGATCTCTATTACTTCCAATTCGCTTTTTCCTTTTTTGTTTGTTTGCTTTGGCCTTTTTCATATTAGAGGATTTGCTGAAACTAGAGGATTTGCTGAAACATCTGGGGCCCCTGGCATCTGCTCATGGTAAACAGGGCAGCACGGGAAAGTCTTGCTCGTGTGCTGTGGCTTCGTGGCCTGTGGGTGACTCTGTGAGATTCTTTGACTGGGTTCTTGACTGAGGTGCCCAAATCAGCAGAGTGTGTACTGAAGAACTGGACTCCAAGGCCAGATGACATGCATTTGGATTTTTTTTTAATTTTACAAGTTTCCATGACAAATCCTAACAGATCTTAATGCTGAGCACACCAAAGACTGTTAACACTAGGTATTCAAGCCATCGTCAGTCACATAAAGGACACCTACAAATTTAGGATACAGAACTTCCAACAAATAGTCATTTAATACCCGTTATTTGAAACAAAGTGTTTCGTGGATATACGAATTAGAGAGCATCTGGCTTCTTTAAGGGGTAAACAGTGAGGTGGAGCTGAAGATGGAGAGAAGCCCAGAGAGGGGACTAGGAACGTGACAAGTTTGACTTCGCATCTCATAGGCACTTTTCACTTCATTTCTCTCCATTGCTAGCACAGGCTAAGTGTAATCACAAGATCGGCGCCTCAGCTTGGTTGAGTTGAAGTCAATGCAAGTCCTAGTTCAAAGAGGCCCTGAGTCTTCTGCTTGGGAGCCAATCCACACCATGACAGACAGATGTGAAGGGTTTTAATCGTTAGCAGGGTTGAAGTTTTCCAGGAGAACATGGGAAAATGAAAATTCTGAGAAGAAAGGAGGGAAGCAGCTAAAACTACCATGGAGCAGGGCCGGCCCGTGCGCACTTGGAGAGTGCGGTGCTGACAGCACCACATCAAGGGATAGGATCCCCTTACCGGTCTTCTTTAAAAAAAAAAAAAGTCATTTTTTTTCAACTGAATAACTTGTCTCCATTCCTTTTTATTATAGAATAAGAGGTGGTTCTGTGTTAAGTATTTTGGCACTTGGAAATAATAAAACCAAAATTAGAAATGGAATGTAGTTCTAAAACCTCATCAAATTACAGTGATAGCTATAGTAATCAAATCCATAAAAGATTCTTAAGTAATTATGACACTCAAAATTCAGAGCTACATGCAAAGTCACAAATATATTTAAAGTTAAAACTCATAGCAATATTAAAAACTTAGCAGCACAGTCACCTCCCTTGCCCTGCTGTATGTATCAATCCTTTCAAAGAAGCAGCCTCTCCTAAAGCAATTGTCATTTCACTAAATTGATCACCTGCCTCAAACTCCTTGACATTTGAATCTATTCTTCCAGAGTCATCATTTTAATTTCCCTCCCATGACTTGGAATTAACAGCCTCAATACATTTGCATTGTTCCCTGTACTATTCCACAATGGGGGACAAAAAGCCTACCCTTGCCTTATCTGTGAGCATCTTTTATCCTTGCAATCAGCTTATTCTCCATAGCAGCAGAGTATCTCTCTGTTGCATATTATTCCAATATGATCATGTATAGGCTGGCTGTTAGCTCAGCTGGTTAGAGCACAGCCTCGTATCACCAAGGTCAAGGGTGTGGATCCCTATATTGGCCAGCCACACACACACACAAAGATTCCAATATGATCATATATTTTACCTACTAGCAGCAGATGACACTGTTTTTGTTTTGTTTTGCTTTTTAATTAAATAATCTTGAAAAATATCTGTTTCTTTCAGACCTCTAGAATTTTCTAGGGCTTACTAAGGTTTATCAATTTCTCTCTTGTAAACACACACATACACAGAGTGCCTAGAACCCAAGTTGGAAGTTACAGCAGAAAGAAGATACTACATAGGCACAAAAAGAACAGCAAGAAAACTCCAATTCTGATGTTTTACAGGAATGATTTATCCCTTTGCAAAACATGTGTTCTTTCCATTTCTTTGCCTCTTGTAACTTAACACGTCACCCCTCTCCCAAATATCATCTACTTTCCACTAAACTTACTAGCTTTAATGCTCTTCGTTTTTAAAAGTCAAGCTCATTTGACACTTTCTGCAAAATAGCTTCTATCAATTCTCAAAAAAGGAATCTATTGTCCATTTTCTACTCAGCCTCATTCCAGAGCCTCCCCCAATATTGTTGACATTCTCCTCTATACCACATTTTTAAATGATAGTCCTAAACATAAAAGAAAAGCACCTCGATGGTCATATTCTTTGGATCATTTCTTTTGTTATGGGTGTCAGAATTTTTCACAGATTTTTTTCTCATTCAGTTTCATGCCAGGACAAATGAACCATAATTCTCTACTAATGTTTACGAAATTTGTAATCATCTTCTAGCTAAGATGTCATGAGACCCCCTTTCCTCCCTACACATGTGTACGTATCTGCATCCCCTATTCCTAGGGGGATTCTGCAAAAGATGAGGGGAGAGGGCTCCCTTGACTAGTGCGGGTGCCCAAGGTCAGCATGCTGGGGTGTCAGTTTCCTGGGATTGCCTGTGACACTGCTATCAAGGCCATGCACAGAAGCAAGAGGAATGTGTTGGCCAGAGAAGGAAGACCCAGTGGGCTACCTTAGAGAATCAGAGGTGTCCCCAGAGACTGAGAGTGAAGAAATCCACAGTAAGTAGGATAATCAAGGAAGATAAAGTGAACAGCAGAAGTCAAGGCAGGATGGTGACTCTGGGAAATCTTTGTGCCCAGGCAGTTCCTGGCTGAAGGAAGTGGTCGGCAGACAGAATTCAAGGGCTGGCAGGTTATCAGGCAGCATGTTCATGGTGACCTTCCATCTGGGTATTCTTGATGAATCCTGTTTCACATGTTTCCAGACAATTCATTCATCAGTACTTGGCAACTATTACTTGCAGGTGCTGCGCTGGAGGCCTGGAATAGGGGCAGACTGAGGTGTAGACTCTGCTCCTGGGTTGCTGACTGTCAGGTGAGGGGGACTAAGGATCATGACATAATGCAGAGTGATAACATGTGTAGGTAGAGCACCAGGTAATCAAATCATAGACTCTTCTCAAGTGCAGCACTTCAGGGAGTATTTATGGAGCCCCCGTGTTAGGCCCTTCCTGGATTCTGCACACAATATAGTGATAGAGTTGCTGTCTCCCAGGACCAGTAGGCTTTGGGCTGGGATAGTGTTGACAGCAATGGATCTACATCACAGCAATGGATGTGTGTCTGGTGTAAAGAAAATGGGGTGTGAAGCCAAAGTATGGGGGTGGAATCCTGATTGTGTCAACAATGGATATTTTATTCCATTTGAAAAGAATTGCTGAACATATCTGCATACTTTCATCTAATGGAGATATAAAGTTATTCCAAAAATGGAATCTTCCTCAATTCTAGTTATGTTTGCATTGAACATGAGCACTTATCCTGGCCATTCAATGATTTTGAAAATAGGATTTGAATTTGTCAATAATATTTGTTACTTACTTACATCTTACACATCAGTTACATGTTGCTGTCATCATAATGAGCCAAACGCCTCTGGTTCTTCTCTGCAAATGGTGTTCATTTCCTACCATCTTCAGGTAGTTTCCTAATCTAGAATATTCTGATGGCCTCGTAGATCACTTTCCTCTCTTAGAATGTCAGGCACTCGATAGCACGTCTTCTCCTCTTTCTTATCCTGGGATCATCTCCCAAGCCAGGGTGCAGCTGAATCAGCTCTTTCTCCAGCTCTCGGCACCATGCTTGGCATATGGTGGATACAAACAGAGAGAACAGAGGAGACAGAGCACAAGACTCTAGAGACAGGCGTGTTACAATGACATTTAGAAAGTGACACCTTCTCACTTTTGATCCTGTATTGGTTAGAAGTGAGTCACTAAGTCCAGTCCACACTGCAGGGCAGGGGATTACGTGAGGATGTGTGCAGCAGATGGTGGGGACCACTGGGAGCTCCTGAGGAGTCGCCAACCACACAGACAGAGATGTGGCACTTGAGTCCAAACCTAAATACACACGAAGCCATTGTGAGGTTTTATGGAGGAAAGCAGTATGTGAATGCATGAAATTCCAACTGTCGCATGGTGCAGAAAGGGAAAACAGACCAAGAGCAAAAGTGACATTTTCAAGATTATATGACAGGAACCAGACCTGTCGTTAGTCGTATTCCATGCTACCTTCCACACCGTCGTGGATTTTATCTCTAGTCTTGTTTATTAGCTGCATGTGACACCGGCCATAGGTTTCAGAGATGTTTTCACACACATGTCTGATGCCATCCCTAGGAAGAAGATGCTAGAAAGATCCCCACTGTGCAAAAGGGGAGACTGGGGAGGTCATGAGAGTGACAATGGCTTGTCCAGGGTCACATAAAGTGATAAGAAGCAGGAGCTGGGGATGAACCTACGTGTATCTCCTCAATGCTGTGACGCTGGCTGCACCCAGGCCTTGCACAGGGGTGTGGTCAGGCAGTGTTGGTGGAAGGGTGGGCAATAGAGAGAGTTCATGGGGAAGGAGGGTCAGCAGACAGTTACCCAGAGGGGCATTTGCAGTCTTGTACACAGAGGATGGGCTCAGGAAATGAGGTATCAGGAAGTGACTTCACTTCCTTGATGACAGACCCCAACAGAACTCGGAACTCGGTAACCTGGCACTCACATTCTATACACAGCCCCTTCCCCAGCTCGCTTGGCCACAGGCAGAGTGAGATGTTGTGGTGTATCCCGAGGTCCCGGGGCCGTAACCCCAGGAAGCCCTGTGCTGGGAGGCTTGTCCAATGCTTCTGGCCCTGGTTCAGCCCTCGCCCTCGACCCCTGTGGCCGTCTGGGAAGAGGTCCCCAAAGGTAATATCAGGTGGCCCAGAGGAGGTTGGGCAAGGCCAGGCAAGCACTATGAGCCTCCCTGGTTGACCGCACCCCCTCCTCCTGAGTGTGTGGAAACGGGGACATGGGACACCCTCCCAGGGCAGGGGCAGAGGGTGGGGGGTTTATAAACCTGCTGGTCCTGGTGTGTTCACACCTCAGGTCTGGCTGAAGGGTGAACGGGGACTGCCGGGGTGGCAACAACCACCCTGTACATTAACCCTGGGCCCTCAGTCTGTCTTCTCATGTCCTCCCTGGGGTTAAGACTGGCCTCCAGCCCCTGCCCTCCTTGGGATTCATGGTGCTGTCACTGTGAATCTCTCCCCTGTCCTGTCCTAGAGTGAAGACACATCTTCATTAAGCTCGGATGCCACCCACATGGTGTGGCCTGTCCCGGCACGCACCCTGAAGAAGCGGGTGGAGCACCTGGTGCCTGCTGTCTTGGGTGGTGACCAATCTTATGTCCACCTGTTTCTGTCAAGCTACAAGAACTTTGCAAGTCCCCGGCATGTGCTGCACCTGCTTTTCCTCAGGTGAGCACTCAGGCCATGGTTCACACAGTGTCACTGGCCGCCTCCAAGCTGTGAGTCTTAGGACTGTCACCACACCCCTCTGAGCCTCAGTGTCCTCCTGTGTTCAGTGGGTGGTCACAGGAACAAGCTCCAGTGGGTCCCCCATGGAAAGTGCTGCTCCTGAGTCCAGCCCTGTGGAAGGTCTGCTGGAGGGGCCACGGTCGTCCTCATTCAGGATTCCTGACACCCCCACGAGGAAGTCTCTGTCACCCCCTCACTGACCTCGTTGACTTGGGCTTCACTGTTTTCACTTTTTTACAGGAAATATGAGATTCTATCTGTAGGCTTCTGGGTGTATTCAAAGCAGGGAGACCAGAGGGGGGCAGAGCGACTTCAGGTGCACCCAGATATCTTGGGAGGAGTTGGTTGGGGTTCATTCCTTCAACAATGATACGTGAAGCCACACTATGTGCAGTCACTTTCTGGGCACTGACCATAATCCAATGAAGCGAGGAGACTGCATTCCTTGCCCTCTTGGGCTTCCATTCCAGTCAGAGGTGAGACAGTCACAGTAGACATGAGAAGCAAGTAGTGCCACCATATGGTAGATTTGACACACTCCTTACCTCTTCTAAGTATCGAAACATGATTTCTGATTGTGACGGGGATGGCGAATCCCTGGAGCAGCTAAAATGGTAAGTGGAGTTTAGGTGCAGAAGGAGGGGCTCCCATCTCCACACAACTGCGTGTGGTCTGCGGGGGCCTGTGGGTGGGGGGCTGGCAGAACTCTGGCTCTCACACATCTTATGATTCCTGCTACAGGGCTGAGGGCTCAAGGCTTTCCCTGCAGGGAAAGGAGTCAAGACGGCTGGGGATGTGGTCCCAGGCACCGTAGGGTGTGCGAGAGGCTGGAGAGCAGAGTGAACCCAGAGAGAATCCATCCCCACGCCCTCCCACCCAGCCCTGCCCACACCCCCAGAGCCCGTGCTGAGCCAGAGCAGGAGGTGTGCAGAGCATCCCGCTGACACTCGGGGCTGGAGCCTCCATGGGGATGCTCAGCTGGTGCTGAGGGTGCAGAGTGTGGTCAGGGCCAAGAGATTGCTGTCACTGGGAAAAGGATATGCAGATTTTCATGCAGACACTTGGGCAGTACATTCACGTGTGAGCTCAAGTTTGGGCTTTTCCAAGGGCCCTGGGTAGGCCAGGGGAGCAGCAAATCCCTCTGTTTCCTCATTTATCAGATATTGCTGGACACCTCCTGTGTGACTGTGAGTAATGCCCAGAGCAGATAGCACCCTGCTGGGGTGAACAGGTCATTCCAGCAGGGATGGGGCAGTGACACAGACAGAGGAGGTTGTCAGGTTTCCCTGAAGAAGGGAAACGTGGTCACATCAGTGGTTGAAGGCTCCTCCCATGGAGGCTTTTGCCAGCCCCTCCTTGGCTGCCAGGCCCATCTGTGCCTGAACTGCCATACTGGGGGTGGACATTGGACGGGCTGGTCTATGGACAGGCACGGGCAGAGCGTACAAGACTGCAGCTCACTCAGGGGAGCCTTGGGAGGGCAGCATAGAGGGATAGGCCAGGCCTCTGATGCTGTTGCCCAACTGTCTCCCACAGTGCCATGTCCTCTGTCTTAAAGATCTGGCTGGAATTCTATTCCACTGATTTCCATGAGCCTCCTGAATTTCATTCTTTGAAGTTTCTTCCGGCCTATGTACATATCAGTATGCGAGGTTCAGAGGTGGAGCGTAAGGCTGATCTTCTTCTGGCGCAGCTGGAGAAGCCGGAGCACCTGCAGCCTAGTGAGGCAGAGACTGAGGGTGAGGAGGAAGAGGGTGGGTGCCCGTGCGGGTTTGGGGAGGGGCCTGGGCTGGGCCACACAGAGCAGAGTTTCCAGAAGCAGGCTGGGGACAGAGGCACTGAGTACTCAGAACAATCATACAGTGTTCTGCAGTGTGGGGAGACTTCCTGAGGCTGGGTCTCTGGACTTGGGCTTCTAGAAAGACAGTGTCATTGGATGAGACATAGAAACTCACATTGATATTTTCAATTGTTGTCTCTCCAGTTCCAGCTTCCGCCCAGGCTGAACAACTGCCCCAAGAGCTGCTGCCATGTTCGGCTTGAGTTCCAGCTCCAGCTCCACCTCCACTGCCAGAGGCAGAGCGAGAGCAAGATCCAGAGCCCAAGCCAGAGCAAGAGGTAGAGCAGGAACAAGATCCAGAGCAAGAGGTAGAGCAGGAACAAGATCCAGAGCAAGTGGTAGATCAGACGCAAGATCCAGAGCAGGAGCAACAGAAAGATCAAGAGAAAGATCAGGAGAAAGAGCAAGAGAAAGAGGAGGAGAAAGATCAAGATCCAGAGGTAGAGCTAGAGCAACCTGACATAACCGTTCCTGAAACATCAGAAGAATTAGAAGAAACAACAGCACCCAGGGAAGCCCTGGCTCCAGAGCTCCGACAAACACCCTCACCAGTCCCCACTCCAGATCTGTTCTTGCCCTTCCTTGACGCTGTGCTTCTCCTCATTTTTGTCTGTGTCCTGCATCTCCTCAAAATTTTTCATCTTTTATTTTCAATAATATCCCTTGTATAAAATAAAGTGTTTTTAATATTTTCAAAATTACCATTCAGTGGCATTAAGTACATTTTTCATATGGTGCAACCCTTACCACCCTCTAGTGATCGAACAGCTTCATCAACTCTGTAGCCATTAAGCTGTCACTCCCCATCCCGCCTCTCCCTGTCCCTGACTACCACTCCATTTTCTGTGTGTGTGAATGTACCTATCGTGGATTGTACCTATCATTAAAGTTATATGTTATGTGGCCTTTTGTCCCTGGCCTCATAATATGAGAAAGATCTGATTAATTTTCATTTTATGTTTTTAGTAAGAGGAAAATTACAGAAAAATCAAAGACTCTATGTAGAAACACAAAGCCCTGATAGTTATTATTGCCATAATCTTGAAATAGGAACTACTTTTGAAAGACCAGAGAGCCAGAAGCCACTGAGGAAAATGCTGACTTTTCCTGGTCCAAACAAAAACCAGAATAATGTCAACAGGTGAAAAGACAAACCCCTGACTGGAAAATTCTTCATGGGCAGAGAAAGGGTAGTATGCATCCTAGTTGTACAAAGAGTTCTCATTTATCCATAGGGACAAAGGACATATTCCTGCAGTTCCACAGGGAAGCAATTCATATGGCCAGTAAATGTCAGACATCCGCGGCCTCCCTAATGATTATGCACAGAAAATTGCTCACTATTTAGATAGCATTTGCCCCATCAGATGGGCAGGTCTGTATGTCTGATGACGACCAGCTCTTGTGAGAATGAAGGAAGAAGAGGTCCCAGCGGATGCCCCAGGAGATGTGTTCATTGATACCCCAGTCGCAGGAGCCACGCAGAAGCTCCTACCAAACAGCCCACGAGTGTCCATGTGCCGGGCAGCACTGATGCTAGGAAGTTACGCCACATATATATGTATTCTACCTATGTTAATCAATAGATTCAATAAATCTAAACTTGAAAAATTCCAAAGAGTGATGTTTAGGGGACTTGTCAAATAACCTCAAAGTCAATATGAAAAAAAATTATGTGCAAAAATGGCCCCCAAAATGTTCCAGACATAAGAAGAACAATAATAATAAAAACAAAGAGGAAATTTGCTCCGTCTAATAAAATGTATTGCAAAGGAACATACTTGAAAGTGAATGAGATTGGCAAAGAATAAGCGAATAGTTCAGTGGAGTAAAAGTTTGAATTTTGAAACAAATTCGGGTATATGTGGAAAGGATTCAGATTACTTAGGGGAAAGCACTTCGTCATTACAGAGATTGAAATATTATTTATTTGGAAATTGAATCCAGTTATGCTTTTGCTAGGTACCGTTCACAAAATTAAATTTGAGATGAATTACTAACTTCAATATTTTGCAAAAGTATTAAGCATTAGAAGAAAGAAAAACACATAATAATTTTCACAGAAGCCAAAACTACTTTTGATAAAATGTAAGACTCATAAATATCAAAACACTAGATAAAATAAGATTTGACCATACGTATTTGTATATCTCAAGATGGAGAAAAATGGGTTATGTGTATGTATTGTGAATTTAGAAAATCAAAAATAATTAATTAAAAACCTATTACAAACAAGACGACTTACTAAAATAAAATTTACATGCTGCGATTTAGAAAAATTCACTTATAAAATTAATAAATGTCTTATGTAATAACAATAACTATCTAGATTCCATTACACAAATCAAGATTCCATTTTCAATAGCCACAAAATTGTTAAAATATTTGGCATACAGCTAACAAGAACTCGACATAGCCTGTTTATCTATGTGATTTATGCATTAGAACACTCTTTAAACATACATCCACAAACGATAGAGAAATGCCAGAGATATTTTCTTGGCCAGAAAGCCACATGATCCTAAGGATTTTATTTTCTCCTAAGTTACTTTATACGTGTGTCATGATCACATTAAAAATAGTCTCATTTGTTTCTTCACCTAGAACAAAATAAGATGATTATAAAATGTTGATGAAACATTAATCGTTCATCAGAAACAAATGAGGAAACAAATCAAAAGGGAGGGGTAAGTCTACCAGAGATCGAAATTTTTTTTTTATAAATTCTTCATTATCAAGACCATATGGAATTTGTTTATAAGTAAATATACAACCTAATGAAAAAGAATGGAGAATTCAAAGAGATACCCAAGATTTATAGAAATTTAGTATTTAAGAAAGATAGCATTTCAAATCACTGGTGAAAATATGCTGCTACTAATGTAGCAGCAGTTAACATGGATGGCATAGCAGCAATTAAGAAAGCAAAGAAACTCCAACAAAAGGTAAATGCCACTAACTAGGTCAAAAGGACACGACAAAAAGTAATTACAAGCTATAATACTTAAAATGGATGATCAATAATGTTTCAATTTTAAAAAAAACAAAAAAACAAAAAACCTCTTAAAATAGGATAATATCACTAATACAATGATGTGTGAAAAAATGAGATGAAAATAACCAACAAAATGAAATAAAAATGAACAAAATATATGAACAATCTAATAACACAAAAGGAAATTTAAATTGGCATCAATACTTAATTAGGTGCTTAAAATCCCTCATAGAGAACTAGACATTTAAAATATATTGAAATACAAGACTTCACCTATTAGATTTGCAAAATTTAATTTTTTGATAACAAACTTGTTAGTGAGACTGTGGGGATACAGGTATTATAATACACTGTGGTGGAATGCAAATGGTAGAGCCCATAAGGAGCAGAAACTCGCAAAATTTAGCAAAATTATACTTGTATATTTACTATTTTACACTGTAACCCAATATTCAGGAATCTATATCAAATGTATCCTTGAAAAATTATAAGGTGAGGTGTCGACAAGATTGGTAATATGACAATACCTATTACTAAGGGTTGGAAACTCCCCAAATTTTCATTCATAAGGTTTGCATGAATAATTAGGGTGCACTTTTACAATCATGATTTCTAAACACTGAGTGTAAAATGTTATTGAAAAAACGAACAAACTGAAGACAATGAAGAGATGTACATGTTCATAGATGAGAAAAGAAGTAGGGAAAATATATCAATTCTTCCAAATAAATCTATAAATTTTGTTTATATATAAATAACAATTGACATTTTTTACGCAATTTCATAAATTACTAATTCTATATTTCCTACCGTTGAGTAAAGGCATAGAATAGAAAACTCAGTTTTGAAAAGGTACACAAGATACCGTCGCTCGTGGTGACCGTGTGGCTTTAATAGCACACGGCTCCGCGGTCAGGACTGTCACGCCGCGGACTGTGCCTGCCAGCCTGGGGCCGAGGAACCGCCAGGACCGTCGGCCGACGACAGCCCACGCGGGTCCCCCTCACGGCTGTGCTCGGCGCCTCGTCAGCGCGGACCCCTTGCACCGACCTGGAGCGCCCGTGGAATCCGTCGTGTCGCTGGAACCCGCTGTCATGGGCCGCAGAGGGGCGGGAGCAGGGAGTGTAGAGCAGGCGGTCGTGCGCTCCTGTCCCCTGGAAGGACGGGCGGCCTGTGGGCGGCAGCTGCCGGCAGGGCCACCAGGTGGTGCCACGGAGATTGCACCCCGCTACCGCGGCTTCCTGTCCGCGGTTCTGAGCGCCGCGCATTGGCGGCGGCTGCGGGGACGCGGCTGACAGCCCGGCGCGGACCGCGTGTCCTCTGTGCGCGGTGGCGTCTGCGCACGCGCACTGTCCCGCTTAGGGCAGCTCCTGTCACCACAGGTGAACGCCTCAGGGACCCATGTGGTGCTCTGGTCGACACCTCCTGGGAGCCGATGTCTACACTGCAGCCTCCGAGCAGTCGGGGTCGTTACGATCCCCCGTGGCCGTCACCAGGGCCCTGTCCCCTGTCCGGGTTTATGTCTTCTCCGTAGTGGGAGACGCCCCCCCATAGACTGCTAAGAAAACGGTCTTGGGCTGCTAAACGTCCAGAGTCGCGTCTTCGCCTAGTCGGACTCACGTATGACGAGGAAATGCGGAGATCGGAACCGACTCTGCACGAGACGCTGAAGGCCGGAATCCCTGGTCGTCTCCCTCTTGAGGCTCCTCCGCAGGGTCCGTCCCCTGGACCCCCACACCCAGAGTTGACACGGTGTCCCCTGTACTTCCCCATTGAGGGGCGGCGTGTGGACCCATCGTCACTCTCCACGTGGGGACCTATGGGGACCTCCGGGACCTGTCCCTTCCTCCTTTCTCCCAAGGTTCTCTCCTCCTGCCCATCTCCGCGGCTCTTCCTGAAGAGCTTGTTGTTCAGACACTGGCTCTGCCGGACACGCACTTCCGTTTTCTCTCTCTCTTTTCCTTTTACTCCTTTTACTTTTTTATGCTTTTCTTTCAATTGTATCTTTCTTGTTATCCTTTTGTTTTTTTGATCTAATCAGGTTTCCCTTGTGTTATTTTCTCATCTTTCTAGTGAGCTGTTTTCTAATTTAAGTATCAACACTTATGGGCCACCCTGTGGCGCACTCAGGAGAGAGCGGTGCTGGGAGCGCAGGTGCGCGGCCGCGGGTTCGGATCCCACATAGGGATGGCCGGTGCACTCACTGGCTGAGCGCGGTGCGGGCGACACCACGCCTAGGGTTACAACCCATTTAACTGTCACACACACACACACACACACACACACACACACACACACACACACACACACACACACACACACAAAACAAACAAACAAACAAAAATTTCAACAGTTATATTTTCAATTTCTAAATGACCTCATGGTTATTTGATTCATCTTCTCCCTCTTCTACTTTAACAATGTCTGTTCTTCTTCAGTAAGTCCAACAGTTTCTCTCCTTTAACTGTGAGGAAGTTAATGGTATTTTCTGTTTCCCTTGCATGATCTCTATTTCTTCCAATTCGCTTTTTCCTTTTTTGTTTGTTTGCTTTGGCCTATTTCATATTAGAGTATTTGCTGAAACTAGAGGATTTGCTGAAACATCTGGGGCCCTTGGCATCTGCTCATGGTTAACAGGGCAGCACAGGAAAGTCTTGCTCGTGTGCTGTGGCTTCGTGTCCTGTGGGTGACTCTGTGAGGTTCTTTGACTGGGTTCTTGACTGAGGTGCCCAAATCAGCAGAGTGTGTACTGAAGAACTGGACTCCAAGGCCAGATGACATGCATTTGGATTTTTTTTTAATTTTACAAGTTTCCATGACAATTCCTAATGGATCTTAATGCTGAGCATACCAAA
Organism: Cynocephalus volans; assembly: GCF_027409185.1. Lineage (NCBI taxonomy): Eukaryota > Metazoa > Chordata > Mammalia > Dermoptera > Cynocephalidae > Cynocephalus > Cynocephalus volans. The sequence goes on along the minus strand of NW_026902463.1, from coordinate 6,585,242 downwards.
GACTGTTAACACTAGGTATTCATGCCATTGTCAGTCACATAAAGGACACCTACAAATTTAGGATACAGAACTTCCACAAATAGTCATTTAATACCCGTTATTTGAAAGAAAGTGCTTCGTGGACATACGAATTAGAGAGCATCTGGCTTCTTTAAGGGGTAAACAGTGAGGTGTAGCTGAAGATGGAGAGAAGCCCATAGAGGGCACTAGGAACGTGACAAGTTTGACTTCGCATCTCATAGGCACTTTTCACTTCATTTCTCTCCATTCATAGCACATGCTAAGTGTAATCACAAGATTGGCGCCTCAGCTTGGTTGAGTTGAAGTCAATGCAAGTCCTAGTTCAAAGAAGCCCTGAGTCTTCTGCTTGGGAGCCAACCCACACCATGACAGACAGATGTGATGGGTTTTAATCGTTAGCAGGGTTGAAGTTGTCCAGGAGAACATGGGAAAATGAAAATTCTGAGAAGAAAGGAAGGAAGCAGCTAAAACTACCATGGAGCAGGGCCGGCCCGTGCGCACTTGGAGAGTGCGGTGCTGACAGCACCAGGGCCATGGGTTCGGATCCCTATGGTGGGGTGGCTGATTGGCTCACTTGGGATAGCGTGGTGCTGACAACACCACATCAAGGGATAGGATCCCCTTACCGGTCATCTTTAAAAAAAAAAAAAAAGTAATTTTTTTCAACTGAATAACTTGTCTCCATTGCTTTTTATTATAGAATAAGAGGTGGTTCTGTGTTAAGTATTTTGGCACTTGGAAATAATAAAACCAAAATTAGAAATGGAATGTAGTTCTAAAACCTCATCAAATTACAGTGATAGCTATAGTAATCAAATCCATAAAAGATTCTTAAGTAATTATGACACTCAAAATTCAGAGCTACATGCAAAGTCACAAATATATTTAAAGTTAAAACTCATAGCAATATTAAAAACTTAGCAGCACAGTCACCTCCCTTGCCTTGCTGTATGTTTGATTTTGCAGTCTAAATCACTCGACATGTTCCTATCTGCTTTACATTTCAATGTGTGTATATATTTTTAAAAAATCCTCATGGCCCAGGGCCTGACTCCCACCCTCATTCTGTCCACATTTTGCTAGAGTACAGAGTGCAGTGGTAATGTTTTCATGTGTGCAGACCTGTTCGAGATGACCCACCATACCATGGAATTTAGTGTAAAATGGATCTGCCTTTGAGGGTGTCCAAAGGCAATACCAGAAGGATCTCATTAAAACAGGGTTTCACTTCTAACATGTGGCCTGGACTGCAAGCGTGGCAGCTGACTACAGCTCGGGTGGCTGACTATTGTGGCCGGGAGCCCCTGCCAAGACAATTTTAATATCCTCTAAGCATGGGAAACATGCAGGAGGGGAAAGCGTACTCAGGTCATAAACTAGACTGCTACTTCTTCCCCAGTCAATGCTGGGCCGTGGGTGAGGGGTCCCTGTGAAGGGGCCCGTGGCTGGTGGGGGAGGCTGCTTTCCTGCAAACGCCCGTGGGAAGCCCAGTGGATGCAGAGGAGGGGAAACCCAGCCCTACTTCTAGTCAGCTGCTCGGCAAGGCAAGGCTCAAACAGTCTCGTCCACAGCACCACAGGGGGGTCCCCAGCAGTTTTGAACCCTTGTGCATTTGGGATTCAACGTCTGCAAATCAGGAAATAAGAGCATGGATGCCAATCTGGAGATTTACTGTGGACAGCACTGTTAAACATCACAATTAGAAAAACTTGACTTTGAAAATACTGAGAAAGCAATTTGGAAGACAGAGGAAATAACTCACATTTTTATACAATCAGCTCAGCTCCTATCCTGACACTGGGGAATTCTCTATAGCCCCGTTACTCTAGGTATACTAATTTTTATGTATAACCCTCATGATCATAGAATACTGCATCCCTGTTCTTTTTTACCTAACACGATATAAGCATTTCCCCCAGGTGCTGATTGGTCTTGGCAGCCACCATTTAGGTTATTAACTGGGTCATTTTTTACTCAGACTACCTCCAGGTTTAGCTTAAAAAATGAATCAATGGCTTCTCACTGGACGGGGTCCAACATCTGAGCTGGTGTTCACCTGCTGCCAGACCCAGTTTCCAGAGCCTCCTCCTCTTCCCTCCCACCATGTATCCAAGGGTTCCTTCACCAAGGTGGTTTCTTCCCTACACAAGCTGGCTTAGCTGTGCCTCAGGGCCTTCCCTCAGGCTCCTAACGGTCCTGGGAAAGCTCTTCTTCCTCCTTTGCCTGAAAAATTCTAGCTCAAGACCCAGCTCAGATGCCATCTCCTCTGTGTGCCCTTTCCCGGACCCCTGGGCCCCTCCGTGCACATGTGGCAGGCACTTCTAATATTACATTTATGAGCCTGTGCAAGAGCTGACTGCTTTGGTATCCATGATCCTCTGTAGGTGGGGAGAAAACAACGAGACGTCCTCTTTTCACCCGTCCTTCTGACCCTAGTACCCAGGGCAGTGCCACCATCCATGGGACAACCCAACAAGAGTTGTGTGGAACTGAAAATTGGGACAACTGCTGTATTCTTGGACACCAAGAAGGACTCTTTCATGGCATCCATATCCCCGGTAGTACTCAAAATGATGTTAGGCAGCACGGGAGCAAACGTCTGAAATTTTAGTAGTTTATTTTAAGGTGCAAAGAACTAATGTGTGTTATGCAAACAGAACAGAACTAAACAGAACTAGTTATACTAATATCTACTGGTACATTTAAGAAGAAGTAACTGCATCAGTTTAAGAATACTAATACATATTAATAAAATTCTCCAGGCATATGCAAATATGGCAAAAATTCAGATGAAGAGGAAAGAAGTGTGTTTGGGAAATACAAGATCAGAGAGCAGGAGGACCACGGAAGTCTTCAAGGGGAAGGCAGGAAAGAATCCTCACTAGACACACACTGGCACCTGAAGGGGGAAGAAATTCTCAGATTGTATGGGGCAGGGGTTAGTAAACTACAGCTTGTGGGACTAATCCAGCCCTTTGCCTGTTCTTGTCAATAAAGTTTTATTGGAACACAGCTAGTCATATTTGTTTATTTTCAGTGGCTGTTTTTGTGCTAGAAGACAAATGCATGGTTACAACAGGGACTGCAATATTTACTATCTGGCAGTTTACAGTTCCCTAAATACTGGTCACGGGAAGATATGGACTAGGAGATGGGACTAAGAGGTCCTTAAGAAAACAGTTTCCAAAGCCCCAACCTGTTGTATAAGGCCAGCCAGCATAACTCTAAGATCCAAACCTGACACGGATATTCAAAAAGAGACATCAGAGCCCAGTTTTTCTCAGTAAGATAAATGTGAATATATCCAAGTATTAACAAACTGAGTTCAGCTATGGAGAGGACAGAATGTCCTGGCCCAGTGAGGTTTGTTCCAGGAACACAGGGCTTAATGTTAGAAAATAAAGAAATAAATTCACCACATGAATAGAATGAAGGGAAATCATTTAAAAGTAGAAGATTCAAGAGGTATGTGAAAAAATGCTCAGCATCACTAATCATTAGAGAAATGCATATCAAAAGTGCAATGAGATATCACCTCACACCTGTCAGAAAATTATTATCACAAAGATGAAGTTTTTGGTGAGAAAAGACCGTTGCACATTGTTGGTGGGAACATAATTTAGTACAACCATTATTGAAAACAGTCATTTTTTTGAGGTTCCTCAAAAACATGAAAAGTTAAATTACCATGTGATCCAGCAATCCTACTACTGGGCATATATCCAAAGGAAATGATAGCAGTACGTGAAGGAGACACCTACACTTCCTGTTTATTGCAGCAGTATTCACAGTAGCCCAGATATGGAAACAACCTCAAGTGGCCGTCATCAGACAAATGGGTAAAGAAAACGTGGCATATATACATGGAACACTACTCAGCCTTAAAGACGAAGGAAATCCTGCTCCCTGTGACACTATGAATGAACCTGGAGGACATTAAGTTAACCGATATCAGCCAGGCACCAAAAGACAAATGCTGCATGAATCTTGCTCACGTGTGGAATTTTTAAAAGTTGATCTTATACAAGCAGAAAGGAGAATGGTGGTTACCAGGGGCTGGGCGGAGGGGGAGTATTGGGGAGATGATGGTCACAGAATACAAAATTTCTACTGTACATCATTGTGGCCACAGTTAATAAAATTGCGTTAAATTTTGAAAATCACTGAGAGTAGACCTCTCCCACAAAAAAAGTATGTGAGGTGATGCGTATGTCATGTTGTACAAGGTAAGGATATACAATTTTTATTTGTCAATTTAAACAAACAAACGAATAAGAAAGACTGCAGAGCCAGATGGCCCTTTCTGAAGGCCAGCTCTATGACCTCCCAGTGTGACCTGGGTGAGTCTGGACTTCTCCACACCTTGGGTTTCTCATCTGTAAATGAGGGATGGAGCCGTTTCTACTTCTCAGGGATTGGTAGGAATAGTTTCAACTGTGAAGAACGTCGAAGCATGCCTGGCACACAGTAAGTACTCAATAAATGTGAACTATTGTTATTATAACAAACAAATGAGGAGGGGGAATGAGCTGTCTTTGATGGGGTGGGGAGTGCATGCCTGAGGGAGTGTGGGGTGAGGGGATTGAACACAGGGAGGCAGCAGGAAAGAACTGTTTGAACACGATCCTGATGCTTTTAGATTAAACAGCACTACGGTCTGAAAGTTTGTGCCCCTCCCCCTCCAGATTCATATACTGAAATCCTCACCCTCATGATGATGGTGTTAGGAGGCCGGGCCTTTGGGAGGTCATGGGGGTGGAGTCTTCATGAGTTGGATTAGTGTCCTTATAGGAGAGGCCCCAGTGAGCTCCCTCACCCCTTCCACCATGAGAGGGCAAGGTGCCATCTATAAACCCAGTCCCACTAGTTTCAGCTTTGGGGATGTTACTTGCTCATCAAGTGTCATGGATTCTGCCATAATTATGTGAAAGCACTTTGGAAAGCATGAAGCACTCTACGAGGGTAAAATAGTAATACTGTGTTTATAAATATTAAACTATATTACAATTTCATATAATTTTGTTTCCTAATATGTCCATAATGTAGGTCTAATTCAGGAATTTATTTTTTCATGTATTTTCAAACAAAGACATTGATATCGACTCGGTATGATTATATTAACATTATTCTTGCAGTCCATAATTCATCCTTTGAATAAAGAGTTATTATATTGAAATATAATAGTTATTAGCTGTTTAGTTACTTATACCTTCCCTTCTCCCATAAAAATATTTCAGGGTAATTTAGAGGCTGGGTAAAGGGCATAATGACATATCACAATTTGTATGAATGAATATGCTAATAATAAAAAATGAAAATCTGAAAAACATTTTTCAGCGAAAGAAAGATAGGTGGTCAAGTGGTTCGTATCTAGTCCACGGTGTGTCACTGTTGGATTTTTTGAAAATCAAAAGCCCTGTAGCATTTGGTTCTTTTTTAATGGTTAGCAATATTTGCTTTTTAAGTCAGTTCTAGTGCTAGGAGAATGGAAGACTAGCCTTATTCTCTGGAAGTACATAAGAGCTCAAGCTGGATGGAAAGTGGTGTCGTGGGTTGTGCAGTGTAGTCGGGTTAATGAGAACACAGCCCTGCCCTGCAAGTACATCTTTTCATATTGCTGTAGTAGCTGCAATGGGCAAAGGTCCTTTGATATCACGAATAGGCCTTTGGCACTTCTTGAAAACAAAATAGAAGCCCTGAACTTTGCCCTCAATTCTCTTTTTCCTCTTTCCTTTTGGTTTATTAATCCATATTCCTTAACAAGGATGAAAACCTGACTGGAAAGAATATGGATGTGTCACTAATGAGTGTATATTAGACTCTGAATATTCACATAAAACTGTTTTCTTGTGGGGAACGTGTGCAGAGGCAGGCGGTAGGAGGCAGAGGGCTCTGACTTTGAGTGGGGCGCTCCCTGGCCTGCCTTAGCTTTACCTAAGCATCCTGGAGGCTGAGGTCTGTACTGATTGCCCAGGGTCCCCCTAGGCAATTGTGCCAGTTCGGCTGGGGTCAGCGTCTGGGATGAGGAGTGCCCAGGTTCCAAAGTCAGACCCTGAAGTGGGCCGTCATGGCTCCTGTCCCTTCTCCGAATTGCAGATAGATCTACCATATGACCCAGAAATCCCACTGCTGGGAATATATCCAGAAGAATAGAAATCATCAAGTGAAAGGAATACCTGTTCTCCAGTGTTCACACCAGCACTATTTACAATAGCTAAGAGTTGGAAGTAGCCCAAACGTCCATCATCAGATGAGTGGATACAGAAAATGTGGTATATCTAAACAATGGAATACTACACTGCTATAGAAAGAATGAAATACTGCCATTTACAACAACATGGATGGACCTAGACAGAACTATATTAAGCGAAACGAGTCAGGCACAGAAAGAGAAATATCACATGTTCTCACTATTTTGTGGGAGCTAAAAATAAATAAACGACTACACAAATAAACTGGGGAGGGGAAGGAAGAAGACACAACAACTACAATTCATTGAAGTCAACACGACAAGCGAACAGATATGAGGTTGTTGGCAGGGAGGGAAGAGAGGGAGATGCAGGAGGGAGGGAGGTTTCGGTAATGGGCTGCAATAATCAACCACGTTGTACATTGACAAAATAAAATTAAATTAAAAAAAAAAAAAAAAAAAACTCTACGGGTTCTCCACCATGTATGAAGTCCTGTCACTCTTGCTTCCTCGTAAATACTTCAAGCTTTTCACAGCCAAGGATCAAACTCATCGTACTTGTCCTTCAGCTCTGTGCACAAGGCTCACACTACCCCAATTTTCTCTTCATAGGACTTACACACCTTACATCCCAGCACACAACTTTGGAGTCAGGACAGATCCCTCACTGCCCCCAAGAGGGTCCTGACATTTCTTTCCCTCGCTCATTTTCCCCCTTCCTGCGATGCTTTCCTGTTTGCACAACACCTAAATCCTACCCAGCAAGGCCCTGATAAAGTTACACTTTTTCCATAGAGATGTCCTTGATCACGTCCAGCTTCAACCCCCTTTCCTTCTTCTAAACTATTGACCCAGTCTATAATGCGTCTTAGTTCTTGTCCAGTTCTCTGGCTGTAATGATTTTATCACTGCTTCTGTGAGACCGATGCCTTTTCTTTCGAATTGCATTTAAGCATCTTGGGGACCAGGCTCACCTTCTTTATCTTCCTCAGCACACAACGATGGGTACCGTAAAAAGTTCAGCTCCGTAGATGTCAACCAGAGGCGATTTTGCCTCCCAGAGGACACCCGGCAACCTTTCTGGAGACATTTTTGCCTATCACACTTGAGGGCGGGGTCCTACCGGCATTTACCAGGTAGAGACCCGGACGCTGCTAAAAATCCTACCCTGCACAGGGCGGCCTCCTACAACAAAGAGTTTTCCAGCTCCAAATGACAATCATGCTGCGGTGAAGAAACCCTGGGTTAGCTGAATGACGTAGTGAAAGAAAGGCAAGGGCAGCAAAGCCCCCGAGAGGGTGGGCGTTTGCAGGTCCAAACGCGGTGTGGACTGACCCGCTGGGCTGTGCCTGAGTCAGGCGGCCGCGGGCTGGCCGGATCTGGCTCAGCTATCCCAAGTCGGGGTGGGGTGGAGATACACGGCCGATATCCTCCTCACGCACGGGCTGGGGCATCCCCCGAGGAGCTGGAGCACCCGTGCCCAACTCTCTCCATTCGCTACGTGCAGCGACACGCCGAACACAAAACCACCCCCTTAGCCACCTCGCTGACGCCCGGCGCTCCGCAGCCGCAGCTGGAACTAACGGCACAAATCTCGCACCCCTGACCCTAGCGCTCTCGCGATTACTGGGAAGGCTACCGGTCCACGCTGCGCAGCCGTGCGCACGCGCCTTAGTGCCCCTCAGGAGGGCGGTTTTCTTTGGCTTGCCTCGTGGGGGGCGAGATGGGAACCCGGCTGTAAGACTTTCTGTTCTGCGCTCTCGCTTAACCTTCCGCCATCTTCCGCCACCTTCCGCCTTTGAGAGTCGCGCCTGGGTCACGGCCCCGTCCTCCCTTCAGAACCGCGGAGAAAGGAAGTGCGCGCCTCTGGCAGAGTTCCTGGTTCGGGGTGCGTGAGAGAGCGTTTAACCCCCCCTGTTCCTCCCGAACCGCCGGGACAGAGGCCAGGCTAGTCCAGGGTGGGACGGGCAGGGCGGTCTCGGGAGGAAGCTGATCCCTGGTGGCGACGGCTCAGGTACGTAACACCCGCCGCTCCTCTCGGACAGGCAGACATGAAGACTTGTTTGTGTTCGTTAAAGCCCCTTTCCCCGCTAGACTTCTTAGGGCTTCCCCGGAGCCCACTGGTCTGTGTTAAGGAATTCGCGTCCCCTCTGGTCACCGGTATCCATTTTCTCTTGCAGTCAGTCCACCATGTCCCCAGACTTTGATGTGTTGACTCGGGATGAACGGCGCCAATCGCTGTACCAGACGTTTAAGGATCGGGGTATACTGGATGCGCTCAAGGTATCCCGTGAAGGCATTTTTGTGTCATAGCTTTTACAAGTGTAACCTGTAACATTTAAATTAATCCAGGGCTGGGGTTTTACAAATAGTATGATATGTAGATTGTATTGGTGAATTCCTGTGTAACTCTTTAACCTGAAAGGAGCCTATTCAAATAACTTATTGACCTGACATTAAGGAAGGGAGTGGGTGACATTTAGATAATGAACAACTTTTTGTAACATTAGGCTTGTTTTATAAATCTGGTTTACAGATTCCTGACTTAAGTGGTTTTCTAATACTCACGTTTGGATGAAGAAAGACATTGACGCCACATAGCAAAAATTAAGTGTACTGCTTACTGTAGAGTAGTTTGGGAAATGAAAGATTTCTTGTTGAAAATATATTGAAACGTATGAGTGCTTAATTGGGGCCCCAACTATGAGTACATTTTACATTTGGTTTACCATTCATGAGTAGAACGAGCTCAATGTGTTTGCAGTGTGAGATATATATATATATATATATATATATATATATTTCAGAAATATATTTTCCGTTTAAAACAGGAAATTAAGGACAAGTGAGCTTAGTTTTTCTCCTCCCTCCCCCACTGCTTGTTTAACCTCAGGAAAATACTTCAGGCTCATCTGAAAGTTAAAGAAAAGCATCAGGAAGAAAAATCATCTCTAATAACCACGAATTGGTATAATATGTGTGTCTTTTTAAATTTAAATTATATGGTGAGCATTCTCCCGTTTCCTTAAAGGTTCCTTAAATCGTCATTTTCAGTGGCAGTAGGCTTATCTTTTGGATGTGTGGGTAATTTCTGTAGCAGTCCCCTGTGGAATGTTTAGATTATATCCACTTCTACGCATAGCGTCAATGGCATCTCTCATTTTTTTGCATAGCATAGATTAAATGGCATTACCAAGTCAGGGAGGATGAGCATTTTTAAGGTTCGTTGCTGTATGCATCTGGTTCTGGAAAGATGATAATATTTTGTGTTATACCAGCAGTTGAGAATGTCTGTTTCACTCCCATATTATTATCAGTACATTGTGAAAAGCAATCTCAGATTGGGAAACCTTTATTATGTTAATGTCCCTTTGATTATTACTGAGGTGGTACATATTTTCTGGCCATTTGCATGTTTTCGGTTGATGAGCAGTTCATGTTCTGTACTGATATTTTTTCTAAGGTCTTAGTGTTTTCTTACTAACGTGTAAGAGCTCTTCTAGTAGAAACTATTCATCTTTTTTCCATTTTTGTTGCAATGCTTTATCTCGGTGTTTCATTTTTAGTTTGTCTTTAAAGAAACTGATGTTACATTTTTATGTGGTCAGATCTATTAGTTTGTTTGGTTTTTTTTTTTTTTTTTCTTTTTGGTGTTTTGTGTGTGTGTGTGTCTGTGTGCTTTTTACTCAACGTAGGTTCTCCTTTAAGAGAATGAATAGTCACTTTTCCGGCCCGGTGTGGCCTGCACCACGCTCAGCCAGTGAGCACAGCAGCCATCCGTATATAGGGATCCGAACCCACGGCTTTGGTGTTATCATCACCACACCCTCACAGTGAGCCGCAGACCGGCCATGCCTTAATGGTGTTTTCACATATGTTACTTTTCTTTTCAAATAGGAACTACTAATACCTTGTATTATAATAGGGTGTATATGAAGCAATTAGAAACCTGGACAAGAAACTTGATGTCATTCTTGGAAAGGTTTCAAAAATCGAACATCTCACGGAGGAAGGACTGAGTCAACGTCGCGTAAGTGTTCTCAAAATTATCCTCACAACTCTGAGAAACCTCAGGTTTCTAAAATTGCCAATCTGCTACAATTGATAGAGAATTAGTAACTCTGTGAGATTAGCAAGGCTGATCGATACTTGCTTTAGTAGCAGATGGCGAACGAAGATTTTGTTGGAAGAATGCTGAAGTTTAGGTCAGAGAAATGTATGTCAGTGAGCATTTTTATGTTTCTAACTATAATGTCTGAAGTACAATTACAATGTACAGTTGGAGAGGCATAAAACTTCATTATATATTCAAAACAGAGCCTTTATTTTTACTAATACAAAGCAATTTTGCACGGAAAATAAATATTAATGTGTATGTACTAATTTTATTTCCTTTTTTACTCACTGTTGTTTTATGTTGGGTGTGTGTCATTTCAGAAGCCATTTGGATATGCTTTGAGAAATTATAAGTACCAGCTGTCTAGAAGAGGTAAATTCGAGAAAATGAGGAAGAAGGGATCTCCCAGTTCATTCTCCAACCACGAAAACTATAGCCCAACTTCCCCATTGTGCAGGCGGGAGAATGATTACCAGAGCATCCCTGAAGGGGTATTAAATCGGTCGGAGGACTTGCAGAAAACAGGTCAGGAGTCACTGCTCATGGAGCAGGAGCAGAAGGAGCGGAAGATGTTCTGCAGCCTGAGTCCTGGACGCTTGTCTGCAAATCCATATCAGCCTTCTATCGCGCCTGATAACCCTCTGCCGGGCACTTCTTTAATGCCCTCCTATACCATCCCAGGGGCAGTTAAGAACAACAGCATCGTTCCAAATGTCCCAGATCCCGGGGAAGGACCTGCAGCCCTGCTGACCCAGGAAGAGTCCAGTTCAGTATATACCCCTGGAATGAAGACTCACTCAGTCTTCCCGAGGAATGAACATACTGCAACATCTATGTGCGTCCCTTCTGGTTTTGGTGAGTCTGAAGTGACACATATTACAAATCACACTATGTAACCATATTCATCCACATCCTTGATGTAAGATAGTGGAAGCTGTGTGTTTTCTTTGGAGGGATGTTTTTAGGTGACGTTCGTAATGATAACTAACATTTGTTGAGTGCCTTTTATGCGTGAGGATTCAAGGTAACCTCTGTGAAGCTGCTTCTGTTGTTTGGGGGAGGTCAGATGGGAACGTCAGGCATCCTTACGTCATCTTTATACAGGCCTTCACCAGATTTTGCAGTTGGAGTCCTGAGTCCTTGTTGGGGTACTTAACAGAAGAATCGAGGAATGAGACCGTTACTCCCTACCTACTAATATCTCTTCTTTCAGCATGATGATCGGGTCAAGTATGACTTGTCTTTCCTTCTCCCCATTGAAGCTACAAGTTCACCAGTGGATCCTGAGCCCTGTGTCTCTGAGGACCCTTCAGCCTGGTCCGTCGATGAAGTGATCCTGTTTTTGCAGCATACAGATCCTCAGACATTAGGCCCCCTTGGCAACCTCTTCAGGCGTGATGTAATGTATCTTTTTCTCCAGTTTGCCTACCGTAATGCCTTTGAATGACCTCTGTGCAGGACTTTCAGTTGGATACTGAGTCGTGTGAATGGTAGGGGCTCCCTATCAACCGATTTTTCCATATGTGAAAAAGGTTAGATCCTTAAATGGTAGGTTAGTGATCTGTTCTTTCATTGGGTGTGCAAGTGCCTACTATACTATAGGGTCTCAAGTTCTCAAGAGGTGACGATTCAGTTTCGCCACCCTCAGGTGTACCGCCCTTTTGCCATGACAGATAACAAGGGTTCCTCGTCCACACACACACCTGCTCCCAGCTCAGCCCCAGGTCCATGTGGAGGAGGGGGTGACCACAAGCTGTAACAGGGTGGCTTTCTTTTTATGATACCCAGTGAATACAGCAACTGATTCCATCTTGCTGTGTTAATCTTATATGGTTATTCACAGTTTGTGATGCCAATACCCTCCTGCCTACCGAGAAACATCACGGGCTACATTCTTATAAGTTCTGTTGTTGTTTTTGTGATTCTAGTTTTACTTAGTAGAAAGAGTATAGAAGTTGCCTCACACAGGTGGTGTCATAAGGGATTTCAGGTCTTTTCAGACAGTGATACATGATTAAGTAAAGGCTTACTTTTAACCTGGCACTTGTGACGACCACATGATACGCTGCAGCAAAAGAAGTTGGTCCATTAGGATAACAAGGACTTTTAGGAGGATGCCTCGTGAGTATCAAGTAATATTTTGACAGTGTGTCCTAATGAATAAAATGACTGGCCACATGTCTGATGTACCATTTTCAGTATGATAGGAAAGTCAGTAATTAGTTTCAGTATCTCATTAGCCTCGGACAACTAACTGGGTCTCAATATCGAGACAGCTCTTTAGAGCACACTCACCGTTTGCAGTGATGTGGATATACTCTCATTGCCAGCCCTGCTCAGAAAGTTGAGTGTCTGAAATTCATTTCTACCATTTCTACTTTTTCCTCTTTGTTGGAGATATGTAGTATTCTACTCAACACACAGTTTTTAAAATTAGGCAGTTTAACACAGTTCATGTTTTAAATTATTAGCTTAAATTTCCTTTTTCTTAACATTTAAAGTGAATTTATAAGTTGTGAAATGATGCGTCACTGTCCAAATTATATTTTTAATCGTTTTCATAAGGAAGATTCCTATTCCAAGAACAGACGTCTGGAATTTGCTGCTCTCTAGTTTGTTTTACATGTTCTTGTATATAAAGAAGTACCCTCTTTCTGATGAAAGATGAAAGCAACATTAATTAGTATAATTTCCTTCTCTCTGTAGGAAATTGATTGGAAGGCCCTGCTACGACTCACCACTGACAGGATGATGAGTTTTATGGGTCTGAAGCTGGGGACAGCCCTGAAGCTATGCCACTACATTGAAAGTTTAAAGAAGAAAAATTCTACAACAATCAAAGGAAATGTGTCAGTTTAGGTTGGGCTTATTTCTGGGGGAACCAGTGTCTTCTTGCTGGGAAATCATTTTTCTGCCCTTACTAGTTTTTGTTTTGTGAAAGTATCATCTAAAAATATATTATACCACAACTGGAGAACTACGTTACAGTTCAGTCTAGTTTTTAAAAATCCAGTTAACGTGTTAGTGTTTGCATAGTTGAGTTGGAAGTTCATCCTTTATGTCTGTTTATTGTTTTGGGTGCATAATCTACAAATACAGTTCATGTGAAAATTCTTTGACTTTGGTTCATCTTTATGTCTGGAACCAAAACAGCTAAAAGAGGAAATACCAGGGAATGACAACTTCTATGCTTAAATCTATGAGAATTTTTTCTCAGGAGAGACTTTAATGGTGCACATGTAGATATCATCTCTTTCTCATGTATTTTATCTGTCTGGTGCTACAGTGTCCTGTTTATGTTTTGCCACCTTCCAGAAAGGGAATAGCCGTTTAAATTAATTTCCTTTCGTTTATTATTTCTCTGTTGTATTCAAACTTAGAGGGAACAAAAACAAATTTATAAACTTCCATGAAGTGTTCTTCCCACTTTGTGGATAAGTTATAGGATAGATAGTATACTTTTACGTGACAGATACCATTATGTAAGGGTGGTTTGGATGGAGTCTGACTGTATTGTTTACAAAGAAATATGTATTACTTTAAAACTTACATAATTTGTCTAAATTTGGACATTTAACTAGGCATGAATTGTTCTTATGTCTCTATGACTATCGCTATGTCCAAATTTTTTGAAGATATATATTGTATTTGTTTATTCCTCATACGAGTGCTCTTTGATGTTCATATATATTCTCTACGTGAAGTATGCACACAAGTAAACCTTTTTCTCTTTGAATTTGATATGGCACTTTGCACTGCACCGAAGTAATGGTGAACTGTGTATACGGTTAGATGTTTCTATTCCATGAAATGTAGTGCGTTTGCTCTCCCCAGTACCTCTCAGCTTACTCTTCAGGGGATTAGAAATGAACTGCAGATTGGTTTCCATACGGGGAATTCCCTATCCTATGCCTTGTTCTAATTAATGTGCTTGGTTCTGAGCTATTTATTCTGCTCCATTTGGAAAGATACATTAGTTCTGCCTTATTGTTTGGGGCTTTATTTTATAACTTAGTACTTTCAAGGGGAAATTTTGCTATATGTTCTCTGTTATTACTTTGGGTAACTTTGGTGTAGTATTTATAAGTCATAAGAATCCGTTATAAAAGTATTAGCCATTTGTTGTAAATGCCAATAAAATGTTCACCTGGGGCCAGAATGTTCATTTTCTTTTCGGAAAGCCAGATGTACTTTAGACAAGAATATAACTATTGCAAGGATGCTTTCATCTGTGTTATTCGTTATATGTTAGAAGTCGAGATTCTTACTTAAACTTAGTCTAGTTTCACGTTCTTTGTATGAAGATGCTGCATCCAAGTGAACAGTCCTCAGGTGTTTGCATAAATACTGTTTTTCTTTTTTGTGATATAAAAATGTAATAAAGTTAAATGACTGCAACAATTGCTGTCAGAGCCTCAGTATTGAGTTGACTTAACTCCCTGTATTACTCCAATGCTTGAACTAGTTAAAATTTTTAAAAAGCCACTTGAGTATGTTTGTGGCGTTTTACATTAAATACTAGAGTTTTCAAATCTGCCCTGATTCTACTGGTAAACAGATGCCTAGGAGCAAAGGGCTAGTCTCTTACCTGGACCTTACATGCAACCCCAGGGGGCCCATAAACAATTAAACCTGTGACCTTTTTCTGTGCTCCAAAGCTTTGTTACTTCAAATATTACTGATTATACGAGCGTGCTAGAAATTGCCAGTACCCCCAGATAAATCGTACAGTGTGAGTCTGTACATCTGGCTGGCAACTCTGGCCACTCTTTTACTATTGGGACCCAGGAGCTGCCTCCCTGAGATTCTGGCTCTTGTCCCTCTGCCTACAGGTTGCCCAGCTTCCACTGGCAAAAGTGGGGCCCAGACTGAGGCTCCAGGGTTGCTAGTGAGCTGGCTGGTATGAGGTGTTAACTTGAGTGACCTGAGCCTTGAGTGATTCAGTGCCCCTCTTTTTTCCTGTAAGGTTTGTACATTTTGAGTCCAGAGACTGTCATGTACCTTCTCTTTCTTGTGAGTTTTCCAGACATTTAAAGTGATCTTTCCCCTAGCTTTGCCTTTCTGTCCATCCTTTGACCCTCACTAGCCAGCAGAATTTTGCACCTTGAGCTCTAAGTCCTTCCAGGCATACCCAGCATTTGCTTTGGTCTTCCATGCATGATATTTCTCCTCCTTGGAATGTCTAAGAGAATATGTTCTAGAGTGGGATTGTCCAAACTTTTAAACCCAGGGCTCCATCCGCAAGGGTAAAAATGCCACATGCTTCTGTAGTGTTCAAAATTAAAACATAAATAGTGTGAAACTTATTTGTCTCTTGTGTCCCTGTTGGCAGTCTGAAGGTGCTCCACACAGAGCAGGGATCCATGCCCCTTCCTCTTGTTCTGCTTTCCTCAGCTTGTGGTTTCCAACTTGTGGCCCAACACAGTTGCTCCAACTCCTGCCATCACATCCACATCCCCACTCATTCACTCCTAGCCTCTGAGGGGTCTTTAAATGAGGTGGCCACATACCCAGTGAAAACACTCTTAATCTAAGAAGTGTAGAACTGCATTCGTGGACAAGCACATTCTCCGTCACAATCCTATTTAATTATAGTGCAGCTACACGTGACGGTTGAAGCTTAACTGACGGGATGAAATCTGTAAGGTAGAGAAAGTGGCGAGGACAATGTTGATCGGTGGATTCATGATAGGGGAGGCTGTGGGGATATGTGGGGTAGTGAGAGCTAGAGAGGACCTGGTATTTCCCAAGAGATACCAGGAATTGATGATCTGTGGCCCTTTCGATGATATCGGAAAGTCCAGAAGAGTTAGGCTTTGTTTTCTAGCACTTTCGTTCATAGAACGTCTCTGTGAAAGTCTCACCAGGTAAACACTGGGCATAATTGGGAATTACAGAATTACAATGGGAAGAGCAACCTGACAACGCCTGTTTGGGGAATATTGATGATCCAAGAGTGACTCTAGCGAGGTGTGTGTGGAGTACAGAAGGGATCAGAGACACATCTGAATGACACTATCACGACTTATCTCCTGCAGCATGCGGATTTGGGAGGACAAAGAAGGAAAAAACGCAGTCTCAACGGGGTGAAGTTAGTCCTTGGCCAGGGGTACTTTTTTCTTTTTGGGTACTTGTGCCCTGCTTTTGATCCCTCCCAGTCAGGGCCGCGTGTCTGGGGTTTCTGGTGTGTAGAAGGATGGCTTGGCTTCAGGCTGCAGGATCCCCAGTCTTTACAGAGACAAGAAGGCAGAGCAGCTGGCCTGCATGGAGGCGTTTAAAGGAGAACATGCCCAGAGGGAGATTTAGAGGCAGAAGGATAGCTTTGCGGAGGGAGAAATTTGCTAGTGACAGCCTAGGCTCAGTAAAAGGGTTGGGGAGCTTGATTTGCTCCTGTTGTGAGAATTCAATGTCACGATCCCTGGAGTGACCCGCGAGGTGCAGAGACGCAGGATCGCAGCCGGGCTGCCCGGGAGAGGCTCCCGGACCGTTTCCACCCCAGCGCCCCTGGCCGGTGCATGGGAGTTTCTGGGCAGGCGCTGGGCGTCAGGAGTCTTTACAGGTCCCTGGTGATACCAGGCTGTGACCAGGGAGGAGCACCAGCCGTCGGGCAGGGAGACCAATGTCCCCTGTGACCTGGTGGCCCCTGACCGCCGTGCTCCCAGCCGCCTGTACTCCTCCAGCTGCCTAGGGGAACGCGCCTTTCCCGCCTTCCCCTCCATTGCACTCCAAGATCCCCTGCCACCTCTCCCCGCTCGGTTTCTCTCGTCCCCGGCATCACTGAGTCCGGCATTTCAGCTCCACACACTGCAGTGTACGGTGTCCTGCAGCTTTTATTCCAGCCTGTATCGGAAGCCACGAAGTCGTAGGCCGGAGAGCCTCTGTCCCAGGCTGTGCTGTTACACGGTTTTCCATTCGTGAAGGCTGAGGAGGCTCCCTTCTGAACACTTGGACCCGGCTGCATTTTCAGTCTGGACCCTTCCCACGCATGTGCTAAGATGCTCACAAACTCGCTTCCCACAGAGGACCAAGGTGGCTAGCCAGGTGCCCGTGTCACGAGCACTATGTCGGGAAGTTCCCTGTGGTAGTTGGAGCGTGGGAGTGGGTCTCAGCAGATGGCTGTGTCCCCCCAAACCTAGATGTTTTCATTGCTTCTATGATGTCCCTCTCTGATACCTTCTCTATGATGCTATTACCCATAATGTCCCATCAGGTCACCCCTCTCTATGATATGACCTAAGATATCCGTGTATGAAACCCATCTGTGTGATCCTACTGTCTATGATGTCCTTCTATGACACCCCTCTCTATGATGCTATTATCCATAATGCCCCTCTATGATTCCTCTCTCTCTCCGTTATCTATGATGCCCGTCTATGATACCCCATTCCATGATGCTCTTATCTACGATTTCCCTGATTCCCGTTTTCATGACATTATGTATGATGTCCCTCTACACCACCCCTCTCTATGGTATTATCAATAATGTCCCTTTATGATACCCCTTGTATGATATCTATGATGTCTCTCTATGATTTCCCACTCTATGACATCACCTAATAAGTCCCTCTATGAAACCCTCCCCTATGATGCCATTATCTATGATATCCCCTCTACGATACCCATGTGTATATTATCTATGATATGCCCACTATGACACCCCTCTTTATGATAGTAGCTAAGACGTCCCTCTGTGAGACTCTTCTCTATGACCCTACTGTCTATGATGTCCCTCTATGATTCGTCCCTCTAGATTATCTATAATGCCCTCTATGATTCCTCTTTCTATGATGTTATCTATAATGCCTCTCTATGATTTCGCTCTCTATGATACTATTTGTAATGCCCCGATGTGATATTATCTAGTAATGCTCCCCTATGATTCCTCTCTATTATTTATAAGGCCTCTCTATGATTTGGCTCTCTATGATGCTATCTATAATGCCTGGATATGATTCGGCTCTCTATGATGTTACTTATAATGCCCCTCTATGAATCGGCTCTCTATGATACTATCTATAATGCCCCTCTATGATTCTGTTCTCCATGATATTACGTGTAAGGCCTGTCTATGATTCCGCTCTCTGATATTATCTATAATGCCCCTCTATGAGTAGGCTCTCTATGATACTATCTGTAATGCCCCTCTATGATTCAGCTCTCTATGATACTATCTATAATGCCTGGCTATGATTAGGCTCTGTACGGTTCGGCTCTCTAGGATGTTACCTACAATGCCCCTCTATGATTTGGCTCTCTATGATGTTACCAATAATGCCCCTCTATGATTCGGCTCTCTATGATAATATGTGTAAGGCCCGTCTATGATTCGGCTCTCTATCATACTTTCTATAATGCCCCTCTATGATTCGGATCTCAGATATTATCTATAATGCCTCTCTATGATTCCACTCTCTATGACATTATGTGTAAGGCCCGTTTGTGATTCGGCTCTTTATGATACTATCTGTAATGCCACTCTATGATTCCGCACTCTCTGATGCTACGTATAATGCCCCTCAATGATTCGGAGTCCAGATATTATCTATAAAGCCCCGCTATGATTCAGCTCTCTAAGATATTGTGTGTAAGGGTCGTCTATGATTTAGCTCTCTATGAGTATATCTATAGTACCCAGCTATGATTCAGCTTGCTTATATTATCTATAATGCCAGTCCATAATTCGGCTCTCTATATTATCTATAATGCTCCTCTATGATTCCCTCTCTATGATTTTATCTGTAATACCCAGCTATGTTTGGCTCGCTGATGTTATCTATAATGCCCGGCTATGATTCGGCTCTCTATGATATCATGTTTAAGGACCCTCTATCATTCCGCCGTAGGGGAACATACTCCATCCGGGTGGAGGTTACGCGGCCTGTGGGGTTCCAGCTCCCTGTGGGGTGAGGGGGTGCGGTCCGACGGGGGCATATGCTCTGGGGATTGAGAGCGTGCCAGCTGTGGGGCTGAGGAGGTGGCGATCGGCTCCTGCTGGGTAACGTCGCGCGACCAGCTGTGGGCACCTGCTCCGCGGAGAGGGAGAGCTCTGGTCTTGGGGAGCAGGAGATCAGCTCAGTGCGCTGGCCTGCGGTGGGTACCAGCTCTGTACAGCGTGAGGACTCCAGACTTTGTTGGTGTCCGGTTGACTGGGTGGGGACTTGCCCCGCATCACTGAGAGCGCGCAGCCCACGTGACAAGGATCTGCTCCTACAGGATGCGCGATCCTGATTTTACCAGTGTCCCGGTGAGGTCCCGCGGTCCTCTGGGGGCGATATGCTCTTGAGGGGTGAGGGCACGCGGGCCGCGGGAGTGGGGAGGTGGCGATCTGTTCCTGCTGGTAGCGGCGGGTGGCCTGCTGTGGGCAACTACTCCGTGAAAGGTGCGGGCTCGCGTCTTGCGTGGCAGGGCATCTGCTCTGTGGGGTGGGAGGGCGTCCGGCTCGTGGGCGTTCCTGCTCTGTGCGGGAACAGGGCTCTGGTCCCAATGCAGGGGACGCGGTCCTACCGGGAATGGCTACAGACTTTAGTAGTGTCCCGGTGATGGCCGCAGCCCATGGATTTGGGACACCTCCTCCTGCGGAGTGAGTTGGTAGTCCGATCTGGGCGAGCTTCTTCCTGCGTGGTTAGGGCACGCGGCCAGCGGTGGGACCTCCCCCATGCGGGCTGAGGGTACGGGGCCATGGGGGGTGGGGGGAACTGCACTGTGCGTGGCGAGGACGGACGTCCATTTGGGGCACCTGCATTTGAAGGAATCACGAGGAATATTAATGAATTTGAATGAAATAAAAACAAACAACCCCTCCGTATGGGAAAGACATCAGAATTCAAAATCACACCACCACCTGTGAAAAGCATTTGTTGCTATTACACATTTTAAAGGGTTATTATCCCTTAGATAGCAAGATCTCATATTAATCAGACAGAAAAGAGGGGAACCCCAATGGGGAAGGGAAGAGGGGGCACACACAAAATAACAATTCATAGAACAGGAAATACTGATGGATAGAAAACATCGGAAAAAGTCAACCGAATTCATGGTGTGAGAAATGCAAATTAACAAATTTTAAGATTTCATCTATCAAATTAGCAATTTTTAAAAGACATGTGAGTAAAGGTGATAATGGAGAAAAACAATGGCATTGCATTTCTTTCACAGTGTAACGTAGTCTAACTGTTTTGGTCATTGTGGCAGCACCTACCAGGAGCCCCCAAATGGTCATAGCCTTTGACCTGATGTTTCTTCTTGATATCCGTGATGAGGAACTATTCAGAGGTGTACAGAAATATTGGCAAGTGAATGTGTACAGACAGTTCCTGATTTGCAGTGGTCTCACAACAGTTTTTTGACTTTACAATGGTGCAAAAGCCATATGCGTTCAGTACAGTATTCAATAAGTGACATGAGGTAAGCAATACTATATTATCAAGTAAGCTTTGTGTTTGATGATTTTGCCTATCTGTTCTGAGCATGTTTAGTAGGCGAGGCTAAGCTATGATGTTCGGTAGGTGAGGTGTACAAGTATTAAATGCATTTCTGACGTGACATTTGCAAATTACCATGCGTTCATCCAAATGCAACACTTTTGTGAGTTGAGGAGCATGTGTACACAGCATTCTATCAAAATAGTGAAAACTTGGGAGCCATATAAATATCCCACAATAGAAAACAGATAACATAACCTGTGGATATCTGTAAAATGAAATATTATGCATGCATTTAAAAATCTTTTAAAAAGTATAAATGACCTACAAAATTGTTCAATATATATTTACAGTATGATTCGAGTGAGACAATATATATATGGAGTATGCAAAAGAAAAGGAAGTATATCGAAATGCTGTGATATTTGTTGGTGATATTTTATTTAGATTCTGAATATTTTGTAAAGAGCTTAATATTTTTAGGTAATTTTTTATAAAAGTCTATCACATACAAAAATATGCACAAATACTAAATATACAGCTTAAGTAACTTTCAAACTATTAGACATATGTAACCAGCACCCATACCCCAACCTACAAGGTTATAAGCTTTCCAAAATCCACTTTGATCGCCTTCTAGTCTCTACTCCCTTGCGAGGTCATCACTACCCTAGCTTTTCCCACCATACAAGGCTTTGGACTCTTTGTCAATTAAGTTAAGGAAATATATTTAAATATGCATAATGGTAACATGTAAACATTTTATATTTTACTTATATCACACAAACATTTAATATTCAAACATATTATGTTACATATAATAATAACATATACTAAACATATTCATGGTTTATAAACCATGAAATAAATAAATATGTATAATACACATGCACACGTTATGCTCTGTTCACCAAGTGGATGCTCAAGGGAGTGATGTAAAGCTTACCCAGGTGGTGCTGATTCTCTGTCCTGGAGCAGAATTGCCCGCTTCCTTCCTTCCCTTCCATGGCCTCCTGATGAAGCATCTGTCTCAGCCCCCAACGGCAAGGCTTACTGATCTTCCAACACCCTGAGCCCCCTTCCATCCCCTTCTACTTGGAACGACTTTCTGAGTCTTTTCTGCCTGAACTCATTCGTTCCCAGAGAAAAAGCTTCTACTTCCGAGCCCCTAGAACCCTCATGGCAGTTTAAACTGCACTTCTTAGAGTCTTGTCTACTGTGCCTGCAAGTGTGCCAGAAAGTGAGTTTGTCAGTTAGGTCCAGCTGAGCAGACAGAGGACAGAGGCCAGAGCCTGCCCTCAGTTCCAGACCTACGCCAAATGTGTGCCAGGAGCCTTCCTGTGTTGCCTGTCATCTCACGGATGGGCTGAACATCTCATGCCTGTCTGAGGGAGCTTTGATGCTGGGCTCTTCCTGGTTGCAGATGTGGATCCAGCTGCTGTACAGCGCCTGCTTCTGGTGGCTCTTCTGCTACGCAGCGGATGCCTACCTGGTGATACGGAGATTGGAAGGACTGAGGAATGTGCTGCCAAAATGAGCTGGGATTTCTGCCCTAGTTCCATCTCATGAGGGAAGTGTGGAGCTACCAATGAGCATTTGAAAGTGTTAAGGCTGGTGCCCTCAGTCAAACTGTCATCTGGCCCCTCCAATCAGAAACATCTATGACAGCTCATTTGTGTCAGATGCCAAAGGCAGATTCAAAATATTGAGGTGTTCAAAACCTTGAAAATAAGTAATTCAAGAAATTAAATATTTGGAACTGAAGAAATACTAAAAAAGGATGGGTGTGAATATAAGCAATTTTTTATTGTATCCAAAGGTCAGAGGAAAAACATTCTTCTGAGAATATATTGACACTTCATGCTAAACACGGTATTGAGACACTGGAGTTGCAGGTGGCTGTCTGGAGGGGATCACACAGTGGCTAGTAAGTTGGGCACTGGTGGCTTTGAACTCCTGCCCAACTGCTAGGTAGCTGTGTGACTGTTGGCAAATTCCTTAACCTCTCTGGACTTCTGTTTTCTCAGCTGTTAAATGGTACCCACCTCATAAGGTCACTGGCAGGAGCAAGTACATGCAGTGAAATGTGTACATGGACAGTGCCTGGCACGTAGTAGGCTCTCCGTAGGTGTCACTGTTACTGTAGCTGGGATGTGACTGTGTGTTGAGGAAACAGCAACACACAAGAGAACTTGTGTGACAGACAAGCTGGACGCAGAAGAGCAGGGCGAGCAACCAGGTCTTCTTGCTCCAAGTCCAGGAAGCATTTGTCCCCCACCAAGTTCAGGGTCTGCTCGAATCAGGGCCCCTTTGGATGGAGCCCCTGCGTGCTTTCTATCAACAATTTTATAAAGTTCACACGTTAAAAAGGGTAAAATCCAGCAGTTTTTAGTATATTCCCACTGTTATGCAACCATCACCATCATTTAATTTTATGATGTTCTAAACATCCCCAGAAGAATCGCTGTGCCAGTTACCAGTCACTCACAATTCTAACATCCTTCCAGCCTCTGGCAACCACAAATCTACTTTCTGTCTCCACGGATTTGCGTGTTCTGGACACTTCATTTAAATGGAATCATAAAATATGTGACCTTGTGTGTGTGGCTTTTTAAACAGCATAATATTTTCAAGGTTTATCCATGTTGTAGCAAGTGTCAGTACTTTATTCCTACTATGGTCTGAATATTTGCGTCCCCCCAAATTTGTATGTTGAAATGGTGTTAGGAGGTGGGGCTTTTGGGGAGGTGATTAGGTCAGGAAGGTGGAATCCTTGTGAATATGGTTAGTGCTTTTATAAACGAGACCCCAGAGAGTAGTCTTGTCTCTTCCACTGTGTGAGGAGACAGAAAGTGTCATCTGTGATCCAGAAGGGGGGCCTCAAGAGACACTGAATCTGCCAGCACCTTGATCTTGCACCGCCAGCCTCCAGAACTGTGATAAATATAACATCTGTTGTTGATGAGCCACCCAGTTTGTGGTATTTTGTTACAGCAGCCCAAATAGGCTAAGACAATTCCTTTCTATTGCTGAATAAATTTCCGGTGTATGAATATGCTATATTCTGTTTTTTCATTTATCAGTTGATGAGCATTTAGGGTGTTTCCATTGTGCTTAATATTAGGAATAATGCTTCAATGAACATTTGTATACTAGTGTTTGTGTGAACATGTTTTCATCATATACTCCTGGGCGTACACCTGGGAGTGGAGTTGCTGAACCACATGGTAACTCTAGGTATAATCTTGTAAGAAACTGCTAAACTGCCTTCCAAAGTGACTGAACCATTTTGCCAGCAGTGTATGAGACTTCCAGTTTCTCCCCAGCCTCTCTAACACTTCTTATCTGTTCATTTGTTTTAATTTTAGCTGTCCTAGAGTGGGTGAGGTGGTAACTCATTGTGCTTTTGATTTCAGCAGTGGCTAATAACGTTGATCATCTTTTTGTGTGCTTGCTGGCCATTTGCATACCTTCTTGTAGAAATGTCTATTCAACTCCTTTGCCCATTTTTATGTTGGATTATTTGTCTTTTTGTTATGGAGTTGTAAGAGTCCATTCTATATTCTAGATAAAAGTACCTTATTAGATATGCGAATTGCAAAGTTTTTCTCCCATTCTGTGTGTTGTTTTTCCACTTACTTCGTGGTATCTTTTGAAGCACAAGAGCTTTTCATTTTCATGAAGTCCAATTTAAAATTGGTTTTCTTTGGTTTATTATGCTCTTGCGGTCGTATTTAAGAAACCATTGCCTAACCCAAGGTCACAAAGATTTATACCTATGTTTTCTTATGGTTCAAAAACTTCCATTCGGTCTGCATTAGTCCATTTCTGCTGCTTATAACAAAATCCACAGAACTGAGCAATTTATAAAGAACACGAAATTTATTGCTTACAGTTTCTGAGCCTGGGACATCCAAAGTCCAGGGAACACATCTGGTGAGGATCATGGTGGTGACTTCAGTGACGTGGGGTATCACATTGTGAAATAGCAGAGCAGAGAGAACAAGAGACCAACTTCCTCATTCTCTCTCCTTTTAAAGCCCTCAGAACCACTCCTCTGACCACCATTACTAATACATTCACTACTGCACGGTCCTACAATCTAATCGCCGCTTCAAGTCCCCACCTTCCAATTACCATAATAGGACTTCCTACTGCATAACGGTCACAGTGGGCGCCAAGATTCTAATACATGAAGCTTGGGGGACAAATTTCAAGCTTCAGTGAATTTTGGGGGGACATAATTCAATGCACTACAAAGTCTATTTAGGTCCATTTTGAGTTAATTTTTGTGTACAAGTGAGGAATGGGTCCATCGTTATTCTTTTGCATATGGGTTTCCCTTTGTTCCAGTACCATTTGTTGGATAAATTTACTTTTAAAACAAATATCAGTAAACAAATAGAGATTATATGCCGATTGTAGAATATATTGAGTAGTCTAGATATATACCTGTTCTAAAATCTTTGACATCCCTTATAAGAGTCACATCATCATTATCTTTGATCTCTCTCGCCTGTGGTTTAGTTCTTAATTCATTTTTAATGGTTTTTCCTTCCCCCCCCCTTTTTTTTAACTTATATACCAAACTGTTACACATATGTATAGAACACAGATATGCCTGGCTGTGAAAATCCTCCAGAGAAGATGGTCAAAACCAAAGGCAGCCAACCAGGTGGATCAGTGAGGATCCACAATTTTCTTTTTTGTGTGTGTCCTTGTCTGGTTTTCGATCAGAGTAATGCTGGCCTCATAAAATGCGTTCGGAAGTATTCCTCCTCAATGTCTAGAATAATCTGAAGATAAGTGGTATCAACTCTTCTTCAAAAGCTTGGTAGAATTCAGCAGTGAAACCATCAGGTCCTGGACTTCCTTTTAATGGACGATTTTATATAACTGATTCCATTTCCTCACTTGCTTTTGGTCTGTTCAGATTTTCTATTTCTTCATAATTGTATTTCTTCAGGAATTTGTCCATTTCCTCTGTTATCATATTTGTTGGCGTATAGTTATTCATAATAGACCCTTATGATCTTTTGAATTTTTGTGGCATCACCTATAATGTGTCATTTTTTATTTCTCATTTTATTTATTTGAATCTTCTCTTTTTTTCTTGGTTAATCTGGCTAAAGTTGGGCCAAGTTTGTTTATATTTGGAAAAAACAACTCTTCGTTTAATTGACCTTTTCATTTGTTTAAATTTCTATTTCATTTATTTCTACTCTGAGCTTACTAACTTCTTTCCTTCTGCCAATTTCGGGTTTAATTTGTTGTTCTTTCTCTAGTGCCTTTAGGTTGTTTATTAGAAAACTTTCTTTTTCTATAAATGAATTTAGTGCTGTAAACTTTCCTCTCCAAACTGCTTTTGCTGTGTCCCATAGGTATTTGTATGATATGTTTCCATTCTCATGTGTGTCATAAAACTTTTTAATTTCCCTTTTAATTTCTTGATTAACCCATTGGTTGTTTAGGAGGGTATTGTTTAATTTCAAAGTATTTGTATAGTTTCTAAGTTTTTCTTGTTCATTCTAGCAAATGCTCTTGAGTAGGGTATTGATAGGGCCAGAGTCAAGGTAGTGATCCAGCTGGATGAACAGGAAATGGGGGTGTCACAGAGCAGCTGCACAGCATGTCCTCAATATACCCGCTAGTCGGTGGATAAGGGGCATGGTTTTTTCACTAATTTAGCCTGTGTTCCCGTGCTGGGCTAACCGATGACATAGTCAAAGGAATCCTTGGAACCTGACTTTGCTCAGATCCTTATCCATATCTCCACACAGTTATGTGTCACTTAATGTTGAGGATCTGTTCCATGAAATGTGTCATTAGGTGGTGTCATCACTGCGTGAACATCATAGAGAGTACCTACACGAACGTAGATGGTATAGCCTGGTACACACTTAGGCTATAGGGTATAGTCAATATAATCTGATGGGACCACTGTCGTGTATGCTGCTCATTGTTGGCTGAAATGTTGTTATGCAGAGCATGAATATACGTGTGTGTTTGTGTATTTTTTCCTTTTTGCAAAAATTGTTGCAGCATGCATTGAGGTCACAAGACACCCAGGTATAAAATAGAAAAGACAGACACGATTTTCTCAGGACCCTGTGGACAGCTCAGCCATGTGACATTTCGCTTCACATCAAGATTAAGTATCCCTTTCATTCAGAAGAGCTGTTTCAGAAAGCACCTTGATTTGGACTTTTGGAGTCACAAAGCTGCAGATGCACTTAGAGCACCCTGTGACCTTGGTATCTGGGTTGCCCAGGGGTCTCTGATAGATGTTGCTGTACCTTCTTAATCTCTCCTTGAGCATTCTCTCCAACCTGATGAGGTACAGCTCCACCTCTCATTCTAGAAGAAGAGAGTCTAGATACTTGCTTTTGCATCCTCTCTTGCAGCTAGAGCAGGGTGTATGACTTGACAGTGCCAGTCAGATATGTCTCCCGAGTCTCTGAGTTAGAAGTGAGTGCCCAACGGAATGGGTGGCAGAGAAGCGGTTCTGAAGGAGCAGTGGCAGCAGTAGTGGCAGCAGGCAGGTCTGTGCTGGGAGGTGCATTGAGTGTGCTTTGAGCGGAGGGCCCAGGGTCCAGTTTCAGGGTGTGGGCAGTATCCACTGCTTTCTTTGTCATCCTCTTGGCCAAGATTTGCAGCCTGATGTTGGCAGTTCTGTGTTGCTGCCATATTGGTTCCCAGAGATTCTCATGCTGCCGCAATCCCTCTCAATACTTTTTGGTTTACGTTAGCCAGTCTTTTTCTGCAGCTTGCAAATCAGAACCCCGACTTATCTGATTATGCATTGAAAGGGACCCCTCCAAGACAGGACACTGAGCATCACCAGCGTACACCCAGAGCATGATGGTTTTGACTGGGGTGAGCTGCGAGAGGAAGATGGTGAGCGGACACCTTCTCACAGCGACTCGACACTCACTGGGCATGGAGAAATGCACATCAGAGACGTCGTGTACAAAGTCGATCTAGGGAACAAGGAGACGATGATTGAGCAAGCAAAGGAAGAAATGAGATAATTGGCTTGGGGCCATTTCTGTGGAAGCCTCGTTGCTGCAGGGGCCGTAAAGTCACCGGAGGCTTGTTTTGTTATTGTTTTCACGATGACCGACGTTAGAGCACGTTGAGATGCTGAGGGGAATGATCCCGTGGAGGGAACACGATGATGATAGTGGGATGGAGGGACAACTGCAGGAGGGACGTTCTCTCTTCAGGGAGAGCAGGAAGTGGGACATATAGCCAGGAGTCTGGGCTGGTCTGTGAGGATGAGGCTGTGACAGAGGGGAGTCTGGCTCGAAAGATGAAACTGTGAACATGAGACAGCTCCCATCTGACTTTAATTTACTGGCCATTTTATCAGCCAGTTTAGTTGTCACACCATCAAAAGCTTTAAGTCTACTCATCTCCCCCAGTACAGAGTAAGATATCACCATCATCGTCACCGTCTATGACTGTGCAGTGATGGTAGGATATATACACCCAGCTACTGTCCTGAGTGTCTCTGAATAAGTACCTTCTGCTTGAGGACAACTATATTCCTAACCAAGGCCTCAATCTTCAGAGCATTAACATCAAGTCAGGTCACTACAAACACAGCATTCGGTCTCAGAATCTCTTTAGCTTCTTCTTCTAAGAGTTCTTCCTGAAATAACGGGAGTGGAACATTCTACTCTTAACTTGGTCTGGCGAGCTTCTGGCAAAATAATGCTCTTGAATGAAGCCTAAAGCCACGTGGTTTGTGGGAGGCCACCTTTGTCACTTATAACCACTCTTCCCAATTCTGGCGGTGACTGGCTGGCCACTCCACTCCCTCCGAAGCTGGTGTCTTAGGGGACTCACTATATACAATGTCAGGTCAAGTCTGGCTGTGGCTGGGGGAACCTTTATCCCTGCTTGAAATTCCTGCCCATGTAAGCCCTGAGTTGAACGAATAAACCAAGCCCAAGGTCCGAGGTGAACTCTTTCCCTTTCCTTTCTCTGCTGTCAGGAAAACCTTCAGCAAAACCAAGTGCCTGAAGCCCTCTCAACACGTGCCTTCTCCCAGTCTCACTTAAAAGTTCTATCTCGGCCCCTTCAAAAGGGAGCTACGACGTTCAATGCTCCAGCAAAACGTCCTGTTCTCTCTGCGTATGAGGAAGTTCTGCTGCTGTGCTGCTGCCTCAGTGACAGCGGGCCAGGCTGAGTTCAGGAGCCGAGGCTGGGCTGTGCAGGCGTCCTGTCCTTACCTCGCCAGCATGATGTTGGAGTTGGGGTTGCTGGTGGCCTGCCTTGTGGGACTCCACTTGATGGTGTATATCTCTTTGCTGTGAGCTTGCAGGTCGTGCACACACGTGTCCTGCTTCATGCTCCAGATCTAGAGAACACAGTGGTAACAATATGAGCAAGCTATGTCCCTCCAGTGAGCCAAGAGACTGCTGGCTGTGAACCGTACACACGCCATTGGAGTGTCCCACTGAAAAAAACTGCAGGTCATTGCCCAGGAAGGGCTGGGACTCCTAGCAGGACCCTTGACTGATACATCAGAGTTCACTGGGCGAGAGCTAATCTGACAGTCAGTAATGGGACAAATTATAGAGGAAGGAAGAGGACTCAGTCCAGATAACCCCCACATGTGAGACTTGCGTTCAGTACTGTGGGCTGTTTAGGATAAAAGAGCTCATCCCTACAGATGCCAACTTTACCTTTAATGTCATGTCATCAGAGTAGGATGCTAGCAACATTCAAGAAGGATCTCATTTAATAGCATTGACCTCATTCTGAAAGATAGAACGGGTTTGGAAAGGATATCAAGGCCTGAGAACAGACCCAGTGGCTGTCCACCAGGGGGCAGTAGCACACTGTAATCATGGTGGCCGTCCACCAGGGGGCAGTAGCACTCTGTCACCCTGCCGTCCACCAGGAGGCAACAGTGCTCTGTCATCCGGACGACCATCCACTAGGGGCAATAGTGCTCTGTTATCCCAGCAGCTGTCCACAAGTGGGCAGCAGTACTTTCTCATCCTGCTTACCGTCCAGCAGGGGGCAGAAGCCCTCTGTCATCTGGCCGACCATCCACCAGGGGACAATAGTGCTCTGTCATCCCAGCCGCTGTCCACCAGGGGCAATAGTGCCCTGTAACCACTCTGGCTGTCCTCATAGGAGCATTAGCACTCTCTCATCCTGCCTACTGTCCACCAAGGGGCAGTAGTGCTCTGTCATCCCAGGGGCTGTCCACAAGGGGGCAGTAGCACCCTCTCTTCCTGGCTACCCTCCACCATGGGGCAGTAGCACTCTCTCAACTTCCCTATGGTCAACCGGGGGCAATAGTGCTCTGTAATCCCAGCAGCTGTCCACAAGTGGGCAGCAGTAGTTTCTCATCCTGCTAACCATCCAGCAGGGGGCAGAAGCGCTCTGTCATCTGGCCGACCATCCACCACAGGGCAATAGTGCTTTGTCATCCCAGCCACTGTCCACCAGGGGGCAATAGTGCTCTATAATCCCAGTGGGTGTCCTCAAGGAGGCAGTAGCATTCTCTCATCCCGCCTACCGTTAACCAGGGATCAGTAGTGCTCTGTCATCATGGTGGCCGTCCACCAGGGGGCAGTAGCACTCTGTCACCCTGCCATCCAGCAGGGGGCAGTAGCACGCTCTCACCCAGCCATCCACCAGGGGGCAACAGTGCTCTGTCACCCGGCCGACCATCCACCAGGGGCTATGTTGCTCTGTAACCCCCCTGCCTATCCTCAAGGGAGCAGTAGCACTCTCTCATCCTGCCTACCGTCCATCAGGGGCAGTAGTGTGATGTCATCCCAGTGACTGTCCACAAGGAGGCAGTAGCACACTCTCTTCCTGCCTACCGTCCACCAGGGGGCAGTAGTGTGATGTCATCCCAGTGACTGTCCTCAAACTGGCAGTAGCACTCTCTCATCCTGACTACGGTTCACCAGGGGCCAGTAGTGCTCTGTCATCCTGCCATCCACCAGGGGGCAATAGTGCTCTGTCATCCCAGTGGCTGTCCACAAGGGGGTAGTAGCACCCTGTCACCCCAGCAGCTGTACACAAGTGGGCAGTAGCACTCTCTCATCCTGCCTACCGTCCACCAGAGACTGCTGTTGGGGGCAGTAGCGTTCTGTCATCCTGCTGGCCATCCTCCAGGGGAAGCAAGATTCTGTCATCCTGCTGACCGGCCACCTGGGACTATCCCCAAAAGCAAAGCAAAGAGCCTGGGAGGCTATGCGTTTTCCTTTTTTGTCATTTTGCCTTCTTCATTTATATAAAAGCACAGCCATATACCACAAATGAGCAGCCACCCTCATCAATATTTCTTGAAGGGAAAAAATTCCATACTAGGAAGGAAGCAAATGAAGAATTCACATACAGTATAGGTAGCAAATAAAAACACCAAAACCACAGCTGTTTTAAAACTGGACATGGAAATCACTTCCCTGTGCATTTTTAATGCTACAGCTACTGCTTCTATCTAAATCTGCTACCTTTTTCTGGCGAGTGGCAGTGGCCGGGGGTCAATGCAGACAAATGAAACCCCTCAGCCACGGTGCGGTTCCACGGGGAACAGGAGGCCCGTGTGCCCCAAGTGCACGAGCACACGCCAGAGCCCAGAGGGTGGCTCTGTAAGAACACACAGGAGAAACAAAACCCACCCAAGGGGCTTGCCCTCCAGTGCAAACAGCCTGGAAATACAAAGGGCAGGGGAGTTCTACCAGGCAGCTCAGCATGCTGGGTGCACAAAGGAACAGGACTGTTCCTGAGGGCCACCAGGGCCCCGAGATCCCGAGGCTAAGCCCCGGGGGACAAAGTCAAATGTACCCGGCAGGCAAGGGAGAGGGGGACACACAGGGAACACGGTTCTACAAAGGAATAGCCTGTGGCAGAGGAACACTGTGCCGCACATGGAGACCAAGGAGAAGGTGCACCCACAAGGGTCTTTTCCTTAGGGTAACTGTAGGGCCCCATCTGCTCAGGACAATCCCACAATATTATGCCTGCTGTCCAGCCCAACAATTAACTAACTTCACACTCATAATTCATTTTCTAAATAATTTCACACTCCTAAGAACTCTGGTTTGGAGGATAAATTATATGGTCACACTACTTTTTAAGGAAACTGAGTTGTGAAGGGTGTGAAGCAAAGAAGTGACAGGGCCACATCAGTGTTCCACATGGCACGGATGGCCTGGGAAAAGGGAGGAAGAAAGCCTGGAGTCCAGGGAGTGGGCTCCTGTGTGAGCAAGGGGAGGATGAAAGGGTCAGATTGGAGAGTGGCATGTGCACAGAGGTGCCTGTGAGTGCCCAGGGGTGTGTAAGTGTGCAGACGTGTGTAAGTGCATGGATGTGTATGAATACATGGACATGTGTCTAAGCAAGTGGCCATGTATGCTGGTGTGCATATGTAGATGTGAGTGTCCAGGAGTGTGAGTGGGCATACATGTGAGTCCAAGGAGTGGGCATCTGTGAGCCAGGGGAGGATGAAGGGGTCAGACTGGAGAGGGGATAACGTGTGGACCTGTGTGTGAGCGTGCAGACGTATGCGTACACACATGTGTGCGCAAGTGAACATGAGTGTGCATGACTTTGTGTGCATGTGCACAAGTGTGCATAAGTGTGAGTCCGCATGCGTCTGCACGTGTGTGTGAGAACGTGGCCGTGTGGGGGGTGTTCATACACGTACATGAGTATCCAGGCGTGTGAGTGGGCATGCATGTGAGTCCAAGGAGTGGGCTCCTATGAGCCAGGGGAGGATGAAGAGGTCAGACTGGAGAGGGGATAATGTGTACACGTGTGAGTGTGAAGGTGTGTGCATGCACATACGTGCACACAAGTGTACATGAGTGTGCATGAGCATGCATGATTTTGTGTGCATGTGCACAAGTCTGCATAAGTGTGTCAGCATGTGGCTGTGTGTGGGTTTTCATACACATACATGAGTGTCCAGGCATGTGAGTGTGCGTGCGAGTACGCTTGAGTGTGCCTGCGTGTGTGCGAGTGTGTATGCATGTATGTGTGTGCGTGCATGTGCTCGAATCTGGAGGTGTGAGTGTGTGCATGCATGTGTGGGAGCGTGGGCGTGTGTCAATGTGCACAAGGGTAGCTGGTTCTGGCTGCGGATGCTGACAGGAGAATCGATGTGTAGGTTTCTTGGGGCCCAGGAATTTGGAGCCAGTCACCATGAACTGTCTCAAGCTGAACCCTCCTGGGAATGGAGCGCCACCTCCACCCACCCGCCACTCTCAGCCCAAGTCACAATTACTAGGAAGCATCGAGAAGTGGCTCAAAAGTCTCAGGAAGAAGTAGGCTCAGCCACATTTAGCTTGAGGCTTGTTCCAACGATTAGCCACAAGGAGACCCATTTAAAGAGCCAAGTGGTGGCACAGTGGTAAAATCCCAGGCACGGCAGCTGGAAATCACATAGCTATGTGACCTTGTACCCTATGGCACACACAGATTGCGGGCAGCACTATATAAAAGATTGCAGATCATCCAGGGTTAGAGGTGAAACAAGTTTAGACCAGAAAACGGAAGTGTCCCTTTGTAACCACAGCCAGATATTCATGGGGCAATGGATGCCTGTGCTCCAAAGAACCTTCTTTTGGAAGCAGGGACGCATTGGGTTGGGAGCTGAGACTGGTGGGTAGTAATGAAAGGCAAAGGCACTGAGGACAATTGGGGGCATGATGGGAACTCCCCAGGGGCTTTGATCAGAGCTATTCCTTTTAATTTTTCCGGGAAGCTGTAGGAAGTTCAGGATGAGGACAAGTCATATTAGTAGGAGAAGGGGAAGCAGAGGGGAGTGTTCTTTTCTCTGTAGTTTGGGGGTTTTTAGTGGCTGGCTGGTAAGGGGATCTGAACCTTGACCTTGGTGTGACACCGTGCTCTCCCCAAATAAGCTAACTGCCTAGCAGTGTCCCACAGAGGTATCATGTGAGTCACTACACTAATTTTTAATTTTACAGTCACCACATTAAAAAGAAAAAAAGAAACTGGTACAATTCATTAACAGTGTATTTTATTTCACTCCAATAGTGCCAAAATACTATTGTTTCAACATGTAATCAGTATAGAAAAATATTAATGAGGTATCTGACATTCTTTCTTGCCCCCCATCCTAAGGCTTGGAATCACAGCGTGTTTTACACACAGTAGTTTGGACGGCCACATGTGATGACCTACAGCCACATGAGCTGGTGCCTACTGCAGTGGACACAGCAGCCTTAACTGATAACTGAGAAAACTACCCAAATCAGTGGTGATCCCCCCTCATCCCAAAACGCTAAAAAACCTGTACCAAAACATATCTAAATGTCTTTCCAGCAGTTTTCCAAATGAAGAGCTGCACAAACAGACATTTCTGGAAATTCCCCTGACCGACCATCCATGAACCAGGACCACGCGATGTGGCAAAGCCATCGGATTATGCCTGGGTCAGGCTCTGATTTATGGGTCTACAGTAAGGAAAAAGGTGATCGGCACCTCGCAACACAAAGTAAATCATGAATTCTGATGAACTTACTGATGCTAGGAACATACTTAAAGCAGCAGCCAGGGGCAGCTCCATAAATACCATTGGAATTAAGTCTTCATTAACCGGAATTTTCAACGACATTGGAAACTTTACACCTGTCTGTCAGTAGGACTTCATAAAGATTTCATTTTAAGAGCTGATTATGTTTTGGGTTGATTGTAGAAACATTCAGAGGGATCACTGAGAGCAGCAAGTGTCTTTTAAACATGGTATTCCTACATTTGGGGTCAGCTCTAGACCACCTGTCACTGTTTGTCTGCAACTGTTTTCTTAATTTCTCAAGCACAAACAAATGTGGATTATATATTGTGAGTACAATCGGTCCTTTAACAATGTGCGGGTTAGGTTACCGACCAGGACACAGTTGAAAATCCACGTGTAACTCTTGCCTTCCCCAAAACGTAACTACTAATAGCCGACCATTGATCTGACTTGTTACCAATAACATTAATGTTTAATTAAAACATGTTTTCTGTGTTATATTTATTATATACTGTATTCATACAATAAAATAAGCTAGAGAAAAGAAAATGTTATTAAGAAAATCATAAGGAAGAGAAAAATACATTTATAGCATTGTGCAGTATTTACCAGACCAAAAAAGTACCATGTATAAGTGGACCTGTGCTGTTCAAGGGTCAAACTGTAAGTAAACTCACAAATGTCTGATACATTTTCACATACTACAATCAGTCACTGGAACATTTAGTTGACGTTTATTTTAAACATACATTGAACCAAAGAAAACATTTCACAAAAGCTTTGAGAATGTGAAATATATTTTTGTCACTTTGGGTTAAGCATACACTGAAGGTCACACCAGCATCATCATAATTTACATTTTCTCCATGGGTATTATGTTCAAGGACACTGTTATTATTCCTGCCATGTTTGACTAAGGAGTAATGAGGGACATACATGACCCAAAAGACTAACATGATTCCAAATACGCATTTTTACTGATCGTACAGTCCGTCACCTGGTAGAGTCAAAATAAATAATCGGTGAGAAACACACAAATGAATGTACAATAAAAGATCCGCCAGGTGGGAAGGTGGCCAGGAAACGATTTAGAATG
Source organism: Cynocephalus volans (assembly GCF_027409185.1). Lineage (NCBI taxonomy): Eukaryota > Metazoa > Chordata > Mammalia > Dermoptera > Cynocephalidae > Cynocephalus > Cynocephalus volans. Next base: position 6,549,884 of record NW_026902463.1, on the reverse strand, counting down.
CTCGGCAAGTCGGAGGGCAGAGTTACTGGTAACCAGGGACTGATCCTCCTCCACGCTGCACCAGCTGTGTGTCACTAGACAAGGTAATAAACCTCTCTGGCGCTCCAATTCTTCCTCTGTAAAATGGAATTGAACATACTAATGCCTGCTTGCTGTAAATGTTAGCGATCATTTTCTTGAATTATTTTCATAATTCAAGTGGCAGTTACCAATGGCCTACTGAAGGCATGACAGAGTACTGTGTATGAGTATTAATTGAACTAGAACATCTTGGGAAAAATTTGATGGTAGTTACACGACATATTTAGTGTGTCAACCACAGCAGCTTATCTTTTCTTATATTATAATAAATTAGGCTCCCAAGTCTGAATGAAGAGTTTCTTGGCTTAAATATAGAGAAAAGGAACAAATGATTCACTGACCTACACAGTTATATCCACATACAGGCGCTGGCACTCTTTCTGTCATGGGGACCCTGGTAAATACCTTAAAGTTTGAGGTCCAATGGTCTTCTATTGCAACTCCTCAACTCGGCCACTAAGGCGTGAAAGCGGCTACCGACAATTCTCAACAAATGAGAGTGGCTGTGTATCAATAAAACTTTATTTAGAAGAACAGGTGATGGGCCTGTTATCGCCTGTGTGGGCTGTACCCTGCCAACTGCACCCATGACTTCTCCAAGAGTGTGATGATGTTTAGAGTTCGTTTATTATTTTATATTAAATTTTACACCTTGAATGAACAGAAAGCAGTAACAGAGTAAAGTTTTCAAACTATCATGAAACCAGTGTAGTTTCTGTGGGGGAATGGTTCTATGTCTCCTTCCTCTTTGTTCTGGGATCTTCCACCCCATGAGGGCTTCGAGAGGCACCTGGCTCTAAAGCCATCACATCTCTCTGGCAGCCCTGTCCAAGTGCAGAGTAAAGGAGTCCCACTTTGGCTCCGTGGCCTGTCAGGGGACAGTGCCCTGTCCCTGGGTCCGTTTTACTCCTGCTCAGGAATTGTGCAGTCTACAGTGGGAAAAAGGAGCTTATCAAATTAGGAGAGCAGAAGTCTGCTAAGAGAACAGTCTGTGTCACTAACATCAGTCTAGGGGTGAAAGTTTACGCAGAGCACACCCACACCCCCTGCTCTGTCCAGCCATTGATAAACACAGTCTGGAGATTTTCCTCTCTTTATCATTAAACTATGAACCTCAAATGAAGAGACACTTTGCACAGAGGTCTGTAGAACAGTGGAATATACTGACAGAGATTACATGGTAAAATTAACACGAAGATCAAAATTACAAAAACAAAACCTATACAGGTCCTTTTGATTTCTTAAGGGGAAGGAGAAAGCCTAAGAATTCAAAGAAAACATCGTGTTATCTGGAGAATGAAAATAAACATGTATAGATCGAAAGTATTTGTTTTAAGTTAATACTCACTTTGTCTACACCAGCACTCAAAATATAATTCCCCTTTTTGTTCCATTTCAAGGCAAAGATGGGGTCTCTATGTTGGCCTAAGGTGCTGGCCAGATTACCTGTTATGTAAAACAAATACAGACAAACATGTTGACTTCAAAGTCATGGTCTGTTCACTTCACGGTTACATACAGAAGAGGGTCCTGTCCAACCCCAACACGACAGACACAGGACTACCGTCTTCCATCCATATCCTTGCAAAACGGTCATATGAACCTGTGGCCAGAAGCGTCCCATTGCTCTGCGGGCCAGAAAGAGACACAAACCCACAGAAGCAGCTTAGTAGTGGTGGCACCAGAAAAGCACACAGAAATCGCCAGGATCCCAAGTCTAGAATATTCCTAAGCCGATAACTGATGCCATATTAAGAGACTAACGGGTCATCTCTGACTACTTCAGCACACACTGCTGTTAAATTAAATGCAAGGCATGTGGACCAGTAAGTGAGAAAGCCACACTGGAACCACTCAACATGTGTGCTGTCTAATTAAGGACAGAATTTAAAATACCTACAGAAAGTCATCCTAAGACTATGCAGAAAGCAAAAAGAAGTTGAACGGCATGTGTCCCACGTATAAATGCACTTAGCTGCTGGTCCTGAGCTCTCCAGGTGGAAAGTTTTCTTTCCTGGCTGCTTGTCACAGCTCCCCAGCTGAGCCTTCCCGGGGTCCCACCTTCACGCTGTGAGGTCCCCCTCTCAGCGCCATCAGGCTTGACTCGCTCATGTGTGCTGACCATGGGAAGGCATGGCCACCCAACACCCAGCTCATTCGGTGCCTGCCATGGCCTCAGCAGGATCTCTTGGAGATGGAGAGCACCTGTGAGCCCATAGCTCAGGGAAGGGCCACCACACATTTCAAGGGGCCCGGGGGGTGGAAGATGCTTACGTTCCAGTCCAGTGAGGTGACATCTTCGTTACTGGGGACATCGTGTCCCCCCTCCCGTATACATTGCCTCAGTACAAGCTGGGTAGAGTCCCCGTTGCTGTGTTCATTAAGGTTCCATATCCTGGCCGTCGAGTCTCCAGACCTGCAGAATAAAAACACATGCACGTCGGCTCTTGGTGGGAACAGCTCTTTCCCCCCCTCCCATCCACCCCCCCTCCCCTCCTTCCCACCTCTGCATTTAGCAGTTTTAAATGTCTTTGCTCCCCATCCCATGGAGAACACGGCGTGGAATGTCGACTTCACAATCCGAGACACACAGAGCTGTGGACTTCACAGGACCCACTAGGGATCTGCTCATGGCGGGAAGACATGACACACGAGATCAGACAACAGCACGTGTCCCTTGAGGCAGAATGCCAGAGACGAGCAGGGGTTCCCCTGACCCTGGAGTATCCCCCACCTGACATCCTCACCCAGAAGCCAGCAGATCACTGACAGGGTTCCAGGCACAAATGAACAACTTGGACTCATGGCCCCGAAGGACTGTGGCTTTGTTGGGTGGACTCTCAACGTCCCCATCAATTTGCATGGGTTTCGAGTGATTATCTGTTGTAGGAAACACAAAAAGGCACGTGGCTCATCAATAAAAAGGAAACTCATTCTCAGGGGGCTTCTGTTTTAGGAACACCTTGTTTTTATATACTAGGCGATACCATCTCTGATGATTATAACTAAATCATGGCTTTGTGTGATTGGGTATTTTATGTCTCTTTGTATTTTGCCAGTCTTCAAATTTGAGTGAGGAATACAGTAAATTAATCCTTAAAACTGGGGCCAGTCAACTATGGCCCATGGGCCAAAACCTAGCCTGGTGCAGCCTCTCCTCATAAATAACGTTTAAGTTATTTACTGACGCCCACATATTTAGGCATTACCTGCAGCGACTGTTATGGTGTGAACCGTGTCCCCAGTACCTCACACAGTGACTTTATTTTGGGGATGGGGTCTTTAAAGAGGTGATTAAGGTAAAATGAGGTTGCTAGATTGGGTTTAAATCCAATATGACTGATGTCCTTATAAGGAGAGGAGATTAGGACACAGACACACACAGAGGGATGAACATGTGAGGACACAGGGAGAAGATGGTGTCTACTAGCCAAGGAGAGAGGACTAAGGAGGAACCAGGCTGCCCCGCCTTGAGCTCAGACTTGCATCCTGCAGGCCTGCGGGGAGAAATGTCTGCTGTTCCTGCCGCAGATCTGCGGTGCTCTGTCTCAGCAGCCGGAGCAGAAGAGGACAGCTGCTACGGCATTTCAAGACAAAATTGGGTAACTGTGACAGAGACTGCCTGGCCCTGAATGCCTGTGACAGCCACTGTCTGGCCCCTTAGTGAAAGTTTAGTAGCCCCTGCTTTACAAGAAAGAGAAGGCAGCAGTCCAATCTAACTAGCACACAGTCAGCAGCAGCTGACAGTTTTGTAATGCAGTGTAGAGTTGAGTCTGCTGTTACATCTTCTTGTTCAGGTATTTTGGTGGAAAACCCCTTGAAGAGAAGGACTCACTTCTCAGTGGCAGGTAACCTAAGATCCACTGCTTCTGGGTCAACACATAAAAATATGAAAATGCCTGGTGACCCTTGCTTGGATTGAGAAGCCTGACACAAAATCTTCACAGCCTACCCTCAGGAACAGTGGGGCTGTGAAAAAACCCTACTTCTTATATGCTTCCCAAGTTCCCATGTGGCTGGGAGAAGATGAAGATAAGCAAAATGATCTTCCATGTTTGGTGGATCCATCCCCTGGTGATGGCGAGAGGACAGCTGGCATCCTAGCCAGCCGTGCAGTGGGGGCCTGGGACTCTGTAGAGGCGTGCAGAGTAGGCTTTCACCTGCTCACTTATCCACAAGCAGCCGTGGCACGCTCCAGCCCCAACAGGCTGGTCTGCAGACCAGGCGTGAGGTGCTGAGAAGGGGGTTGAGCTGGCTGCTGCAGAAATTAAGAGCAGTGAGTGAGGGTGTGTTAGCCACGTGCACCAGCAAGAGAAGGAGGCTGGGCTCCCTGGGGCAGGGGTCAGTGCCCAGACGCAGCCTGGGTAGAAGAACTCCCACTCCCACGGCCACAGCAGGGAACAGCCTCCAGAGGAAACGACCAGAGATGGGGAACGGGTAAGGAGCCGACCTCAGACCAGAGGGGTGGCAGAATGGCTCAGGTCCTTGATGGAGCACAGGCATGCCTTGCATTCTGACTTTGGGTCCCAGGACATGGCACCACTTTTGTCTCTGTTGTTCTAGTTTTAAATAGATTTTCTGATGTGGGAGTTAGTTGGTGGAAGGTGCACCGGGCCTGAGCAAGTTTTGTGATATGATTGTCGAGCTCTGACTCATCTGCTGCATACTCTTGGGCGATTAGCTAACAGGTCTAACCTCCCGGGGTTTTACAATGACCAAGTAAGATGATGTCTGGTGTTCAGGGCGTGGTGCCCTTGCACTGACGATGGGCTCGACTACTAGACCATAATTTGGCTGAAAACCCTCTGCATGGAAGGCTGAGAGAGATACTTGCTTATGTTGGACAGTGATCATCTGGTACTTGTCCCTGTTACACGCGAGCCTTCAGGAGCAGGGCAGCAGGATTTCATAAAATCCAGGATGTGTGTCGAGAAGGTCAGGTCTAAGGATTTAGGTGACAAACGGGGAATGTGAAGGTCTTCCGGCCGTACAGTAAGCAAGCACTGGAAAGCAACTGGTGAGAAGTTGACAGCAGGCAGATCTCTAAGAAGTCGTTGCATTCGCCCAGCTTTAGAAGCACAATAAAGCGCCAGAAGCCCCACACTTAATTATTGCGTGTGCTCGTTCTCCTCCCCGTTGACCGTGGCCTCTCCGTTCTTTGGTGGATTTTGCTGGGAAACCGCTGCCGGGGCTGCCGTGTCTGCCGTGGCTGCTGCTGCAGCCGCTGCTGCTGCCGCTGCGGCCGCCACACTGGCCTGCTGCTGCGCGAGCTTCTCGCGGAACGCCTGCTGCCGCGTCTGCACCACGTCGGGCATCACAGCGTCTATCAGGGACAGGGACTCTATGGGGCTGCTGTCAAACACCGTGCCATCCTGAGAAAGTAAGCCAAGGGCAGCCGTCAGCAACCGCAAAAGAGGACATCGAGGACCAGACTCTGCCTTCCAGGTGGAAGAGGTGCAAGAAGGTGGCCCAGAAACAGAGACGCCTGGGAGCTCAGGGGCTGGGGTCGGGGGTCGGCGGCATCAAGCAGGTGCCCGGACTGTAGGGGCAGGGCAGAGGGACTCCATGGTGGGCCAAGGACCGGGAGGTGGACAAGGGGAATCATCGATGAATAACTAGGTATGGTGGCTGTCCTGAGGGAGACCTGATATTTGGTAAGTGTCAACCTGAACTGGGGCATTAAGGATATGTGAACGTGTCTCCTTTATTCCTAGACAAAAGTGCTATATCCCTGATGCAAGGATTCTCAACAGGGGCAGGGGTGTGTGTATGGGGGGAGTAATTTTGTCTCCTTGGAGGACATCAGGGAATGACTGGAGACATTTTTCATTGTCACCACTTGGCAGGGGGTCTACTGGCAGCTGGTGGGTGGAGACCAGGGATGCTGCTCCACATCCTCCAGTGCACAGGACAGTCCCCACTACAGAGCAGGGTCCAGCCACATGTGTACATAGTGCTGAACAGGAGAAACCCCGTCTGGTGCCACGGCAAGTGTGGAATCTTTTAGTACCCACTTTTGTGGGAGGAGTAAGTCTTTGGAAACATTGGCCCCGATTTAGAGATGCCTGCAGCATTCAGGATTTCCTTCTGGTGCACGTGCCCATCTGATCTAATAAAATAAGCACTTGCAGCTACTTGAAACGATGCCCTGGGTTCAGGGTTTAGACCGAATACAGCCACGATACAACCGACAATGACCTCGTTTACTTCTGATTCATATATATATATATATATATATATTTTTTTTTTTAAAGATGACCGGTAAGGGGATCACCCTTGACTTGGTGTTGTCAACACCACGCTGTACTGAGGGAGCTCCAGTCTGGGCCTCTGATTCACATTTTTGTCTGAACATCCTTCGATTCTCTGGTACTATCAAAAAAATTTCTGTACACACTTAAAAGTAAGACGTGCTTTCTAAATACTCGAATCACATGAAACCCGCAGTGCTCCAGGTGCTGCCTGGTGGACGGACAAACACATTTTTGTGTGCTCTGAACTTGAGGAAGGCAGGACAGAACTGGGACACGTGGACTCATCCGTGTGGGACTCAGCTGAATCCCAAGAGCACAGATGAAGGGGCCAGGGAAGAGAAGGGATCTGTTTAAATCCCAAATAACTGACTTTCAAAATTTCTATCAAATCGGCACAGCCCCAATCTAGAAGGTGGCAGGGGATACAAGAGAATCTGTATGATTTTAATTGATGGTTTTTGTTCCATTCTTCCCCGGATCAGCTCCACAAAGAGCACAGTCGTGAAACCAGCACCTGAAGTCACTTTAACACAGGGCCATCATCTCTCTGTCCCTGACTGTCCCTCTGGTTATGCCCTCTGTCAGGCTCCCAGGAATGCTTGGAACCAGAAGAGTTTCACAGTGTGAAATTTTTTCTGAGTTTGGAATACTTGCATTATACTTACTGGTTATGCACCCCAAATCTGAAATGCAAAATCTGAAATGCTCAAGTGAGCATTTCTTCTGAGGATCACATTGATGCTCAAAAACTTCAGATTTTGGAACATTTAGGACTTCGGATTTGGGATGCTCAAAGTGTAACAAAAAACAAACAAGCAACCCCAGCTTGCTCTCAGATGCCTGCAGGAAGCACACGCGGGCTTTGGACCGGGGTCCCGTGCCCCCCGCTGCTGGGAAGCCCAGCCCCGCAAACATCACGTACCTCGTTGATGCTGATCTCAGCCTCCACGTACTGCAGCCCCTTCTGCAAGATGGAGATGAGGGCGGCGGGCGGCACCAGCGTCCCGTTGATGTTGGACTGGCTGATGTGGCTCTCGATCCCAAACGTGAAGGCTGAGTGGGAAAAACCTGCCGCGAGAGGGAGGCCAGGCAGGTGAGACCAGAGCAGGAAGAGCGGGCAGAGCCAGCAAGCTCTGAAGGGGGCAGCGCGGATTTCAACCACGCTTCATTAACGGGGTGGACACTGCTGCAGGACTGCGGCTTCCGATGTGGGGTCAGGCAGGCAGGAAAGGGCAGGGGGAGAGAGACGAGTGTGAGATCAAGGAAGACTGGGGAAGGGATGAGGTTCCTTCATGGGAGGACCCTTTCAGTGCTATTAAGAAGCAAAAGGGAACAGAGTGGAGGCTGCCCCACGTGCCCTGGATGGCTGTCTCTTGCAGAAATCCAACTCTGGGCGTCCCCCGACCCATCGGTTCACATATTCTTTGCGGGAGCTCAGTGCCGCAGCCTCTCTGTGTCCCCTTCCTCCCCCAATGTGTCTCCGTTACTGCCTGTGTGGGAAGCTGCTTGGCAACTCAAAGGAATTTTGGATGAAGGTTTTTAAGGAAAAGTTCAGGAGAGCCAGGATGGCTACTGCGTGTGGATGACAGCGGCGTTGCGAAAAGAAGGCAGTGGCATGAGGCATGGAAGGAGGTGCTGGGGGTCCACGTAGGGGTCTGAGGGCAGTGGGGAAGCTGCAACACCCCCTCCTCAAGGAAAGGAAAGTGGCCCCCTGCTGTCGGTGGGGGGATCTGTGCAGCTACAGGTAAAACAGGCAGCCCAGTCGGTGGGGCTTGATCGCCCCGTCTGGACCACAGGCGGCCCTGGGGTGCTCGAGGGCTCGTAAACCCAGGGAGGTGAATGCTGTAGGGGCATCCGAGTAACCTGGACCTACATGCTCGGCTCCCCGGCCAGAGGTGGGGCAGGGCCTCTCACTCCGTTTCTATTGTCTGCTGATCGGACAGCAAGGGTTCTCAAAGTGACCACTCCTCCTGACTTGGTTCTGCCCACTGTTTATGGCGACGTTGCCGGTTTGCAGGCTTAGCCCTGGTTACCCGAGCAGGTGGGTGCCTTTCCACCTGGCCTGGCGATTGCTTCCCTTCCACCCTCCCTCAGTCACCCAAACAGGCACTGGGATCAGGAGCGTGAGGGCTTGGCTCTCATCAGATGCAATATCATCAGCCCTGCTGCCTCCCGTTACCCAAATCGAACTGACTTTGCAATAAACCAAAATCTCACTAGATGGGAGCACACCTCCATGCAAGGAGGCGTCTGTGTCTGTGCTCTCCTGCCCCGTTCCCTTCTCACTTCCCTGTCCACTCGCTCCTCCCCAACCCACCCCGTCCCTCCCTCATCTCCCAGTAATAACGGATGTGTAAAATAGGTAGTTTATATTGACGGGACGGAACAAACGTGGTAGATGTCATTAATTCTGCACTCAGTTGCATACAGCCCTGTAATTCTTTACAAAACCATACATAAATTAGGTTGCAAGGCTTCCTCTCTTCTGCGTTTTTAGAGGATACAAGCACAGGCCCTTTACAGTAGACCTTACCTTTCCCTTCTCCCCTGTTTTTTTTCTCTTTACCCACCTTCCTTTCCCTGACCCACTCCTAGCAAAACAAAACAAGCCACCCCTGCGTTCAACCAGTGACTCCCCTGTATCTCCACCATGCTCTGCAGCGTTATAGCTCCAGGCTTTCCTCGTCCAGGTTTCCAGCATTGCTGATCAATGGATGGAGGGCTATGTCTCATCCTCCTGGTATCCTGAAAAGACCTCATGCAGTGCTATGACACTGTGCTCCAAAGCTTTGTTACTTCAAATATTACTGATTTTGCGAGTGTGCTATAAATTGCCAGTACCCCCAGATACTACATCCTGTGTGAGTCTGTACATCTGCCTGGCAACTCTGGCCGGTCTTTTACCATTGGGACCTAGGAGCTGCCTCCCTGTGATTATGGCTCTTGTCCCTCTGCCTACAAGTGGCCCAGCTTCCACTGGCAACACTGGGGCCCAGACTGAGGCTCTAGGTTTGCTAGTGAGCTGGCTGGAATGAGGTGTTAACTTGAGTGATCTGAGCCTTGAGTGATTCAGTGCCCCTCTTTTTTCCTGTAAGGTTTGTACATTTTGAGTCCAGAGACTATCATGTACTTTCTCTTTCCTGTGAGTTTTCCAGGCATTTAAAGTGATCTTTCCCCTAGCTTTGCCTCTCAGTCCATCTTTGACCCTCTCTAGCCAGCAGAATTTTGCACTTTGAGCTCTAAGTCCTTCAGGCACACACAGCATTTGCTTTGGTCTTCCATGCATGTGATTTCTCCTCCTTGGAATGTCTTAGAGAATATGTTCTAGAGTGGGATTGTCCAAACTTTTAAACCCAGGGCTCCATCCACAAGGGTAAAAATGCCACATGCTTCTGTAGTGTGCAAAATTAAAACATATATAGTGTGACTACTAATTGAGAGGAAAAGCACTGCTTTTTTCAGGCTACAGAAGGGATTGTACTGGCAAGTGGCAGAGCAAACAAAGTCGATTTCAATCATTCCACGGCCTCGTGCTGGGACTTGCTTACAAAGCCCTCTGAGGCTGATCCAGTTGGTGAGAGAATGCTCTTGGATAGAGAGGAGGGGCAATGAGGGGCCCACTTTGCAATGCATGGTGGACAGTATTCCTTCCTCTACATCCCTGCTGTTTGGCTTGTTCTGTCCAGTTGGACAATGAGATTGAACCTTAAAAGTGACTCTCCTTGGGCTGGCCTGTTAGTTCACCACAATGTGGCTGCAAATCCCTCTTGTGCAAGCAATCTAAGACTGAGGCATAGCACAGTAAGAAGCGATCCAAGAGAGAGGCAGAGGCATTCACAGACCTTTCCCAAAACTGAGCACGTGTTAAGCTACAATGAACATATGAATCATACAAAATAAAAAATGTCTTTTGGAACCTAAGTGTCAGTCAGAAGTGACAGATGACCACTTGTCTATATTCTACCGGTCATGCAGATCAGGCCTGAAAGAATGTGGGCGGGAATTACACAGAGTGTGGATAGCAGGAGTTGGGAACCATTGGGGACCACCTTGGAGGCTGTAAACTCTTGCATACATGAGAAATGTCAACCTTAAGTAATTAAAGAAATACGAAGGAAAACAGGATATATGTGATTCTTCACCTTTTAGAAATGTAGCAAAGGTCAAAACCAACAGTAAATGTTCATTCTAATAGGGCATAAATTTGGTGTTACATGTCCAGAACACAGTTTAGCTTTACATATAGGAAGCCTGAGGAATGCAAGTGCCCGATGAATTAGTAATTTCAAGACTTCAAATGTTTCCTATGGATCTAACCATCTGCTGAAAAGATTAAGGTTTTAACAAGCCTATACATCACAATATTCTCAGTAATAGCAAAGAGTTAATAAACCAGTCCACAGTAGGGAAACTGTTTAAATTATGATTCATCCTTTCAATAGGATAGATTGGAAGCATTAAAAATTACTTGTGGGAAAGTTATTTATTTCCAGGAAAAAGGATTCGTACAATATGCTGATCCAAGCAGGTCACAGATGGAGATGTATTCCATTACATCTATAAGGTGATTATAATTTGTGTTTCTATACAGATGTGTTTACATGCCTAGAAGATATACATGAACCTGTTTAATGGGCATCTCGGGGTGGGTGAGATTTGGGATATGTTTCACTTCACTTTGCTCATCTTCATTTCTTATTTCTCTGCTGTGTATTGCTTTTATAAATAAGGGTTATTGTTCAGGTTAGGATTATGGTTCGGGATAGGTCTCAGGTTAGGTTAGGTGTTAGGGTGAGTGTAAGGGTTGGTTTCGGGGGCAGTTTCGGGTTTTGGTTCTGCTTCGGGTTCGGGTTAGTGTTAGGGTTTGGGTTTTCTTTCCAGTTTGGGTTAGGGTTACGGTAGTTTGAGGGTTCCGGTTTTGCTTTGGGGACTGGATAGGGTTTGGTTTAGGGTTCGGGTTCTGTTTTGGGTTCGGGTTCGGGTTCGGGTTAGGGTTATTGTTAGGTTTAGGGATTGTGTTTAGGGTTAGGGTTCGTGTTATCGTTCAGGTTTGCCTTACGGATAGGCTTAGGTGTAGTGTTAGGTTTAGGGTTTAGGTTAGGGTTAGGGTTAGGGGGAGGGTTTTCTTTCGGGTTCGGATTATGGTTAGGTTAGTGCTACAGTTCCGGTTTTGGTTCAGGTACTGGTTACAGTATGGTTTAGGATTAAAGTTCTGGTTTGGGTTAGGATTAGGATTAGAATTAGGGTTATGGTTATTGATAGGGTTAGGGTTAGGGTTCGTGTTAGTGTTCTGGTTTGTGTTTCGTTTAGGTTTAGGGTTAGTGTTAGGGTAAGTTGTTGGGTTAGTGTTAGGGTTCGGGTTAGTGTTCGGGTTCGGGATAGTGTTAGGGACAGGGTTATGGTTAGGCTTAGGGTTAGGATTGTGTTCGGGTTAGGGGTTTGGGTAGGGATAGCGTTGGGTTAGTGTTAGTTTTCGGGTTATTCTTCGGGTGAGGGTTAGGGTTTGGGATCGGATTCAGGTTAGGTTTTGCGTTCATTTTGGGGTTAGGGTTAGTATTCATTTTAGTGTTCGGTTTCAGTTAAGTGTTAGGGTTAGGGTCAGGGTTAGCGTGCGGTTTAGGTGTTGTGTTTGGGTTAGTATGAGAGTTTGGGTTCGGGTTCGGGTCAGGTTCAGGTTCAGGTTAGGGTTGGGATTTGTGTTAGGTTTACGGTTAAGGTTAGGCTTGTAGTTTGTGTTCATTTTTGTGTTAGGGTTCCTTTTAGGGTTCGGGTTAGGGTGACAGTAGGGTTTGGGTTCTGGTTCGGATTCGGGTTCATGTTATGGTAAGGGTTAGTTTTAGGGTTCAGCTAAGGCTTTGGATTTGGTTTAGGGTTAGGGTTATGTTTAGGGTTCTGGTTAGGATTAGGGCTTGAGTTACTTTTTGGTTTTGTGTTATGGTTAAGGTTAGTGATAGGGGTAGGCTTAGGGTTAGGTTTCGGTTTATGGTTAGAGTTAGGATGAGGGTTAGGGTTCGTGTTAGGGTTAGGGCCCAGGTTAAGGTTAGAGCTTTGGTTAGTGTTAGGGTGCAGGTTAGGTTTATGTTTAGGTTTAGGGTTCTGGTCCAGGTTAGGTTTCTGGTTAGGGTTATGCCTGGAGTTTGGGTTAGGTTTAGGTTTCTGGTTCGAGTTCTAATTCGGGTCAGGGTTTTGGTTAGGGCTCAGTTTAGGGTTCGGGTTTGGGTTAGGGTTAGTGTAAAGTTTAGTATTCCATTAGGATTAGGGATCGGTTCCTTTGTAGGGTCAGAGTTAGTGTACAGGTTCAGGTTCGGGATCAGTTCAGGGTTAGGATTAGGGTTAGGTTTAGGGCTAGGATTAGGGTTACAGTTCGGTTTAGACTTAGGTTGAAGGTTAGGGTTAGGGTTCAGGTTCAGGTTAGGGTTCAGGTAATGGTTAGGGTTAGGATTCTGGTCCAGATGTGGGTTAGTGTTAGGGTTAGTTTTAGGGTTAGGGGTAGGGTATGGGTTAGGGTTAGGTATCGGGTTTTGGTTACATTTAGGTTAAGGGTTAATGTTCAGATTCTGGTTAGGTTTAGCATTAGGGTTATGGTTAGGTTTAGGTTACGGGTTAGGGTTCTGTTTATGGTTAGGTTTATGGTCCAGGTTCAGGTTCTAGTTCGTGTTTAGGTTCGGGGTAAGGGTTAGTGGTCAGGTTCGCATTCGGGTTAGGGTTAGGGGTAGGGGTACCATTAGGCTTCGATTTAGGGTTAGGGTTAAGGTTCCGTTTGGGGATACGATTCGGGTTCGGGTTAGGTTTATGGTTAGGGTTCAGGTTAGGGTTACCCTTTGCGTTCGGCTTCTGGTTAGGTTTAGGTTTAGGGTTAGGGATCGGGTTCTGTTTATGTTTAGGGATAGGTTAGGATCAGGTTTTCAGTTCGGGTTTCTGTTAGGGTTAGGCCTAGTGTTATGGTTCAGATTCGGGTTCGAGTTGGGTTCGGTTTAGGGTTGGGGTTCAGGTTCGGTTTTGGGTTCTGGTTAGCATTAGGGTTAGGGTTGGGTTTCGAGTTCGGGGTCAGATTCGGGTAACGGTTAGGGTTAGGGTTATGGTTTTGGTTAGGGTTTGGGTTCGGATTAGGGTTTCAGTTAGGCTTAGGGTTAGGGTTAGTGTTAGGGTTTTGGTTAGGGTTCAGGTTGGGTGTAGGGTTAGGGATTGGGTTCGGGGTCAGTTTTGGGTCTGGGTCAGGGACAGGGCTAGGTTTAGGATTAGCATTCAGTTTCCAATTAGAGTTACAATTAGGCTTAGGGTTGTGGTCAGGGTCCTGGTTAGGCTTATGGTGAGGGTTAGTGTTAGGGCTCTGGTTACGGTTAGAGTTAGTGCTAGGTTTCGGCTTTTAGTTCAGGTTCAGTTTCGGGTCAGGTCAAGGTTAGTGTTAGTGTTAGGGTTCGGGTTATCTTAATGGTTTGGGTTTAGGTTGGGGTTAGTGTTAGGCTTAGGGTTAGGGTTAGGGTTAACATTAGTGTCCTGTTAGGGTTCGGATTATAGTTCGTGTTAGGTTTAGGGTTAGGGGTAGCATGAGTGTTATCGTTAAATTAAGGGTTCAGGTTACAGTTAGCGTTACGGTTTAAGTTCAGGTTAGGGTTATGGTTAGAGTAACGGTTACATACAGGGTTAGAGTTAATGTTACGATTAAGGATAGGCTTCGATTCTGGGTTAGGTTTTGGATTCTGGTTAGGGTTCAGGTTTTGGTTAGTTTCGAGTTTGGGTTAGGGTTAGGTTGATGGTTAGGGTAAGGGGTTGGATTTGGTATCTTGTAATGTTTTGTTTTGGATTAGGGTTATGGTTAGGTTTAAGTTGAGGGTTATTGTTGGGGTTCTAGTTAGGATTAGGGTTAGTGACAGAGTTATGGTTCGGGCTAGGGTTAGTGTTAAGTTTGGGTTTAGGATTCGGTTTCAGGTTATGGTTAGGGATCAGGTTAGGGTTAGGGTTAGTGATTGGGTGCCGGTTTGGGTTCAGGTTAGGGTGTGGGTAATGTTTAGGTTTATTGGTTGAGTTAGGGTTAGGGATTGGTTTAGTGTTCGGTTTTGTGTTATGGTTATGTTTAGGGTTAGGTTTCGGTTTAGAGTTAGAGTTAGGATTGGGTTCGGGTTAGATTTGTGGTTAGGGTAGGGTTAGGATTAGGGTTAGGGGTTATTTTTAGGGTTAGTGTTAGGGTTAGGGTTAGGGCTAGTGTAAGGGTTAGGGGTTAGGGGTTAGGGTTAATTTTAGTGTTAGGGTTAAGTTTAGGGTTAGGCTTCAAGTTCGTGTTAGTGTTCTTGTTAGGGTTAGGGTTAGGGTGAGGTTTAGTGTTCGTTTTAGGGTTAGAATTAGATATTTGCTTAGTGTTAGGTTTAGGGTTATGGTTCGGTTTCATGGTCGTTTTCGGGTGAGGTTTCAGGTTATGGTTCAGGTTTGGATTCCGGTATGGTTTCAGTTTATGGTTCGGGTTAGGGTAATGTTTAGGATTCAGGTTCGGATTAGAAATAAGGTTAGGTGACGTATTAGGGTTAGAGTTTGAGTTAGGGTTCGGTTTAAGGTTAGGGTTTGGGTTCTAGGTAGGGATAGGTTTAGGATTCGGGTTAGTGTTAGTTTTAGGGTTAGTGTAACGATTAGTGTTAGAGTTCGGGTTAGGGTCCAGGTTAGGGTTAGTGTTTGGCTTCGGGTTAAGTGTTGCGCTAGGGTTAGGGTTCAGGGTCAGTTTAGGGTTAGTGTTATTGTTAGGGTTAGGCTTAGACTTAGGGTTAGGTTTAGGGTTCGGGATTGGGGTAGGTTTCGTCTTCGGCTTAGGGATATGTTTAGGGTTTGGGTTACATTAAGGTGTAGGGTTATGGTTAGTGTTCGGTTTAGGGTTAGATTTTGGGTTAGGGTTTGGGTTAGGGTAAGGGTTAGGGTTCGTTTCAGGGCACAGGTTAGTTTTATGGTTCTCTCTAGGTTTAGGATTACATTTCAGGTTAGGGTTAGATTTATGGTTCATTTTAGGGTTAAGGGTAGCTTTAGGGTTAGGATTACGGATAGGGTTAGGATTATGTTTAGTATTATGGTTCTTCTTCAGGTTAGGTTTCTGGTTAGGGTTAGGGTTAGTTTTGGGTTTGGGGCTAGGGTTAGGGTAGGGTTCAGGTTAGGATCCAGGACAGAGTTAGGTTAGGGTTAGGGTTAGGGCTCGGATTAGGGTTCTGGTTTGTTTAAAGTTTAGATTTATGGTTAAGTTTAGGGTTAGCATTCGGGTTGTGGTTATGGTTAGGGTTCAGGTTCAGGTTAGTTTACTGGTTAGGATTAGGGTTGGGGTTTCGGTTCACGGTTTGGTTAGGTATAGGGTTAGTGTAAGTGTTAGGTTAAGTATTATTGTTAGGGTTAATGTTAGGGTTATGGTTCGGGGTAAGATAATGTTTAGGGTTAACGTTCGCGTTAGTGTTAGGCTTAGGGATATGGTTAGGTTTAATGGTAGGGTTCGTGTTCAGCTGTGTGTTCGGGTTTAGGTTCGGGTTCGGGTTAGGATTATGGTTAGTGTTCGGGTTTGGTTTAGGGTTCTGATTAGGGTAGGTTTCGGGTTCCGGTTTTGGTTCGGGTTTGGGTTATGTTTCGGGTTCGGGTTAGGATTAGAGATCGGCATAGGGTTACATTTAGGTTTACGGTTAGGGTTGGGTTTAGGGTTTGGTTTCCAGTTAGCTTTAGATTTATCGTTAGGGTTAGGGTTAGGGTTCGGCTTAGGGTTAGGTTTAAGGCTATGGTTATGATCCGGGTTCAGGTCGGGTTTGGGTTTCATGAAGGGTTAGGGTTAGTGTTAGGCGTCTGGTTCGAGTTCAGGTTAGACTTAGGGATAGGGTCAGTGTTGGGGTTAGGTTTGGTTTAGAGTACGGGTTAGTTTTAGGGTTTGTGTTCTGGTTTGGTTTCGAGTTCAAATTTGGCTTATGGCAGGGTTCCAGGTCCGGTTTTTGTTCAGGTTAAGGTTAGGGTTAAGGTTAGGGCTTGGGTAAGGTTTAGGGTTCAGGTTAGTGTTCGTGTTTGTGTTATGGCTAGGGTGAGTGTTAGGGTAAGGTTTAGGATAAGGGTTATTGTTCAGGTGAGGATTATGGTTCGGGATAGGTCTCAGGTTAGGTTTGGTGTTAGGGTGAGTGTAAGGGTTGGTTTCAGGAGCAGTTTCGGGTTTTGGTTCTGCTTCGGGTTCGGGTTAGTGTTAGGGTTTGGGTTTTCTTTCCAGTTCGGGTTAGGGTTATGGTAGTTTGAGGGTTCCGATTTTGGTTTGGGGTCTGGATAGGGTTTGTTTTAGGGTTCGGGTTCTGTTTTGGGTTCGGGTTCGGGTTCGGGTTAGGCTTATTTTTAGGTTTAGGGATTGTGTTTAGGATTAGGGTTCGTGTTATCGTTCAGGTTTGCCTTATGGTTAGGCTTAGAGGTAGTGTTAGGTTTAGGGTTTAGGTTAGGGTTAGGGTTAGGGGGAGGGTTTTCTTTCGGGTTCGGATTATTGTTAGGTTAGTGTTATGATTCCATTCTTTCTATATATTTAACCATGTTATCTGCACAGAGGGACAAATTGACTTTCTCCTTTCCAACTTGGATGCCCTTTATCTCTTTCTCTGGCTCTATTCAAAATTGCTAAGATTTGGAACCAACCTAAATGTCCATCAGTAGATAATTGGATAAAGAAAATATACATTGCACAATATTGCTCTGGTCAGAACTTCCAGTTCTATGTTAAATAAGAGTGGAGAGAGTCGGCATCCTTGTCTTGTTCCAGTTCCCCATTCAGTATGCTGTTATGTGTGGGCTTATATATGGCTTTTATTGTATGAGATTATTTCTATACCGAATTTATTGAGAGTATAATGAAGTGATGTTGAATATTATCAAATTTTTTTCTGCATCAAGATCTATATATTATTTTGATGATTTGGTGTGTTACATTTCTTGATTTTCATGTATAGAACCATCTTTGCTTCCCTGGGATAAATCCCAGTTCATTATGGTACATAATGTTTTTGATGTGTTTTTGGATTCAGTTTTCTACTATTTTTTTGAGATTTTTTGTATCTATGATTATGAAAAATATTGGACAATAGTTTTCTATTTTTTTTGTGTCCTTGCCTGGTTTTGGTGTCAGGCTAATGCTGGCCTAGTTGTATGACTTTGGAAGAATTCAGTTCACTCTGATTTTTTGAAATATTTGAATGTTGTATTATTATTAGTTCTTCTTTAAATGACTGGTAGAATTCAGCAGTAAAGCCATCTGGCCTTGCACTTTTCTTTGTTGAGAGACTTAGTAAAAACATTAAAATATAATTCAATCTTGTTCTCTGTTATTGGTGTATTTAGTTTTTCTATCTCTTCTTGGTTCAGACTTGGCATGTCATATATGTTTAGGAATTCCTCTATTTTGTCTAGGATAGAGAAATAAAAATTTTGAATTTACTGGCATATAGTTATTCATAATGGTCTCTGTTGATCTTTTATTTTTTAGTGGTATCATTTGTAATGACTCTATTTGCATATATCATTTTGTTTACTTGGGTCTTTTTTCTTTATTTCTTTGTTAGTCTTGCTAATGGTTTGTCAATTTTGCTTATGTTCTTAAAGACCTGCTCTTCATTTATTGGTCTTCTATATTGCATTTTTAATTTCAATTTTATTTGTGTCTACTCGGATTCTTATTATTTCTATTCTTTTCCTTGTTTGGGGGTTAGTTTGTTCTTTCTTTTCTAGTGCCTTGAGGTGCATTGCTAGGTTTTTTATTTGATAGCTTTAGTTTTTTTGATATAGGCATTTATTTCAATAGACTTTTTTCTTTCCTTGGCTGTGTCAGCTAAGTATCGTTATGCTGCATATCTGGATTCATTTGATCCAAGTTTTTAAAAATTATTTCCTTCTTAATCTATTTGTTCCATTGTTTGTTTAAGAACATGTTGTTTGATTTTAAAGTATTTGTGTCACTTTGAAAGTTTCTGTTATTAATATCTAGTTTATTCCATTATGGTCAGAAAAATACTTGGCATGATTTTTATTTTTTTGACCTTGTTGAAATTTATTTTGTTATCTAACGTGGTCAAACCTGGACTATGCCCTATGTGTTGAAAAAAAAAATGTGTACTCTACAGCTGTTGTATAAAATGTTATGTAAATATATCAGGTCTGTCTTGTCCATGAAACCATTTAAACAGCATGTTCTTTTAAAAAAAATTTTTCATTATGTTTTTGTTCTAATGATCTGTCCAATGATGTGAGTGGTCTTTGAAGTCCCTATTATTCTGTTGACAACTATCTCTCTGTTCAGATCTAATAATATCAACTTTATATACCTGGGTTCTCTGATGTTGGGTGCATATATATTTATAACTTATTCTCTCATTTTATTGATTCCTTTATCATTATATAATGCCCATCTTCATCTTTTAGAATAGATTTTGATTTAAAGTGTGTTTTATCTGATGTAAGTATAGCTACTTTTCACTTTTGATTTCCATTTGCAGAAAATATCTTTTTCCTTCCCTTCACTTTCAGTCTGTGTGTGTCTTTGCAATCTTCACCTCTTTGGGCCTAAGATGTTCCTCAGTGGAACCTTAACATGCATTAACTTCTGGGAGTTTAAATGAGGTGAATGATATTACTTTTGTGTGTATATGTGCAGATGGGATGGTAGTTTGCTTATTTCCTGCATCAATACTGTGGTCAAGTTTTCTTCTAACATACCTCAAAAATATTTATAACTTCCCACCAAAGGAGGAAGCTCTAAAAACAAACAAACAAACAAAAGAATGCCAAGTTGATTGTACAAACAAAATTCTGCTTATTACCATCATTTTGTATCTGCTGCTTTTGTAATAGTAAAAAAAAAAAAAAAAAAAAAAAAAAAGACATTATTATGAAAAAACTTTGCTTATCTCTTTTCTGGTCTGGCTTCTCTCCAAAATTATTTATAAACTTGCTTTTCTGCCTGAATCATTCAATACCAGACTCATTTAGTTTATCTCTGGGAGCCACATGATTTTTCTCTAAGAATAGTGGTAAATTTTTCAGATTATTTAACTTTAAATTCATCATCTCCAATCTCAACTGTGCCCGTCATTCTAGACCAGGTTGTACTTTGAAGTTATTTAAACTGTGCCTTCATAGGGGCAACAGATTCTGATACCAAATTTTTTGGTTTTGAATTTTGACTCTATTGCTGACTACCTGTGTAACTTTGTGAACAGTATTTAATAATATCTGTGCCTATGTTTTCTCGTTTATTAAATAAGGATAATAATTTACCCTAGTATTATTTTTTTAACTATAAGTACATTACTTAAAAGAGAGCTGTGTATAAGTAAACGTGATATAAATGTTCTCTTATTGTTAGCAATCTTTAATTTTTATTCTTCTCCAGATTCTTTCCATTCAAATTTAAACATGCATGTGTTTTTTACATCTTAAGAATATTTATTTGTCCCACATCTGCCCCCAGGGAACATTCAGTTTCTTATGTCCAATTTATAGCCCAACGCCTCATTTCTGCACTTGAAATCTTTACATTCTTGTCTTCTTCCATTAATATCACTCATGCAAGCATCTTTTGCACTCTGACTTTGGAGTCCCCAACTATTAAAAAATCTTCAGCTAAGATCATCTTTTGTTTACTAAAATTTTGGTTACTAAAATTCTTGCTTCTTTGACTTCTCTGCATCATTTTACATGGTTGAGATATTTTTTATGGTGTTCCATGCTAGTTTTCTTTTCTTTCTAAAAAAATTTTCTTTATAATTGGCACAAAATAACAACACGTTTATGGAGATACAGCATAATATTTAAATGCATTTGTACATTTTTCTAATGATCAAATGAGAATAGTTAGCATATTTATCACTTAAACAATTTATTTGTGGCGATAACATTCAAGACTCTGTTTTCTAGGTAGTGTAAAATGAACAATGCAGTATATTTAGCTGAAGTCACCCTACCATGTAATAGAAAACCAGAACTTACCTTTTCTATCTTTTACTTTGTATCAGTTGACTAACCCATATGCAATTGATTATTGCTATTTGCATTTACCCTACAATGAAAGAAAATACTGCAACTTATGTCTTCTATCTAATTGTAACTTTGTACCCATTGACCACTTTCTCTTTATTTTCCCTCACCCTGCTCTTCCCAGCCTCTCATAACCACTATTTTACTTTCTACTTATATAGAAATAATGTGCTAAGATTCCAATATGAGTGAGATTACACATCATTTGTCTTTCTGTACTTGGTTTATCTCACTTAACATATTATTCTCCAGATTTATTTATGTTGTCACAACTGAGAGAATATACTTTATGTAAATTTATTTATGTTCTCTCTATTCTCTTTCATTGTTCTCCGTACATTTTTATGCCAGTATTATGCTACTTTGGTTACTATATTTTTGTAGAAATTTTGATGTCAGGTACTGCGATGCCTACAGATTTATACTTTTTGCTCAGGATTGCTTTGGCTATTTGGAGTCTTTCATGGTTTTCCACAAATTATTTATTTTTTCTTATTTGTGTAAGATTATCATTGGTATTTTTGTAGGGAGTGTGCTAGATATATAGAGTACTTTGGGTAGTGTAAATATTTTAATGTAAATAATTTTTTAGTTTATGAACACAAGATATCATTCTAATTAATTGCCTATTTCAATTTCTTTTGTAAATGTTTTATAGTTTTTATCACAGAGACTTTTAACCTCGTTTAAATTTATCACTAGTTATTTATTTTATTGTAGTTGTTGTAAATGCAATTACTTTCTCAGTATTTTTAGATAGTTTGCTGTTGGTGTTTAGAAACATTAAAATTTTTGTGTGTGTGTGTTTTTTTAATCCTGAAAGTATACTACATTCATTAGTTATAACAGTTTTTGTAAAGTCTTTAAAGTTTATATATGTAATAAAGTTTATGTATGTAATCACATTGCTTGCAAATAGATATCTGACTTCCTGCTTTACAAATTGTATGTCTTTATTCTGTTGTCTGATATTTTTGGATAGTACTTCCAGGACTTTGTTTAAAAAAAGCAGCATAAGTTGGCAACTTTTCCTTCTTCAAGTTCTTAGAGAAAAAAATCTTTTAACTTCCCTCTTTCAGTATGATGTGGTTTTGTCATATATCACTCTTATTGTGTTTGACAATGTTTTTCTCTGCTTACTTTTACAAAAAAATTTTATTATAAAACGATGTAGAATCTTGTAAAGTGCTTTTGTGCATATTTCTTGGTTCTGTTATTATGATTTATCACTTTTATTAATTTGCATATGTTGAATCATCCTTATATTACTGGAAAAAATCTTACTTGATCATGGTGAATAATCTTTTAAATGTGATATTGGATTTTGTTTGCTAGTATTTGCTGAGAATTTTTGCATTTAGGTTTATCAGCAATTGGTCTTTATATTTATTTATTTATTTTTATGTCTTTGCTTTTTGATACCAGTATAATGCTAGACTCATAATAAGTTTAGAAGTGTTCTCTTCCTTTCAATTTTTTGATGGCATTAAAGAAAAAAAAATTTGTTTGTTGCTTTTGTTTTGTTTTTAGTTTTTGGTAGAATTTAA
The DNA here is from genome assembly GCF_027409185.1 of Cynocephalus volans. Classification (NCBI taxonomy): domain Eukaryota; kingdom Metazoa; phylum Chordata; class Mammalia; order Dermoptera; family Cynocephalidae; genus Cynocephalus; species Cynocephalus volans. The sequence goes on along the minus strand of NW_026902463.1, from coordinate 6,527,992 downwards.
CAGTGAAGTCACCAGGCCCTGAACTTCCATTTGACAGATGACCTTATTACTGATTCAACCTTATTGCTCATTATTGGTCTCCTCGTGTTTTCCATTTCCTCTTGGTCTTCATACATTGTAATTGTACAGAAATTTAGGTATTTTTTCTAGTTTTTCCTGTTTGTTGAAATGTAGTTGTACAAAATGCTATTTTATTATCCTTTTTATTTCTGTGATTTCAATTGTAATGTCTTCTTTTTATTCATGTGAGTTTTCTCTTTATTTTTAAAGGTAGTCTAAAGTTTTGTCAAGTTTGTTTATCTTTTCAAAAAACACTGCTTGTTTTATCGACTTTTTAAATTTTTAAATCTATATCTTTTCTAATCTTTGTTGCTTTTTCTTCTATAATTCTGGGTTTATCAATTTTTTTTTTTTTTTTTTTTTTAGTTTCTTAAATTGTAAAATTAGGTTGTTAATTTTACACCTTTCTTCTTACTGCAGACACTCTTTGCTATAAATTTTCTTCTTGAACTGTGAATGTTGTATTGTATAGACATGTTGTGTTGAGTTTTCATTTTAATTTGTCTCAGAAATTTTTCAGTTTTCTAATTTTGTTAAAAACCCATTGATTCAGAAGCAAACTATTCAATTTCTATGTATGTGAAGAGTTTTTAATGTTCCTTTTACTACTAATTTCTAGTTTAATTTCATTGTGGTAAGCAAAGATACGTTATATGATTTCAAATTTTTCTTAAATTTTAAGGCTTATTTTGTCACCCTACATAGGGCCTACTTTAGAGAATGTTTTGTGTGCTGTTTATAAGAATGTGTATTTTTTAGATGTTAGATAAAAAGTTTTCTACATGTTTTGTGTATTTGGCCCTTTTAATCTAGAACTTTGATGTTTCTTTGCTGATCATTTGTGCATATAATCTCTTTATTGCTAAAAGTGGGGTGTTTAACTCTCCTTTATTGTATTGAGTCAATATCATTCTTTAGGTTTATAAATATTTGCCTTTTATGTTTGCATGCTCTGGTGTTTGGTGCATTTATATTTAAAATTACTATATGCTTCTGGTGTTTTGGCTTCTTTATCACTATGTAATGCCATTATTTCTGTTTTTTCTTTTGATACATTATTAGTGAATTGTATTTATCTGATATAAATATAGCTACTTTTATTGGTCTTTATTTCTATTCATAGTGACTCCATTTTGTTCAAATTCTAAATTAAAAGGTATTTTTCTTACTCTTGCAACCTGAACAGCATAGCTTGCAGCTCGACATTAGAATACAATGATTTTGGTTCACATGATTCTCTTAATTATTGTCTGTGGAGTAGTGAGCAAACAGACATTTGGGGTTTTGGTAAAAAATGGATTATTTTTTCCCCATTTCTTCACTTTCAGCCTGTGTGTGTCTTTTTAGATGAAGTTTGTTTTGCGGAGGCAGCATGTGGTTAGGTTTATTTGTTAAAATGTATTAACATACTCTAATCCTTTAATTAAAAACTGTACTGTATTTACATTTAAAATTATTGTTACATTAGTAGTCACTACAGCTATTTCATCACTTGTTTTTTTGTTCATATTTTTTGCTTTTGTAGTCTCTTTTAACTTTTTTTTTTCTTCTCTTACTGTCCTTCTTGGTATTTAAGTGATTATCTCTGGTGGCATATTTTAATTCTATGCTATTTATTTTCAGTATATATATTATAAGGTTATTTTATGTTTACCATGTGTTGGGAAAATAGAATAGTTTGGTCAGGGCCCTCACCTCAGGCCCAGTTGGGTGTGGTTTTAGCACATCTTTGTAAGCAAATTGTGCGTGCGTGTGTGTGTGTGTGTGTGTGTAGTTAGTACAAATGCACACCAATGTATCTTTTTAGTGTTGTTGCTATTCTTGTGTTCTTCAGACAGAGAGAGAGAGAGAGAGAGAGAGAGAGAAAGAGAGAGAGAGATAGCAGTTTTAGTGAATGAGACAGGTGGACATCTGCCTCAGGCATCTGCCCTGTGCAGCCATGTTTTCCCACCTTTTGCTCCATGACCTTTTGGCTGGTTACCCAGCTTATAGACTTATGTGAAGGAGTCTGGTGACCCAGCCTGGCGTGTGTGAGGTCTGGTGACCCAGACTGGCATCTGAAGAGTTTGTGAGCCAGTCTGTGAATGGGCTTGAGGTGCCTGGGAGCTCCAGACCCAGCCCTAGTGCAACAGTTGGCCCAGTCAGCAGGATTACCGGCAGGTAAAAGAGCCCGACAACTGGTATGGTTGCCTACCTTTACAATTGGTGATGTTGACAGGATTCCAGACCTTAGCTGTGGTTCCACAATTGGTGTAGTTGGTAGGATTAAGAGTGCCACACCATGATACTAACAATAAACGTCTTACAGTTATAATAGGTTATTTAAAACTGATAACAACATAACTTTTATTAGAAACAATAGGATGAAGCAAAAGCATACTATAAACTTTAACTTTATTACTTTTTACCTTCTGAATTTTTAATGTCTCTGTTTACATATTTCATTCTGTCTCTTAACCAGTCCTCATAGTTATTACTTTCAACATTTTCTTTTTAGTCTCTATTAAAGATATGTTATTTACTCTCCACATTTACAATATTAGAATATTTTAAACTTGTCTGTATATTTATATTACCAAACAGTTGTATACTGTCTATATTTTGTTGTTACAAAATTAATATCTTCTTTTTTCAGACTGAAGAATTTTCTGTAGCATTTCTTTTAGGATGGGTCTGGTGTTGATAAATTTCTTCAGGTTTTTCTTGTCAAAACTCTCTTCTTGCTAAAATGGTAGCTTTGCTGAACAATATTTTTGATTGGCAGTGTTTTTCTTTCCTTTCATTTATCAGCACTCTAAACATATTATCTCAATCTCTCCTAGCTTGTGAGATTTCTTCTGATAAATCCACTGAAAATCGTATTGAGGATCCTTGAAATGTGACGTATTTCTTTTTGCTGCTTTTAGCATGCTTCTTTATCACTGATTTTGATAATTTGTTTATTTTGTGCCTAAGAAATATGGTAATCCTTTTAGGGTTGAATATGACAAGTAAATTCTGAGATCCATGTACCTGAGTGCTGTTGTCTTTCTTCAAGTGTAGAGAACTTTCAGCCATTATTCTAAAATATGTTTCTAGGCCATATTTGGTTTGTTTCCTTTGTAATTTATTTGCTTGGTTATAGTTTTCCATAATGTTTACAGGCCTTTCTCATTCTTTGTCTGTCTGTTATCTATACTGTATATAATCTATTTATTTTTGTTTCTCAGATTCGGTGGCTCCAGGCGTCCCTGGGCTTGTGGCCACATCATTCCAGTCTCTGCCTCTGTCTTCGCATGGCTTCTTCTCTGTGTCTGTGTCTCTTCTGCCCCTTATAAGGACAGCTGTCATTGGATTTAGGACCACCCTGATCCAGAATGACCTCATCTCAAGGTCCCTAACTAATCACATCTGCAAAGACCCTGTGTCCACATAAAATCCTCTTCAAGGTTCTGGGTGGACATTAATTTGGGGGTGTCCCGCTCCCCCCACTGCAGGTTTTATTATGAGGTCCATCTCTGGTCTCCACATTTTTTCTTCAACAAATAAGACTAGCCGAGACCCAGGAAGACAATAAATCCAGTTTTATAAAGCATCTTTCACACGACCAGATGTTTAGCTCTGTTTGTGGCAACATAAGAAGAGAGCCACAGAAGCAGTAAAGTCACAGGTGTGAAACTGCCAACAGCAGCAGGGCAGATCAGCAGACACTGGTCTCGGACGCTGAGAAGATACTGTGCCAAGTGCATGGCAGCGCCAGCACTGTCCTCTGAGAACACTCAACACCCAGGTTGGAGCAGGCTCTGGATGGGCAGGCAGCTGACCTCACGGTGTCTGCGTATGACCGGCAGGCCCCGGACCCAGCCCCTGAGTGGAAGCCCGGTCTCCCCCCACATCGAGTCTTCCCCATGGAGATAGCAAACTCCAAAAAGGTGGACAGAGATCATCATCGGTGACAGCAATAACCACCTGCACAGAGACAGAGCCAACGGGTCCCAGGGCTGGGAGAGGAGGGCATCCCTGCGACCTAATTCTAACCCTCCCCACCAGGAGAAGAGCCAGGACTGGAGAAAACACAAACTGATGTTCTCAACCTGTAGAGGGTCCAGCGAAGCCAGCAGATGCACATGTTCTGTCTCCTAAATGCTCTGTCCTCTGGACACTCTGTCCTCGATGGTCTATCCCCTGGATGCTCTGTTCCCTGGAAGCTCTGTCCACTGAACACTTGGTTCCCTGGACACTTTGTCCCCTATTTGCGTGGCCTCTGTGTACATTGTTCTCTGGACACGCTGTCCTAAATGCTCTCTCCTCTGTGTACTTGGTCTTCTGTCTCATCTCCTGATTATTCCGTCCACTGCCTGCTTGACCCCAGGTCCCCATCCCCCAGGAGGAACCCCTCTTTTGGCTCTGCCTGAAACCCTGCTCTGCTCTGTCACCCAGGGATTTGGGGAGCACAGAGGTCTGTCCTGGATGTGGACACTGCTGTCCTCTGAAGGGCAGAGATGGCCGTGTGGTCATCGTAGGCTTTGCAGCCAGCAAAGGACCAGGACCTGGTCAGCTGAAGGAAAGAGGAAGATCTCTACTAACTCAGGCAGCGACCTCACTGAGTGACTGCCCCATGGGCAGGCAAGAGGCCCCCTTGTGGGGAGGCTGGTGGGAGGGGATGCTGATATCCATGCAACTACCTCCGGATCCAAGGTGCAAGATGTATCAGAGCCCCAGGAGCAGCAGGCCTGACACAGTAGGTGATAGGAGACACCCCTGGGGGAGATGGTGAAAAGGTGGAACCCCAACATGGCCCCAAACCCTGAGCCTCTGCAGTGGGGAAAACCCTCCCATTCCTCCAACAGGGACCAAACTCGAAGGGAAAATCCAGGAGAGTGGCTTGGACCCATCCAAGCAGTTGGCTGCGTGGACACTTCTGCAGTAGGAGAGGAAGGCCATCCAGTGGGGATGGAGGGAGTGGCTCTGCAAGCAGCCATGGCTGGGAGACCTGGGACAATTTCTCAGTGCTGGCAGGACATGTGCTGAGGCAGAGAGCTTGGCTGAGTGATCCTGACAGAGTGTCAAAAAGGCTGGTCCAGGAGGTGGCAAATGCCATCCAACCCAGGCAGCATGATGGGCATGGCCTGTGAAGACCTCAGTGCGGAAAGCTTTTGGCCACCTGGCAGAGAAGTCCAAGCACAGGACCGTGACTACTCAGAGAGGACCTGGAAGGCGCAAGTGTGTGTCCTCTCAGAATAAAGATTCAAGTCTGTGATTCCTAGGAAACCCTCATGGGAGCCAACACCACCTGCTTTTCAGAGGATTAGGACAAAACCTCTCATTCAGGTTAGGATTGTGGTACCAAGTTTCAGGACAATGACGACTCAGCACCCAGTGAGACAGTGTGATGGCCTCTAGGGCCACTGGCCTGTAGGATTACTGACCTCTGTTGTTGCTGACCTCTGACCAGCTGGCCAGCCTGCCCCTAGGGCATTAACAAGCAAAAAGAAGCCCAGAGCCTTTAAGAACCAGCCTGACATCAGCCCCTAACATCAGCCTTGAAGTGTGCTTTGTTACAGTCCATGAATCAGTATTGACACATTATTGTTAACTAACACACACTGAGGGCTCACTCTCAGTGTTGTGCATTTTGTGGGGTTGGGCAAATGTGTAGAGAGCACTAACATTTATGGAGCAAATGTATTTCACAGGGCCTGTTTTCCAGGGCCGTGTGGCTTCAGGTTTAGCCTAACCTTTTAAAATTACATATAGAAATGTTAACCTTGCAAAAGACAGAAAACTTTCTTCAGGCTAGGGTCTCTGATGTGGATGGAGAGTTGTGGCAAAGCAAGGTTGCTGGCTCAAGGACAGACAAGTTACTGATTGATGCGTAAAGATACTGGGAAATCGCTGCAGGGAAAAACAGTGTTTTCTAAGATCAAGCTTTTGTTGGTGGACCGACTTAACCTTTTGCACATTGCATTATGGAATGTCACGTTGCTGTTTCACATTGCTGAATTTTACCAGCCTCTACTGTTAAACTACAATTGATCATAAGTACACCTATGTTCCCTTCCTGTAACTTCCTGGTCTGGAGAATAAATGTGGGCAGAGAACCCCAGTGTGTAGTTAATTTCCCATAGGAAGGAATGCTTCTGTCTTGAGGGTTCCAGGAAATTAACCCCTTCGGGTCTCTCACTGCTCAGGAGAAATGGGCTTTAAGTAATCCTTTTTGTGGCTCCATCAACCAGGGGAAGAACGGTGACAAATCCATGTGAGGGAAAGCAACAAAATGCATAAGGTCATGTATCCCCATTAAAGTTGTAGTTTCACTGCCCTGAACATCCTCTGTGCTCCACTGGTCCATCCCTCCCTCCCCTGACCCCTGCCAACCAGATCTATTTACTGTCTCCATGGTTTTTTGCATTTTACAGGTGTCATGTGGATGGAATCATACAGGATGCACCTTTTTAGATGGCTCCTCTCACTCAGCAACATGCATTTCATGTTCATCCGTGTCTTTACATAGCTCAATAGCTTATTTCTTTTTATTGCTGAGCAATGCTCCATGGTGTAGTTGTAGCAGAGTTTGTTTTCTGCTCACCTACTGGAGGATTTCCTGCTTGCTTCCAAGCTTTGGCAATTATGAACAAAGCTCCTATAAACACGTGTGGGCATATTTTTGTGTGGACATAGCTTTTCTGCTCGGTTGCTTAATGCCAGGAAGCATGATTGCTGCGTCGCAACAGAGTGTTTAGTGCTGTAAAGAAACTGCCAGTCATCTTCCAAAACCACCACACCATTACACATTCCAGTCTTTCTTTTCTTTCTTTCTTTTTTTTTTTTGAAAAATTTCTGTTACCTACTACTGTCTGCCTAAACTAACAATCGTACCTTGTTTCCTGCCGATTCCTTAAAGAGCCATGGGGAGTTTAGTCTCCCAGAAGGTCTGTCCACCCCTGAGGGCTGTACCAGCTTCCATCCAACAGACCAAGCTCTGAAAATGATGCCGTCTGGTATCAAAGACATCCCCCATTAGTCCTCACAGTCAGCTCAGCATAAGCACAGACACGGTCACCCTCCCTCACCCTGTCCCCTATCCCCTCCATTTCCTTCAAGGCCGGTGCATTCTGAAAACCTCTGGCACAAAACGGGATCTTAGGGGAAACAACGAAGCCGTTAGTGTCAGGATAGCTGCCCATCCGCTTCTCAGAACTTAGGCTCTTCACCCAACACCCTCCTTCCTAAGTTCAAACCCTATGAAGCTTCACTAGACTGTACGGAGGCAGAACACTGACCTTTCAGTCTCCCCTCGAGGTTCACTGGAGATAAACTGTCTTATTTGATAACATTTGGCTTGGAGTCCTTAAGTCTCTTGGTCTCGCTGACCTAACACACCCATCCCTGGTCACAGGGCTGCAACCTTTCAAAAGTTCAGCAGAAATACAGCAGGTGCAGAGATACACCACGCACACATGGCAAAACCTCAGCAAGTCGTGAGTCACTAGCAAGCATCTCTAAGTGTTCATTTTGCTCTTCTTTCCATTTTTCCATGTATTAGAAGAATTTCAAAATGCAAGTATTGGGTCAAACAACCTAGTCGAAGGGGAAAAGTCTTCCCAGTATATGTGGCTGAGGAGACTCCCCTTTGAGAATCTGCCCCAGGGAGGAACCAAAAGGTCCTGAAGAAATGTGAGAATGGATGTGCTCATCCCAGTGTTATTTACTGTAGAAAAACATGAAATAAATGAAACACCTGCCATGTTCGATTGTACATTCAGGTGGTGAAATACTGTGCAGCCCAGAAGGCCGTGTTTTTGGAGCACGTTTGAAATGTTTCCACAACGCGTGCACACGAGGAGGCTGCAGGAAGTCGGAGCTGGCTCTCAGAGGATGGTGAGGAGGTTTTTGTTTCTTCACTGTACTGGACACCTGGGGCTGCTGGGCTGGGCAGGCATCGTGCAGGAATCAGACACAAGCCCACCCCTGCGACCCTTGCTTAGGTGTCAGCGGTGGGAACTAGAGGGCATTTTGTGGTGAAGTCGTGGTGGGCTCCAGGCACCTGCAGACCCACCTGTGGCTCTGCCCCAGCAGGTCAGGTGGGTGACTTGTGGCTCTCTGGCCATGAGGCAGGTGGTGAATCTGAGGTTCTCATAACAGTGGGTGTTTGTTGCCCCATATGGAATGCTCTCCTGGTTTACTGTCTGCCCCAGCAGGAATGGCAGGGATGGAAGACTGCTGTGGTCGAGGCAGGAGGAGGATGCAAAACCCCCTCAGGACCTTTGAATTCCACCCCCAGTGTCAGGGGCATTTCTAATACCACCATGTACATTTCCACCCTCTCCAGGGGATCTTCCATGCACATGCTGGACACACCATCAGCAAAAGCAAGTGATTAACGGCAGGAGAAAAGAGTGCACTTGTACCTCCCTTCCCAGTGTTCCCAGTGTTCCCGGTATCCCCAGTATTCCCAATGTTCCAAGTGTTCCCAGATTTCCTGGTGTTCCTAGTATTCCCAGTGTTCCCCGTGTTCCCAGTATACCGGGTGTTCTCGTGTTCCATGTGTTCCCGGTGTTCCCCGTGTTCCCAGTGTTCCTGGTGTTCCCCGTGTTCCAAACATTCCCAGATTTGCTGGTGTTCCTAGTATTTCCAGGGTTCCCCATGTTCCTGGTGTTCCAAGTGTTCCCCATGTCCTCAGTATTCCCAATGTTCCCAGTGTTCCTAGATTTCCCAGTGTCCTAGTGTTCCCTGCGTTCCCAGTGTTCCCAGTATTCCCAGTATTCCCATTGTTCCTGGTATTGCAAGTGTTCACCATCCTCACCAGTCGTGCTCAGCCGGGTCCACTCCCAGATGACTAGGTTCACATTGGCCTTGCCCAGCTCCCGGATCCCTGATGTGAGAGTCTGTACCTGGGCTGAGGTCTCCTCCCCTGTCCCCTGGGACCCGCTGCCCATCCCCCAGGTTGACCCCTCAGTCAGGAGCACCTTCCAGTGGGCCTCATGTCCTCCCACGTTAATGAAGGTGGCCTAGTCCCTGTGGACTGTCTTCCTCGCTCCAGACCAGGACTTGGAGACCAGTTCCAGCACCCTGTTCCTTCACAGGAGGACAAGTATGCACTTTGAAAACACGAGCCATGGGCCTCCACATCTGAGACACTGGATGGTGCAGCAGGCAGAACCAACTGCACACCCTCGTTTGCCCACACGCATGGCGAGACCCTTGTGGCCACATCACTCCAGTCTCTCCCTCCATCTTCATGTGGCTTCTCCTCTGTGTCTGTGTCTTATCTCCTTCTGCCTCTTTTAAGTATTGTGTCTCGCGGCTGGCTTAGCTCAGCACAGCTATGTTAAGTGGCTTTTCCACTGTTCCCCTCCTGGCAAGGGGTAAACATTACCTTCATCATCAAGGGAAAGTCTTGTGCATTGTGTCCGCAGGCTTCAGGCTGGATTGCTTTGAACCAAGACAGTGGCTCATTGGGAGCCTGTGCCTTAACCAACCAGATGTTATCAGACCACAAGGGTGGTTTCACTTGCATACCACTGATTTCAAAACTGCCCCTTACTCTGCCAGAACCCGCAAAGCCTTATAATCCTCCTGCTTTCCTTTGTTGGTGGAAACTAACCTGGCTCAGTCTCCCTTCCATGTTACTGGAATAAAGGTTTTTGGCTGAAATAGTGCCTGGCTCGGTCTCTCTCTCTTTCCCTATTCTGTGTCTCACTGTATCTAATAATAAGGGCCTTGTGATGACACTGAACCCACTCACACAATCTGGAGCAATCTCTGCATCTCAGGATCCTTAACCAAATCACATCTGCCAGGTCACTTTGCCATGTTAGGGGCCGACTCACAGGTTCTGGGATGGGGACGTGGGCATCTTTGGGGACAGCATTCAGCTGACCACAAAGTCTCACATACAAGAGGTGGAATTCTAGCACAAGAGCCCCAGCTGCAGGCACATCTCCAGGTGACCCTTGCTAAGAGGGAATGCCACGAGTACCCTGACTGGTTCCAGGAGAGCTTTGGGGCATAAGGAGCAGCTGCCTTGTGGTGGGAACTGCTCAGACCCCTGTGTCCTAGAGACCTGGCAGGGCTGGCAGGAAGTCAGGGGCAGGGTCACACAGAAGGAACAGTGCCATGCGGGGATGCGGCTGCCCCTCCCCTCCCCATCTCCGCTCACAGCACCTGCCTCAGAGCTGAGCTCTGACCTGCCAGGGAGCCAGCCCAGCTGAGGGGCCTGGGAAGAAGCAGCCCCCCCCAAATGAGCCCAAACGAGAGGGGAGTCTTCAGTGGTGGCCCTGCACTGCACATCCCAGGCCCTCAGAGATACTCTGTGGTGACAGTGAGTGGCCGTCCTCCCCAACTTTGCGTTGAAACAGAGCAAGGACAGCCCAGGCATCCCTTGTGCATGGATAGGTGGATACACATGGTCTGTCCACACCATGGAGATGGTTCACCCGAGGCCTGAAGCTGTGACATGCTGATGCGGGTGAGCCTCACACAAGGAGCGGAGGGGAGGACGCCAGACACACACGGCACAGAGCATGTGAGGTTTTTCACACGTGTGTACAGAACAGGCGAGTCCACAGGGACAGAATGCAGATCAATGCTAGCCGGGGCGGGGACTGGGGTGACTGCTGATGGGGACGGGGTCTCCTTTTGGGGTGATGAGAATATCCCGGGTTAACAGCACCGTGATGTATTAAAAACCAGTGAGTCGTTCACGTTTGAATGGTGAAAATGATTTTAAAAAGCCAAACCATCTCAGAGAAAAACGTCATTGGAATTTTGGGGGGCGTTCCATTGAATTTGTAGATCACTTTGGGTAATATGGACATTTTCACAATGTTCATTCTTCCAATCCAAGAGCATGGGATACTGTTCCATCTTCTCGTGTCCTCTTTATTTGCTCTCAACAGTGGTTTGTATTTCTCTTTGCAGAGAATTTTCACATCCTTGGTCAGCTTTATTCCTAAATTTTTTAATTTTATTTATTTATTTTTCTTTTTTTGTGGCTCTTGTACATGGGTTAGCTTTCTTGATTTCTTTTTCTGCATGTTCACGGGGGAAGTATAAAAATGGTACTGATTTTTGTGTGTTCATTTTGTATCCTGCAAATTTGCTGATATCATTTATCAACTCCAAGAATTTTTCTGTAGAGGCTTTACTGTGTTTGATATGTAGGATCATGTCATCTGCACACAGGGACAGTTTGACTTCATCCTTTCCAGTCTGGGTGCCCTTTATTTCCTTCTCTTCTCTGATTGCTCTGGCCAGTACTTCCGACACTATGTTGAATACCAGTGGTGAGAGGGGGCATCCTTGTCTAGTTCCTGTTCTTAAAGGAAAAGCTTTCAGCTTTTCCCCATTCAGGATGATGTTGGCAGTGGGTTTATCATATATGGCTTTAATTATGTTGAGATACTTTCCATCTATGCCTAACTTGTAGAGAGTCTTTATCATGAAAGGATGTTGAATTTTGTCAAATGCTTTTTCAGCATCAATAGAGATGATCATATGGTTTTTGTCTTTGCTTTTATTAATGTGGTGTATCACATTTATTGATTTGCATATGTTGAACCAACCTTGCATCCCTGGGATGAATCCCACTTGATCATGGTGTATAATTTTCTGTATGTGTTGCTGTATTCTGTTAGCTGGTATTTGATTGAGGATTCTTACATCTCTATTCATCAAGGATGTTGGCCTATAATTTTCTGTTTTTGATTCATATTTGGTTTTGGAATTGGTGATAGTTGCCTCACAGAATGAGTTTGGAAAAAATGGCCTCTGTTTCAATCTTTCGGAACAGTTTGTAGAGAATTGGTATCAGTTCCTCTCTGAAGATTTGGTAGAACTTGCAGCGAACCCATCCAGTTCTGGGCTTTTCTTTGTTGGGAGCCTTCTGATAACAGCTTCAATCTCTTTTATTGTTATTGGTCTGTTCAGATTTTGTATATCTTCTTTCTTCAGTTTTGGTAACTTGTATGCATCCAGAGATTTATCCATTTCCTCCAGATTTTCAAATCCAGACATTTATATGGAACAACAAAAGACCATGCATAGCCAAAGCAATCCTGAACAAAGAAAAATAAAGCTGGAGGCATAACACTCCCTGACTTTAAATTATATTACAAAGCTATAATAACCAAAACAGTATGGTACTGGTGTAAAAACAGAAACATGGACCAATGGAACAGAATAGAGAACCCAGAAATTAAGCCATATGCCTTCGACATCTGATCTTTGACAAAGGCAGCAAGTCTACATACTTGGGAAGAGACTGCCTTTTCAACAAATGTGCTGGGAAAACTGGATAATCATATGTAGGAGAATGAAACTAGACCCATATCTGTCACCATATACCAGAAACAACTCAAAATGGATTAAAGAATTAAATATACATCCTGGAAAATAAAACTCCTTAAAGAAAACATAGGGGAGGGCTGACCGCATGGCGCACTTGGGAGAGAGCAGCGCTCCCGCTGTGCAGGTTCGGATCCTACATAGGGATGGCCGGTGTGCTCACTGGCTGAGCGCAGTGCAGGCGACAGCAAGTCAAGGGTTGCGATCCCCTTACCGGTCACGAAAAGGACAAAAAAAAGAAAAAAAAAAAGAAAAAGAAAAAGAAAACATAGGGGAAACGCTCCAGGAAATAGGATTGGGTACAGAATTCATGAATAGGACCCCCAAAGCACAGGCAACTAAAGGTAAAATAAACAAATGGGATTATATCAAACTAAAAAGCTTCTGCACAGCAAAAGAAACAATCAACAGAGTAAAAAAACAACCAACAGAGTAGGAGAAAATATTTGCAACATATACATCTGACAAAAGTTTACTATCCATAATATACAAGGAACCCAAACAAATTTACAAGAAAATAACAAATAAACCTATTAAAAAATGGGCAAAGCAGCTGAACAGACATTTCTCAAAGGAAGATATACGAATGGCCAACAGACATGTGAAAAAGTGTCCAATATCACTCCTACATCTGGGAAATGCAAATCAAAACCACACTGAGATACTATCTCACCCCAGTTAGGATGGTTAACATCCGAAACACTGACAATGATAAGTGCTGGAGAGGTAGTGGAGAAAAAGGAACTCTCATCCACTGTTTGTGGGGCTGCAAAATGGTACGGCCTTTATGGAAAACGATATGGAGCTTCCTGAAAGAATTACAGAGAGATCTACCATAAGACCCAGAGATCCCACTGCTGGGAATAGACCCAGATTAATGGAAATCATCATGCCAAAGGGATACATGCACTCCAATGTTTATTGCAGCTCTGTATACAATAGCCAAGAGCTGGAACCAGCTGAAATGTTCATCATCTGATGAGTGGATAAGGAAACTGTGGTACATCTACACAATGGAATTCTACTCTGCGATAAAAAAGAAAGATATACTACCATTCACAACAACATGGATGGACTTAGAGAAAATTATATTAAGTGAAACAAGTCAGGGACAGAGAGAAATACCACATGTTCTCACTTATTTGTGGGAGCTAAATATGAACAAATGAATAAATACACAAACAAATAACGGTTGGGGGGAAGAAGACAGAATAAGCACAAAAATTCCTTGAAGTATTTAGGCCAACTGCACAGATATGATGTGGGGGTGGGGGAGGAGAAAGGGTAAAGAGGAACAGATAAAGGGGCATGAAAATCAAGTACAACGTATTTTGAGAAGTAAAATTAAATTCAATTAAATTCAAAACAAACAAACAAACAAATAATAATAATAAAAAGCCAAACCAGAGCAGCAGCCCCAGGCCCATGCTGACACCTGCTGACCCAGGACCTGTTCCTGGGAATGGGCTGGGATACAGCAAGGTTGTTTTCTTCAACTACAGTTCCCAGTGCTGCTCTGATGGGCCACCATCAGCCCATCTGGGCAGCCAGCCCCACCCTGCCAAGGCCAACCCAAGGCAGGCAGGCCCAGGAGGGCCAGACCCCACAGACCCAGAGGTCTTAATAAATCGCCTTCCCTGCAGCCACAGTGCACCTGAGGCTGCACTTCCTGCCTCCCATCAGTGCTGCAGGGCTGCAGGCCAGGAGGGGTGTGAGGACTCCCGGGCCATGCAGCATCCAGCTCAAGTGGCCTGCTGGGCCCACCGCAGGCAGAGCTGGACAGCGAGCTGCTGCTAAGGTTGGTGCGGCTCCCACACTTGCCATCTGAAGTTCTCCTACAGCAGGCAGACATCGGAAGCAAGAAAAAAGCCCTAAGGAGGCATAGCCTAGGTTAATCCACCCAGATAAAAAGAGCACCTGGGGCCAGAAACCAGGAGGCGTGACTCAACTCCAGCACTGTGTGCCTCTCACCTGGCTCCCATCCAGTGTCTGCTCCTTGGTGTCTAAAATCTTTGCACACATCTGGCCTGGTGTTCCCTGCGAGGGATGGGTGAGCCACCACAGGAGCAGCCAGCACAGGGACAGCTCACATTCATAAGAGGCTGGCTCTGGGGGCCTGCAAGCTTTTTCATGAGGACTGACCACTGGTGACTGTGAGAAAGTCCCCGTCTCCCTGGGGACTTGGTCTCAACTTCAGAATCCTGTTCATTTGCAATGCAAATGTCAGGAGTGGGTTTTCACAGATGTGGCTGGTGGCTTCCTAATCACCAGTGTGAATGGTGATGCTGGAGTCTCCACAATCAGAGGTTGACTGAGATGCGCCTGCCCCTCCTACTGTGGCTTGAGTATGGTGGGGGATCTGGTCATGGGCTGCAGCCTCTGGGATGGGTCCAAGGCGTGCACTCCAGCAGCCTGTGACCAGACACTGTGCTATGACTCCCGGTGACCCCGAGGATGACTCTAAGGGGTGTGTGATCCAGCCTCTACAACCCTTTAAGGAGACCCACACACCCAGGAGCCTACACAATGGGGACTGCAGGAGTGTCCTGGGGCAGCCAAGCAAAGGACCACAAACTGGGGACTTAACACAACAGGAATTGATTCTCCCCCAGCTATGGAGGCAGAAGTCTGAGATCCACAGAAGGCAGGGCCACGCTCCCTCCGGAGGCTCCAGGGGAGGATCCTTCCCACCTCTTCCAGCTCCTGGTGGCTCCAGGAGTCCCTGGGCTCGTGGGCACATCATTCTGGTCTCTGCTTCCATCTTCACATGGCTTCTCCTCTGTGTCTGTTTCCTCTTCCATGTCTTATGAGGACACCTGTCATTGGATTTAGGGCCCACTCTAATCCTAGATCATGTCATCTCAAAATTATTAATTACATCTGCAAGCACTCTTTTTCCAAATAAGGTCCCCTGAACGGGTACTGGGGATAAATCTATCGGGGGCACTATCCAACCCACTACAGTGTGTAATAAAATAACCTTTTGTGTGGGAGGTGACCGAGGTCTGGAGCAGACTGTTACAAATAGCACTGGGCAGGGTCTGGGCTGAACAAGGGTGCCGAAGGCCCTTCTGGTGGAAGGTCCATGGCCCGGCCTGTCAGAGTATGAGCCTGTCTGCAGCGAGGCTGTGCCAGTACCAGACCCAGAATGAGTTACCTTGGAAAGCTGGTTCTTCTGGAATTCATCATTAAGACCATCTTGTAACCAATAATTACAGGGTTAGAAGAAATCGATCACAAGACACATGATGGCACTGCTGCCTTAGGCTCAATGGGACTGAAATGGATGTTTAAAACAAGGAAAGCTCAGGCAGTTGCAAAGTGTGGCTGTCGAGGAAACTAAGCAGGCTTCACGGTTTCAGGGCCGCCTCTCCTGAATGCAGACAGCAGAGTTGGGTGAGGCTGGACCCCAGGGTTCTTCCCGAGGGCATACCTTTAAGCACCGTCGCGTGAGTAATGGTCTTGAGACACATCTCTGCAGCGTGGGCTGTGGTTGAGGAAGTGTGAGCTACATTAAGTCTCATTTTCTGTCACAGCTGGGGAGGGGTTTGCAAAGCACTTTTGTGTTTAGGAAAAAGTCGAGGTTATGAAGAGTCCCGACACACCAGGGGCTGGAAGGAGGAGGCATCCGTTCCCTCACGTCAGCATTTAGGGATGCAGGTGGACATCTCTGCTGCTGTGGTGACTCAAGCCCAGCCTGTGTCCTCCTGGCTTGTCACCTTCCTCCTGGGTGGAGGATCAGCAGCAGGACAGGTGGGTGGTTGTGCGGGGTGACCACGGGGCACAGCGTCCTTCCTTCCTCCTCACATCAGGCTGGCTGGGGTACACCTCACCTCCACCCACTTCCCACTGGAAACTTGGGGTCATTGCGCCTGAGCTGCAGGGTGGGGCAGGTGGGAGATGTTGTCTGGACACAATCTCAGGACAAAGGAAAGCAGACTGTGGTGGGTGCTGGGTAGCTCCAACACTGTGGGGTGAGCTGGACTCTGGGCACAGTGATGCCTGAGGTGCAGGTCAGTGCAGACCAGACCCCCGATGCAGTGTGGCTGTGGGAATCCTGTAAGAGGGGCGTGTGGTAGCTGCCAGCCTGACGCTAACAGTGGCGGTGATCATGCCAAACAACTGCAGTTCTGCATCAGGCATGGGAGTGGAGTTCCTGGAGAAAATCGCAGGAATAAACTCGCCTTCTGAGAGTGTGTGTAGCTGTGTTCAACACAGATGCAGTCATGTTATGCACAAAATTTCTCCTATTGCTTCCTCTATTTGTCTGCACATTATACACCCTTGTCTATCCTGTTGAATAATCCAGCTAAGTCCATGCAGATGGCTGTGGGCCACCGTGCTGCAGCAACTGGCTGGCCAGCACGCAGTCAGGGGCCAGGCCCACAAGGATGTTGCCATTCTCTTTCTTGGTGTGTTGGGGGCACTCGTGGTATGTCGCTGCTTTGTAGTGAGCACTCGGGTGAACATGCTTGTAACGGAAACATTTTCAGGGTTTATGAGGGAAAGTGGCAATTAACCTGTCACTCAGCTGATTCCAGCCCAGCCTCCCAGAGAGCCTGCAAGTGGGACAGCCGTACTTACAGGAAGCCCGCTTTGTTTAACAACACAAACCAGCAAATTCGCTGTAATTGCAGACACTTGGTAGAGAATGGCCAATAGCTTGTCTGACATCAACCTGCATAGTTAAAATTCCCAGGTGCCATAAGTCCCTGTTGCCGAGAAAATATCCAGCACTCTCAATTGAGAGGCATTAAGTGCTCTCAGCACCCCACATAGCATTAGGGTCTCACCTTGTGTTCACGGGGCAGCTTAGGGCTGGGGCCACACGTGTGACACACCCTTTCACAAAAGGATACCATGTGTGTGCAGAAGGCCAACTAGAGGTGCCTGGTAGCTCTGATGAGATCTGCAGAACTGCTTCTGTTTCCACTGCCCAGGGAGGTCACTGAGGCCCAAAGATGCCAGCAGACCCCAGGCACCACTTCATCGCATGACAGGTAAACTCCTGGTCAGGGCCCGACACAGAACACCCATCTTAGCAGACAGTGGCCTCTTTGGCCACAGAACACACTAATCTTTGGAATCCAAGGGACACACCTAGAGGTCCCAAGTGGGGACCACTCCTGGATTCAGGAGGCCACAAATGAGTTTGACATGATTGTCAAAATTAGTAGAACAGATGCAACTGTCCAGAAGAGCCTGGTGTGGCCTGAGCACACTCAGGTGAGGACACCTGGAGTCCCATGTTTGTGTGGTGAGTTGGGCGAGAGACCAGGTCAAGGCTGAGGCATGGGCACAATGGTTTCTACCCTGGTTCTCCTCACATCAGACACTTTGTGAGCCCAGCATCCCTCCCCAGTGAACCATCTGCCCCTGCAGAACAGCAGCGTCCCTGCTCCAAGGCTGAAATCCCTTCGTCACGTGGGAGATGTTGCTGGGAGGTGCAGGGAGCATGGAGCTGGAGGCAGAGTTGCATGGAGTTTCAACATTGACAGCGTGCACCCTGGGACAGCAGACTCTGCTATCCATGCGCCCAGGGCAGCCCCTAACTGCTCAGCATCGCAGCCTCGAGGCTGCCAGTTAGGGTTAGAAGAGTCCCAGTCTAAGCATGGCTGTGATGCTCAGCATAGTCAATTATGCACAGTGTCGAATACTCGAAAGCACTCACGCATCAAGCACACGTCGCAGCCAGACCAGCCAGACTGACAGAGGGAGCAAGAGGCTGCTTCCTGAAGGTTATGTACACCAAGGCACAGCCCTCTCCTCAGGACACCCCCAGGTCCCTGGGGACCCTGTAAAGTTACAGCGAACATACAAGGGGGGTGCGTGGGCTCCTTGAGTCTGGGATCTGATTTTACTCTGTGTGAGCCTGCCAGGGCCACCATAACAAAGTCCTACAGCCTGGGCGGCTTAAACAACAGACATTTATTTCTCCCAGTCCTGGAGGCTGGAAGTCTGAGATCAGGACGTGGCAGGGCTGGTTTTTCCTGAGGCCTCTCTCCTTGTAGACACCATCTTCTTCCTCTGTCCTCACATGGACATCCCTCTGTGTGTGTCTGTGTCCTAATCTTCTTTTCTTATAAGTACACCAGTCCTCTTGGATCAGGGCTCACCCTAGTGACCTCATTTTATCTTAATCACCTCTTTAAAGACCCTGTCTCCAAACACAGTCACATTCTGAGGTCCTGGGGTCAGGGCTCCAACACATGAGCTTTAAGGGGACTTGGCGTAGCCCATGCACCCTACTTAGGGCTAAAATGCGTTCTAGTCCCTCTCGCCTCAAGTCCCATGGGGTGATGTGGTGGCTTGGGGGACACTCTATGAGCAGGGGTTGGAGTCCCAGCTGGGAAATCCACTGGCACTTTTAATCCCATGGTGAGGGGGCCAATCCCCTCCTGAGTTGAGCGGTTCTGGGGTGTCTTCCATCAGGCTGTGTCACCTCGACCTTCTGGGGCACCCATGCAACCCACCCAGGAGTGCTTGGTGTCAGGAAGCTAAGGGGCATCCTGGAGAGGACTTCTGGGCTGTGTGATGTCTCCCCTGACAGATGCTCAGCAAACATGGAGACCTTCAGGAGTTGGGAGTGGGGGTGCCCGAGTCTGACGTTTGGTTCCGGAAGCCTCATGGGTCTGGGTGTGTGATGCTGGGGCGAGGAGTGCATTAGGTGGTGACGCAGGTGGGGTCTAACGGGGCTGTGGCTGCAGGTGGCATGAGTGGTGGGATTAGGTTCTGGAGGAGGAACCTTTAGGAGCACTAAGGTGCAGAGCTAGGGCGTGAACGGGAGTGGGGGATAGTGGACAGCCCCTGTGTCTGGCTCAGAGCAAACCCCCGGGGTGGGCACAGCAAACCCCATCTCTGCTGACTGGATGCCTCTTAGACCGCAGAAGAGGTGGTCACTTGGTGACTGCATAGATGCAGCTGGAGCTGGGGAGAGGAGCCCAGTTGGAGGTGGCACTGCTGGTGTCATCAGCATAGCGATGACAAGGAAGGGGCAAGGGGACGTCTGTCACCAGCAGAACCCAAGGGTGGTCAGGGGCCATCTTGGCTGAGGCAGGTTCTGAGCCACACAAGGCAGCGGCCTCGATGGCTTGAGCCTCTCAGTTCAGATGCGTCACACCTCTAAATCCAGCTGCTGTGATTTTGCCATGGCGCAGGCTGGTGGCTCACAGGGCTGCCCTGCTGGGCATCACTGGGGTGTCGGGCAGCAGAGACCCTCTGCCCCGGGGAGGGTCTAGCGTTGTCAGCACTGCCTCCTGGCTATGGGACTTTCCACCTGTGCTGTGGTTTCCATGGTTCCCACTCTGCATGGCACTGTGCATCGAGTAAGTCACCCTGCCCACCCCCAAGGTGTCCATGGCATGTTTGGATGACAGACATGGGGTGGAGAAGCTGCTGCTTCGGCTATCAAGGGAAGCAATTGGATCCCTGCCTTCTTCTCAGCCCTGAGCCCAAACTGTTGCTGCTGCAAATGGCCTGTTCATCTGACTGTCCAAAAACTAAATAGCAAGTTTTTACCTGTTCCCAGCTGCAACAGGACTTCCACAGGCTTGAGGGGAATCATGGCCCCCAGGGACAGGAACACTGGGACAGATTCTCTCCCACTCCTTCTCCATCTCCCAGACACCTGCAGAATAAAAGAGACTTCGGGGTTTTATTTGGGGTTTTTTTTGGAGGATCTCTTGGGGGAACTTAGGGGAAAAAAGTCCAAAAAATCATACCTTCAAAAAAGACGGAAGAATTATTTCATGATTCCAGCACCTTAAATATCGTGAAGGAACTTTTGTGAACCAGCAGTAAGTGCTTGATGAGGACACATGATTTCAACGCAGAGGGACGGTGAAACTTCATAGCAGACTCAGAACCTACTTACAGCACGCTTGTGGCATCGCCAGGGCTAGACTGGGCTCTGGGTGTTTAGGAGTGAAAAGGGCAGTCTGTGCATTAGGTTCCCGGGGCTGCCACAACAGAGGACCACAGGCTGGGCAGCTCGAACAGCTGAAGCTTGAACAGCAAGGTGTCCCCTCTCACTGTTCTGGGGCACAAGCCCAAGATCGAGTGTCAGCAGGACTGGCTCCTTCTGAGGCTGTGGGGAAGAACCTGCCCCATGCTTCTCTCCCAGCTTCCAACGGCCACAGCGGCCTTGGTTTGTAGACAGCCAGCTTCCCCCTATCGTAGACAGCCAGCTTCCCCCATCCATGTCTTTCCTATACCCAGATTTCCTCTTTCAAAAAGGACCCCAGTCGTCCTGGCTTATAGGCCCACGACAATGACCTCATCTTACCCTGATCGTTTGTAAAGACCCTATTCACAGGTACTGGGGATTACAACTTTTGGGGGAAACACAATTCAAGCCATACCAGTCTGCCTTTGAAAGATATACAAGCAATCAACGACATACATAATAATATGGAGAGCTAACTTTTATTGAGTACTTACCATGTGCCAGACATGGTGCTAAGTGTGTTATACACATTCATTAGCCCTGCAACAGCTCTGTGAGGTAGCACTATGGGCTGAATTGGGCTCCCCCACCCCAATTCATAAGTTGAAGCCCTAACCCCCAGTAGCTCAGAATGTGACTATATGTGGTCTCACGGTGATAAAATGAGGTTGTTAGGCCTGGCCCTAATTCAATGTCCTGTTCTTATAAGAAGAGGGAATTTGGGCAGAAAGAAAGGATGCTTGTACACAGTGAAAAGACCACGCGAGGACACAGGGAGAAGAGGGCCTCACGAGAAACTGGCCCTGCCACACCTCGATCTTGGTCAGGACTCTGAGAGGATAGAGCTCTGCTGCTGAAGCCCTGTTCTTGGTATTTTGTTATGGCAGCCCTGACAAACTCGTACAGGCAGGAACATATACTCTCTCTGTTCTTCTGACAAAGAAACTGAGGCACAGAGTGTTACCAACCGGCCAGGCTTGCCCTGCCCTCTCGCATTAAACAAATGACCTCGAAGTCCAAAAGCTGATGCAAGGATTGGAAGGTTTATTCAGATTACACGTACTCAACTAAATGTCTAACCAAGCAAACAAACAAAGAGAAAAGAGGAGCAGTGGAACCAGTTCAGCCTAGACCCAATCGGCAGGGCCAACCTACCCCATTAACAAGAATTGATAAAAGAAGTTCTCCCCCTTGTTTTCAGCATAAAGAAGAAAAGTACCAACTAGATTTAAATCAAAAAAACAAAGCATAGCCAGGAGCCCTCCACGGTGCACCTGCACAGACGTGGATACAATCCAAGCAAACAGAACAGGTCTCGGAAAGTCAGAGAAAGGTAAAGAGAATAAAGCATTGCCTTGTCAGAACTTAGGACAGGGACTCCAGGAGAGATCTGCCAGCAGCAGAGACATGGGAGCAAAATAGTCCCAGTGGCCACTTGCCTCTTGCAGCTGGAGTCCTCTCCGATGCCCTCCCAATTTTTGCCAGTGATTAAATTAGGAAATCGGATTCCAAAGTCATAGAAATGAATAATGTACCCAGCAGTAAAGCAAGCAGCGCTTTATGAAAAGAGGAGATGGACTTATTCATGAGGGGGGTAGCAACAGTAATTTAGCCCCCCCAGGGGAGCTGCTCAGGGTCTTTTTATAGGAAAGGAGTTAAGGGGTGGCAGGCAGCATCACTGGAGGTGGTCCGTTCTGTTCTTCCTGGTTGTGTCATGAGTGCATGCTCAGTAGGCAGTGCTGTTCATCATTGTCACCCCAGGAGGGTCATTGTAGCAGTCACCTTGATACTTTGTGCACAGGTGGGAATTCCTAAAGCGGTCTTAGGTTAATCTGTAACTTTTACAATTATAGTAAACAAGCCTTGGGAAGGGTTTTTTCCACTCAGGAAATATCTGTTTCCTGTCTTATGTCAGTCTGTTTTGTCAGGGCAGCCCATGGGGTAATCATTTGCCCGGAGGGGTCTCATGACTGAGGAGTGGAAAAGTAACGAAGTGTCTTCTGCAGGGAAAATGGAGTCAGTTTGGTTGTAGGCTTAGCCTTACTCTGTTTCAAGAGAGGTTTAGTGACTTAGCTCACGTGGTCAGGACCCGACAGAAACGAGGCCTCTCTCTGCAGCACACACACTCTGGGGTGCTGTGCTGCGCTTCCTTAGACTCCCTGGAAAAATGTGATTCCTCAGTGCACCCTCAGTGTGCAGGAGCGTGAGTGTGGAGATAAAACCCGTTTCAACCATCTTAAGCAAATGGGCACAAGGCGGAGGAGTATTGGATATGTTGGGGAAGGAATGAAGGACCAAGCCCAGGAGCGAGAGACAGACCTGGCCGCAGAGATAGCTGGGTGCGGACTGGATGCACTGGGCTTTGTCTCCTCTCCCCGCTGCACCCTCGGAGGAAGAACTGGCTCTTCTCCCATCACAGAGCATGTGCCACACCTCACAGTCTGTGACGAGGTAGATTGATTTAGCTAATGCCATTTTTACTGTTCAAAAAGTGTCCTTGTTTGAACCCACCCCCCAACACCTATGGTGAAAATTGAAGTTTAAAAATTGTCCTGTTCTTACACAAATTTTAAATTCTGCCTGCCTTTGCTGTTTCCCGCCTATGCTGTCCCTGACTAATAAAACCAAGAGCTGTTTCTGGATGTATCTAGACAACCTGAGGAGGAAACCGCTCTGTGGAAGTTTTTGTTGTCCCTAAGTGATTAACTGGCTTGTCTTGGCTTCTGTAGCCAGCTTGCAGGAGGCCTCAAAAAACCCCCTCCCTCCTCAAACTAGGAGGAAACGTGTGTGACTATATGATAACTTTAAGTGTGTGACTATATGATTTTCTTGCCTGTGTGACAATGTGCCTTTAAAAGACCCTTTCAATTTAAACTCAGGGCTCTTCTCATACCAGAATATCTGGAGAGACAGTTGCCGGTAAAGACCCCCTTTTACAATTCTCAGTTGGACGTTCTGGTTCCTTTTCTGTGCGACAGCCTCACCACAAGTCCAGCTGCGGAGAGACTGGGATCCAGGGTGGTCAGATTCCCAAGTGGCAGATGTCCACTGGCTGCCGCCAGCCCAGCACTGCAGGAGTTGGTGTTTAGTGGGTGCAGAGTCTCAGTCTCGGAGATGAGAGAGTTCTGGAGAGGGACAGTGGTGATGTTTGCACAGCAGTGTGAACGTGCTCAATACCCCTGACCTGGACCCTTAGATGGTCAAGATGGTCAGTTCTATGTTACGAATGTTTCACCACAATAAAGATTATTCCTTAGAGAGAGATACTGACGGGTGCACTGAGAGATGGGCTTAAATGGGGCCCACTTGGGTTGGGCCCCAACCTTAAGCCATGCAGCTTGCGTGGCGCCGTGGCTGGGCGCTCGCAGGCGTCCGTGGCATGGCCAGGGAGGTCAGTCCCCAGCCCAGGATGGCGCAGGCAGCAGAAAGGCGTCCTGGCGAGGGATCATCCCGGGGCTGTCCAGGGCCAGGGGACCCTCGGGCTGCAGCAGCGAGTAGGACTAATGGTCCCAGAAGGAGCGCGGCTGTGAGGGCGTCGTGTCCATCCATACTCGGGTGGCCAAACGGCAGAGAGCAGGTGTCCGCAAGAGCCCTCTTGACCCGCGGGCGGAGCGGCGGACCCCGGGTCGCGGTGCGTGCGGCCCGTCTCTGGACCCTGCGGGCCGGGTCCACACAGCTGTGGGGTGGCGAAGCCTGGAGCCCGGGAGCCCGGGACCCCGGGCCGCAGCTGCACCGCATAGTGAGCCCCGGGGACGTGTGCCAGGCGCGGTCGGGGGCGGGAGTCAGGACGGGGAGGGAGCCAAGGAGCGACAGGGGCAACCGGGGCGCCGCCCAGGGCCATGCTCTGCCAGAGACTGCGCGACGGCCGCCGTGAGCCTCCCAGCGCCCGGGCACCGCCGCGCGCCCCGGGCCACCTGCTCCCCGGGGCCCAGCAGCCGCGCGGCTACCCCAGTCCAACGCCCCGCTCTCTGCCGGCGCCACCCCGCCCACCCGCCACACCCGTCACCGCTCGGCTCCACTCGGTCCCATCCGCCACCGCTTGGCTCCACCCGCCACCGCTCGACTTCACTCGCCACCGTCAGGCTCCGCTTGGTCCCATCCGCCAGCATTCGGCTCAGATGGCAGCCTGAGGGTGGGGTGCAGGTGTAGGTCCTGCAGAGCGACAGCTGAGGGGCAGGTGTTGGTGCAGCAGAGTGACAGCTGGGGTGCAGGTGTAGGAAGTGGGCAGCTGGCAGACGGGAGGTTTGCTCCTACTTTAGGTGGTTCCCGAGTGTCCACCTTCTGACTGCATCCTTCACCCTCTCCGCGAGCCAGACGGAGCCTGTCAGCAGGTGGGAAGCCGAGCGTGCAGGGCGTCAGCAGTCCAGGGGATCTGCCATCACCGGACAGGGGCTACCTCAGCAGAGCTTGAGCCACGACGCCAGGTGTAGTGGATCGAATCATGCCCCCCGCCAACTCATTGCAGCTTGAATTGTGTCCCCCAAGTTTTATGAATTAGAAACTTAGGGAGGTCAAGATGGCGGAAGAGGAGAGGTGCCTGCCGCTTTTCCGCCACCAGTAGAAGCAGCCTGAGGCCCGCGCCGGATGCAGCTGTAGCAGAGTCAGCGCAAAGGAACGGCTTCGAAAGGGTGTCTTTACCCTGCCGAGAACCGGGAATCTTCCCCCAACGCAAGCAAGGGACCCCCCGGTTCGCCGCAGCCCGCGTCTCAGCCGCAGCCGCAGAAGTGGAAACATGGAGGCCTGAACAGCGTGTGTCACCCCAGGCTGCAGCGGTGACCACAGCTTCTGACCCCCACCCCCCGCCTCCACCTGCCCATCCCTGGAGCTGGAAGCAATTCAACTGGCGGCCGAGAAAGGGAGACGTCCAGTGGGAGAGGCAGAATTTCCATGGAGACCACATGCCCTGCAGGGCCGCCACTGCGTGATCCAACAGGTAGGCTTCACAGCTGCCACCCAGCTTCATTCCCAGCTCAGCCCAGTGCACACAAAGCGGGGAGACGTCCGGCAGGGGAGGCGGGAACTCCACAGGGTCCACGCTGCTGCTGCACAATCCAGCAGCAGGTAGGCTTCACCACCGCCACCCGGCTCCATCCCAAGCCCCGCCTAGCGCACACAGGGCAGGGAGACATCCTGCAGGGGAAGGGGAAGCTCTGCAGAGACCACACGCTCTGCAGTGCCTCGGTGCATCCCAGCAGCCCGGAACAGAGCACACAGGAACAGGGAGTCACTGAGGTAGCGATACCAAATTGGCAACCACAGCAACATCTTAGTCAGTCAATAGTGCCAAACCTGTGGACTGTGAAACCCCCTGCCACAATGAATAAACAACAAAGAAAAGATAGAAATACAAAAAATCAAGAAAGTACACCACCAAAAGATAATAAATCTCAAGCTCTAGATCCTATAGAACAAGAAGCCCTTGAAGTGACTGACAAGGAATTTCAAGTGATAATTCTGAGGAAACTGAATGAGATACAAGAAAACTCAGCTAGACATCATGATGAAATGAGGAAAAGTATACAGGACCTGAAAGAGGAAATGTACAAGGAAATCAATGCCCTGAAAAAAAATGTAGCAGAACTTGCCGAACTGAAGAAGTTATTCAGGGAAATAAAAAACACAACGGAGAGCTTAACCAACAGGCTTGTGGAACTTGAAGAGAGAACCTCTGAACTTGAAGATGGGCTGTTTGAAATAACACAAGCAGTCAAAAAAAAAAAAAAAAAAGAAAAAGAAAAGAAAAAGAAAGAAAGAAAGAAAAAAGAATCAAAGGCATTGAAGAAAATCTGAGAGAGATATCAGATAACCTTAAGCGCTCAAATATCCGACTCATGGGTATTCCAGAAGGGGTGGAAAAAGGAAATTGCATTGAAAACATATTCAACAAAATAGTGGCAGAAATCTTCCCAGGTATAGGAAAAATCACAGATCTTCAGATCCAGGAAGCTCAACGATCTCCAAATGTATTCAACTCAAAAAGGCCTTCTCCAAGACACGTTATAGTCAAATTGGCAAAACTCAAAGACATAGAGAGAATCTTAAAAGCTGCAAGAGAGAAGCATCAAATCATCTATAAGGGAGCCCCAATCAGACTAACATCAGACTTTTCATCACAAACCCTAAAAGCCAGAAAGGAAAGGGATGATATATTCAAAACACTAAAAGAGAGATTGCCAGCCAAGAATACTCTACCCTGCAAGGCTATACTTCCGAAATAAAGGGCAAATAATATATTTCTCAGATAAACATAAACTGCGGGAGTTCACCACCACACGACCACCCTTAAAAGAAATTCTCAAGGGAGTACTGGGTTTGGTTCCTGAAAAATAACTACCACTGCCGTAAAAACCCAAGAAAAATCTAAAGCCACTAGTATAATACAAATGGCATTCATGAAGAGAAAACAAACAAACAAAAAGGCTATCTGCAACCTAAGGAACCAACAAACACAGAAAACAAACAGTAAATCAGAAAGCAAGGAACAAAAGACACTGAAGCCAACCAAACAACAATCAACAAAATGCTAGGAATAAACCAACACTATTCAATAACAACTCATAATGTAAAAGGCTTAAATTCCCCAATCAAAAGACACAGACTTGCTGACTGGATTAAAAAGGAGGACCCAACTATACGCTGCCTTCAAGACACCCACCTCACCTATAAAGACTCACATAGACTAAGAGTGAAAGGATGGGAAAAGATTTACCATGCAAACAGAAAAGAAAAACGAGCTGGAGTAGCTATTCTTATATCTGACAAAGTAGACTTTAAACTAAAAACCATAAAAAGAGACGACAAGGGAACTATATAATGATAAAAGGACTGATCCATCAAGAAGACATAACAATCATAAATATGTTCGCACCCAATGTTGGAGCAGCCAGATTTATAAAACAAACTCTATTAGAACTAAAGAAGGAAATAGACACTACTACCATAATAGCAGGGGACCTGAACACCCCACTGTCAATATAGGACAGATCATCTAGGCAAAGAATCAGCAGAGAAACACAAGATCTAAAAAATACTCTAGACCAGTTGGACTTGGCAGATATCTACAGAACATTCCACCCAACAACCTCAGAATATTCATTCTTCTCATCAGCACATGGATCATTCTCCAGGATAGATCACATATTGGGTCATAAATCAAGTCTCAACAAATTCAAAAAAATTGGAATTATCCCATGTATCTTGTCAGACCATAATGGATTAAAACTAGAAATCAATAACAAACAAAATTCTGGAAACTACACAAACACATGGAAATTAAACCGCATTCTACTTAATGACATATGGGTCCAAGAAGAAATCAAGCAGGAAATCAAAACATTTATTGAAACTAATGAAAATAATGATACATCATTATTATTATCCAAAAACCTGTGGGATACTGCAAAAGCGGTATTAAGGGGGAAATTTATTGCATTAAATGCTCACCTCAGAAGAATGGAAAGATGGGAAGTGAACAACCTAACACTTCACCTTAAAGATCTAGAAAATCAAGAACGATCCAAACCTAAATTTAGCAGACGGAAAGAAATCATTAAGATCAGAGCAGAACTTAAAGAAATTGAAACCCAAAAAACAATACAAAAGATCAATGAATCAAAAAGTTGGTTTTTTGAAAAGATAAATAAAATTGACAAACCATTAGCATGGCTAAAAAAAAAAAAAAAAAAAAAAAGGAAGAGAGAAGATTCAGATAACAAAAATTAGAAATGAAAAAGGAGATATTACAACTGATTCATCTGGAATACAAGGAATCATTCAAGACTACTATAAACAACTATACACCAACAAGTTTGAAAATCTGGAGGAAATGGATAAATTTCTGAACACACACCAGCTCCCAAAACTGAGCCATGAAGATACAGAAAATCTGAACAGACCAATAACAATAAAGGAGATTGAAGCAGTTAGCAGAAAGCTCCCAACAAAGAAAAGCCCAGGACCAGATGGATTCACAGCAGAATTTTACCAAACATTCAAAGAGGAATTGACACCAATTCTTTACAGACTATTCCAAAAGATTGAAACAGACGCAAGTCTCCCTAACTCTTTCTATGAAGCAAACATCATCCTGATATCAAAACCAGGTAAAGACATAACCAGAAAAGAAAACAACAGGCCGATATCCTTGATGAATATAGATGCAAAAATCCTCACTAAAATACTAGCAAACAGAATACAGCAACACATACGTAAAATTATTAACTACAATCAAGTGGGATTCATCCAGGGATGAAAGGTTGGTTCAACTTATGCAAATCAATAAATGTGATACACCATATTAATAAAATCAAACACAAGGACCATATGATCATCTCTGTAGATGCTGAAAAAACATTTGATAAAATTCAACACTCATTCATGACAAAGACCCTCTATAAGTTAGGTATAGAGGGAAAGCATCTCAAAATAATTAAAGCCATATATAATAAACCCACTGCCAATATCATCCTGAATAGGGAAAAGCTGAAAGCTGTTCCTTTAAGAACAGGAACTAGACAAGGATGCCCACTCTCACCACTCCTATTCAACATAGTGTTGGAAGTACTAGCCAGAGCAATCAGAGAAGAGAAGGAAATAAAGGGCATCCAGATTGGAAAAGGTGAAGTCAAACTGTCCCTGTTTGCAGATGACATGACCCTATATATCGAACAGCCTAAAGCCTCTACAAGAAAAAAAAAAAAAAAAACTCTTGGAGGTGATAAATGACTTCAGCACAGTAGCAGGATACAAAATCAACACACAAAAATTAGTAGCATTTCTATTCTCCAATAGTGAACATGCAGAAAGAGAAATCAAGAAAGCCTGCCCATTTACAACAGCCACCAAAAAAAATAAAATACTTAGGAATTGAGTTAACCAAGGATGTGAAAAATCTCTATAATGAGAACTACAAACCACTGCTGAGAGAAATTAGAGAGGATACAAGAAGATGGAAAGATATCCCATGCTCTTGGATTGGAAGAATCAACATAGTGAAAATGTCCATACTACCCAAAATGATATACAAATTTAATGCAATCCCCATCAAAAGTCCAATGACATTTTTCTCAGAAATGGAAAGAACTATCCAGAAATTTATGTGGAATAACAAAAGACCACGCATAGCCAAAGCAACGCTGAGCAAAAAAAATAAAGCTGGAGGCATAACACCACCTGACTTTAAACTATACTACAAAGCTATAATAACCAAAACAGTATGGCACTGGCATAAAAACAGACACACTGATCAATGGATTAGAATTGAGAATCCAGAAATCAACCCACACACCTACAGCTATCTGACCTTTGACACAGGCATCGAGCCTATACTCTGGGGAAGAGAATGCCTCTTTAGCAAATGGTGCTGGGAGAACTCGATATCAATATGCAGGAGAATGAAACTAGACCCACAGCTTTCACCATACACTAAAGTCAACTCAAAATTCATTAAAGAATTAAATACACACCCTGAAACAATAAAACTTCTTAAAGAAAACATAGGAGAGACACTTCAGGAAATAGGACTGGACACAGACTTCATGAATACGACCCCCAAAGCACGGGCAACCAAAGGAAAAATAAACAAATGGGATTATATCAAACTAAAGAGCTTCTGCACAGCAAAAGAAACAATTAACAGAGTTAAAAGACAACCAACAGAGTGGGAGAAAATATTTGCAAAATATACATCTGACAAAGGATTAATATCCAGAATATACAAGGAACTCAAACAACTTTACAAGAAAAAAACAAGCAACCCAATTAAAAAATGGGCAAAAGAGCTAAGTAGGCATTTCTCTAAGGAAGATATACAAATGGCCAACAGACATATAAAAAAATGCTCAACATCACTCAGCATCCGGGAAATGCAAATCAAAACTACACTGAGATACCATCTCACCCCAGTTAGGATGGCTAAAATCCAAAAGACTCTGAACAATAAATGCTGGCGAGGTTGCGGAGAAAAAGGAACTCTCATACATTTTTGGTGGGACTGCAAAATGGTGCAGCCTCTATGGAAAATGGTATGGAGGTTCCTCAAACAATTCCAGATAGATCTTCCATATGACCCAGCTATCCCACTGCTGGGAATATACCCAGAGGGATGGAAATCACCAAGTCGAAGGTATACCTGTTCGCCAATGTTCATCGCAGCACTCTTTACAATAGCCAAGAGTTGGAACCAGCCCAAATGTCCATCATCGGATGAGTGGATACGGAAAATGCAGTATATCCACACAATGGAATACTACTCTGCTATAAAAAGGAATGAAATAGTGCCATTTGCAACAACATGGATGGACCTTGAGAGAATTATATTAAGTGAAACAAGTCAGGCACAGAAAGAGAAATACCACATGTTCTCACTTATTGGTGGGAGCTAAAAATAGATAGATAAATTCACACACACACACACACACACAAGCAAAAAAAAAAAAAAAAAACGGCGTGGGGGGGAGATATAATAGCTATAATTCCTTGAAGTTGATACGATGAGCAAACAGAAAGGACATTGTTGGGAGGGAGAGGGGAGAGAGAGGAGGGAGGGAGTTTTCAGTAATGGGCCACAATTATCAACAACATTGTATATTGACAAAATAAAATTAACAAAAAAAATAAATAAATAAATAAACTTAGCCCCCACTCTGACTGTTAAGAGGGTGGGAAATCCTATTATGGTAATTGAAAGTTGGAACCTTAAAGAGGTGACTGGATTGTAGGACCATGCAGTAGTGAATGGATTAAAAATGGTGCTCAGGGGCGTGTTTCTGAGGGCTTTAAAAGAAGAGGAGAGCCTGACTCTCTCTCTCTCTCTCTGTCTTGCTTCCTCCCACCATGTGATCTGCTGGTACCCGCCAGCTGCTGCTGCTTTTCCTCCATGAGTAGAAGCAGCCGGAGGCCTGCGCCAGATGCAGCTGTCCCAGAATCCTAAGCCAAATAAAACTCTTTCCATTATAAATTACCCAGTCTCAGGTATTCTGTTACAGCAACACAAAAATGGGCTAATACACCAGGGTCTGTGACTAAATTTTGCCACAGACTGGCTGAGTTCTTGGATAATTTGCCAAGAAATGGAGACTTTTATGTAAGTGTGCTTATGTACAAATACATATACACCTCTATATATCTCTCTCACTGTATAAATATCTCACTATATATCTCTCACTGTGTATCTCTCATTATATAAAAACCTTACTATTTATTTATTTCATTATGTATCTCTCACTGTATAATCCTCTCATTATACGCATATCTCACTATATAAACATCTCACTATAAAAATATCTCATTATATATCTCACTATATAAATATCTCAGCATATCTCACTTTACATCTCTCACTGTATATCTCTCATTATACACACAATTGAACTCTCTTCTCTCATGTACTTTTCCATCTATCACAATATTATCGATGTCACTGGCTGCAAGAAGCAGCAATCACTGGCTGCTTCTGACCTTAATTGGGTCGACACACATGGAGTTTAGGACAAGGTCAGGCCGATGTCCTCAGTGCCAGCTCTCTGCAGGTCATCAGCTGGGGGACACTTGGGTGACTTCTGAGATGTGCTGACCATTCCTGCCCATCTCCAGGCACCACGGGTACATTGCTGAGGGTCAGACTGGACAATGGGTAGATTGTGGTGACAAGGCCCACCCAGGGCAATGTGGGTGCCCAGACACCTCAATCCCAACACCTGGCATGGTCCAGTGACTGCCATCCCTGGCTGCACTGCAGACACTCTCAGGATGCTTCTTTTTCATTCTGGCTAGTTGATTTGAAATTCTTATGTGGTCGTCATAGGGTTCAGGGCTACCTGTGATCCAGGTGGAGGCCCCTTCTCAGTCTGGCTTCCACTCTCATCTACTGAAAGGAAACAAGCAATGTAGACAGCAAGATGCAGACAGAAGTTTTGAGAAATGGTTCCAGGTCCAGAGCTGTGTGGCCCCCCATCCCCACCCCAACACCCCAGGGCTCTGTGAACCCATGGGGGTGGGTTCGTTCTGTTGATGGGAACTGTAGGGACAGAGACGCCAGTATTGCACGGGTTAATGTTAGGATTATGCCTCGAGGTTTAGGGCTGGATATCATGGTTGTGGTCAGGGTTGGTTCTCAGGTAACCTCAAACCCTTCCTTAACTTGAAAGGGCTGAGGCCAGTGTTTCCTGTACTCAGTTGCATTTTTCTAGGATCCCAATTTGCTCCAGCACTTGTTTAAAATTCCCCATATTACCTTGTAATATGTCCAGTGCAGTCAGTCTCCAGCACGTTGTTTCAATCCTGTAACCCTCAACAGGCAGGTGGATGTTTCGTCAACCTTTGATTTCCTTCCTCAGCATTCTGAGCACATCAGGACAGCCACGACACATCTGCAGGGATTACTTTTAGCACTTTTCTTAGAGGACTTAAATGCTGTTTTCGAGACTCTGGGTTTCATCACAACTTCATTGCTTGTGATGCACTTGCCAACTCCAGGTCAGCCTGTTGTTTTTCTGTGAACTCACCACCTCTCTCTCTCTCAACAGCAGAATCTGATCAGAAATTGGCTCCCACGTCCAATGCTGTATGCCAGTCACAGCCCTGAGGGAAAGAGGTCTTCAAGTTTGAACCTGTGGGCTGCCCACCTAGCTCCCTGGAGCTGTGCCTGGACAGGGCCTTGAGACCTATGGGGCCTCCATGTTGGGCAGTGCCCCCAATGCTCAGAGCCCACCCGGCACAGGATCAGTAGCTTTCTCCCCAGTGCCCACCGGCCTCTCACTGAAGACACACTCAGTCTGTGCAGAGACATGGTTTTCTTCTCTGTGTGAGGATTCACTCCCAGAAGGGACCAGGGGCAGAAGGAGGAGCAGAGGAGGGGGCACCATCCCCATCTCCCCCCTGCTCCTCTGTGGAACCCTGGCCCTGGACACCAGCCTTTTATACCCCATCCCAAGCTCCCCAGCTTCAGACAGGTCACAGTGGAGTCCCCAAAATGTTACTCCCATGACTCCATCCATCTACCACCTCCTAGAGCATTCTCCTCCTGGGTATCTGCCCAGGCAGATTTGTCCCATGACTCCTTCCCTTCTCCAGGCCCCGCCTCCCTCTCCCCAATTCCAGAGACTTCATTTTACAGGTAGAACGTTTGGGTCTGGGGGAGATGACCTACCCAGGAGCATATGCAAATTATATGTCGGGCAGCCTCAGACCAAGACCGCAGTGGTCTCCTCCCACCCCCCTCACGCTGTTTCCAGGAGCTGGAGGATCAGGGACCAAGAGCCCACAGCTGGGGAAGGCTCTGTGATTACAGGGTTTGGGCCCACCCCACCACCGAAGCCCTGCTCTGTAAACATGCCCCAGATCCTGGGGCTGCAATTGCCCCCTCTGCTATGATGCCTGATACCCAGCCTAAGACTGGACCCATAGAGAAGGGGTTGGGGGCTCGGGGAACTGGTTTCCTGACTCCTTTTCCTTGTCTCTTGAGTTCCCACTCACGTCCCTGCCTGGCTTCTGCCTCTAAGGCTACAGAGATCAGAGGAAACAGGAAAGGCCAAGGGGGTGCTGGTGGAGGCGGGCCCCTCCTGGCCCATCTCAGTCTCCATGTCCTCCCCTGGTTCTCTCCCTGGGCCCAGGAGGTGATTTAAGCAGGGCTTGGTTCCCATGAGACCCAGCTGAGAGTCCAAGTTCTCCGTGGCCTCCTGGACTCTCCCACCTTTGGGACTGAGAACAAGGTAAACAGCCTGCACTGTAGCTTTGTATGGGGATGATGTTTATTGGAACAGGAGGCCAGAAGGACATGGAGGGGAGCCAAGTGGGACATGGAGGGGATCCGCACCCGTCCACAGACCATGAACCCTTAAGGAACCCCTGCCTCCCACATTTTCTGCCTCATCTCTGGTCATGAAAATGGAGGGTGTGTTTGATCGGTCACATCTGTCTCTACACTCCTGGGGAATATGAGAGGTCAAGAGAAGTTCTCTGAAGTTCCCTCAGTGCTGGGTTGTGGAGGTGTGTGGTGGCCACACACTCTCTGTTGAGATGTGGTTTTACTGCTGACTCACTTGCCCTTCCTGCAAACATAGGGCTTCTCCCCTGTGTGCGTCCTCTGGTGTCGCATGAGGTGTGACTTACAGCCAAAGCCTCTCCCACACTCCCTGCAAACATAGGGCTTCTCCCCTGTGTGTGTCCTCTGGTGTCAGATGAGGCCTGACTTGTTACTGAAGCCTCTCCCACACTCTCCACACTTGACTTTTGCAATTCTTGAGATTCTTACCCCCACAGATAACTTGCCTGTGTTCTCTGGATTCACCTTCTGGCCTGTTCTGGACTCTTCTTCCATCTCACTCTCCCTAGAACTCCCCATTTGGCCTTTGGGCGGGCTGGAAAATGTGCTTGAAATCCTCCTGTGCCTTGTCCTCTTATATAAGGGTTGGACCTTTCTTTGGCCTCTTGACCTTCGGCCTCATCATTCCAGCTGTGTGGATCAGGATGTTGCTGCTCCTGATTCTGACCCACTGCACAGAGATCTCCTGGCTGGAGATGTTCTCTTGCAGATGTCTCTGGGAAGGTTGGAGAGGAGTGATTGTGTTCCACATGTTGCCTGAGGAATTTCTGACTGGAGAAGGCCAGAGGGCATGAAGAACAAGGGTGGATCTCTGGCTTTGGTTCCACTGAAAGAAGAAGGTTTTGGTCAGGGGAGGTGTAGACAACTGGGCCATCTGCTTTGTTGTATGGTAAGGCCTGCTCCACTAATCATTCCTCATGTGTTAATACAAGCTGTCTCCCACCGAGCATTCCTTTACAGTCTATTTTTCATTCTGTTTTTGTTTACTACATCTTCCTGAGAAATCTAGAAAGCCCACATCAAAGGCCTTGTCTATGGATCAGCCAAACCAGGGACCTTCAATAGCATCAGAGGCAGCTTCAGTCTTTGTACAGAAGGAACTGCAGTGACTTCCCCCCCACACACACTGCAATTATCTTCTAGGTCATATCATATCCTCTTCTCTCCCTAATCTCTGGGTACTTTTCCTGATAGAGCATCTGCAGCTATTTTATTCTACTGAGAAATAATAACTCTGGATTACATAGATGGTGATAGAGTTTGGATGTGTTGTCCCCCCAAAACTCATGTGAAAATCTGATCCCCAATATGGCAGTGTTGGGAACTGTTTGAATCATGGGGGCAGATCCCTCATGAATGAATTACTGTTCTCCCCGGAAGGTGGCAGTAGTGAGTGAGTTCTCACTCTATTAGTTCCCATGAGGGCTGGTTGTTTAAAAGACCCTAGCACCTCCCCCATCTCTTTCTCTTGCTTCCTCTTGCCGCTTGTACCCGCCAGCTGCCTACCACTTTCCACCATGAGTAGAAGCAGCCTGAGGCTCATGCCAGGTGCAGCTGTCCCAGAATCATAAGCTAAATAAAACTCTGTTCTTTATAAATTATCCAGTCTCAGGTATTGTGTTATAGCAACACGAAAAGGGGCTATTATGGATGGACTCATCCTTAGTGACTTTTCTTATGAGGGGAAAAGGATCTAGTAAGTCAGGAACCACTTCGTCTGGAGATGCACAAATGTAGAAGGCAGTGTAGAGTTAAAGAGCATGTGTAAGTACACCTGAGTTTGAGTCTCCCCAGTCAAAGACATCTAATTGAGGACTCTTGTGTACCTGGTTCTCCATCAGGAAGTGGGATTCAGAGTGGTCCAGGCCCCCTTGAGTAAAGGACTCTGGTTCCTGCTGCCTAAACTAGATTATGGATTGCTTCCATCTCAGTGTCCACAAATCATAAAATAAAAATATGTTCTTCCTTGGGTGACACATCAAGTATTCCTACTTGAGGTATTTCATTCAGTCTTAACACATTTCAAATTTAATAGGAAGTTCTGTTTCAATTGTATCCCTAATCAGACTTCTTTCCTCCTGACTCCCATCTTTATCCAACCCACCATCCTCTCTTACCTGGAGACTGATGTGGCATCTGAGGGGATTACCCACTGCAGATTATTTTCTGAAAATTAACTCAAAGTCCACAATTGTTTCCATCTCAGGAAAATCCCCAGTGTCTTGGCAGGAATCATGGGCACTACATGTCCTGGCTTCTGTGTATCTCTCTGACCTCTGCTCTCTTCTCTGCTTCCTTCACCTGGGTGGTCTCAGCCATTCCTCAAACACCCTCACTCTCTCCTGCCTCAGAGCTGTTGCACGAGCTGCTCCTTCTGCCTGGAGACATTTGAGCACAACTCTGAACCTCTCAAATGTTATGTCCTGGAGGAACCTTCCCTCATGTTCCCTGCCATACCCTCCCTCCCCTCATGATGATCTCTAGGCACTTTTCTGGCTTAGTTTTCTTGAAAGCATGAATGACTATCTCATTTTATGCACATGCCTGTGTGTGTCTGCGTGTTTCCCTAACTCACATGTCAGCTGCTCAATAGCACTTATTCTGATCATCTTGTTCTATCCATATTTCCTGTTCCTCAAACATTGTCTGGCACAGAGTAAGAATTCACATGACAACTAATTGAAATAATGAATGAATGAAAAACAACATATGTATGTTATTTAGAAATACGGAAGAAATTAAGAAATAATTAAAAGAGCCA
This sequence comes from Cynocephalus volans, assembly GCF_027409185.1. Taxonomy (NCBI): domain Eukaryota; kingdom Metazoa; phylum Chordata; class Mammalia; order Dermoptera; family Cynocephalidae; genus Cynocephalus; species Cynocephalus volans. The sequence continues at coordinate 6,491,077 of NW_026902463.1, read as the reverse complement.
GAAGAAACTGCCTTGTTGAAACAGCCGGTAGGTGCTTGAGAACTTGTTCTTTGTCTCTAAGCCTGTCAGGACTATATGTTATTATATAGTTTGCATATAAAGTAGTTAAAAAAATAAAATGAGAACAAAAAGTTTAAAATATAAATTGTCCCTAAAAGTCAAATGCATATAAAACAAAGCCTTAATTTCAGAAACACCTGATTTGAAATTTTTCTGACTTCAGACTGCATTTTACTCTACTTAACAGTTGTACCATGAAAATTCCCAAGGAGAATTCTTTCTCTTCTATTCTATTTAAAGAATAATAGTGGTGCCCACCTCTCCCTGCCGTGAGCTCTTTCTTCCACTTGCTGTCCCACTTGATACCCAGCTCCTGGCCATATTCATCCCCGTACCAGACCAGCAGTTCACAGCCTGGCCTGATGACCTGGCAATTTCAATAGAAGATCTGACCGTGGTATTGAAAGGCCACCAGGTTCTGCTCCTCATCATCCCGGGCACAGTTCACATACCTGGGGTTGAGGCAGACAAAGGGACAGAAAATAACAGGCAGTGAGTCTCCACTACCTGCCAGGGCCGTGTTGGACTTGTCACCAGATGGTCAAGGCCCCCATGCTGTGACTGGCCATGCCGTTACCCTCCTCCAGGAACCTGCTGTTCATACCTAAGCCTCTTTCTCCAAGTCCTGCTTATGGTGCTCATCCTGCCTGGAATGCTTTTCCCCCCTTGCCTACTTAACCATTCTTCAAAGCCCAATTACAGACTTACCTCCACCATGATTGGCCATAAAACACTGACTTCTCACTTCTCTAAACTCTCAATCGATTTCTACTTATACCACAGAATTTGGTGTTTAATCAATCATGTACTCTGCTTCTAGATTAGCTCACATCATTCTATAATCACCCCAAGTCTATCTTCTTTTGAAAGACCTTTTTCTAATCTCCCATAGTTTACCCAGGTGCCATTCACCTGCCTCCCTGGGTTCCCATAGAAACTTAGATGTTCCTTTGGCCTTGCATGATAATACACAATAATAACAGCATATCCCTATTCTTATCCTCTAATAAAACAAGAACCTTCATGGAAAGGGGCTGGTCCATGCAGCACAGAGGTCCATGACCACCCTGCAGCTCACTTCTCAGGCTTCAGGTTTTAATTTCACTGAAGCTGGGAAGAATTCCTGTCCTCACAGATTAAAGGTCCCTTGTTTTACATTGTCTTGGCCTTGTGTACTTCTACTATAATCAAATGTTTCATTTATGCTTGCAATAGTCATTCACAAGGGCATGGGTTGTGTGATCTATTCATGAGATGTACTCCATTTTCTAAACTAGAGTACAGCAAATGCTTAATAAATGCTGATTAGATAAATTAAAGTGTGAATCCAGCATCCCCAATGAATCTAGGCTCCTCAGGGTTTATCCTGGTGCCCCAATTTTGTCTATCATAGAGATTTAGTTTTTTGATTAAAAAATGGTAATGTTTTTACTTTACCTCTTTTTTCCTGGATGTTCATAATAAGAAAGAACATTGTAAGGGGAGCAGAGAGTGTAAAAACCATCGAGGGAGGCATGCTGAGGAGGAAAGAAGCCGAGCTTGAGAGAGATGAGTGTCCCTGCTGGAACCCGAAACCTATTGGCCTTACCTCATCCAGTTGGCCCGAGATTTGTCCTTTCCATCCACATACTCATAGCAGTTTCTCCCCTTGGTGATCTGAGTTTCAGAAAAATAAGTTAGTCATTTTTGGGTTTGATGGGCAGGTAATAATCAGAATTATTTTATTCTACTGTCATCCATGCATTTGAGCCTGCATGGATTCAGCCGCCAATGGTGACACATGCTGTGTACTCCTCAGCATCATCTACACATCTGAGTTGATTTGTCCCGTCAGAGCTGAGGCACCATAGGGAGAATGCACTTTTTCTGTCTCTGTGCCACTTTTCTCCCACTCACCCACTGACCTTTAAATAGGAGTTCCAGGTTCATGCAAAGACCACTAAGTACACAGAACTAACCATGTTGTCACTATCCATGTTCTAGCATGTAGAAGGTGATGTCCCACCAAAGGCACAGAAGGGATATAGGAAGCCAGAAGACGGGGTTAAGGTAGGCCCTTCTCACCATCCAGGAGTAGCCACTGTTGACTGCCTCTTCATCTTCTGTGATCTGGCTCTCATAGGGGCCAAAGTGCTGACCCAACGGCAGATCGGATGCCTCATTCCATACTCCAAGCCCGGCCTCGGGGATGCCCGACGGCCCAATTCTCAGCCCAGGGGGCAAAGTGAGGGCTGAGTGGTTGGGATGCCCCTTGTCCACTGCACTGTCCTTTACAAATGTAGGGGGTCTATAAGCCAGTCAGCTGTCGATGAAGTAGTCCTGGCATTGCTCACAATCTGAAGGCAAGAGCAGCAGGGATTAGGAAAAGTATAGTGCGTGTTCCTGGATATAAAGAGCTTCAGAAAGAGCCCAGCATTTACATAATTCAGCCTCAATCCTGTACTCCAAGCCACCAGAGTAAAGGAATGATTTGGGTTCAAACAACAAGATAAAATTATTGTACCGGGACATAGCCTTCTCCATGAGTGGGCCAAAAGGGTCACTTACACAGGTAGTCATCATCCTGAGGTTCACAGACCTCTTTGTATGCATGACCCTTTCTCGCAGGCTACACATCTTCATTTCAATCTCCTTTCTCTTGAGTTCTACATTGGAGAAGAGTAAGTGAGTGAAGTTAGGAGTCTGGAGTGTTTGTCCCTGTATCGTCAGAAAATGTGAAATCTCCTACCATCAAATTATTGTCTATCCTTCTACATACTCTGGCTCGCCACCCCTTCACTACCTCTTAACTATTATTTCAGAGAGACTAAGACTCTACACCCACACTGACTACAGATGCATAATTCAATTTTAGTTTCTGGATTCCCAGGATCAGGATTAACTTCCGAAACTTTCTAGTAACAAACCGTTAATTCATGCATTTATTTATACATAAAATATTTGTTGAAGGTGCATTACATATTAGGCATTGAACAAGGGCAGGGATATACAATAAGAAAATGTGGTCTCTATTATCACAGATGGATTTATTGGACACCTTGAATGTATATTTATTTTAGTGCTTTCAAACAATATATGAGCCATTGGTCTTTATCTTCATTTTACAGATTAGCATTAATGAGCTCAGAGAATTTATAATGTCTTCCCAAGGTCCAAATGATTCTACGTGGATTATAACAAGTGTGTGACTTCAGAGTTAGTGTTTGTTCTTACATGTTATTCAATACAGCATCTAACTTCTGGTCTCAGCTTAGTCCAGCTTAAGCACAGGCCTATCGAAAGTCTACGCCACATATCTAGACCATACTCATCAACCTTTCTAAAGGACCTAGAGGGACTAAAGTCCCCAAATTATTTTCTCTTACCCAATTTTTCTCTAGAATGCTGTACGGAGGTACTTGCTTCTGCAGGAGGGGACACTCGTTTCCGGGCCTTCTCTGAGTCCCTTGTGTTCAGTAAATCTGTTGTTCCTGACAATTTCTTCAAAATAGATTCATTATTTAACAGTGATCTGGATATTCCCTTTAATGTTAGAATCACATATTAAAAGACAACATACATTTCTTTCGTTCCTTAGGGCTTGCAACCTGTTTTCACATGCATGACTTTAGTTAATGGGTCAACAATCCCTGGAAAAACTTGGAGTGACTGAATACCAGAGAGAAAGGGAAAGGCCTGTGTGGGCAGGACAGTCTTAAGGCTCTTTTGCTTCAACTTTCTATATATACATGAGAGCGAGGGAGGGAGAATAATCTGGAAGACTACCTGGAGACTCAACAAGGTCTGTGAAAGAAGGAGGTAGGGGCTTATAGGGAAAAAGAGGGGATCTTCTATGAACTAGGAGACATTTGACAGAAGGAGAAAGGTAGGAAAGCACAGAGGGTACAAAACACATCTGGAGAATGAACAGTGAGGTTGGGAAGAGAAGAAACAGTTGGCATAAAGGTTATCTAGACAACTAAGAGAGTGATGCTAAGAGCTGCAAACTGCCATATCCTGGAAGGGATATTTAACTTTGAAATTGAATTAACTAGTTCCTGTACCAATTCTGCCTAAGTAAGGGTGTACTACCAGCTAATTCTATTCAGTTTCCCGATCCGTAAATTGGCATACATGCTAATTCTTAATGGTACAGTGAACATGAAATGTAATAACGCTCACCAAAGTGTTTTGAGATTAACAATTTCTCTTATAGTCTTGACATCAATTTTCCTCCTCAACCATCTCTACAGTCAAAATCTAATTCAAAGATATTATCTTCAGCACTCTCTGACCCTGTTACCTCTATTTTAATTTGAAAAATTTGGAATTATTCAGAAAACACTGAGGGGGTCATCAAGGGCTCTGAGTTGGGCCTGGGACTCCTGAGAATAATCAGGTATGGACCAGGCTCTCAAAGAGCTCGTAATACAGAGGTGGCAGGCTATACAAATGATTACAAACAGCATGAGATTTGCCTAGTTCGGGCCCAGAGGAAGGAGCAGTTAACTTCTTCCTACAGGGATGAGCATTTCAAATCAGTACCAGGATACATTTCTACTGAATAGTGTAATATACATGAAGTGCTAAGTCATTCTCCTATCTGTTGTTTCTCAATCAAACTTCAAACTTCTCAGGGCTAGGAGCAGTCTTCTCACATCCGAATGGGTCCCTTATGAGAGAGTAGGAACTATCTCCGTCTTCATCTGGGACCAGGCACAATGTAAATTGACTGTATATTGCCAAGCTCCCCTCAGACTGTCTTAGCGTATATCTCACTTAGCACATCAGAGAAGAATCAGGTTGAAATAATCAGTCAGATGAATAATGTAAAGGTGTATGAGTAAGGCAGCATGAACTTTACAAAAGAAGAAAGTTTTAATCAGCTCTTAAGTACTTTAGGGAAAGAAGGAGTATTGGATTAGACTGAACCACTACTGACTGTAATGTCAGGCATAATCTAACATTTCTGTACTTCAGTTTTCTCATCCACAAAATGGTTATGCTTATAGTACCAACTTCATAGGGTTGTTGTAAGGTTTGAGTGAGTTTATTCACGTACAATGCTTAAAATAAAGTCTGAAATATTGCAAAAATAAAACAAGCAGTAGTGATTATCATTGCTCTTCTTATTAACTCTTAAAAGGATGATGTCCGACATTGTGCTAAAGAGATCAGAAAAGGGAGGCAGCAGTCCTACGATACTGTGCACATTCTCCTTCTCTTACCTGTGTTTGGATCTTACATGAGGAAGATTGTTGTGTCAATAGGATTTTTCAGGTATTCACCTTCTGGTGTTTACTCTGTTCCACTCTGAAGACCACCCAAGGAGGATGGACCAAAAGGTGATGAGAAATCAGTGTTTTGATTGGTAAATATTTCCAAGCTCAGAAGATTCTCATTAGGGACAGAGAATTCTGAACTAGAGAGTGACAATTCCAAGTATTATCCAAGGGTGATTTGAAAATGGTTTCTGAAGTACCATGAAGACCTTTGCTTCTATTGGAGGCACTGCTAATTTTCTTAAAATGTTTTTTAAAAATAGAGCTCTGGATCTTGGTGTTAACACCACACTCTAACCAACTGAAGTAACTGGTCACCCACCAAAAAACAAACAAAACAAAACAAAACCTCATCTGTGCTTCATCTTGTGTTGACAAGGTTTCTATTACATTTATTTAAAAAAAATATATATATATTGACTTGACTTTCATGAAAAAAACGCTGAAGAAAACCACACAATGGAGGGAAGGACAGTCTCTTCAAGAGATGGTATTGGGAAAACTCGATCACCATATGCAAAAGAATGAAGATTGACCCTATGTTACACTACATACAAAAATTACATCGAAATAGATTAAAGGCCTTCATGTGACACCCAAAAGTATAAAACTTCAAGAAGGAGACATGGGGGAAAGCTTCAAGAAATTGAGTTTGGCCATGATTTCTTGGAAATGACACCAAAGCATAAGTGACAAAAGCAAAAATAGACAAAGAGAACTATGTAAAACTTAAAAACTTCTGAGCACCAAAGGAAACAATCAAGGAGTGAAAAGGCAACCTACAGACTGGAAGAAAATATTTACAAACCATATATCTAATGAGGGGTTAATATCTAGAATATATAAAGAATTCCTACAACTCAGCAAGAAAAAAACTCAGTTAAAAGAGTGGGTGCTATGACTGGGTTTTTTTCCTCCAAAATTCATATTTTGAAACCCTACTTCCTGGTGTGATAATATTTGGAGATGGAGCTTTCGGGAAGTAACTAGGGCTAGATGAGTTCATGAGGGTGGGGTCCTCATGATGGGATTAGTGCATTTTATAAGAAGAGGAAGAGAGAGATTCCCCCCAAGAGGTGGAAGTAACCTAAATATCCATTAAAAAATGAATGGATAAGGAAAATGTGGTATAGAAATACAATGGAATATTATTTAGCCTTAAAAAATAAAGAAACCCTGCCATATGCTGCCACATGGATAATTCCTGAAGACATTTTACTAAGTTAAATAAGCCAGTCACAATAAGCCAAATATGGCATGGTTCATTATTTGAGGTATCTAAAGTAATCAAATTCATAGAAACAAAGTAGAATTGTTGCCAAGAGCTGGGGCAGGAGGAAATGGGGTGTTGTTGTTCAATGGGTATAGTTTTATAGTCACGCAAGATGAAAAGTTCTAGCAGTTTCTTGCATATCAGTGTGTATATAGCTAATAATATGAAACACTCAAAAACTGTTAGGAGGGTGAGTTTATGTTATGTGATTTCTTACCACAATAAGAAACAATAAATTGACTAAGATGGGGATTTAACTGAATCCAGATAATGATGTGTGACAAACCGTGGGGTTAGTCATTTCTTCTTCTAAGACACTTGATCCAATGGCTGCACTATTATGAGATTAGGGTTAGAAAGCTCTTTGGTGGATTTACAGTTCAATTAAGGTTTAGTTAAATTGCCCACTAATTAATTAACAATGTTTAGCAAAACCAGTCTTTCTTTATGACTTTAAAGAATGGTAAACTTTAAACGTATAGAAAAGTACAGAGAATAATGCTGGAAAAGATAAATCCACCACCATGCAGTCCCATTTCAACATTCTGCCACAGCTGATTGAGATGTTTTTATTTCTACTTTTTATTTCAAAATTCAAAAGTAAAAATAAAACAAACAAAAAAGGTAACTATGACATAGTGAAGCCACCTGCCAGCCCTTCCTCCTTCTCTTGTGATGATAACTTCTGAGTTTGGTATTTCTTACTCACATTCAGGTTTTTATACTTTTAGCACTTATTACTGTATCTGTAAATAAAATATGTAATCATTTTACACGTTTAAAACCTTTATATGAACAGCCTCTTACTGTATATACTCTTTCGCATCTTGCTTGTTTGTCGAACATTTGTTTTTGAGAGAACATGTTCTCCTTTGTTAACTCCTAAGATAAAGCCGAGACATCAACCCAGGCTGGTTTCAGGAGGTCACTTCTAATTCCTCCTGGCCCCTCACCTTTCTGCCTAGGTATCCATTCTTCATCGGAATCCTCAGTGTCATCCACATGGAGTTTGGCCTGCCTCCAGTGACACATGAAAGCTGTTCGAGGGGCTCTAGAAAGAAGCCAAATCTTTGTCCTAAAAGGGAAGAGGTGGGAGGAGGAACAAAGGGTGGTGGCAATGGAAAGCACCACAAAGCCAGTGTGGCTCAGCATGGGCTGGGAGAGTCTTGAACAAGGTCAAGATGTGAGCTCTGCATGACTAGTGCCGGCACTCAGCCATACCCTGACAAATAAAAAGAACAAAATTTCCCCTCCAGATTTGTCTCCATACAGAAGGGAACTGTGGGCAGATGCAGCCACCTAAGAGAGAGCCATAATAATACAGGGACAGAAGACCTGTTTTCTATTTCCCAGGCTGGTCTGCAGCCAGCACTTGGAGTAACCTATGTTAATCAGTTCATTATAGTTCCTTTTCACATTCCTATAGCAAATTTTCTTCGATTCTCCCATCTCTGCCCCTTCTTCCTTGGAGAAGTATATCGAAATGCCTTTGAAAGCATCTTTAGCCTAGAGAAAATAACATAGTTCATCAGTGATTTACTGTATACATCACAACACCGAGTGGGGCCTTTTCTTCTACCTTGTAATCATAACAAGCAGAACACAGCCTGGGGCCTTGGGGTGGTCTCTGTGAAACAAGGATAAAGATATTTGTTCCCGCCCTCCCCAGATTGTGTCCTGTTTGAGAGGACACAGCATTTTTCTAGCTCTCCCCAACACAGAGAGTTTGATTCCAGTGTCCTCTTCTCTCCCATGTCCCAGACGGGACAAATTGTCCCCACTCCACGCACATTCACAGCCAGGGTCACACAGAGTTGCAGGCCATGGGTCTGTGGCCCCCCAGACACCAGCTCCTGTCACTCGATTCCCCTCTCCATCCTTCTTACAGATCCTGCTTGGAGCCCAGCTTGACTTCCCCCACCTCTCACCTTGGGCTTCTGCCCTGTACTCCCTGCATCTCCCTCAGGGGTCTCCTCCCGGGACCTGTTGGGGCTCTCGGTGCTGGGACAGGCTGGCAACTACCTGCTCCAACTCCAAGGTTGGGAAGAACCCTTGAGTCTCCCAGCTACAAGGCCAACGTTCCTGTGGAAAGAGATGGTGCTGAGAGGAGGCCACAGCCCAGACCATTATGCACAGCCAGGCTCTGTCTTCTCCACTTGGCCATGTTGTCCAGACCAGGAAGATGTGGAGACCTTGCAAGAACTGGAGGATGTTGGGGAGGTCTGAGGGCTATCGATGGGATAGGGGGAGGGTCTCTGCTGGCCATGACAGACCACCTAACACAAGCTGTACTGTTTCAGTTCCCCTGCATCTTGACGCGTCTGAGGAAGGGTGGCAAAGGTGCCTGAGGGTCAAGGCTCAGGTATCTTCGAGGGGAGTCCTGAGATGTGAGGGCTGGGGGAGGCCCATGGAGACTTTGAGGCCCCCTGACTGATGGGACTCGGGTCAGACTCACCAGATCCACTGAGAGGAAATGAACATTTCTCATAGGAAGCTTCTGGGATCTTCAACTGGAGATTCTGGAAAACTGTGGGAGTAAAGCAGTCTGGATCTCTAAGGAGCAGCAATCCCACAGGCTGAGGAGATTGCGGGTCTCCAAGGCCAATGAGATTTGGGGTCTCTCAGGCTGAGGTTCTGGGGGTTTTGGGGTTGAGGGGATTTGGGGTATCTCAGGCTGATAGTATTTGGGGTTTTTCAGGACAAGATTTTGGGTCTTTCGTGCTGAAGAGATTTGGGATACTCAGGTCGAGAGGCTTTGGGATTCATCAGGTAAAGGGAGTTTGGGGTCCCTGAGGATGAGAGGATTTTGCATTTTTGAGGCTGAGGAAACTCGGGGTCTTTCAGGCTAAGGAGATTTGGGGTCTCTCATTAGGGGGCATTAGGCTCTCTGACACTGACGTTATTTGGGGGTCTTTGAAGCAGAAGGACGTTTCCAGGCTGAGTAGGATCTCTGAGCTCGGGGAAATTCAGTCTCTCTGTGGCTGCGGTATTTAGCGTTTCCCAGGCTGAGGGGAATTGTGATTACTCAGGCTTAGGGTGTTTGGGCTCTAAGCATTAGAGGATTTGGCGTTCCTGTGGGTGAACGGTAGATTTGAGGTGTCTGAAGCTGAGGTGCATCGGGGTTTCAGGCCGAGGGGGTTTGAGGTCGGTCCAGGTTAGCGGATTCGAGGTCTCTTGGGGATCAGGGGATCTGGGGTTTCCCAGGCTGAAATTTGAAGGTCTCGGGCTAAAGGTTTACAAGGGTTTCTTACTGCACGGCAAAGACTTCCCGAGTTCCTGTCAGTCTCCCTGGCTTTCTCCTGCCCCGCTGCCCACCCTGACTGGCGCCCGCTGGGATCCTCTCTGGTTGAAACGGCCACGCAGCCACCGGTACCACCAAACCACCTATCAGAGTTGTGACCCAAACGCTCCCGCCAATGAGCGATCAGAAGGACATAAAGGGGCGGAGAGTAGGGAGGAGCCAAGCCTGTCAGTCACAGGCTCCCCTCAGTCCTAGGCTCGGGTGGTAAGGCGGGACCTGGTCTTTCCCGCCTTGGGGACAATCCACCCCAAACCTCAGGGACTGGCCGCTCTGGGTGGATCCCTGAAGGGGTGATTGGATTATAGCACCATGCAGTAGTGAATGGTTTAAAAATGGTGGTGAGTGACGTGGTTCTGAGGACTTTAAAAGAAGAGGAGAGTCTGTCTCTCTGCTCTCTCTCTCTCTCAGCTTCCACCATCTTGCAGCGTGAGACCCCTGGGTCACTGTTGCCACCACAAGATGGACTTTGGACTTCCCAGCCTCAGAAACTTTCGCAATAAATTTCATTTTCTTTATAAATCACCCAGTTCAGGTATTTTTTTATAAGCAACAAAAACAGACTAATACAGCAAGCTTTTCTCTCAGGCTCATCTTTAGGCTTCAGGTAATCCACAAGAGAAGACTTGAGCAGATGTAAACTGCTCGTATAGTTTTGACCGTGTAACAAAATTCTGAGCTAATCTGAAAAGAACAAGACAGCATTTTTTTTATTTGTCCTGTCTTACATTTTGTTCTGGGCACATAAAGAAATGTCTCCCAAATTACTGCTTAATGGAACAGAGACATCAGTGATTGCACACGACAAGTATGGTCTACTCAAAACAGTTTTGAAAAGTAAGTTTAAAAAATCGACTATAATGATCAGAAATAAACCATGGTGAGGGAAAATAACGTGTTCTCCAAAATTACTACATTGCAATAATCATAAATTCCAGGTTTCAAAAACAAAACAAAACAAAAACCTAACAAACGGGAAAACTTTTCAAAGCATGCAAAGAAACATGAAAGCACTTCCCATTCACGGGAAAATAGTGATGATGATGATGATGATGATGATGATGATGATGATGATGATGATGATAATTTAAAAAATGGTGGGTGGGGACTCCCAGTCAATGAACTTATTAGACAGTCTTTAAATCACCCAAAACAACTGTCATACATATGTCTAAGAGGTAAAGGGAATGATGCACAAAGAAATAAACAATGTCTAACCAAATAGAGATTCTCAATAAGGAGATAGAAATCAACAGCTCGAAAACCATAACATGTGAATTGACACCTTCACTAGAGGTTTCAAATGAAGGTTTGAGCATGCAGAAGAAAAAATCAGAAAACTTAGTTAGTTCACTTGAAATGATCCTGTATGACGAGCAGAAAGAGAAAAGAAAGAAAAAATTAAACACAGCCTAGGAGACTGTGTGATCCCCATAAAGCAAGCCAATTGTATTAATCCACTTCTGTTGCCAATAACAGAAAACCTGAAACTGAGTGATTTATAAAGAAACAAAACATGTTTCTTACAGTTCTGGAGGCTGGGAAGTCCAAGGTCCAGGAAACATATCCGGTGAAGGCCTTCTTCTTGGTGGTGACTCCACAGCAATGCAGGCTGTCACAGGGAGAGAATGGGTGAGCAAGAGAGCTAACCTGCTCACTTGCTTTCCTTCTAAAGTTGTCAGAACCACACCCATGATAACTCATTACTTCACGGACAAGGGCATAGTACTCACAATCCAATCCCTCCTCAAAGACCCTATCTTGCAAATATTATAATAGTACTTCCCACTCTCTTAGCACTGTTACAATGGAGGTCAAGCCCCAGTGAGTTTTGAGGAACAGTCGAAGCCCAGAATGACAGTCCCAGAAGAGAGGCTAAAGAGAAAAGGGCAGGAAAACAAACAAACAAACAAACAAACAAACAAACAAACAAACAAAAAAACATTTCGAAGAATAATTGCTCGAACTCCCAAAATTCTTGAGAAGACATGAAAGTTCAGATAGAATGTTCTTTGGCTTAGAAGCCTTTAGACCAAATTATCTCTTCCTGAAGCCCTCACATTTCTTCAACACCCAGACCCTGTAGGCAGAATAGGCTCACACTGTTACCTGCCCTTTCTGAATGCCCTGTTTAGTTTATGTCCCCCTCTCACTTCTCTGCAGGAGGTCAACGAGAATAGAGATTTTTTGACAACTTCTCATGCAATGACAAACCCATACATAAATAGCTTAGAACAAACAAATCATAAAGAAATTGTGCATAGATTAAGGTTTTTAAAGGAATAATCCAGTTAAAAACTGGAGGGGCTGTGACCATCAACTCCATTCACCACTGCACTGTGTTTACAGAACACTTACAAGTAAACCTGACAAGTAAACCCAAGATTCCCCCCCGCCCTTGAAAACGACCTGACACATTCCCTTCAAAGCGTTCATTCTCTTCTGGGGGCGAGGGGTAAAGGGGGCAGAACTAGGAGGCATAGTTGTTACTGACTTTTCCGAAAGCCTCTCTTATGTGATCCAAGTGGGATTTATGCTCCTCGTTAACTTCAGTGAGTGCACAAGCTATCCCTGTTTCTAAATATGTAACAAGGTTAGTTATGCCTATAAGTAAAACATTTCCGTGACTCACAAAAATAACTCACAGATAATCTCAGTTAGAAGAGATAGACGGATTTGATGCAGAAATGGAGAAAACAGCCAAATTCACTTGGAGACAGGCTCAGACACAAACTATATATGAATGAATGAACAAACGGTAACAGTGGCAGATAGCAAAGCAAAGAGATGAAAATATTGAAACCACTGTAGAGATGTGAGTGTTCAGTTTACATCAGCAAGGATAAATGATATCAGATGATAAAAGTATAGGCAGAATCAGAGAAATGGAGAAAACAGCCAAATTCACTTGGAGACAGACTCAGACACAAACTATATATGAATGAATGAACAAACGGTAACAGTGGCAGACAGCAAAGCAAAGAGATGAAAATATTGAAACCACTGTAGAGATGTGAGTGTTCAGTTTACGTCAGCAAGGATAAATGATATCAGATGATAAAAGTATAGGCAGAATCAGAGAAATGGAGAAAACAGCCAAATTCACTTGGAGACAGACTCAGACACAAACTATATATGAATGAATGAACAAACGGTAACAGTGGCAGACAGCAAAGCAAAGAGATGAAAATATTGAAACCACTGTAGAGATGTGAGTGTTCAGTTTACATCAGCAAGGATAAATGATATCAGATGATAAAAGTATAGGCAGAGTCAGAGGAAGAGACACACACTCACACACAGAATGAGAAAGACACCTGGTGAAATGCAGACACTCAATTTGAATTTTAAACAGAGAATACCAAGACACTGATATCAGGAAAAACAAATGTGGTTTAGAGATATCAAGTCAGAATGCTCACAAATTAATCATGTGATTATGAGGCCCACATGCACTGATACTCCATGGAAGGAAGCATTAGGGAAAATGTACAATTTCACACTTCTTTTGGTAACCCCAAAACAGCGGGACCATGTGAAAGCAGTAATATGACTGAATTACACCTATGAGTCAAGGACGAAACTCAGGAAGCTGCATTCTCTTGGGTGGACATGACCAAGCCACTAGGCAATAGCAGTTTAGTCAACAGTAGACAGCTACGGTTTTGCTAGACCCTCCATGGAAGTTCTCCTCACATTTCACTCCAAGAGCAGCTACAGTTAAAACTGGCAACCAAGGGCTAGCGGGAGATAAGTATTTCGAGAACCCTTTCCTAACCTTTTCTCCATTCATTAAACACTAAGTAAGACCCCTAAACTTGCAGCTAAATACTCAGAAAAGGGCACACAGAAATCTGCTGACCTGCTCTCATGCAGGGCTTCTGGAACTGCTCTCTTTTACAAGCACAATGGAAGATAGGTAGCAGCACATGGTACCGGAAAAGTTTCCTGCTGTTTGGATCAAGATGGACCAAGTTGCTTAGAAAGCCTGTCCCGTTCTTTCCTTTTATGTTAACCTTATGCACAACATGCTGAAAACACCACAGAAAATGAAAGGTTTCTGGGTTCCTAATACGGTGTGGGATATCATTTAGTAAGACAACATTCTCACTGGAGTATAACAAGAAAGGAATGTACTCATAATGGCTTACCTATTTACATTTTGGGATCTTCACCTAATACACAGGGTCTTGGGTAAAAGCTTAGACCATCTGAAAATAGGAATATTAAGAATAATGTCTACATCTAGGATCATCTAGGGACAGACAGCACATGGGTGAAAGTCTAGCAGTTGTATATTTAACCACTCCACCTCCCTGCTCTGTTTATATTTTTTGCCCAAACTCAGTCACCTGGAAAAACAACGGGACTCACATACAACTACAAGGAGACCCGCTTTTTCCCAAAAGTTTATCTTTTCACTTAGTCACCTTTGCCAGAAACAAAGCCACACCTTCACTGCCTTCCCTCATCCCTTTGTGTCCTTTCCCACAGTCCCTTCATATACCATATATTCCCATTTCTTAAAATGTTGCTGGGAAGCCTGGCCCTGACAGGTTGATTGTCCCAGCAAAGCACTGTGCATTCATCTACCTAAGGATGACATTTGGTTCAGAAGAGAAACGAACTTTAATATTTCCACCTTGAATTCTCTTAACGCACAAGAGAGGATATTTGGAGGAGCCCTGTGCAAGAAAATTTCACCCTGATTATCTTACTTCTGTAATCACTAAGTCCTTTCCTTGAACTACCCTCACATTCCTGGGAAAAACAAGAAGTGTCAAACTAAACTGTTTCTCTTTCCTTTCTTCTTTCTCCACAACCCCCTGCTCTGTGGGGAAGGAATAAAAAAAGTCCTCAGACGGAATCCCAAACCTTGGTGTATCTGCTCTCTACAACTTTATAAGCCCAGATCCTCCACAGACTGACAGTTCCTGGACAAAGAATTAAAAATCCCACATGGATTTGACCTATGTAGAATCTCACCCCACTCTGGTACACAAGCACACACACAGAGACACATATGTTTGATGGTGTTTATTTCTCCTTCACACCAATCCGATTTTATCCAAGTGTCTTGCTGTCTGCATTTTTCATCACCTGACCGGCTTTTCTTTCAATCCTGAGCATGAGAACACTGTATCTGAAGTCACTTTTTAGAAGTTCTGCTTTTTTAGGTAAAGTCTGATGCTCCGAGATATTCAACTCAAAAACTTGGAATACTCTAAAACACACAAACACACATAAAAACTCATTTTCTCTGAAAAATGTTAAAAATTGCTTTAATTATGCAAAGTCCTGCCCAGGAAAAACTAGCCCTTCCCCGTTTGTGACCTCTTCAATTTCCCCTTACCATGTGTTAGAAATTGCTCTCCGTAACATCTGCCCCACTGCCAGTGTTCTCTGTATGAGTAGAATAAGCTAAGGAGATAATTAAAAGAAAATTAAAAGACACTGATTACCAAAATGGAAAATTGATGAGAGAAAGGAATGAGACTGTACAAATATTCATAGCCTTTTGTGGAAAGGGTGAAAGGAGGAACATTTGATGAGCCAAAATTTAAGGGGGTGGAGAAATGACTGAGGGTGGGGTTGGCTGTCATGGAATTAAGTTCAGAGAAGTAAAGGATTGAGCTTTGCTTCTGTCCAAACGACTCCGGACACTGACTATAGTGCAGTGGGCTTAAGCTTCCCCAGCTATAACTTGTTTTGCAGTGCAGTTTCTCCAACGTTCCTGTTTCATCTTGATGCCCTGGGTGACCTGGTTTGTGTCATTCCCTGTCTTTCAATTTCTACACTTGTGAAATGAGTGTCCAGGTACCTAAAAACATGCATTTCAGCCCCTACTTCCTGAGCTGCTCACCTGCCCTCTCGGTTCCCTGTCCAGGCACCTGCATCCTCATGTGGTACCGCAGGGGATTGAGCCATAGGTCTTTACAGATGATCTGTTAGGGGAACCAGGACAGGACCGCTCAGGGTTCAGACACCATTCCCAAGAAGGCTGGGAACCCTCCCTGGTCATTTCTGAATTTTCGCAGTGAGGCCCTACCTCAGCGATCCTGTTAGATCCTGCAAAGTTGTGGTCAGAAAACCAGTTGAAGAAGTTAACACTGCTGTTGTGGTGCCTGCGGCTATAAGCCTCATGTTCATAATCCTGATACCACTGAACTGGAGTGGAATGAGATGCCCTGTATCCTGCAGGGAAGAAAAGTATACAGGAAGGGGTTGGAGCATGCTGACGATGATAAACCCAACACCTTCACTACCCATCCTGGGATCCACCTCCTACCGGTGACATTAATGAGATATTCCTTAATAATCACTTTATTCCGGAAGTACGGGTTGTTCCGAAAGAACAACATGATCTTGCAGCAGTGAATGGGATGCCTGATTTCCTCCACCTGTCATGACAAAGTGGAGAAGGTTAAAATTTCTCTTCAGGTCACCTACCCTTTTCTGTTTGCCTGAAAGTATTGCTTCTCTTATCCTTCCCCGCTCAACCTTCCAGCCTCAGTCTCACTAGTTCTGACCTCCAAGTCGATCATGTAGCTAAGCAAGTCTTCATCTTCATCGCTGATCATGGCCAACATCTCGGGGTGGTTCACAATCTGCCTCAGGTCAAGGAGCCTTTCCATGCTACGGAAGTAGGCGCTAGAAGCAACTGAGCATGTATAAACAGCTAGGAGAGTGTGTTGCGCAGGGGTCTCCCACACCTCACACATTGTGTCTCCTACACCTTATGCACCGTGCCCTCCCTGCCTTTCATGAGACACACTCAAGGCAATGGGTGCCTTGCATGGCCTTAAATGGGAGACTGTCCACGTTGACACAGGGAGGGGCTCCTTTCTGAGGGATGCTGAGCTCTATGTGTCCCTGATGTACTAGGGGCAAAAGTGAATCTGCTTGTATCTAAGTATGCACTTTATCAGCTCTTACTGACTAGGGTGGGAATTCATACACTTTCCTACAGCATTATTGTCAGCAAAGCCTGTCCTTCAAACACTTTTTCTACATGAGAACTCCTTTGTGCTATTCACGACACTGATCCAGAATGACTTCTAATTCTCCGCCCCAGTTAGTGTCTCTGTGCCATAAGTATTTGTATTTGCACGAGTGTGGCTGCAGCTCCGTCTTCCCTCAGTCTGTACCTTCCCCCACAACCCCCAAGTAGATGTTTTCCAGTACAGGAATGGAACACTGGTCCTTGGTGCTATCAGTTCCATTCTCTAAACAACTGAGCAACCGGCCAGAAAAGCCTGTATATTCTCATGTTGAGCTGTCCCGTGGATCGATTGCTATTACCCTTGCCCATGCTCCTACTGGTCAGTACAAAGCGAGATTCAAAAGGATACGGCTTTGGCCCAGAAGCCAGGGATGCCCTGGATGATGGCCCTTCGGTGACCGAGATGAGTCCTGCGTCTCTGCACCAGGTTCTGCCTCAAACGAGCAAAGGCCCTCCTGGCTTGGTTGTTCACGGGCTCCAACTCTAACTGAAGGGCCTCCAGTGACTACAGAGGGGATAAGGACAACATGGGGCTCCACAGAGTCTGTGTCGGGGTCTTCTATTCAAGCTTCTCCTCAGGCTCTACAAGTTGCATCAGAGTTTCCTCCCCCAGGTCTTCTTCCTGAACTTATTCCTCAAATTCCTCCTCCTCCTCTTCCCTGTCAGGCTCCTACACCAGCCTCTCACCGTCCATCACGTGCTGCGCCCACTCCCCCTTCCACTGCTCCTGCTCCTCCTTCTCCTCGTCCTGCTCAACTGCCTCCACCTCCTGAATAACATCCACCAACACAAGCACCACATCCTCCTGCTCCTCGACTTCTCTCTCCCCTTGTCCCTCTTCGGATTTCCCCTTCTCTTCCTGCTCCTCCTGCCACTCAACGACCTCCGCCACCGCCATTACATCCACAAGCACAGCACCACGTCTTCCTGCTCTTTATCCTCCTGGTCCTCGACTTTTCCTTCCTCACACGCCTCTTCCGGTTTCTCCTCTTTCCTCCTCCACAGCGACCTCCACCACCTCCACTGCCTCAAACAAAACTGGTGCCACCTCCTGCCCGGTCGCCGCCGCCTCCCTCTCTGCCAAGGCCTCGCTTTCCTGCACAGCTTCAACCCCGGTCCCGGAGGCCTCCTCGGGCGTCCCACCCAACTCTGCCAGGGTCGCACACCCCACGCCATTACTGGCCTCTGGCGGCTGCTCCCCAAGAGGCCTACCGGCCCCTCCCTCCCCAGGGCCCTTTCCCACACCTACCTTTATCCAGGGTTCGGCGGAAGCCCCTTCCTCCCGGGAGCCCGCCTCACTCGCCATGCTGCCCTGGTCCTCAGCAGGCTCAGCTGCGCCGGTACGCAAGGTCGAAAGCCTTGAGCTGCACACCCCCAGCAGCAGCTAGAGAAGCCGAGCCGCAGGCAGCTTCCGGCTCTGAGAACTTCCGGGAGCCTCGCGGTTGGTCACGGCATTCTGCGCATGCGCAGGACTTTGGCCCGCTCAGCCGGCTTCATGGCGCCAAGGCGCCCAGCCACGCCCAGACCTCTACTGTGGGTCCACGGCCAATGGATGAAGAGGTAGTGGCTGTCACGCAGGATGGCCCCGCCTCCCGTACTCAGGCATCTGGGGCACAACTGCCCCGCCTGCGAGCCCTGGCCGTTGTCTCTAGGAAGCCCTCCAAGCTTGCCCGGTGCAGTGCACACACACAGCCGGTTTGCACTTTGTAAAGTCCAATGAGTGTTCCACTCCAAAGTCCATGCCTGCGTCTTGTGTGGCACTGAACCCAGACAACATAAAGTACTTAAGGACACGAAGTGGGAGCATTGGACAGTACTGGGTATTTCAGTTCCAGCCCACAGACAGAATGAGGTTCTCTGAGGGTCGGGCCCATGTGTTGCTCTATATGATGCTGCGCTGGATTTCATCGGGTCTAGAGGCAGAGAGCAGTACTGCAAGCCCTCCCTCAGGATTAGGAAAATTAGGGGTCTCAGAAATAGTGCACGATTGTCTCTGCAAGTATCAGACCCACTCCTCCTCAGTGCCTGGCACAATGGAGGTGATTCAGCAGAATGTCCGTCCGCCTGCATGCACACATTTATGCAGTGCCTTCCCAGAGACTGAGAGAGCAAGCCGTGGCCTCCTTTCTACCAATGGCAGATGGCCACCGGCCGTTTGTGCTTTGGAAGAAAGGAAGTCGTGCGCAGGTATGTAGGTTCCTCTCTTCGGTATGTATAGTGGGTCGGTAGGTCAAGGGTGTCGTCCAGATCTCCTACACCCTTCTTCCTCGTGATCTTTCTCTTTACTCCCCTCCCTGTTGGGTAGAGGGTACCGATCGTGGTTCCCCATGGGCTGTGTTGAGTGACTGATGTCACTGTCTTGTTTTCTAGTGTCTCGATGGAATTGTACACGGGCACCCCCTTGCTTCACAACTGTGTTTTCTGCCCTTCCTTCTTTATTCTGGTAACCTGGTTTTGCACTTTCACTTGCACAAGTAGACTCCCGGGCTACCTCTTGCAAAAGAGGCAAGGTGAAAGTGACCAGGGCAAAGAGCACATGAAGTACACAGTAAAAACTGCCTGGGACCAAGTTGTGTGAAGTCCTACCCTGTCCTTCGACCCTTTTGATGATGACAGAGTAGCACCAATTAGTACACCTGTACCACCACATCCTTCTTTCTCGATGCTGCCTGTCCTCAGACACCATGCTTGAGCCTCAAGCACTCTCTGGTCAATCAGCCTCTGAGTCCAACTTTTTCTTCACGACGCTCACATGTTCCCATGGTTTTCCCTGAACTTCCCTGGGAGTGTCCTCACACCAGCTGCTGTGTGAGCCCATGTCTTCAGTGGCTTTTATTTTCTCTAACAAACGTAGAGGAGGCCCCTGGGAGCCAACGAGCTCTGAGATGTTCTCCTTTGCTCCTGACATGCAGAAATGTAAACTGTCTAGGTAAATATCAGGAAGGGGATTTTGAGGGAAGTAGAGTCATGCAAGCTTGTCGAAGCATTAGGTCATCTGAAAGTGAGGAAAAGAGAAGGCATCCTCCCCTCCTGACCGATGGAGACTTTGCACTGCACACTCATGGACACCGCATGAGAGTGGCTGTCCCGGGAAGTGTCCATGCTCTGGGGATTGTCATTACTGGTCTCTTTTCCAGGAGCGAACATTTCTTAGTATGCCTCCTGGTCTGGGTGGAATGTGAACGCCCTCTTTGATTTCTTTGTAAGAGTCACTCCTTTTTTTTCCTAAAGTGTATGTCTTATCTGGACATTACACCACCAAAAGCAATCCGTGAAGCCTAAACACGTGAAATCAATCAACCACCTACCAGAAACATCTTGGTTCATTGAGGTATGAAAGAGTTCCCCTTTATCTCAGTGAAACAAGGTGAGATCTCCAAGTCACCCTCAGACGGGCTGCAGAATAATGGTGACCAAGATGAGAGAAAGAGCAGTAAGGGCATGTGACACAGAGTGCTATGGACATCTTGAACTGAAAATTTTGACATGCAGGCATAGAAGACGCGAGACTCATCGAACAATACACCTAGGGAGATCAGGTGACACCGTCTCACTGACACAGACACTGAGAGAGAGAGAGGTAGAGAGAGAGAGAGAAGCAGAGACTGAGGATATGAATGGACGAGTACGGGGACATCCTCACGTGCACGGTGCACTGTAAAAGAGTAACAAGAAACACCTCATCGAAGAGGACACGAGGAAAGGAATTGTTACAGAGGGAGTGAGCCAGAAAACTCACAAATTGATCAGGTCATTACCCCTGGATTGTGACGGGCTAGGGCCCATTGGAACTGGCATTGAAGAGAGGACAGCAGGGGCAAATCAAACCCATGGAACCTCACCTGGGATAACCCCCTATCATTTGGCCCTGGAAAGATCCCTAGTGAGAATGGGTTCCCCCTATGTGTAGATCTGTGCTCCGAGAAGACACTCAGCGTAGTCGTGTTCTCTGGGATGGCACCCGGGACGAAACGTTGGCACATGAGTCTAGAGACGGCTCCCTCAGACTTCCCTGTGCAGTGCACGTCATAGCCCTCCACTTGCACGCTTCATTTTAGGGCCGGGCAGAGTTTAACGGTGCCGTCACTTGTCCCTGCCGGGAGATGACCTTGGTTTAGACAGACGGCTAAGGCTTTCCCCTGCTCTTCAGAGCCTGAGTGCTTTCTTTTCTTTCTTTTATTTTGTAAATATAGAATATGGATGATTCTTGTGGCTCATTACTGAAACCTCCCTCCCTCCTACCTCTACCGCCTCCCTCCCAACAGCCTCATGTCTGTTCACTTGTCATGTCAACTTCAAGGTATTGCAATTTTTGTGTCGTTTTCCCTCCTCCACCAGTTTATTTATTTATTTATTTTTAGTTCCCACCAATAAGTGAGAACATGTGGTATTTCTCTTTCTGTGCCTGACTCGTTTCACTTAATATAATCCTCTCAAGGTCCATCCATGTTGTTGCAAATGGCACTATTTCATTCGTTTTTATAGCTGAGTAGTATTCCATTGTGTAGTTGTACCACAATTTCTGTATCCACTCATCCGATGATGGACATTTGGGCTGGTTCCAACTCTTGGCTATTGTAAAGAGTGCTGCGATGAACATTGGGGAACAGGTGTACCTTCGACTTGATGATTTCCATCCCTCTGGGTATATTCCCAGCAGTGGGATAGCTGGGCCACATGGCAGATCTATCTGCAATTGTTTGAGGAACCTCCATACCATTTTCCATAGAGGCTGCACCATTTTGCAGTCCCAGCACAATGTATCCCACCATTCTATATACTATTTTTATGAAGTGCAACTTCTTATTTAGATTCCATAGATGACTGAAATAGCGTGGCATTTGTATTTCTGTTTCTGAAATTTTACTCATAATTTCCTGCAATGTTATCCATGTTGTTGCATATGACAGGTTATTGTTTTTAATGGCTGAATAGTATTCCATTGTGAATATGTGCCATATTTTATTATTCATCTATCCATTTCTGAAAACTTACCTTGATTTAACGTCTTGGCTATCGTAAATGGTGATGCAACAAACATGAGATTGCAGATATCTTTTCAAAATACTAATTACATTTTCTTTAAATATATTCAAATTAGTCTGTTCCTTGACCATTTTGTTCTACTACTTTTAATAGTTCAAGTAAATTTCATACTATTTTATATAATAGTTGTACTTAAATTTTATTTCCACTGAAACTGTGTGTGAGCGTTTTCTTTTCTCCACATTCTCATCAACACTTATTGGCCATTTTGATAATAGCCACCCCAGCAGGAGCAAGATGATATATCATTTTGGGTTTGATGTGCATTTTCCTGATGAGTAGTGAAGCTCAACATTATTTTCATATACCTGTTTTTCTTTTGTATGTCTCCTTTTGAGAAACGTCCATTTAACTCTTATAACTATTTTTAATTCGGTGTTTGTTTTATTACTATTGAGTTGTTTTAAGGTTGTTATATACACATATTTTGGGTGTTAACCTTTATAAGATTTATAGTTTGAAATTTTATTTTTATATTCTGTAGATTGGCTCTTTACTCTTCTGATTTCCTTTGCTAGTTTAGTTTGATGTAATCCCAATTGTTTATTATAATTTTTGTTGCCTCTGCTTTTAGACGCATCCCTGAAATCATTACTCAGCCTGATGTCATGAATTTTCTTCAAGACTTTATGGCACAGCCCTGCATTGTCTTGTAATATTTTTATAGTTCATAGTCTTACACTTAAGTTTTTATCTACTTTGAGTCAGTTTTCATAGAAGGTCACCAACAGGGGTCTAATTTTTTTCTGCAGGTAGATATCCAACACATTTGACAGTACTTCTTTCCCATTGTGTGTCCTTGGCACCTTTGTCAAAAATCATATGGCTATGAATAAGTTTATTTTGAGTCTCTCCATACTGTCTCATGTTTTGTTTCCTTGTTTTGTTTTAATACTAGTCCATTTCTGTTTTGGTTACTATAGCTTTGTAGTATATTTTAAAGTAAGGTGAGGTAACCCCTCCACTTTGTTCTTTTTGTTAAAGATTGCTTTTCTTTTTCGGTTTTATTGGGGGGATTATACAAATTTTAGGACTTTTTTTTTTCTGTTTTTCTAAGAAATTTCTTTGATATTTTGATAGACATTGCATTTATGTCTACATTGCTTTGGGTAGTGTGGATTTTTGAACAATATTTAGTTTTACAATCCACAGACACAAACTATCTTTTGATTTTTGAGTCTTTCTAAATTTTCTTCATCAATGTTTTATGTTTTTTTATTGTATAGATCTATTAGCTCTTTGGTTATATCTTCCTAGCCTTTTTGTACCACTATAAATATAGTTGTGTTCTTGTCCTTGTTTTTCCAGATAGTTAACTAGAGTATAAAGATGTTACTATGTCGTGTATGTTAGTTTTGTGTGCTCCAATTTTACTAACTTTATTTATTATATCTCACAGTTCAGGGGTGCAGTATTTAAGATTTTTATATGTAAGACAGTATTATCTGGAATGAGAAAAAGTTTAACTTTTTTTTTTTTTTTAAGTTTGGATGCCTTTAATTTCTTCTTCTTTGCTAATTGTTCTGGCTATCCAGGAAAATGTTGAATAGCATTTTTGTCTTGCTTTATATCTAAGTAAAGTAACTTTAACTTTTCTTTACTCAGAGTGATATTATTTGTGACTTTGTCATATATGGCTTTAATTATACGAAAGCACATTTCTCCTACATCTAATTTGTTTGTAGTTTTTAATCATAAAAATTGTTTAATTTTATCACAAGATTTTTTTGGCACCTATCAAAATAATTATAGTTTTGTGTTTTAATTCTGATAATGTGATGAATCATGTTTATTGATTTGCATGTGTTTAATCATCTTTGCATCCCTGGGATAAATTCCAGTTGATCACATTAAATAATCTTTTTAATGTTCTGTTGAATCTAATTAGCTAACATGCTAACATCTTGTTGATAGTTTTTGCCTCTACATTCATTAGGTTAGGTAATTAGTGTGTAATTTTAGTTGTTTTTGTTGTTGTTTTGTCCTTGTATGGCTTTGTTATCAGAATAATTCTAGCATTATAGAATGATTTTAAAGTACTTCTTCCTTCTCAATTTGAAAAAAAAAAAGTGAGAAGAACTGGCATTTTACGTTTTTAAATTTTTGGTAAATTTCAGCAGTTGAGCTGTCAGAGACCCTGGGCTTTTTAACTTTATTTTATTTTTTGTTGTTTATGTTCATATTTTTTTCGCTATTGAAATATAACTGATTACACATATTTGTGGGAAACAGATTGATATCAGTACCTATGTACCTATGTGATGATCAAATCAGGATAACTAGTACATTCATCATTCTTTGTGACCCTTTTCCACTTTCTCACTAATCTTTCTCCCACTCCCACATTTCCACCCCTAGTAACCACAGTTATGTTCTCTCCTTTTGAAAGTTCTTTATTGTGATTGTTGTATTTTTACTACTTATTTATTTATTTGTTTTTTAGATCCCATTCATGAGTGAGGACATGTGGTATTTCTCTTTCTGGTGCCTGGATTATTTCACTTAGCATAAATTTCACTAAGAGTGAAGAGATCCTTGTGAAATGTGGAAGGAAGAAATGGAACCACAGAAAGAAGAACAGGGCATCCAGCCTCAGCCACACTGCAGTATTCTGGCCTTGAGCCAGGTAGAGAGAAGGTAAGCTGGAAAAGACCTCAACAATTCCCAGGACAACCACAAATGCCAGTGATCGCCTACTTGGGGTAGTCTCCAAATAGTTTTGGATCTGAACTCATTCAGCACTTGCTCTCTACTTCCCAGGTGGGCAGACAGACATGCTGAGAGGGAAATGCACTAAAGTGGAGTGGTTCTGCACATTTGTGGCCAGCCTTGCATAGCCTGCAGCAGCTGAATCAAGAAGTGACCCATGGCCCATAGCTGAACTAGTAGCAGCCATGGCTCTCACTATGACCCTCCACATGGTCACATGAGTGACACCAGCAGGTCCGTGATCCTAGGTACATGGTAGCTGGACCCCTGTGCTGGGTTGAGTGTGCCTGAGTCTCTTTGTCTGGAGACACTGTTTACATTCTATAGTTCTCAGGTGTTAGCAGGACCAAGGCATAAGCTGCATGCAGCCTAGGGCAGACAGAAAAACTTAGACCCTAGAGACTGAAATCACTCAGTACTCCTCCACCCAAGGTGAGCAGGCAGACTGACTGAGCAGAAAGTCTGCTGGAATTCAGCAGGTCCCCACATTCACAGTCTGCCTTGTGTGACCCATGGGGACTCAGGCCATGGGTGCCCACATGGCCAATGGATAACTTAGCAAAAGCCTCACTGTAGAGGATTCTTAAAGCAAATGTACTTCACAGGGCCTGGTTTTTCAAAGCCTTGCAGTTTCCAATATTGACCTTGAAGAGGACTGGAAATTTTCCTCAGGCTACAAAGTCTCCATTGTAAGATAAAGATTTGTGGCACAGCAAGGTTGCTGGCTCAAGGACAGACCAGTTACTGATTGTTATGTAAAGATACTGAGAAATTGCTGTAAGAAGGTATGTTTGCTAAGATCAAGCTTTTGTTGATAGGGCCACTTATTTGCCTTACTGGGATGTCATCTGATTTGTTTCACTGAAAGTTACCAGCCTACATATATTGTTAAACTATAACCCCACCTATGTTCTCTTCCTGTAAATTCCTGGTCTGGAAAATAAATGCAGGAAGAGAACCCCAATTTGGGGTTAATTTCCCCAGGAAGGGATGCCTCTCGCTTGAGCGTCCTGGGAAGATTAACCACTTTGTGGTCTCTCACGGGTCAGAAGGGATGGGCTTTGAGTAATCCTTTGCATCCAGGGGAAGTAGGGTGACAAATCCATGGGGGACACCTCACTTCCCTCCAGGGCCATCCACATACTTACATGGCTACTGGAATCCCAGCCATTTGGACCCTAGACCCCTGAACTATAAGGGGCAAGTTTGGATCCCTTCATCTGGAGGAGCTTCCTGCATTCCACAGTGCTCACATAGGCACCAGCAAGGTCAGGACACAGGCAGCTTGGAGCCTAGGACAGACAGAGTAACCTAAACCCCAGCCTCTGAACTCACTCAACACCCTTCTCCCCAGGCAAGAAGGCAGACTGGCTGAGCAGAAAATCCTCTGGAGTGTAGCAGATCCCCACAATCACTGTCTGCCTGGCGTGGCCCATGCAGGCTGAGCCCATGGGTGCCTGCACAGCCCACAGTTAACATGACAGAATTCCTGCCTCCCCTGCAACACGACACATGGTAGCATAGGTGCTGGTAGGGCCCAAATCCCAGCTAACTGGAGCCTAGACTCCTATGCTGGACCCAGAGAATCTGAATCCCTTTGCCTAAAGGCACTGACTGCATTCTGCAATGTTCATTCAGATGCAGGTGGGACCAAGGTGCAGGCTGTCTGGAGACTAGGACAGATGGAAGGACTGAGACACAACATCTGAACATAGGCAGCACTCACTCCCCAAGTCAGGCCTCGATAGTTCTGCTAGGCTCAGGTGAAAGCTTGTTGGCTCACATTGGTCTCAACAGTTATTGAATAGCAGCTTTCTGTTTTTACAGCATTCCTCCAGACAGGTGCTGGAGGAATCATTCACATAGGCATAGTTCCGGCTCAGCTGAGCCTGTGGCCCTCTACAGACCTACCAGGAACTGCTACAAAAGTATACATCTATGCACTGACTGACAGCAGATCATGAATCCCAACAAGAAACCCACCTCAGCCAGACACTGCTGAATGACCCTCCACCTAGGTGACAAAGACATCCACTGAAAACTCAGATTGAATACAGTTGAAGAAGTTACCTGAAGGCTGCACTACCACTCACCCAGATCCAAAATTAAAACGTTCAACCCAACAGACAATATCGAGTATTTCTGAAGGAAAGTCTCTGCATAAAAAGCCATGCCTAGAATTAAATGCAGTGACTATGCCACCAGATGCCTAAATGTCAATGCAGAGATATGAGACACAAGAACAAACAGGGAAGCTTGACTCCTCTAAAAGAAGACTGTAATTCTCTAGTACCAGACCACAAACAACAGGAAGTTAATGATTTGCCTGAGTGGGAATTCCAAAGGGCAATACTAAGGAAATTCAAAATGATGGATGAAAAAAATAGAAACCACAATTAATTCAAGAAGAAATTTGAGGACATGTATAAGAAGTTCAACAAAGAGATTCAAGTGATTATTTTTTTTTTAAATCAAGCAGAAGGGGAAACTGAGAGGATAAACAGCAGGAAAGAAAAAGTGGAAGAAGGAATCTCCAAACTAGAAGTCAGGCTTTTTGAATTAATACGTTTGGGAAAGAAAGAAAAAGAGAAGAAAAGAAAAAGGAATTTTGAAAAAGACATTCCCTACAAATAGAAACTGAAAATGAGCAGGAGTTGCCATACTTAGATAACATAGATTAAAAACCAAGAACCATAAAAAGAAAAAAAAGACAAGGGTAGTATATAATATATAATATTAATATATAAAAGAATCAATGCAGCGAGAAGATATAACAATCATAAATATATATAAATACAACATAAGAGCACACAGATATATAAAACGATTTTATTGGATATAAGGGGAGAAATTGACCCCAACCCAGTAATAGCAGGGACATTAGTATGCCACTTTTCACTGTGTGATGGAGATGCAAAGATTGGTCAGAGCCCAAATATTAAGAGCATTGAGAAGCCCAAAGGGATTGCACTGAGAAAACTCCCTCAAGAAGGGAGTAACAAGGCACAGCCACATCAATATTTGCTTCAGCTTTTATTGTAAAGACAAGGAAATACAAGAGAAAAAACAAATTAATCAGTCATTTAACAAAAGAATGAAAAGAAATTGGGTATGGGGAAATTTCTGGAAAACATCTTGAGAAAAAAGGAAAGGGAGTAAAGCTGGACAAGAAATGACCTTAATCAATGACTTTCTTATCTAATCTAGCAGAAACTATTTACTATTTTCAGCACATGCTGTTTTCAGGGCTTAGGTTCTGCATAACTGCATTTAGGATTTTTGCCTTTTGTGCACTCCCTGTTCTTTGTCAAGCCTATGTGCTCCCACATATCCCCCTTTTTTTGTTTAAGCAAAATCTAAATCAACAGGGTGTCTGAAGTAGGTTCAGGAAGTGAGTAATATGGAATCTTTTGAAGTACAGTCAGCATGGCTTCTGCATGGAGAGTTCTTTGGAGAAAGGTGCATAGTGCCTTCAGCACTTAAAGAAAACACAGTAAAAATAATGTACCAATACCAGCAATAATCTATATTCTCACATTGAGTCCTGAAAACCAATTAGCAGGCTAAAGCCAATGATCAAAAACATTTAACTGATTGATGGTTGCATTTTGTGTTTCCTCTTGAAGTTGAAGGATCTTCTTCTGGAGCTTATATTTAAGATTATCTCTACTCAAATCAGAGTGAAAAGCTCCATGTAATAACCATTGTACATCCTCCCAAAATGTAGAATTATCAAAAAGAACAGGAGTGATACATATCTGTCAATATCCAGCATCACAGTTAAGTTGACTTTGTGTCCAAAGTGCTTGCTGATGTGCACCTAACCAAGATACAGTGGCTTCTAAGGCACTTAGTCTTTGTAAAATATCTTGGGCAATTTTTGTTTGAGTTAAATGTTCAGAAGTTAAATTTTTAAAAGAACCATTTGTTTTTTGAGCTGTCTGAATTAAATGAGGCAATGCAACCACAGTTGTCACAGCTGTAGGTGCAATTATTGAGGAAATAAGAATGCCCCAAAATCTCTTATGGTGAACTCATTCTAGAGCAGAAATTATTTGCTCCAGGGCAGAATTCCCCATCCATTTATGAGTAAGTTTAATTGGTAACCAGGCTTCTGCTCTTTGTTTTAACACAAAGACATGAGTACTATTAAGGGCAGAGATATTAGAATGTGCGTTGCCAGGAGTAAACCATGTTTTATTGGAAGGAAAGGCGATGTTAAAACCTTGAGTATGGAAACCTGTAGAAGTAAAATTAGTTATAGTAACATTAGGTTCCTGAGAGGTGATAGTAAATATGTATGATCAGGATGTGCATATCGTAAGAGAGTCACTGGTGTCATTTGGCTATCCATGTAATTTCTCATTTCTTTGAAATTCCCCTTGTCAGATAGTATGAGGGAAAAATGGAGTAGCTAAACACCAAGTAGACTTTTTTTAAAAAATGGAAGTATAATATTAATTACAGCAAAGCCTCAGAAGAGGACCTGCCAACCCAGGATTCCATTGAGATGACTGACCAGAATAATTAAAAAGAAGAGTATAATTCCAGGTGGTATTAGAATCCAGTACCAACAAATCACATGGACCCCAATTTTCTAAAGTCCAATTATTACACAATGTGTTTTCTGTAAAATTGGTACAGTGGAAAGAAATCCAATTAAAGTCTTGAACATCTCTAATAGACCTCCCAGGATGAGAACAATCAGGAATATTGGGTTTAGAATGCTTGTCTCCCCATTTAGAATTTCCACCAACTCCTGCAGTTTGAATAAATATTTGATGTTTTGCAGGTATAATATGATTAAAAGCTGTAAAAATGTGGTTCATATACCATTGTGGTCAAAAGGGAATGCAAAAGTTGCTAGCAATAAAATTAGTCACTATACATAAAGGCAATTCCTCAGCAAGGAAACACCAATTATGAAAAAGTTTGTGCCATCCATTATGATAACCCTTCATACAGCCATTTTTTCAGCAATCTTGTGAGGGGGAAGCCAGTCACCTCCAGAGTAAGCAGTATCATTAGATAACAGAAGAGTCTCTGCATCACCCCAAGTAAGCAAATCAAAAACAGGAGGATTCAAAACATGGGTCCAAAAGATATTATTGGTTACAGAAGCCTGAATAAAAAGGGAAAGCCCATATATCTTGAACAGGCATGCTACCTTTGGACCTTTGCAATTGATAGTTTTGTGAGCAAGCATGGCTACAAACAGGTTTTCTAGCATCTTTGGAGTCTGAGTGGTTTCTAGAGTGCTCTCCATCTGTGTGGTAAGCTTCTTTAAATCACTCCAAGGTGGACCAGAGGACAGCATTGTAGAGGTCAATCTTCCATTTCTTGTTCATCATTCCTGGGGGTGGTTATACAGTAGGATTCTGCAGTTCTGGAATTGGATTTATTCCCACATGGTGACACATGATATGGTGAATGGCCTTTGCTGCCATTGAAAGGAGGCCTACAGGAGAAAGAACAGAAGCATATCTTCTTCCCCATGTCTAACCATTTTGGCCTTTGTAAAGGATGTCAATACAAAATGAATGGTTTAGGCCTATCAGGAGGGGATGTGAAATGTTGATCCACCACTGTTAAATTTTGGGAACGACCATTTAAAATTTTTAGGGTAAATGATCTCTCATTAATGGTTCTTGGGGGATCCAACATCCTTCTGTGTTATCCCTTTTTTGTTTATTTAGTTGTGATTTGAGGAGACCATTAGCCCTTTCCACTATTGCTTGACCAGTGGGGTTATTTGGGATTCCCATAACATGTTTAATATTCCATGTATCACAAAATATTTGAAGGCCTTTGGAAGTATATGCAGGTCCATTGTCAGTTTTAATTTGAATTGGAATCCCCATAGTAGCAATAGCAGAGAGAAGATGTTTTCTAACGTTTTATTGTTTCCCCTTTCTGTGCTCAACAGTAACATGTAGATATTTAAGATGCCCAAAAGGGTCATAATGAGTGACATCTATTTGCCATATTTCATCTCCTTTTAGTCTACGGGGATTTATGCTTCCAGGGGAGGTCATTTAGAATATCTTTGGCGAAGCTCCATTGGCGCAATCGGTTAGTGCGCGGTACTTATAGAATATCTTTGGCAGTTAGATAGGCTCAAATAATTTATTGGTTTTGTTTATAGGGTGTTTAAGAGAATGAGCTAATGCTCCAGCCCCTCGATGAAAGAAGTGATGAGAAGCAATGGCCATTTGAAGGGTGATAATATGCATAACTAGTTTATCAGCTCAATTATTACCTTCTGTAATCAAACCTGGCAATCCTGAGTAAGATCTGATGTGACTTACAAAAAATGAGATGGTCCTGTTTTGAATTAATTTTTTCAATTGTCTAAACATTTCAAAAAGAGCAGGGTCATTTCCATTATGAATCAATGCATCTTGAATAACTTGTAAAGTACCTTCTACATAAGCAGAGTGAGCCACAACTTTTAATACCTAATGAGGGAAACTGTAAGGCTGCAATAGCAGCTGCTAGTTCAGCTAGCTGTGTGGAGCAATGGTGAAGAGTTAGAAAAGGTTTCCATGAACCCTGTTCTTCTCAAGTAACAGATCCTTTGCTGGACTTTCCAGACCCATCTAAACAAAGAGTTAAAACATCTGGATTTAACTGATCCTTGATAGCCAAAGATAGTGATTGAGGGTGAAAAGCTCTTTGGGTAATGATGAACCTAAGTATTTCCAAGGTTCTGTTTTTTCAGTTTTTTCAGGTGCTATCTGTAGGCCTACTTTATAGCTATGATGTAGAAAATGTAAATAAATTTGAGACCCTGGAGGTGAGCCCGCTGGAAGTGGCTGGCAGCAGCACCAGTCGGTGGAACCGCATGACTCCACGTGCCCCATCACCTCGCAGCCAGGTCAGATGCATAACTATATGAAAAAAAGTGTGGATTATTCCCTTGTAGAACAGAAACTGAAACCACTTCTCTTAACATAAATACATGTAACAACTCTTAAAATTCTCAATATTGACCATATCTTCTGGGATGTGAATTATCCTTAATAAAATACAGTTAACTTATATTTAAACCAAATTATGTTTTACAACTTGCTTAGTTTATCTCTCCTATGTGACAAATAGCAGTCTCTTCTCTCTTGCTCCTTTATGACATATTAATATAACATTCTAATATGTACAAGCTCATAAGGGAATTTCATCTTTTCAACCTTATCACATTCAATTTATTGTTTAATTTTTAAAAATTTCCGATGCTTCTTTAGAACCCACAATTAACTTCACTACATTTTGGGAGAAAATGGTAACAAAAATAACAACCTCCTCAATTGTGAATAGCACAAATTTCCTAGAAGTTAAATTGATGTGACGATGTTGCCAGGCTGACACAAAAACTACAAAGCAGAGTCTTTGCTTGCTCTGGAGCATAATCTATGTAGGTGTAGTGTAGCTCCACTTATACCCAAATATGTTCTTCTACTCACCCCCAGAAAACTTAGTCACTTTGGCCTTATTTAAATTTATCTGCATATGCTTTAAAAATAAATTTCAGAGCTTGAATATAACTTTGTTTGAAGAAACAAATGGATATGATGTTAAAATCAGGTTTTCTTGATGTACATATGCTTTTAAGCCTAAATAGAAACTTACCAAAAATATTCTTATAAATTTTGTAAAATATTAGGATCCCACAACACAGTGAATTAAAAAATAATAAATAAACACAAATTCTATGCTATATTTTAAACAAAAGTAGATCAAAGCAAATGAGAATACGTCTAGGTGTGTTGGTTAGATGTAACTTCTAAAGTCGAATATACAAACTAGAATGCGTTAGAAGACAGTTACAGGGAAAATGAGATGACTCCAAATAAGGTGAATTTATGCATTCATTTGTTTATATACTTTTCCTCTCTTTCATCCCACAATTGTTTTGAGGTAGCTTATCCAGATACATTAAGAGGCAGAAATTCAGATACAATAAAGCATTGAGATCAAGAAGAAAACAAAAACACGTAATAGTTATGTAGTAATGCAAGTTTTAAAGACTGTTTATGGTGGTGTGGATACATGGTCTTTAGAGTTCTAGAGTTTCCTGGCATCCATTTAGAAAATATGGTTGTTAATTTCATTCACATCCAAAATAAATAAATAAATAAATAAATAAAAAGAAAGAAAGAAAGGAAGGAAGAAAGGAGAAATGCATACAAAAGACTTAGGTTCTTCCTGGCACTAGGCTTAAAAGAAATGACTCACATGGCTCTTTATAGTGGGAACACTGAGCAATGAAGAATCAGCATCCTCAACAGCATCTCAGCAATACATAAAATAACAAGGTCCTTATGCCACTTATGTAAGTGCCCTACGGCATGAAGCTCAGGACAAAACATTCCATGAAAATAATTCCTCCAAGAGCCACATCGCTGTTATATAAATGCAGTGTTTTCTGCACTTTTAGTTTGGTTCAGAGACAAAACCTAGGGAAACATGGGTGACTTGAGAGAGTCACTGGGGATGTTGAGGAAGCTTTGGCTGTGGGGATAGCAGGGCAAGGGTGCTAGCTGTACAGCAGAGTCTTAACTGAGAAGTTTGGAGGAGGCAGCCTGGGTTTAATTTCATTCCATCTATGCCACTTCCTGATGGTGTAACTTGAGCAAATGCTTGAAACGCTCTGTGCTTGTTTGCTTCTTCATAAAATAGAGATGATGATCATATTCTACTTTATATAATTGTCATGAGGATAAGATTAGTACATACATGTAACGTCCCAAGAAAAGGGTCTGGCACTGTCAAATGTGCGATAAACGTTAGCTTTTACTTATATCTTCAAATACGAGAAAGGTTAGTTTGTGGAAGAGGATATAGGCTTGATCTGCTTGACTCTAAGCAGTGAAAATAGGATAAACACAGTCCTCATCCATGGACTTGATATTTTTAAATTCTCCTACTTGCTAAAATTTATGCATAACTGAAAAGCAATTATGGAGGGGCTGTTTTGGTCATTTGTGGACATATGCAGAACAAGGAAAAATCTGAATCACCCAGTGTGCCTGTTCCCAGCTGAGGTTAATAAAGCTACCTCTCAGACTGTAAATAAGTGTCCTATTCATACGTTCTCCTTACTACCACATTTTTCACATTTTTGTGTTTTTTGATGTTAATTTTGTTCTTTAAAATGACCCTCAAGCATAGTTTGGAAGTGCTGTCTGCTGTCCCTAAATGCAAGAATGCTGTGATGTGCCTTTGGAAAGAAGAGCTCTGGGAAGAAGAAAAAAATAATAAAAGGAAGATGCTAGGACTGCAGAGACTGAGCGGCTGCTTCCAGAGTGGGTGGGTCCTTAACTGTGATGTTGAAACAAAATGACCGTTTATCCCTGATTATAGAGAGAGGAAGCCAGCAAGATTCACATTTCAGGCATAAATCTTATAGCTCTGAGAAAAATTAAGACAGTTATAAAAGATAAGTATGGTTTCATCATAATACAAATGCTGAGGAATGACAAAACATTAAAGAATAATGCTTGGTTTTTATTAAATTTTAATTTAAAGTTTGGCCAAAACTATAGCTATGTTTTTCTTGTTTTGTTGTTGTTAGAGCTCAACTAAGTTTTGAAGTCTTTGTGGTTAAAATTATGTTGTGCGAAGTGGGGTGTGCCTCATCGTACATGCAATGTTTACAACATGACAGACTCAAAATTAACATGGTCTTAATCAATGAGTTTTTACTTTGCACAATCCTTTTATACTTGGGGTAGTCCTAAAGCCAAATAAAGTTTATTGAGCTTGCTATAAAACACTTTCTTGTAAACCCAGCACTGGTTTTGTTGAGAAAGAAGAATTATCACAGTATTGTAGTTCCACAACTGGTTATAGGCCTCATTCCCAGTTTAGAGCTTAAACAGCGTATGCCCACAGATGAGGAGGGAGGGGCTCAGCCTTCTAATACTACTTTCTCTACATGTCTATTGAGACAGCTTTTGTAGAATATGCTCAAATAATTTCATAACTCAGTTTCTATGCAATTGAAAGATTATTTCTCCAGAGTGGCCAGCAGTGCCTTTCCCTGAAATGGAATGTGAAAAATGTGTAATTGAGGATCCAGGGTAGAAAAGGAACCTTTTTCTCTGCGTGTGCATTTTCTACAGTGCAATGAAAATGTGTACACCCATTGTTTCCAGCTATTTCTCGAAAATGGATTCTTTTTCTCTACTGCTTCACTTTTAACAGTTACATATTGCTAATACCTTGGTGGAAACCAGTTTAGTTCACCTTTGCATCAAGTCTAATTACTTTTTTTAAAATATGGAATATTCACTGAAGTTAGAAAACAGAATAATAAAATATACAACTTTTATTATCACCTCCCAGCTTTGGATGTAGACACTGTCGATCTCTTACAACCTACTCTGTGGCTTCCCTATTCTATCCCATTTTTCACCTTCAGACTCCATCACTATTCTGAGTTTGTGGCTGACCATATCCTTCATTCCTTTTTAATTTAAATGATTTTGTCACTTTGTGTATTTATAGACAACTTATATACTGTAAGATTTTATTTGCTTTATTGCTGATAACTCACGTTTGTGCTCAAATATATGTTTCTAATATTGTGTGTTGTTGCAGATAGCTATAATTCATTTATTTTCATTCAATAAATTCATAAAAGTTTATGTACCACAATTTGTTTATCTACTGTCTTATTCAAGGACATGACATGTAAGTCGTTTCCTGCTTTAGCTATTACAGCATCTAAGTACCTGTATCCTGGCATGTTTGTTTCAGAGCAGAATCACTGAGTTGTGGAAAGTGCACGTGCTCATCTCTTCAAGGCAATAGCAAATTATCCTTCAGCGTGGTGGTACAACAAACATTCCCGCCAGCTGTATAAAAGAGTTCCATTGATACACATGCACACCAGCAATTGGAATCATCAGATATCTTAATGTTTGCCAATCTATCAGGTATAAGTGGAAATAGTGACTAATTACAGTTTAAAATTGTACAACTCTGATAATTATCAAGGATGAGCAATTTTTCTGTGTTTATGTTCCTTATTGTTTCTGAGAGAAAGTGATCCTAAATGCTGGGTACAGATCAATCTTCATTAAAGGAAAAGAATCTGCCAGGCTGCACTCAAAATGGGGAGCAGCGCTGGCGTCGGCGTGGGAGGGCTTATATAGGCTGTAAGTAAGGCTGATGTAATCAGGGAGAGGTTTGGTGCTGGTGTGGAAAATAAGTTTCTATTTCTCAGAAACCACAAGGTTTCTCATAAGGGAAAAGCTGGTGACCATTTTGTGCTCAGTGTGCTAGTCATGTCCAAGATCCATTAGTTTACTCCTCAGCAAAATGCATATTCATGATTTTTTTAAAAAATGGACTTTATATTTTGGAGCATTTTTAGGTTTACAGTAAAATTGAGTAGAAGGTACAGAGATTTCCCATATGCCTTCTCTCCACACATATGCAGAGCCTCTCCCACTATCATTCCACCTGTTCACGACCTTTGTAAACTTCTCTAGTGATTCGTATCTGTCCTTCCAGAAAAGTCATCTATTTCCTAGTTTTTGGCTTGTCTTTTAACTCTTTTATGATGTCTTTTGAGGAACAGAAGATCTTAATTTAAATGTGTAGCCTATCAATTCTTTCTTTTATGGTTATCACTTTTCTGTTTTGTTTGCAAACCCCTATTCTACCCCAAGGCCATAAAAAAATATCTTCCTATACATTCGTTCAAAAGTTTTTCTAGTTTTGCCTTTCATATTTGAGGCTTTAATTCACCTGGAGTGAGTTATTGTGTCTAATAAAGTAAGGCTCTAATAGCATGCTTTTTCATAGCAATAATATAGTTCAAGATTAATCAGTATCTCAAATTATTTCTCTCAAAATAGAAAGGCTGTAATAAACTTTAATTCTTGTCATTTGTTTCTTATATACATCCTTAATATTATCCATTATTTTAGTTCTGTTTTTATTTTCAAACTCTATAAATTTGGCAATATTTTCATGCAGATAATGTTTCATTTGTTTATGTGCATGCTTTTTAATTTCTTTGTTTTCCATTCTTATATCTCAAAGCTTACTTTAATAGAAATTTTTCTTTTTCCTGAAATTATCTAGGACATTGTAGGCTATTTGAAAGTATTTGTTTTCACTGTGAATTCATCATCTCCTGTGCCCAATCTAATCTGTTGGCTTTCTATTGATAATTCTGTTTTATTTTTATATTATGTTATGTTGAATCATAAAACGTGCCTTTAATAACTTTTTGCCATGCCTCATTTGTTACATAGTCTTGGGTAGTGTTCTGTCCTGAATATTTAATGTTTTAAGATGTGACTCCAGTTTTCATCAAGCCCATGGGCTTAAGATTTTATGAGTAACTTTTGTTACTATGCATAACTGTCAGCTGTCTTGAGTAGGGACATAGATAACAATTGTGTTTTAGAAATAAGTGTGGGTAACTTCAGTTTTGGAAAATAGGGAGTTTCCCTATGGAAGTGATGAATAGGTAAATGTAAAGTACAGAACAGAGTCTAAGAATAGATCAATAGGAAGAACAACCAGATTATGACCCAAGTTGAAGTATTTAAACAAAGGCACTTCAGTTCCTAAGCTAAAACAAATGAAAAAAAATCACTTTGGTTGCATACAGTGAGAATGTGCTAAAAGTTATAATGCTTGTACTTGTAAGGGTAGGGTGAATTGCAGAGAGGGGAATTTGGGGTAAGGCATCAAATTTTTATTTTTTTATCTAGGATTTTGAAAAGTTGCATTGTTTCTACTAATACTAAGATAGAGCATTGTGAACTCTATGAGTTTGGTTTTAAAACGTGAGATCTGTCACTTTAAATAGAACCCAGTACTGGAGAATCATCAGTAGTTCCATCATCAGAAACAGTATAAAACCACTAACCAAGACAGCTCTGAAGCTGTGGGGTGGGAGGTACCAAATTAGCTGGGAATTCTTATACCAGCTACTGAGTGCAGAGCCATCAGGGCAGTAAGAATATACTGGGGTAAACAAAAAGAAAAGAAAAAAAAATCGCATGCTTAATCAGGAGCAAATGGACACAGGTGTAAGACGGATCTGGTAGCTAATACCAGGTAGCAAAAAAGAAAGAGCTGGAGAAGATAAATGCCATGCCCTAAATGTAGGCCAATGCTGGTAGTCAAACAATTAAAATGAGTAAGATTTGGATATATAACCATAGACACAGATACTCAAATAAAGGCACAAGGTACTGAACTGAGTGGAAGTCATAGAAATATTGAGGTGTATACATACAAAATTCCAGATGAATTCGGCTTGATGGATAGGTACTATGTTTTGTCTGCCTTTTTGTCCCTGATTGCAGATGTTTTTGTCCCTGGACTTCAAGATTTTAATACTTTCGACTTGTGCGAGAGTACACAAGATTGTACTTTAAAAACGGTAAATGCCCTGCACATCACAGGTGCTTAATAAATGTTTATTTAAATGTTTATATAATTTAATTTGGTTCTATTACAGTGCTCAACTGAATTTCACACTGTAATATAACCAAATGAGGAATATGTGTTATTGATTAATAGATTAAAGTGAAGGAAGTATAAAAGGAAGAAAGGGGTAAAGGGAGAGGGAGAAAGATCATGGAAGGAGGAAAGAAAGGGAGTAAATGAATTATTTTCTACATCTTGAGTCACAATATTATTCAAAAAGTTTTTTGATATTTTAAAAAATTGGGGGGGATAGAAAGTAGAAGAGTATACAGAAGGATCTCATGACAAGAATGATTTTTAATTTCCAATTGGAATATATCTGTAGAATAAAAGGTGAGCATATAGCAGGGGCAGGGGAGTTTAAACACCAGTGAGGTACATAGATAAGCATCTTGTGTGTAATTGGCTCTTCATAGCTTATGTGAAGCAGGTTCACTGTGCATTGGTTACCAACATATCTGAGTCTTGTGAGACAGAACACCCATGCATATAACAAGCTGTATAAAGCAGATTTATTACATAAATATTGGTAGCAAGGGACAACCAAAGCCTAGGATTCATTGACAGCTGATCCCTAAATGTTCAGTAAAGCTGCCTGGAATAGATAAAGTCTTATCTGTGTGTGTCCCACTTGTACTGCAGCTGAGGGACCCCAGAAAGCAGACCATCACTGGTTTTATAACCTGGGATCTCAGGAAACACTGGGCTAAAGTGTTGAAAGAAATTCTGTTTTGAGAGGAGTTGGGAATAGAGCCCAGGTTGCTGAAGTCAGTTCCTCCCTATCGTAGGATGCTGCATTCCCAGCACCCTATACAGACATTCTTGAGAACTACAAGGAAGGAAGAAAGAGAAGTGGGTTGGTCCAAGGCCACCCGGAGAAATCTCCTGCACCTCCTGGTATAAACTCAAAATTGCCTTTAAGAGTGAAAAATAAAATCATCATGAGACTAGAAGATAAGATTGAAGACTATTTTTTTTTTTTTTGGAATCACTGAAATGGGAAGGACTATGACCCCAAATTCAAAAACCATAAAGGAATACATTAATGTAGTTTAACTACATACAGTATAAATTCAAAATCTCACCAAGGAAGTAGCTAGGAGTAAAGCAGCAGATCTAAAGAAGAGGATGAGTTGGTAAAGGGAAATAGATCAACTACATTGTATATTGATCAAGTAAAATAAAAAAAAAATTAAAGTTAAATTTTTTCTAAAAAATAAAAGAATAATAGCAAAATAAAATAAAGAAGAGGACCTAAGAGAAAAACAGGGCGTAGTGACCAGAGACCAGGGAAACATGGATGACTCAGCAGATATCAATGTGGTGAGATAATATGGAGCAAGCACCAGGTGGAAGATTGTGTTTTCTTCTAGATGAGAGTGTGATGAAAAATGACATGCCCACAAAGACATGGCAGTATGTTAGCCTCCTAGAACTTAGTCTTATAGCTTGGATCTGAGGAAAAAGAAAATACCTAAATTGATCAATTTATCCTGTTTTAACTGAGTTAGCCTGAAGTGATTAAATTTTCACTCTCAGGCCAAATGGAACTCGAAAAATAAATTAGATTCAGTTTTTAATTTTTTTTAACATAAAAATTTCTTTATAGTAAATAGCACCAAAAATAAAGTTCCAACATTTCTTGAAAAAGATTATTTAATTTTACGACAAAAAATTAAAACTTTTGTAAATATATCATCAATAAAGTCAAAAATATGAACAAAACATTTAGAAAAAGTATTTGGAATGTATATCACAAACAATAACTAATCTTAATATTTAAAGAGCTACTAAAAATCAGTAAGAATAAAGGCATACGATCCAAAAGAGTATGAGTAAAGACTAATCATGAAAAAAACCCAAAAATTTATCAAGTATTATTATATAAATCACATTCTAATGCCAAAATCTGGCAACACAGTTTGTTGATAAATCTGTGGGGAAACATGTGCTCTTAGATATTACTAATGGAAGTAAAATAGATTTTTACAAGCATTGGGGCAATTAGGCAATATCTATCAAAATTACAAATGCATAATAATATGAACCAGCAGAACATCCTATACATTTATTTGCATTTGTGTATAATGAATGCTTACTATATTTTATAATGCAGCATTGTTTTTAATAGTAAATGATTGGAATTGATTCTATATTCATAAATGAGGGACCAATTAAATAGATTAAGAAAAATCAATATGTAAAAAAATTAAGAAACATTTTAAGTAGTAATATGGGAAGATTTCTTAAGTGAAAACTTTACTCACAAGGTATGAATAGGTATTTTAAAATTTTTGAACGTGTAAATTTATCACCTATTTAAATGAATTCTTAAAATGAGAGAAATTACTATATATAAGCATGCAAATAAAACAAAAACTGATTTGAGTGTTTTCTTATTTGAGGAGCAGTGAAAGGAAAAATTCAAAATTTGACAGTACACAGTGTTGACAAGACTCTGGAAAAATAGGAAATCTTGTACGTAGCTGGTCTGCCAATCCTGCAGCTTTATCTCAACCTGCTTAACTTTTCTCTTAACAGAGATTGTCTCCCACTATAATAGATGAAAATTCCAGCTACTTGCTGTTTCAGACAAACTTACAGCTAGCATATGAGCATGCAAACTAGTACAGACAAACAGGACCTGACAGGATATTTGGGATTTGCTTTTTTCCATTCTAATAGAAAGCATCACACAGAAGGAGAGCACTCTCCTCTCTGCAGGAGTTTTTTACTGTAGCAACGATCTTGTAGTATACAGGGACAAGCTACAAATGACTTGCTTTCAGATAGTGTATTATATGAAAACGGCACGTCTGTCTTTTTAGCCAGATGTGGAGTATGTTATTGCAGCTATAAGAATTCTGATATATAAATTTTATCAGAAAATGGATCAAATGTTAAACATGGAGCAACTTCAACTTATTGTTGTAACTGTTTTCACAGGGTGGAAGAGGATTAGAGGGAGTAAACAATTATATTTTATATAGGAGTGTTTTCGCTTTGTTTTAACAGCATTGCTCCTTACTTGTGTGGTTTAGGTACATATGGTTTTAATTTTACCATCAAATGTAATTTGTGGGCATAACAAATGTTAATCTAATTTACTGAATGAATGGGGAATTTGAGAAAATAGCTTCTCAGTGAACAATGATAATCCTGAGGGTAGTCTCCTTTACATCTTTGTTGATTTTATCTATTTCAGATGTCAGCACCTCTGTGATTTGGGCACCTGGAAATAATGATCATTCAGATCAGAATCATATTACTGGTCTCTCTCCAAAGCTATCCAGTGACTAAGAATTGACTTGTGAAAACCCAATCCATCTATAAATCCATGCAACCTGTGCAAAATTACTCTTCCCTTATAAAAGTCAGTTAAGTTTACCTTCAAAGCAAAATTGTTTTTCAGGTTTTCAAGTTTATACCCTAAAGTCATCCAAACAATTTGTTTTTTCTCCAAGTCAAGTCATATGCAAAACTGATTAATTGTTAAGGTATTTGTAGGCAGCACATAAATTAATAGAATTTACAAATAAGAATATAAGTAAATATTTCTATTGCCAATGACTGAATCAATTCTAATCAAAGTACTGGTTGAAGTTATTAATTTACTAGCCAACAAATGACTTCTCCAATTCTACTTTTCTGCACTATGAACCCTCATTTCCAGTGAAAACTTTAGTATACTCCTAAAATTGGGAAATTCTACCTAAACCAATATCTAAAACTCACATATAAAAATTTTAAATTCAGGAGTATTAAAGATATTTTTGTTTGTTTGTTTGTTGTACCATTATATCAATGGAAAAAATTATACTTCTTATATAAATTGTGCTTTATGCTTAGTATATTGCTATGGAATCTGAGAATTTTTTTCAAAACCTTAGGAAATCTAGATAAAATTGCAACTATTCTATTTGCAACAGAAGTGGCAACTAAGAAATTGACATTTCACAACTGTTTGGGGTTTTATTTTCCTGAATTAAATGATTATTTAACATAGAATAACTAAATTCTTTGTTAAACATTAAATTCTAAAGTTGACCATTCAAAATGTTTTACTGTATTATCTATAATGATTTATCTCAGGGACAAGAGCAGGGACACCTCAGTGGAGGATACCAGAGATCACATGCCGGGGGCCGCCTGCTGCCCGAGGAGCTGCCCCTCTGCTGACATGAGCGGGCTCGTCCGTCGGTCCCCGGGTGACCGCGGCAGTGGACAGGGCCACAGAGGGGCCCGGCAGTCGGACGTCCTCGATGCCTCTCTGGCCACCAGGACCCTGTGGGCACAGTCAGGATGTCCTCGGAGTCCCTCGTGCCCTGACCACGAGGGCCACGGCCAGCTGTCGGGACGTCCCCTTGGGGGTCTCCGCGGCGGGGGCGGGTCTGCAGTGTCGCGGTCCGGTGGTGGCCGAGCTTCTGTGTGGCAGGAAGTGCCGTGTCCCGCAGAGACCAGGCCGCGCTGCGGGAACCGCGAGACAGACTCCAGCGCGCACCGCAGGGCAGCACCTGTCCCCTCCGCCTGACCCAGAGCCCGGGAGGGCGTGTCCGCAGCACGGGAGGGGACAGCGTCCTCGTCGCTGTTGCGCAGGCCCTGGGGTCTTCCTCCCTGCACCCTGGGGTGGAGGGGCACGAAGGGGCCAGGGACAGTGTCACCCTTCGGGGGGCGGGGTCCGGGCTCCCTGGTTGGTGTCGCCGTGGGATGGGAAGGCGCGGATTCGTCCCCAGGGTCAGACCTGCGGCGACAGCGCGGAAAGCACCGGGCGGCTGCGGGCGGTGGCGAGACGGGACAGGGGACAGGCGCGGCCCTGAGGGCTGAGCTGCGCGGGGGGCGGAGGCACGAGGGCGGGCACGTCCGGGGCAGGTGCGCCCCTGCCTGGTTCGCTCACCCCACAGCTATTCCCGGAGAGGGGGCGACGTGCCAGTCACCAGGAGTTTCCTGCGGGGACGGCAGGTGGGGACAGTCCGCGTCGCACCTGCGGGACGTCGGCCTGGACGCGGACCTTCCAAGCACAGCCTCTGACGCGCCGCGACATTGCGGCCACCGCGGCCGGGAAGGTGCGTGCTCCGTGGGGACCGGCAGGTGTGCGGGGATCTCAGGACCCGCTGAGGTGGGCGGTCGGGAGGCGAGGGCCGAGCTGCCTGGGAAGGGGGCTGGAGAGGAGGATCCCTGTCTACACGACAGCATTATCTCGTGATGGGCAGAAGCCCGCGGAGGACGTGGCGACAGGAAGGGACAGGGCACTGCTCATGGCCAGGGGACCTGGGGTGTGAGGGAGGGCCTGGAGGACATGGTGATGGGAGGGAACAGGACACTGCTCATGGTTAGGAGACCTGAGGTGTGAGGAGAGGATCTGGAGGACGCAGGGACAGGAGAGGATGGGACACTGCTCATGGTCAGGAGACCTGGTGTGTCACGGGGAGCATCGGCAGGTGGCATCTTCATGAGGGTCAAGGGCAAGACAGGTGAGGAAATCAGCTGGTGTGTTGGGACATTCGTCTCCCCATCAGCTCCACCTTGCTCACACCTCTCTGACCAGCCTCCTCGCAGTCCCAGCGGTGGTGACAGCCTGCCATTGCTTGGTCTTGGGGTTTCAGAAGGTCTCAGAGGGTTAGGGTGGGAGCATCTGGCAGCATCTCCTATATCCTGGGTGGATCTGTGGGGTCATTGCCCTTATAATGTTCGATCCCCAATCAGAGATATTTCCCTACGTTTGCATCATCCTTCTCAGGTCAAGGGCGAATATCCCTTGGAAATCCTGTGGTTGGCCTCTCAGTATGATTTAGTTAAACCTAATTATTAAATTTCAACCCTTTCTTGGGATCCTCCCTGAAAAGCTTCGTCTGACTAAGGGGGAAAGAGGGGATCTAAGAGGAGCCCTGCAGGGCGCACAGGCATGGGCCCTGCTGTAAGAGCCTTTCAGCCCCTGTGAGGCATGTCCAGTAAGAGCAATTCCACACTTATTGAGAAGGTGTTGTTCACAAGGACTGGAGCACTGGGGAGTGGACGGGAGCGGTGGGGAGGGGACGGGAGCACGGGAGAGGGGACGACAGCGGTGGGGAAGGGACGGGACCACTGGGGAGGGGACTGGGTTAGTGAGGTGGCAGAACTCTCTGACCTGGAGGTCTGCAAGCTTCTCCCAGTTTAGGTAACAGGGGTTTCATCCATAGGCATGAACAGAAGTAGACAGGTCCACCTGTTCTCAGGAGGGGCCATTAGCAGGGGTTTGTGTATTTACTGACCAGTGGGGACCAGCAATTCCGCTGATCCATCCTGAGACAAGGGGCGTGGCTGGA
This sequence comes from Cynocephalus volans, assembly GCF_027409185.1. Taxonomy (NCBI): domain Eukaryota; kingdom Metazoa; phylum Chordata; class Mammalia; order Dermoptera; family Cynocephalidae; genus Cynocephalus; species Cynocephalus volans. Next base: position 6,446,670 of record NW_026902463.1, on the reverse strand, counting down.
GGGTCAGGGTCTGACCTTCCCCTAGGGAGGGCGGGCATCTCTCTGTCTCCTCTGAGTCATACAGGGTGAGGGCTCTTTGCAGGAAGCTGCGTTCTGCTCAGGAAAAGTGTAAGGGGTTCCTTACCTTTAGGTAAAATCAACATCCTCATGTGGGACTTTGTCCCATGTCACAGGTGGGGAAACTGAGGCTCAGAGAGGCTTATGAGTGAGTTGGGTCCCAGTGTGCACATAGGAGAGCCAGGGTGGCCTCCTCCTACGTGGTGGGGGAGAGGGGCCCCTGAACCAGTGCTCCCGAGCACTGTTGGGGGGCCCGGCTCTCCTTGGAAATGGGGGCATTGAGGCTTAAAAGTGATACACCTTCAGCGTTGGGGTGGAAAAGGCAAGCTGGTGGAAAGGGCAGCAGCTTTCTTAACCTGCCCCTCTCTGCCGAGGCCACTCCGGGACCACCAGCCTGTTACTGAGAGGGGAAGGGGACACTTGGAGACTCGGGGCTGCCCCTCTGGCCATGGGCCACCTCTCAGCGTCTCTGCGCAGCTGTATGACAGAAAATGGGAGAAGTGTATTCCTCCATGTCTTGTCCTTCCCAGGCCCGCGTAGAAGGACGGCTCCCTGCCTGGGCCTCCCTGCAGTACAGGGACGCCTGGTTTTCTCAAAAGAAGGAGACTGAGGCAAGCCAGTGGCCACTGGGGTCCACCCACTGCGTGTGGCTCCATGGGCTCTCAGGGGCCCTCCCTCCCGAGTCACTGCAGCACACCAAGGGCCACTGTGGATCTGACAGGACTCGGGGTCTAGGAGGGAGTATGTCTGGGAAGACAGAACTGCAGACAAAACCTCCAGCCAACCAGAGACGCTCCACAAAGGTGGGAGAAGGTAACCAGCCTCGCAGAGGTGGACAACCGCACCCTTGTCCGCAGCCAAGCAGTGACTTGATTCACAGCTCCTGTGTTCATGACTGATTTGTCTTATCTTTATGACCAGAGGTGACTTCGGACTTTCTTCTCCCGGGAACCAGCCATTTGTTGTGTTCTCTGATCACCGCGTTCCTCAGAGGTGGCTCCCAGGATACCCGCAGGAAACGTTCCTGAGCTGCGGACCTGGCCGAAGGCTCGCTCCGCCGGTAAGAGACTTAAGGACGTTTCAGAGGAAGAGCTTACGAGGGACCGAGTCACCCGAGGTAAATGCTTTGACAAGGAAGTCTGTTCCCTTAGTCTCGGCCGGGAGGACCGAGCCTCCTGTTTTCAGTTTCGACAGCCCTTGTCACCAACAGGCCAGGCTCGGCTTGTCCTCTAGCATTAAACAAATGACTGGAAAGTCCAGGAGTTTGTGCAAGGCTTAAAGGTTTATTCAGATGACCGGCATCTGGGGGTGACCAGGCTAAATTCATCCCCCCTTCTGATGCCTGTTCTGGGGTTTATAAAGGGGAAGAGGTGGGAAGATGAGGAGAGGGTCTTTGTTCTAAGAAAAAGTGGGGGAAGGGTCTGGGAGCAGCAGATGGTCTGAGTCAAATGTCAGGGTCCCGTGATGGATTGGAAACTTCAGTGTCACAGAGTCTGTGGTCAGCTTCAAGTCTTTGATGTCACCTCGAGGTTGGAGTCCTTATCTCCTCGGGAGAGCTCAGGGATAACAACCTTAGTCAGACATCAGAAATATACCTGACTTGGATTTCTAATGAGCATGAATGCAGTTTTCCTTTAAGTGAGAGGGGAGTTGACAACCAGCTCGGCTGTCTGCCTCTCTCTTATCTCTCCTTTGGGTAAGAAAAACAAGAAACCCAGTTTCAGTCCTTAATTGCAGGCGCACAACCTCTGACGTAAATCAGCATAAGGGGTGATCACATCTCCTGCAGCCTCTCGATTCTTCTGCTAACCTCAAGGAATTGATGATTATCAGTTCCCAAGTTAAGGGCTGACTGAAATTCTGCTGGATTTTAGTTACCCCAAAGATGGTTGTTGTTCTGGCTAAGGTCCCTTTCACCCTCACGTGCTGAATGTGCAGCCCAGGATGGGGTGTTCTTTGTACTTGAGGGCAAAACTCTCAAGCTCACTGTTTTAGTCACTCGCATTACAAGTGGACTTGTTTTTCTGTCTGTCTCGATGTGGATAAGGCCCAGAAATGATTTTACTTGGTTGGGGATTAAAATTGTAAAACTATATGCAATTAGTGGAACAATTTCCACCACGACCCGTGCTCCTGAGTCTGCTGTCACTAACGTCATTGTGAGCAGCGAGTTCGTTTGAGGCTGCTAGAAAAGTGCAGGGGCCAAGGGGTCTGGAGAGGCTCAGGGAAGGGCAGCTGTTTCCCATTCTAAAAATTTACATCATACCTGGATTTTCCTGCAGGAGTCACACATACTACACATAAAAATTTCTGTGCACCTGTCAGGGTGGAAGAGCTGTTAACATGGACAGGCGCTTGTGACTGTGTCTGGGTGTGAGGTTTGTTTGTTCAACAAGTACAGGTTGAGGGTGTGGGGACGGAGAAAGCTCTTTTCCCCTGTTGGAAAAATAGGATAATTTAATCAGGACCCCTAGCCTTAGGTACAGTTGGGGGTGGTGTGGGCCATTCTTTGTAAGCAATTTGTGTGTGTGGGTGGGTGGAATTAGTGCGCAGCCATGCTCTCAAGCCTACGGCTCCAAGGACCTTTTGGCTGGTTATCTAGCTCATAGATCTGCGTTTGAGGGGTCTGGTGACCCAGCCTGGCATGTGAGGGGCCTGGGGACCCAGCCTAAGACTTGAGGGGTTTTTGACCCAGTCTGGACAACAGGCTTGAGGGGTCTGTGTGCTCCAGATCCAGACCTATCTTGACACTGGCCCAGTCGGCAGGATTACCAGCAGGTAAAACAGCCTGACATTCCTCCAGCCCTCTTAGGTTCTCAGGCTGGGGCCTTTTAAATTAGACTAACAAAAGGCAGATTATCCAGAACAAAACAAGTATGTTTATTAACACGCGAATACTCGCGAATCAATAACTCAAAGGGATGATAGAATTTGGGGTCTGCGCACCTACCTTAATACAGGAAAGAGAAGGGAGGGAAAAGACACTTATAGAAGAGCAGAGGATGTTTTTGGACAGGTAAAGGGCCCTCAGGAGAATGAGAGAGAGTGTAGTGGGGTGTGGCAGGGTCTGCTGGGGGTGGTGCTGAATTCTCTCTGTGCAGGGAAGACCTGCAGTGGGTCCTGGGAGTGTATTTATGACAACTGAGATTTTTTGGGAGGCTCTGCTTTCAGACAGGTATGGGAATTCAGGAACTCAAATGCCTCTGGTTCAAAATAACTCTTGTGCTAAAATGGCATATCTTGGGGTGGGTGGCATGTCCTGATCTTCCTCAAGGGTCAAGAAATACGTGTTGAGTGTGTACAGTCCAGCTACTAGGACAATGCTAGGTAGACAAGCCCCCTGTTTTGGGGGTGACTCCAGAATTTCTGTGTCGCTGGGGCTTAAGAGTCCCTCTGTGTGATGAGCTGCTGGGTGACCTGTTCATCTGTCCATTCACCTATCCATCCATGTATTCATCCATTCATCCAACTATCCATGAACACATCCGTTGAACAATCAACACCACCATTTATCCACCCATCCATCCATCCATCCATCCACCCACCTTTCCATCCATCCATCCATCCAACCATCCATCCATCCATCCATCCATCCACCCATCCACCCATCCACCCATCCACCCATCTACCCATCTACCTATCCATCCACCCATCTACCTATCCATCCACCCATCCACCCACCCTTCCTCCCATCCATCCACCTATCCACCTGCCCATCCATCCACCCATCCATCCACCTGCCCATCCATCCACCCATCCATCCACCCATCCATCCATCCATTCTGGAGTTTGAGAGATATCGTGGTTCACTTGAGTGACACCTTCTCTTCCAAGGATAATGGGGTTACTCCTGCACATAAATGTTCCTTAGCCGCAGTATTCTTGTTGACTTCTTATGCGATGGCCTTGGCTTTATCATGACAATGTTAAGACTGCCACTTGGACACCCATGTTTCCACTCCTACATCTAGCAGGATATATTTGAGGGGATCAGAATATGCCACTTTCGCATAAGGTATATTCTGAGCTGAAGGTATTGAGGAAGAGCTGTCACACAAGAGCTCTCTTGCCCACCCCTTTATGCCTAAAGACAGGACATACATTCCCTTTGTGAAGCTGACATACATTTCCATCTGTGAAGGTGTTACCCTCTCTGTTCCAGAAACACCAGAGACTGCACTGAGATGCATATGCAGAACAGTCTTACTAAACCACCCTTACCACTTTCTAGTCACCTTCCCACAATTTACCACTCCTAGGAGCCAGTCACTTCTGCACAATTTATTACTCTTTATTAAAATTGTTTTTGAGCCCCTGGATCTAGCTGCTCCTTTGGGTTTCTCACTTTTCTGTGAAGACCTTGTGCACGTGAAATAACATTTGCATGCCTTTTCTTCTGTTAATCTGTCTTTTGTCACTTTAATTTGCAGGCTGCAGTTACAGAACTTTAGAGGGTCAAGTTTTTTCCTCCCTTATACTCTGTTCACTGCCTATGTTGACATTTTTGCATACACAGAGGGGCCATTTTTATCCTGTTTTATCCTAGCAGCAAGTTGGAAATTGGAGGTGAAAGTTTGGAGAACCCCTGTCACCTTGATCCTCTGGTCTTTTTTGCAGTCTAATTGGTATTTCAGGTGAGACTTGCAGAGTGTGAGTTTTACCAAGGGCTTGGTGAAGGGCCTGCAGGCAGGGGTGTGCTGGTAAATGATCTAGAAGCAGCTCTCCAGGAAAAATGCATGCACACATACATAGTTTATTATGTAAGCTGATACAAAGGATGTGTACCACAGAATTAACAAAGGAAAATACTATATTACTGTTATCTGATAGACTAATAATACACAAGAGTCTTACTGTAAGTGACTCTCCAAAGAAAGGAAGCATGCACAGATACATACATTTATATAAACTGATATGAGGGGTGTGTGCACACAGTTACCCCAAAATAATAATAGATGATACCCTTCATTGGAAATTTCACATAGCCAACTGAGTGTCATGATGCTTTTGTTCATTTTTGCTCAACTCTTGGATGATTAGCCAAGCTACGGTTGCCATCGACCAATGAGTGTATTTCCCACGTGATGAAGCTTGGTTGGTACTTCTATTCTTTTAATTTAATTAGTAAGACTACAAACCTGACTGTGAGAAAAACTCACTCATTCCTCAGTGATGGGTCAACCTCTTTGCTGAACTGGATAATTGTATTTAAATACCAAATTGTTTATGAATACTGCTATTTACTGTATAACAACCACACACACACACACACACACACACACACACACACACACACACACACTTTTAAGTTTAATCTGCATTATTAACGTTTTCTCCATCACTTTCATAAGTCTAGGCAGTTAACAAAAGAATAAATCAAGGCCCGCCAATTTCTGTCGTGTAAATCTTCCCACCATGGACAATTTCAGGCTAGTTTGTTGACCATGGAGTTGCGGGGCGGAGGGCGATGGCTCACCGTTAGTGTTTCCACCGTGCCTATACTATGTAAATAACGGCAGGAGCAGAAATAACAGTAAAACGCAGTGCAATAACTAGAAGTGTTGAGTTTTGAGTATTCGTTAATATAACTTTGTTATTAATATTGCTTATTCAAGTGTAGGGTCTTAATTTAATTTCTGGTAATAGCTGCGTTGCACAACTGGTTCATGCAATTCCTGAAAATTTAACCCTGGGCTTTGGTGAAGGGATAATCGAGTACCTACCATTTGGGGGCACCAGCCTTCACAAGGGTTGGGGTGCAGGTGGTGTTTGAAGCTTGAGAGTCTTTTCCTCTGGAAACAAGATGGCAAGTTGATCCCTGTGAGATTCCCGGGCAGCCCTGCAGACAAGCCTGTTCACAAAATTAGTCTAAGGGTCTCAGTCCCCGGACCATTGAAGCCTGACCTGTCCCATCTGGGACAGGACTGGAGAGGGGAAAGGGTTCCGTCAGTGCTGCAGCTGGATGTTAAAAGACGCAGCAGTCATTTGAGAATGAGTCTAATTGGACTAATAACCAACAGGTCACCCCCATGGGTCCTGAGGATGGGGTTCCAGGCTCTGAGCCCTGGCCCTGTCCCCAGGCACGTCAGATTCCGTGAGGGGGTGCCAGAGGCAGAGGCATCATCGTTGCTGATGGTGGGTGCTGGGTGAACCAGCTGCTGCGTGCCACCTGGCAGACTCCACCTGGACGATTGCTGCACGAATGTCACGGGGCGGCTTAAACAACAGACATTTATCTCTCACGGTCCTGGAGGCTGAAGTCTGAGATCAAGGCGTGGCAGGGCTGGTTTCTCCTGAGCCTTCTCTCTTCGGCTTGTAGATCCCGTCTTCTCCCTATGTCTTCACATGGTCGTCCCTCTGTGCATGTCTGTGTCCTCATCTCCTCTTTTTATAGCGACACCAGTCCTACAGGATTAGGACATACCGCAATGACTTCATTTTACCTTAATCACCTCCTTAAAGTCCCTGTCTCCAAACACAGTCACATTTGAGGTTCTGGGGGTCAGAACTTCAACACAGGAGTTTTGAAAGGACACAGTTCAGCCAGTAACAGTGTCCCATTGGACACTGTAAGTCAGGGGACCTCATGGACAGGGTGGCTTTGGCATCAGATGGCCATGGGTGGAGGCTCTGGTCCTGCCCAGGCGTCCCCACCGAGCAGTGTGGACCTGATGCTCAGGCTGTGTCACCTGTGCAGGGCGTGGCTGGTAGTGCACAGTCACCTGCCTGCTTATCGTGAGAGCAAGTTGATGACTGTGCACAGGTATTTGGCACGCACATTGCAGATGTCCAAGGGCAGCAGCTGGGGTCACAGTTTAGCAGCACATGTCTCTTCCGGCTTCCTTCTGCCCTCAGTGTTTTGCGGGTTCTTTGAAGGAGACGTGTTTCTGTAAAAGGTCTGAGCAGGAAAAAGCCATCAGAGGTTGGAGAGTAAAGCAGAAAGAATGCAAATCCAAATTAACACTTCAATGTAAACCCAGTTTCAACCTAGTGAGAAGGTCCATAGTTAAAACTCATAGCCTATCTGGAAACTTGTTTCTAGCAAACAGAGGCAGGTGGGACATTCGCTCCAGGATTCTCTTAATCAAAGCAAAGAAAGATTTGGGGAAACCAAGATCTGGGCAAATACCCGGCATTATTTAGAAAAAGGCCCCAGTTTTTAACTCTTTACTTTTTTATTACCCAGATCCTCTTTTTTATAAGTCAGAAAGATTTCCTGCACCCGAGCCTGATATCCCAACAGATGGAGGCAGAGCAGCCACGGGGCCAGGCTGGGAGGTGTGGAGCCCAGTGCTCCCCCAGGCAGGGCCCTGAAAGGCTGTGCCATAGCCAGGAGGGGGGACCCTACACCTGTGAGATGCTGCAGCTGGAAGACCCCGCACCCAGGAGACCCCACACGGGAGACCCTGCAGATTCACCGCTGCGCCCCTTTCCACAGTCCTGGATTGTGGGGTGGAGTTAGTGTGTGATCTGAGGGCAAGGGCTCCCCTGGAGGCAGGACACATGCTGCAGCCACTCCAGCAAAGGGGCTTTGTGGGCTCTTAGTGTGGGGGTGCCCCAGGTGGCTCTGGGCACCTCTCTTTCTCTCCCTCCCTCTCTCTCTCTCTCTCTATTCTGTGTGAAGACGAAGGGAAAAAAACCCTTTCTCTACCCTCTTAGGTTCTGTGAACAGGGTCCTGCAAAATAAACTGACAAATGACAGATGAACAGGGGAAAAGGTTTATTTCATATGCATGTGGTGGCCTCACAGAATGAAATGAAAACCCCAAGAGATGGTCTCTTAAACAAAGGTTGACGTGTTTGTGGAGAGGGGACTAGACAAAGGAAGGAATCTGAGCTTCTCGGAGCCATAAATCATGTGTGTGTGTGTTGGGGGGGGGGTAAGTATCTGGGGAAACTAAAGGGAGATGGGTCATTGTAGGAGGTTTGTTCAGTGGATTCCTCTCGGTGAGTCTCTGGGCTGCAGAGCGTGCAGGTCGCCTTGGTGACTGGGACCAGAGCTCCTCACGCCTCCACACACGGGGCGGTGTGGGCAGCTGTTTCTCAAGTGCTTTTGGCTCAGAACAGTCCTTATCTACCGTGGGTATTGGGGGGCACTTTCTGGTCCCCTGCATGTTTCTCAGGACCCCTCCTCGTCTCTCTCCCTCTCCCGTCCTCAGGAACCCATCTCCGATCTCCCCACAGCCCAGACCACCCTATCCTCCTCCGGGGAAGTCTGTTGATTCTTTTTTATTTCAAAGCCATGCTCCCTGTGTAACCAGTACAAGTTTTCACCCTAAAAAACCTCTTTTCTTTCCTCGGGTTGCACAGGGCTTGCTTGCAATGGGCGGCCAGGTGAGCGCTGCCAGCAGCTTCCCGAGCCTGCGCTGTGGGAACGCCAACGCGGACTGGATGACGGGGCTGTGCCCCCAGCTGTGGGACGTGCCCCTCCACCACCTCTCCTTCCCAGGTGAGGGTGAGGTCTTCTCTGCATTCCCAAGCAGGGATGCCGGCTGCAGGATCAGTCCTGGGTGTGGGGAACCCCGCAAAACACACACACACGCGCACACACAGATGCACACATGTGCACACATCTGCACACATGCGTATGCACGCACACGCATGCACGTGAGCACACAAATACAGGCGTGTACACATGCATACATGCACACAAATGTGCTTATGCACAAGCATGTGCACGTACACACAGGTATGCGCATTTGCACACATCTCCACGCACATGTGTACACACATCTACATGTATGCAGAAGCATATGCATGAACAAGCATGTACACACATGCGTGCACATATACATACACCTGTCCTTCTCTGTCTCCTTCATCTTGATTTGGCTGCAGAGGGCACGTGGTGTACCCCAGGACAGCACAGCTTTGGCAGCCATTACGGCTGAGGCATTAGTGGCTATGATCCCTGTGACTAGTCTGTCCTTGCTTTGAGGACACCGATGGGAGTTCCAGGCCCCTCACTGCTGCATTCATCATCCCCGTCAAAGGTGCATTGAGCATCTTCTGTGCTTGGAGTTCCAGTGTCAGGTTTGGCCCACCAGCAGGGCAAACTTAAATGCTCAGGGACTTCTTAATCAAAAGAAGAATGCTTGACACGAGTCTATAGCAGCAAAGGCCACGGTGGCCACTGCAGGTATGGGGATCCCAGGGGGAGGGGCCATGGTGTCCCATCTGTGCCCATGAACTCGAGCACATGTGGTTCACCCTCCACCATGGTGTGGGTGAGCCTGGATCCCCACCGCCAGCACCGCCACTGACAGCCCCCACTGCACCTGCGTGAAGGTGGGATGCTTTCTGTGGTGCTGCGCATGTGGCCCTCCAGCTACGAGGGGGCCGAGCTTCTTCTCAGCAGAGCCTGCCTTTGTGCCTGGGCCTCTCCTGCTGTCTGCGACCCATTCACGTGAGCCTGGACACTCAGTCAAACACCATTTCTCTCCGAGATGCAGTTTTGTGTGCTGGGGTTTGTTGCCTTGATGCCTATTGGGTTTCTCTGCTCACCGCCCCAGGAGGCACTACAGCTCACAGGCTCAGCTGGGGGCCATTCTGTTCTCTGGATCTGCACAGCACCCCCACTGTGGGAAGGGCCAGTGCACACCTCAAGGAAGAAAGGTCCTGTCAAGTACCCTGAACAGTGAGGCTCTGGGGTCCTCAATGCTCTGTAAACAAGGAAGCGGGCTCTTCGCTCACCTCCTGGCCAACCTCAGGCCCATCAAGGACGTGGGTCCAAGTAGCTCCAGCACCAGGTGTGGCCAGGTGCGGTTGGGGTAGGGCCACCTGAGGTGACTGGGAGGTGGGCCCAGCTGGGAGGAAGGCAGTTTGGAGGGGGAAGGGGGGACAAGCCTCCTCTGTAAAGGGGCCCAGTCTCGTCTCCCAGGAGACACTCCCCTACCAACCTTCAGACATCCTGGTGGCAGAGGACCAGGCCAAGGGTCAGGCCAGCTGACCTGTGGCCCTTGCTGCTCCAGGGTGGTCTGTGGCTCAGCTCAGGACTTGGGTTTTCCCTACACCTGCAGAATCAGATCTCCCCTTCAGCAAGATATGCTGCTCATCAGACCTCTCCCGATGGCTGAGCCTCCTGTGGCAGGTTCTGGAAGGTGCCCAGCACGGCTTCCCCATGCTGCCCTCGGTTGTCCCCGCTGCCCGCAGGGCCAGCCGAGTTGGGTCTGCCCTCCTGGCTCCCTACCTCGTTCAGCATGAGGGGGCTGGTCTTGAAATGCAACGTGGAGCAAGAGAGGGAGACAGGAAAGGGACGTAGTGGTGTCTCTTTCAAAGGAGCTCATAACCAGTGCGTTCAGGTGTGACATCTGCCCCTGCGCACTCTATTCTTCATGCTTTATCAAGATGTAATTCACACACCACACAAGTCACCCATTTAAGGTGAACAATTCAGGGACATCTAGTCCATCCACAATGTTGTACAACCACCACCTCTATCTAGTTCCAGAACATTCCCACCACCCCAAAAGGAGATCCCATCCCCATCAGCAGTCCCTCCCCCCTCCCCCCTCCATAGCCCCTGGTGACCACTAATCTGCTCCTGTCTCTGTGGATTTGCCTGTTCTGGACATTTCATGTAAATGGAATCACACACTGTGTGGTCTTCTGTGTCTGGCGTCTGTCACTGAGCATCATGTGTTCAAGGTTCATCCATGTTGCAGCAGGTGTCAGAGCTTCACTCTTTTCATGGCTGTGTAATATTCCACTGTGTGGGTGGACAACATTATGTTTATATGTCCGTCTGTTTTTGTTTCTGTTTCTTGGGTTTTTTTACCGTGGTTGTTGAATCGTGTGCATCCATCTGTCCCCTGAAACATTGCCAGTCAGCACTCTCCCCACCAAAGCAATCCATGTCCTGACTTCTTCCACTCCAGGTTCCTTTTGCCTCTTCTAGAACTTTCCACCGAGGAAATCCTACAGAATATACTCAGGTATCTGCTGCTTTCCCTCTGCAATGCTGTTGAGATTCCTCCATGTGTTTGCTGACCCTGTTGGTTCTCTTCCAGAATTCTATAACCTTAAAAAAGACATTTAAATCTTTGATTCATGCACTTATTTTGGTGGAGCAGGATCTGATCTGTACTTTTTCCGGAGAGTTGCCAGTTGTTCTGCCACTTAGACTACTCCAACGGCCTCAATCCTACCGCTCGAATGGCCTGGCCGTGCGGTGCTGTCAGGACTTCAGAGAGGAGAGACCTCCCTGGGTCAGGCCTGGGCATGAGGCACGACTAGGTGTAAGAACACCTGATGCAGTGGGGAGAATGGTGTCACCTGAGAATGGGACCTTATGTGGAAAGAGGGTCTTTGCAGGTGTAATTAGTTGAGATCATCCTGAATTAGGGTGGCTGTTAATCCAATGACAGGTGTCCTCATAAGAGACAGAATAGGAGACACAGACACAGAGGAGAAGCCATGTGAAGATGGAAGCAGGGACTGGAGTGAAGTGGCCACAAGCCCAGGGATGCCTGGAGCCATCGGGAGCTGGAAGAGGCAGGAAGGATCCTCCCCCAGAGCCTCTGGAGGGAGCACAGCCCTGCCACACCTGGATGTCACACTTCTGGACTCCAGACCGAGAGGTCATAAAGTCAGTTGTTTTAAGCCCCCAGTGTTTGGCTGTGTGCTGGTCTGTCATCCCTAATACGGAAGGCCCGAGTCCCTGCATGTGGGGACGTGCAGCGTCTGGCAGCCCGCCCGCTCCCAGCTCGGCATCCGATGCCCCTGGACACCTCAGGATCCCTCCCAGCTCTCCCGCCCACTGGCTGATTTTCATGAAGGGAGCGTGTTTTCACTCCATCACCTGATACGAGGCTGCCGTTCATCTCTTTAATGCCTCTGCCTTTTGGAAATCTCAGCTATACAAACAACGTTTTCAGTGTAAAGAGCTTATTTTCAGGTAGAATTCTGGAGCTGCAGCCCCTCACTAAACTGCTGTCCCTGTTATGAAGGGCGAGGAGGTCCCAGCTCCCCTTCCTCGCACTCCCCCTGCTGAGAGGGGGCATCTCAGATGGCACAGCACAGTATGGGGTGTGTGGGGTGGGCTGGTGACTGCAGCCTTGCTGGGAGACATCCATGGGATGCAGGTTTGCAGGAGCCGTGGTGTTGACGGCCCCGTCCCAAGGCAGCAGGAAAGGGTAAAAGTGAGTTTGTCTACAATGCTTAGAAATCACTATGATGCTGTATGGCTGCTAATAATTTTAAATATATGATTTGTATCAAAATTTACCAGTTAGAAAGCACAATGAAAAACTACCCCCTCCATTTACAACAGCAATAAAATATAAAATGCGTAGAAATAAGTTGAACAATTTGCCGCATGTAGATACAGAAAACAGGCGCCATCGGTAAGGAATGTGGAAGATGTGGATGGACAGAAAGACACGTCCAGACCCTGGGAGGGAGCTCCCCGTGGGCAGAGACCTCCCACCCCAGACTGTCCCCCAGCCCCACACAGGCCCTCCGGAGACGCTTCTCTCACCCGACGCAATAACCCTCAAGTTATCTGGATTTAAAAATGTTAAGACTATCTAGAAAACTTTGGGGGGGGGGGGAAGGAGTAAGAAAGGAGATTTGCTGTGGGAGCCACTGCTATATATTAATAAAGCTGCAGCAATAATTAAAACACCATCACACTGATTCCGTAGGCCAAGGGATCAGAATGTGGAATTTAAAAGTGGATATAATTCTAAGAACTTAACACAGTCACAAGAAGACATTTCAGATCAGTGGACGGAAAGGCCAAGTGAGACGCTTGCCTTTTATTTTGCATCTAAATGTGTTACCGGATGTTTAAAGATCAAAATGGTAAAATAAGAGAGTTCTGTGACAGTATAGAGGCAAATCTGTGGTGAGCCTTTCTAAGGATGATAGTAAATGCAAAAGCCACAGAGGAAAAGACAGATTTGACTTTATAAACAAAAATTTAAATCTTCCTTCCTTAAGAAACTGTATACACAAAAGTTAGAGACAAAAGTTAGCTCTTACAGCAGAGGCCATGGGAAGTCCCTGCGGTCACTGAATAATGTCTTAAAGATGTTCGTGTCCTGATGCCTGGAGTCTGTGAACACATGACCCTGTGGCCGATGAGTCTGAAGTTGCAATCAAATAGAATAGCTGAGATGAGGGAGAGTCCTGGCTTTAACCGGCGGCCCGAGGTCCTCACAGGGTCCTCAGAGGAGGAGGCAGGAGGGTCAGACTCAAGAGAGATTAAAGATGGTGCACTACAGGCTTTGCAGATGGAGGAAAGTGCCACATGCCCTGATGCTGGGTCTCTGGAAGCTGGAAAAGGAGGAAATGGCCTCACCTGGAGCCTCCCAGCCCTGCCACAGCCTGACCCTAACCTTAGCCCTGCGATGCATTTTGGGTGTGTGGCCTCCGGAACCATAAGGTGATTCCTCTGTGCTGTTTTAACCTGGTCACTGTGGTCATTTGCTGCAGCAGCCGCAGGACACTTGGCACCAGAAGGCCCCCTGAGGACCAGGCACTCCTGACGCTGTTGGTTTGCAGCTGAGTCCCTCCCCAGGGACTTCAGTCCCATCCCCAGGCAAGCTGCACCTGCAAGGGGCACAGAAGGGACCCAGGACACAGATCGTCCCTCTCTTGCTTCATGAGCAATTCCCACTACCCTATCCCTGGGAGCCCATCTCCACCCCAGGAAACCCAGCCCATGGCAGACATGAAACAATACGTCTCCACTCGCACAACACGCCCAGGGATGCTGGCTTGGCACAGAAAGAGATTTTACAAACCCACACCAGGAATGAGGGCTCCCCAGGGCAATACGGGAGATTCGCTGGTAGAGGTGTGGCTGGGCCCGGGAGGTGGGGTGACGAGCAGCTCGTGCAGTGTGCAGAGTCGCCTCCCTGCCCCCAGATTAGGCTCGTCTCGCTGTTCTCAGTTCACGCTCTTACTTGCTGCGGGAGGAGCACTAGAGTCTCAGTAAAAGTCACCGTCCTGCCTGTGCCCTTGCTGTGGACCCAGGACCCTTGGGTCTGCAGGTGCCCTACCTGGGGCCCACTCTGTCCATACAGGCCCTGCTCACTCCCTGCAGCTTCCAGACCTCACACCTTTGCACAGGCAGCACCTTGTGTATGGCCATGTGTGAGCTCTTAGACACGTGCACACTGGCGCACACATGCACAGTCATAGACATGCATGAGCACACACACATGCACATGTACCTGGACACACGCACAGACATGCACGCACACATGCCCACACACACATTCACACACATGTACATGCATGAGCAAATATGCAAACATGCACACAGACATACACACAGACATGCACACACAAATATACATATATACACATGCAGACATAATGCACATGTTCACACATGCAAATAGACGCATGTGCATACACAGACACATTCACACCCATGCACACTTATGCGCGTGTTCACATTTACATGGGAATGACGTGTGAACAGAGAAACGTGCACACAGACACATACACATTCGCACACATGTACATGCATGCACAAACATGCACACATGCACACTTCTCCACCCAGAAGGCTCCTGCTCTACCCTTCTCCCGCTGTACTGCGCTCCCCCCGCCTCCTCCCTCAACCATGGAGCCCTAGCCAGATGGCCTGACTGTGGTTTCTGCTAGACCGTGTGCCTCATCTATTTCCTTGTACGTGATTTGGAACATCTGTGGAGCAAGTTTTGTTCTTGGAAGCCCCTCCACAGGGGGGAGTTTCCTTGTCTTCTTGGAGCCCCCGGGAATGTCTAAAGGACAGAGCCCCTCCCTTAGCCTCCCAGGACACGCTCACGGAGATCTCAGAGTGGCTGGAGAAGCACCCCCGGGAGGTGGTCCCCCTAGCCTGCAGGAACTTTCAGGGCCTGAGCACGGACCTGCACAAGTACCTGGTCACTTGCATCCAGAACATCTTTGGGGACATGCTGTGCCCACGGGGTGTGAGTGTCCCTCCCACATCTCTCCTGGCGAGGGTGGGGGGTGTCATCTGCAGACTAGACTAGCTCCCTGGCCCCCCCACCCAGGTGTGATCCCAAGATCATCCTGGTGCGTGTGGGGCTGTGTAGTGGGGTCTTCCTGCCTCCTACGTGCAGAGTGGGCCCAGCTGGCCTGGTGGGGACGGCTGCACATGGGAAGTTTGCTCGATGGCAGCAGCAGTGTTAGTGGAGTGTCACAGACAGCAGGGAGGGCCTCAAGGCGGGTTCACAGCTGTGTCTCCTACACCTCAGGCTGTGCCCGTTACTAGTTTAGAAGTAACTGCAGGGTCGTGATACTCTGCGTAACCTGAGGGGTGCTCTCTGTGTGGGTCTCCTGGGGCCTCCTGTGAATGGCAGGGATGTGTCTGCCTCGCAGCTGTGGACCCAGAGGCCTGAGATCAGAGGCCACAGGGCCACAGTCCCCAGACCGCGCTGAGAGAGGGGGCTCCAAGCCTTGCTCCAGCGTCTGGTGGCACCTGGCTTGTGGCAGGATCCCTCCAACTGGACACGACATTCTCCCCGTGTCCCCCTTCCTATAAAGACACCCCCACAGGACTTAGGGCCACCCTACTGCACAGCGATCTCAGCGAATCACATGTGCAATGGCCTTGCTTCCACATAAGGTCCCACTCTGAGATACCGAGGGTGAGGACTTCCAGTGTGAATGGGAGAGACAGCTCACTTGGCCACACAGTTCCATCATGTGCTGATTTTCCCCTTTTCCATGGTGGCGATGGGCGGATGCTCTCGCCTAGTCTCCAGAAAGCCTGAGAAGTTAAATCTATGTCCATTTTTGGTCGAGGTTACCATTCATTTCAAACCATTTTATGGGTGGCATTTCTCCAAGGACGTCTTTAAGGCCAAGGAGAGCATCCCAGCCCGCGTGTTTTGGTGATAAAATAGAGACGACGGTGGTGCCATGAGCCCGCAGGACGTTCTGTTATGTAGAGTTCCCAGAGGAGGCGTGGGTTCCCTGCCCTCCCACCCTCTCTGCCTGGGGTCCTGACAGAGGACAGGCCTTGCTGTGGAGACCCCTCAGTAAAATGGGAGTCTCCGCCTTGGGAGACACTTTCTGTCCTTTGACAGGGACATCTGCAGCGGAAACCAACCTTCCCTGTTGTTGGAATCGCTAACAGAGGTCTCAGAGCGGGTCCTGGGGGCTTGGGGTGGGCATCGTGGGCTGGTCAGAGTGTGGGAGCCACGCACTGTGGGTGCCTCTCACTTGGCACCCAGAAACTCTGTCCCTTCCAGGAGGTGCCGACGCTGCGCCTGCTGTGGGCGCGGAGCCAGCAGGTGATCATCTTTTACGAGGACGAGGACACCATGAGCCGGCACAGGGAGCTGTCACCGGGGGTCTGCTACTGGTGGGGCAACAAAGTGAAGGTGCAGGAGCTGATCCGCTACCTGGAGGGCATGAAGAGCTGCGGCCGCCCAGGTACCTGGAGCTACTCCTGAACAGGGCCAGACTGAGGCCAGTGACACACTTCTGCAGTCTTGGGGGCACGTTGGCTTTCAGTTTTGAGTGAAAGAATTTTAAAGGTGATACATGTCACTGTGTGTGTGTGTGTGTGTGTGTGTGTGTGTGTGTGTGTGTGTGTGTGTGTGTGTGTGGTGTGCACATATGTATATGCACATGTGCATGTCTACATATATGTGCACGTGTGTGTGGACACACATGTACATACGCGTGTGTATACATGACAGTACTTCAAAAAATTCACAGATTCATATTGTCTTTCAATTCAGTTTTCCCAAGAACTTTTTGAAGTGTGATGTGTGCACACGTACACACATACACATCACACCAGTGCTGAGGCATGGGAAGCTCTCACTCCCTCTCAGTCCCACATGCCCGTTTCTGCTCGGCAGCTGCTAGTCTGCAGCTCCAGGGCACAAACACGAGCACTCCATATTGATCTGCAGTGTCAGAAACATGCCACAGACGCCATAGCACACACATGCTTACAAAGGACTGGTATTTGATGCACATGTGTATACACCACGCGCTTGCTAAGTCCTGTACAGACCTGAGCATGTTAGTCTCAAAGCATCCTGTGCAGGACGCAGTCCCTTTTGCAGGTGAGATGCGAGGCCCTGGCCCTGGCCCCTGACGGTGCCACCTCGGCTCACGCCCTCTGTCTCTCTCAGCTTATCTCCGTCTCTCTGTCTCTCTCAGTTTATCTCTGTCTCTCTGTCTCTCTGTGTTTATCTCCATCTCTCTGTCTCTCTCAGTTTATCTCCGTCTCTCTGTCTCTCACAGTTTTTTGTCTGTCTCTCTCAGTTTCTTTGTCTCTCTGTCTCTCTCGGTTTATCTCTGTCTCTCTTTCTCTCCGTCTCTCCATCTCTCTCTCTAGCTCTCAGCCTCTCCCAGTTTGTCTCTCTCTATCTCAATCTCTGTGTGTCAACATCTCTCTTCTGCTATCAAGTTTAACATCTTATTTGGTTCTGACCTTCCTCGCTGCTCATCTGTGTGTAGCTCATGCATGTGACATGATTTGACGAAACCCCACCCAGAGTCCTGTTTTGCACCATGGTAGTTGACACGCATTGTGCAGAATCTTCCAGGCCCCCAGCCCCTCACACGCTCAGTGTCCCTACGTCCTTTCCCAGTGTCCGCGCCTGGCCTCTGCCCTGAGTGACGACTGGCATGGGATTCGCGTGTTTTTGTGCATTTCTTTTTCCATTTGCCTGTTTTATCCACTGCGTTTCCCTTTTTCTTAGTGGTTTGTCAGACTTCGCTGGACTTGTTGGGTCTCCAGGGACCTGGGGCACCATCATTCTCACTATGAACCAGTAGCAGGTGGCCTGGTGCCTTGTGTGCTGTTGCTTGGGCCAAACTTAGCAAACACCTCTGGCCTTTTCCTCTGAGCCAGCGTGATCTACAACTGCATTTGAAACAAACCCAGCACTGACCTGTCATGCTAACACCATGCGAGTGTTATCCCTGTCTGCCCAAGCCAGTAATGTGACGGGCCAGAGGGGCTCCACAACTGGGTGCAAGGACACCTGACGGAGGGACAGAGGCACAGAGGGACCGGGGCTGGAGGGCTGTAGACGCCAGCCAGCATAGGCTTCCTGCAGCCGGCTCCACCTGCCCCAGTGTTTCCACTAAAAACGTTCACCTTGGTGGGTTTTGTGCTCAGTGCTGCCCTTCTGTGGTTCTTTGATCAGTGGTTTGTCTTTACAGAAAGGAGTTCCTGATGTTGTGGCCATTTTGGTCAGTGTTGTCAAGCACAGTGATGAGAAACTTTCCAGAGGATGGGATTTCGGGGGAGAGGAATGCAGTCCCAAACCTGGCTGGATGTTGGAATCGACTGGTCCTATGTCATGGGTGGGGCCCAGGACGTTTACAGGGATGAGTTACCCCAGGTGGCCCTTGGGGTTGAGTGAGTAGACAGTGTGCTGTATCCACACAGTGGAATACTATGCAGCCATGAAAAGGAACAGGGCTCTGACACCTGCTACAGCGTAGATGAACCTTGAACACATGATGCTCAGTGACAGACGTCAGACACAAAAGACCACACAGTGTAGGATTCTACTAACATTAAATGTCCAGAACAGGTAAATCCACATAAACAGAAAGCAGGTTGTCAGGGGCTGGGGAGCGGGAATGAGGACTGACTGCTAACGGGTACGGGGTCTCCTTTTCGGATGATGAGAATGTTCTGGAACTAGTGAGAGGTGGTGGTTGCACATATAGTGAATGCACTAAAACCCACCGAATTGGTCACTTTTAAATGGTGAATTTATAGTATGTAAATTTCACCTCAATTTTTAAAAAACTCACTGGGGTCCGTCTGGTGCAGCAGCTTTGCAAACCACATCTTGCGTCCTTCAGAGGCAGGAATCACAGGCCTGCAGCAATGAAGGGCCCCGCACAGCACAGGGTTAGGGTTGGGCTGGATCAGCCCCAACGTGCTGCTGTTCACACTGCAAAGCGTGACCCAGGAGAGATGGGTCCTGAGGGAACAGCACAAAACCAGGCACCACAGACCAGGAGCAGCTGTCTGCTGTTTTACTATCTCGCCCTCTCACGTGTATGTAATTGACAAGGTTCGAGACTTTGGAGATAAGAATGAAAAACCATTTGCAGAGAACTTTATTCTCTTAAGGTTCCAGAGGTCAGAAATCCACAAAAGGTGTCACAGGTTCTTTCAAGGCTCCAGGGAGAATGGGTTTCCTTGTCTTTCCAGCCTCTGGAGGCTACAGCAGGCCTTGGCCTAGGGCCCCACATCGAGTCTCCTTTTCTCCACCTATTTCCTTCTCCATGTCACCTACTCTTCTTCTGTATTCAAATCTTCCTGTCCCCCTCCTATAAAGACACTGTGATGACACTGGACCTGCCCAGATAATCCAGAACAATCTCCCATCTCAGGATCTTCAACTGAATCTCATCTGCAAAGTCTCCTTTGCCGAGTAAAGTCACATATTCATATGTTCCAAGTATTGAGACATGCACAACTTTGGGGACATAATTCTGTACACCACATGGGGATTAGGATGTGGACATCTTTGGGGACATTATTCTACCACATGGGGATTAGGACGTGGGCATCTTTGGGGACATTATTCTGTCTACCACATGGGGATTAGGATGTGGACATCTTTGAGGCCAATGGTCAGGCCAGCGTCCTCTGTAACAAAGTCCAACTAATATGAGGCCTCTGCTGAGCATTGTGCCGTCAGAACTCTAACTTCTGAAATGGGTAATGGGGAAGACAAGCGGGTGACGGTGGCAGTGTGAGACGGGACATATGCAGCAGCGTGCGTGTGTCGCATAATTGCTCTGCCACTTCCTTATTTCAGGCGGGTTGTTTGTGGCTGGCATCAAACTTACGGAGAACCTGGAATACATCCTGGTGCATCCGTGTGAGTCCCTGCAGAAGATGACGGTGCCCGAAGTGCCGTACCTGAGCACCTGGGTCCGAGCGCAGTGCCCGGGGCTGGGCTCACGGTGCACCAACGTCATCGCGGGTGACTTCATCGGCGCGGACAGTTTCGTCAGTGACGTCATCAGACTCAACGAGAAGCTGCTTTGGTGCTGACGAAGCTCAGTACGGGGCGGGTCGAATATTCAACCATAATCCTTCAAGTATCGCGCTCTTGTTTCGGCCAAGTACCGGTGAGAGCAGGGGTCTGGGAGTTTGGGGCGAGGCCAGCACGGCCTCCTGCCACCTGCCCTCGTTACCCTCCAGTTTCGACGCGGGATGGAGTCAACGTACATGCTGATGGCTAAAGATGACTACGCGGCAGCACCTTCAAAGGAAGACGCGACTCACCTGTAAACGTGGGCTTCTCCCACCACCGCGGCCGTGGCGTGGGTGCTAACGACAACCCTCAAGTGTGTCCTTCACCTGACCACTTTCGAGAGCACCACAGTGCAGTGACGTTTGAATAGTGACAAGGCGCTCCTTAAAGTGCTCACGACTGTGATGCTGGCGGAGTAGGACTAAGGGGGTTGAAACCCTACCGAGAAACACATTTTTTTTAAAGAGAACGAGGGTTACCTATTTTTAATTCTGATGAAATCACAGACTGTTCCCCTAGGCCAAGGGGATTCTTGGGTGCTCGCTGGTTTTGCTTTGGCTTTTCCAGCTGTTCATAGGAACAAATTTAATGAGATGTTTGAGGACTTACACAGATGGGGATGACGGGCCGTGTACGAGATCGGTGTCGAACACACGCTCCTCACGTGTCCCCCGGGCCTCCCTGTGCTGTTCTTATGTGCAGGAGTAAGAACACAGGTGTGAGCGGCACAGCACAGGTATTTTGGGCCCCCGTGCCACAGCCATGCTGTGACCTCGCTGTCACAGCTGTTTCTCACGTCTTCTCTCTCACCTGCCACTTCCAGTAACCTTCCTGGGCCTCCTCTGTCCACCCATCTCTCCCTCCAGGTGAGAGGCTGCGCTGCCTCCGCCAGGTGTCCCCAGTTGCCGGCTGAGATGCAAGCCCACCTGTCCTTCCTGCAGTCCCACCCTCTCTGCCTGCCAGTAACTCTTCCCTTTCCTCCAAGGCCACGGTGGGTTTGTCAGTTTTCCAACGTTTCTGCCTGTTCTGTGTTTTCTTAGATTACATTTTTGTCTGCTTGGCACCTTTCATCACAGGGCCGGCTCTATTAACTACATTTTCCTATTTCAAATTCTGGATGCTCTGGCATTTGGGGGCCTTACAGATGAGAAAAGAGACTGCCCTTCCCAGGGCCAGCAAACTCCTGAAGGTAGCCAGCGACCCACTCAGGAGCACCCTGCTCCTGTGCAGCCCCTTTTCCTAATTGTCACACACCCAGCCAGTATCTCCCTGCCCTCAGTCACCTCAGGGCTGGGTATCAGGCCAGCAGAGGACCCACAGCAAGAAGCCCACTGTGGTTTTACAAACTCACCAGCCCCGAGCTGTCCACGCAGCCTGACTTCCCCTCCTGTGGAAGCTCCAGCAAAGGCTGTGACCCAGGCTCTCTGTCGCCCCTTCCTGCCTCCTGACACACACCAGGGCTTTCCCCACAGCCCCGTGTGCGGTGATGGGCCCATCCTCTTGATTAATGTAGTAATTTCTTCTTTCAGTGGCATTGGCCTGTGTTGGCAGTTGGTCACCTCCAAATTTAAAGGCCAATGGGTACAAATGATACTCCCCCACTGTGGCCTGCCGTCCTTGGGTGATGTGACATTTTCCAAGTGGGTTTTTGCTTCACTTCCCAATACTGAGGGGTCCAGGTTTCACAAACCCCAAAATCACAGAAATACCTCCTTCTGTACATCTAGTTTTTCAGAGCTGGTGGTTTGAATTCTCAGCCACATAATGGATACCAGACATAAGTTTTCTTCCAGTTCCCTCGTAAGAGGGTACCCAGCTAGGGATTCTTGTTTGTCCATGTTCTGGAACAAGACAGGTTTTTTTAGGATAGTCTTAAAAATAATTCTTTAATCTACGTTAACGTGTGTTGTTTGGAATCCAATTAGTCGTTCTCCAGAGGAAAATCTGCTTATACTTTTGGTATCCAGTTGCGATGATTCTATGAAGGTACCTGAAATCCAGGAGGACAAACTCATGGGCCACCACCCACTGGCTACCTCAGACCCATGACTTTCCTGGATCCAGCAGCCCAAAGCTTGATGCTCAGGAAGAGCACGATGGAGATGAAGGAACACGTTTAAGGATAAGTCTGTGACACTGGCCAGTGTTTCCACTAAACCCGTATCATGATTCCGTCGTCTGTGCTATTCAGCATGACTCGTTTAATTCCAGAGATTAAAAGAAATTAAAGTCAAATGTCTTTATGGGTTTTTGTGACCATGGAAACAGCCAAGACAATTTTGGTAGATTTCAGAATAATCCATGGGAAGAATCTAGAAAATGTTACCTTGATTGAACACTTTTTTCAGATCACAGAGTTAAAAGAAAACAATAAAATCTTGCCTCTCTCCTCCTCAGGTTACTTTTGTCATAGAAACTCAAGGATTGGGTCAAAGTTTTGAGTTTTGCATGATTTAAGCTCCGCCATGGGGACATTAAGTAAAGATTGTGTATTGAATTTTAAAGACGAACTTCTGAAGCTTTTGAGTTCAAAGAGACATGCTCTGTCAGAAAGAGCTTTCCGGCGGGGAGGGACTCCATTGCTCTGTGCACAGAACGCCAGCCCCGTGCAGGGCTGAGTCTGGCCCACCTTCCCGCCTTCATAGCAGACAGTGCAGCTTCTGTGTCACTACCCGATAACGTTTGCAAGGGGACCTATGTGACACGGGTGCACCTCGGGCTCTCTCGCAACCCGTCATGTGACAGATCCGGGAGAGGGGCCCCCATGGGGATCAGCCCAACGCAGACCCCCTCCTCTGAGTCCTGCTTTCCTCCCACCCAACGGGGTTTGTTCTCAGGACCCCAGTGCTCTGGTACAGCCAGATTGAGGAACTGGGAAGGGACAGGCCCAGCAGCAAAGCAAGGAGACTGGAGACACTGGGAGCTGGGAAGGATGGGGTGCTACACCTGTGCCTATCCCACACGAAGCCCACACCCACTGTTCTGGGCTCCCTGAGACGCCCACCATCTCCTCTGGGCTGCATGAGACCCCCACCCTCTCCTCTGGGCTCCCTGAGACCCCCCTCTACCCTCTGGGATCCCTGAGACACCCAACCCTGTCCCCTGGGTTCCCTGAGGCCCCCACCCTCCCCTCTGGGCTCCCTGAGACCCTCTCGCTTCCCACATGAAGGCCCCTGTGTTGCCGAGCTCCTTGCAGGGGGTCTCTCACTGGGCTGTGCCTGAGGAAGCAGTGGGGGCCACGCTCTCCCTCAGTGTCTGAGTCAGGGTGGAGACCACGAGAGTGGCCAGGTGGGTGCTGGAGGACAGCCAGGAGACCAGACCCCGTGCGGCCATTCCTGTGTCACCCAGACAGGGAAGACTTGGACAGGACCAGACACAGTCTGGAGCCAGACCTGGGAGGACAAGCTGGCCTTGCACATGAGGAGAGGTCTCGGGATCCATCTGGCCATGCAAATCCCAGGAGGGGGTGTCTGGGAGAGCTCCTAGGAGCACAGTGGGCACAGCCCCTGGATGGCCACAGGCTGGCAAGCGGTGGGCTGTACCCCACGAGCCCCCAGGAGGCACTGCCCAAGCACGATGCTTCACAGCCAACAGGAGAGTCTCCAAAGTTGCGGTGAAGTGACTCCTCCACAGCAGAGCCCAGTGAACCAGATGGGCTGGGGGAAGCACCCGTCTCCAGCCACCGAGTCCTGAGGCCTTCAGTGGTCTCCTCACCTACTGGTCCCTGTCCCAGACGAGGGGGCTGTTCTGCTCCACTTAGTAAAGCCTGGGCGACCTGCACGTGTCATCCACCCTGTGAGGCTGGGGGCAAAAGGCTAGACAGAGGGTGCAGCTGGGACCATGTGCAAGCTCTGTCCTCACCTGTGGGTCCCAGGACACGGCCCCAGCCCTGGAGCCTACTCTCCTCACCTGTGAGAGGTGTGGGAAGGACAGGTACTGAGCTGGGGGGAGTGGGAAGGAACAGGAGGGGCCGTGTGTCTGGCAGGGCTGTGTGTACAGCAGGGCCACCTGGCCCGCCATTGGAGAAGTTCACACACACCCCATTCACACACTCAGGAGAGGGGTACAGATTTATTTTTGTTTTTTTTTAACTTATCCCTGAATGCTGAATTCTGGAACTCAAAAACACTGACCACTATAAGTTGAATGTAAACCTAAGAAAAAAATACGATTTTTCCTTAGTGCCAAAAGGGAAAAAGGACACTACCCGACTTCTCTCAGGCATTTCCTTAGGAAAATGTGCCATCTCAGGGCTCCCTCAGTGTCTCCGACTCTGCAGATCACTTTAAAATCTGAATGAGCCAGGGGCCAGCTGTGCATCCCATGAATGTCTTTCCAGGAGACGAGAAGCCTCCTGTGCAACGTGAGCATTAAGTGGGGCCCTGTCTCCCTGCCTTTGCTGGAGTTTTGCTCTAAGAGTTAATTTCCCACTCCTTGAAAAGATGCAAGTAGTTTCACTTTTCTTTTGGGTAAAGACAATGGATGTGTATGTGATGGGCTGTATCCACCTGCATTTAGGAAGGTGAGATTCTCTCTGTCTCTGCGATCTCTTAGCGGTGTTCCTGGTTTGTTGCTTTTCCAATAATAAAACTGTTTTCTTTCTCTTTTACCTTTGTGGGGAGCTTTCTGGGCTGTGTCTCGACACCAGCAAGGGGACAGCAGGGCAGTCTCTGAGTCCGTGAACACCCGGTGCCCAGCACGCGCTGAAAGAACTAGAAATGCCAGTTGAGGCGCCTCAGAACAAAGCTTTTAATACCTCGTCACTGAAACATCCCAGAGGGAAACCAGTTCTTGCCACGCACTGATGGCTGGCCTGGATGGTTCAGAGCTGACACTCCAGCCGCCCACTCCGAGGTGACACCAGCCCCACCGTGGTGTCGTCATTGCCAGCAGACGCCCAGGCACACACAGGCGGAGGTGGCCTGCTCTGCTCTGATGCTGGAAAAATGCGATTTGCTGGCCGAGGGTGTCTTTTCATTCCAGAAAGAGCTTCCAGAATTTGCCATAGGTGGCGTTGCTGATGGTGACTGTAACATCGGCTGCCCCGTCCTCAGGTATCACGTCCACCTGCTGCACAGTTGCCTCCTTCTACAGCCAGCTGGGGACGGAGAAGCACGTTCCATGAAGACCGTGAGGACCCTCCACCCATTTGGTCAGTTTCAGCATAAATACCCTGGAGGACAGCCTAGCCACCCCCAAGCCCCTGCTCAGACCTCCTTGTGTTGCTCAGGGAGGTACAGCATGTAGCCCAAGAATGTCCATGAGCACAGATTAGGCACCTGGTGTACGCAGGCTGAGTCATTAACACAGCTCAGGTCCTTTCAGAAACATCCCAGCTACTTGCAGAGTCAGAAAACAGACCTAGGGTTGCCAGGGTGGAGGGGGGCAGGGGGAGGGACGCTGGGGAGAGGTTGGGTGGGGACACAGGGAATAACTGCAATTTGTGGTGAGGGGCACACTGAGAGTATTGATCTGATCATCACATCTTGGGCACAGGAGGGGATAGCTCTGTGCTCCATGAATATGCATAATCAATTAAAAAAAATAATCCCAGCTGATGCCTGCACATCTAAAGCTGGGGGTGCTCTGCCTGTTTTGTGGCTCTCCCCAAACACCCAAAGGCCCAGTTCTGGGCCTGGCGCTGGGACCCAGGTCATCACCCTTTCCCACCCGCCAAGGCCGCTCACCTGAGCTGGGCCCCTGCCAGGCGGACACGGAGGGTGAGGACCCATCTCCTGGTGGCTCTCAAAACCGCCTCTTCCAGCTCAGTTCTCAGTTCCTCCAGCCCATGCCCCAGGAGGGTGGACACAGCCAGGACGTTTGGTTCTGTGGGGCTGTACCTGCCAGGGTAGGACACAGACCCAGAGAGGACACAGACCCGGCTCAGCCTCAGGGATGACCTGTTGAGAAGAGGGTCCCCTTGTCACCCACCCACAGCCGGCTTGTGACACTTCAATTGGTACAAGGTGAAGACACCAGCCCCACCGGATGGTTAGGACATGGAAGAGTGAAAAGAGGTGGCAGAGGCGGAGGCAAACCCCAGGCTGGGAACGAGGAACTGTCCTGAGATCACCCCTGCCCGCCTGCTGGCCACACCTGGGGAACGGGATGCTCAGCCGGCACTGGGTCCTTGGCTCACCCAGGCACCAGGTCCACCTTGTTGTGCACTTCCACCATGGAGTCCAGGAGTGGGGCGGGCAGGCCTAGGCCCTGCAGGGCAGACAGCACGCTGGCTTTCTGCAGCTCCGTCTCGGGGTGGCTCACATCCCTCACATGGACAATCAGATCCTGCAGGACGGGCCACACGTCAGAGCTGAGGTGAGTCCGACCCCAACCCCACACCCGTGGATGGCCTGCACGGTCACTGCAGGCCGGTGGGGGCAGGAGCTGCCCCGCGTGCAGTCTCAGACGGGCACCTGAGGACGGGGGCTGCTGAGGCCACCCATCGCCCCTGCGTCCGGATCCCACCCACTACCCGCCGTGACTCGCTTAGGCCACTGCTTGTGTGACACGGGGACCACCACTCGGTGCCTGACTGGTCTCCGGGGCCACAGGTACCTGCTCTGCCCCTCCAGATCCATGGACAAGGTGAGTGCCGGGTGTGACCACCCATCCACTGACACCTCATTCAAAGCTTCCAGCTGTTTAATCCTTCTGAAAAATCTTTAAAAAAAAAAATTTAAATGATTTCATGTTTTAAAGGATGCTTTTCTTCATTTTAAAAGTATCTGTACATAGGTTCCTTATGCAAAGTCTGGAAAACACAGAAGAGAGGAAAATAAAAGCCACGTGTAATCCTGCCACCAGAAACAGGTGCCACTTACAGATTAGGGTCTTCATGTCTAGGTTTTGGGGTTTGTTTGGATGTTACTTAAGCTTTTAAAAAATCTTTTCACTTTGGAAAACTTTAAGACTTTCAGAAAACTTGCAGATGTTGGAGTGGGTAGCCCCTGGCCCTTGGCCACCTTTTCCCACAGTCCACCCGTGATGTGAGTGTAGGCACCTGTCCCATTGGAGGGCCGACACTGTTACATGCTTGTCACTCCTCACCTCGTTTGATTTCACTAGCTTTCCCTGAAGGCCTCCTGCCCCAATGCCCAGAAGAAACAAATACGTAAAGTCCTCACGTCTCAGGCTCCTTGGCTTTGACTGCGTGTAGTTCTTCTGCTCCAATGGTTGTAGGATGTCCTCTGTCTGGAGATTTTCTCAGGTTGACACGGGGTTAAGGGTTTTGGGGGTAGACCACAGAGCAGGGTGTCCCCCTCAGCACCTCATGTCAAAGGCACTTGCTGCCAAACTGACCCTCCATTGGGGACGCCAATCCTGGCCACCTGGCTGCAGAGTGTTTGTCAGGTGTGTCCCTGTTCAGTGACTCTCTCCCCAATGATGTCCTTCTTGGAAGACGTCACTAAACACAGCCCACACTTGTGGGAAGGGTCCACCTCTTTGAGAGGTTGGAGCTACATCAGTCACTGTTTTCAGGAGATTTATCTCTTTTCCCCATTGCAGAAACATAATTGAGAAGGAGCTGGAAGTGGCAGGTAGGATCCTCCTCTGGAGCCACCCTAACCCTAACCCTCACCCTAACCCTAACCATTAACCTAACCCTAACCCTCACACTATCCCTCACCCTAAACGTAACCCTCACCCTCACCCTAACCTTCACCCTCACCGTAACCCTCACCGTAACCCTAATCCTAACACTCACCCTAACAATAACCCTAACTCCTAACCCTAACCCTGACTCCTAACCCTAACCCTAACCCTAACCCTCACCCTCACCGTAACCCTTACCCGAACCCTAACACTCACCCTAACCCTAAACCTAACCCTAACCCTCACCATCACCCTAACCCTCACCATCACCCTAACCCTCACCCTAACCCTCACCCTAACCCTAACCCTAAACCTAACCCCCACCCTCACCCTAACCCTCACCCTCACCCTAACTTTCACCCTCACCCTAACCCTAACCCTCACCCAAACCATAACTCCTAACCCTAACCCCTTTGAGATCCCCTGTGGACAGGACCGCGGGGCAAGGCTACGCTAGTGCTGAGAGCCAGATATGTGCCTCATGACAAGCCTGTAAGGCCGGTCACGACCTGAGAGACTGCTCTTCAGGACTCGAGGCTTCTTGACTGACGCATGCGCAGTACCCAGAGTGGCGAATGCCTGAGGTTTTGGGCAGGATCGTCCACCAGGCGGGAAAGAAGTGGTGCCTATTACTGACAGGTTTAGGTTCCGCCCTACTCCCTGCCCCTTTATCCCTTCCTGATCGCTTATTGGCGGGAGCTCGGATTGGCGGTTTGGTGGTACCGGCGGCTGCGTGGCCGTTTCAACGGTCGTCTCCCTCCTGAGAGGATCCGAGCGGGCGCCAGGCCAGGGTGGGCCGCGCGGCAGGAGAAAGCCAGGGAGACTGACAGGAACTCGGGAAGTCTTTGCCGTGCAGTAAGAAACCCTTGTAAACCTTCAGCCCAAGACCTTCAAATTTCAGCCTGGGAAACCCCAGATCCCCTGATCCCCAAGAGACCTCGAATCCGCTAACCTGGACTGACCTCAAACCCCCTGGGCCTGAGACACCGATGCACCTCAGCTTCAGACACCTTCAAATCTACCGTTCACCCACAGGAACGCCAAATCCTCTAATGCTTAGAGCCCAAACACCCTAAGCCTGAGGAAACACAATTCCCCTCAGCCTAAGGCACCCCAACCCCCTCAGCCTGGGAAACCCTAAATACCGCAGCCACAGAGAGACCAATTTTCCCCAACCTTAGAGATCCTGCTCAGCCTGGAAACGTCCTTCAGCTTCAAAGACCCCCAAATAACGTCAGTGTCAGAGAGCCTAATGCCCCCTAATGAGAGACCCCAAATCTCCTTAGCCTGAGAGACCCCGAGTTTCCTCAGCCTCAAAAATGCCACATCCTCTCATCCTGAGAGACCCCAAATTCACTTTACCTGATGAATCCCAAAGCCTCTCAACCTGAGCATCCCAAATCTCTTCAGCACGAAAGACCCAAAATCTTGTCCTGAAAAACCCCAAATACTATCAGCCTGAGAGACCCCAAATCCCCTCGACCTGAGAAACCCCCAGAACCTCAGCCTGAGAGACCCCAAATCTCATTGTCCTTGGAGACCCCCAATCTCCTCAGCCTGAGGGATTGCTGCTCCTTAGAGATCCAGGCTGCTTTACTCCCAGACTTTTCCAGAATCTCCTGGTGGAGATCCCGGAAGCCTTCCTATGAGAAATGTTCATTTCCTCTCCCTGGAGGAGAGCCCCGCTGGTCAGTGTAACCTGAGTCCCACCAGTCAGGGGCCCTCAAGGTCTCCATGGGACTCCCCTAGCCCTCACACCTCAGGAATCCCCTTGAAGACGCCTAGCCTTGACCCTCAGTCACCTTTGCCACCCTTCCTCAGATGCATCAAGATGCAGGGGAACTGAAACAAAACAGCTTACATTAGGTGGTCTGTGATGGCCAGCAGAGACCCCCCCATCCTGTCAATAGCCCCCAGACCTCCCCAACGCCCTCCAGTCCTTGCAGGGTCCCCACATCTTCCTGGTCTGGACACCCTGGCCAAGTGGAGAAGACAGAGCCTGGCTCTGGGCAGTGGTCTGGGCTGTGGCCCCCTCTCAACAACCTCTCTTTCCACAGGAGCTTTGGCCTTGCAGCTGGGAGACTCACGGGACCTTCTCTACCTTGGAGGTGGAGCAGGGCCTGCCATCCTGTCCCGGCATCATGAGCTCCAACAGCTCCCCGGAGGAGAACCCTGAGGGAGATGCAGGGAGAACAGGGCGGAAGCCCATGGTGAGAGGTGGGGGAAGTCGAGCGAAGCTCCAAGCAGGATTTGTACGAAGGATGGAGAGGGGGTACTAGTGACAAGCAGCTGGTGTCTGGAGGGCCACAGACTTGTGGCCTGCAACTCTGTGTGACCCTGGCTGTGCATGTGCATGCAATGGGGACAATTGGTCCTGTCTGGGACATGAGGGAGAAAAGGAGACAAGAATCAAACTCTCTGTGTTGGGGAGAGCTAGGAAAATGCTGTGTTCTCTCAAACAGAACACAATCTGGGGAGGGAGGTAACGAACATCTTTATCCTTGTTTCACAGAGACCACCCCAAGACCCCAGCCTATGTTCTGATTGTTAAGATTACAAGGCAGAAGAAAAGGCCCCACTCGATCTTGTGATGTGTGCAGTAAATCACTGATGAACTATGTTATTTTCTCTAGGCTAAAGATGCTTCCAAAGACATTCCCATATACTTCTCCAAGGAAGAATGGGCAGAGATGGGAGAATTGGAGAAAATTCACTATAGGAATGTGAGAAGGAACGATAATGTGCTGATTAATTTAGGTAACTTCTAGTGCTGGTTGCAGACCGGCCTGCGAAATATAAAACAGGTCTTCTGTCCCCGTGTTATTTTGGCTCTCTCTTAGGCAGCTGCATGGGCCCACAGTTCTCTTCTGTATGGAGAGAAATCTGGAGGGGAAAATTTGTTCTTCTTCATCTTTTTTTTTTTTTTTTGTCAGTGCACAGCCGAGTATCGGCACTAGTCATGCAGAGTTCACATCTTGACCTTGTTCAAGACTCTCCCAGCACGCGCTGAGCCACACTGGCTTTGTGGTGCTTTCCATTGCCACCACCCTTTGTTCCTCCTCTCACCACTTCCCTTTTAGGACAAAGATTTGGCTTCTTTCCAGGTGTCGGAGCCTCTCAACCAGCTTTCCTGTGTCACCAAAGGCAGACCAAGCACCATGTGGATGACACTGAGGATTCTGATGAAGAATGGACACCTCGACAGAAAGGTGAGGGGCCAGGAGGAATTAGAGGTGACCTCCTGAAACCATCCTGGGTTGAGGTCTCGGCTTTATCTCAGGAGTTAACAAAGGAGACCATGTTCTCTCAAAAACGTAAATGTTCAACAAACAAGCAAGGTGCAATACATTATATACAGTAAGAGGCTATTCATATAAAGGTTTTAAACCTGTAAAATAATTACATATTTTATTTACAGATACAGTAATAAGTGCTAAACGTATAAAAATCTGAATGTGAGTAAGAAATACCAAACTCAGAAGTTATTATCACAAGAGAAGGAGGAAGGGCTGGCAGGTGGCTTCACTGCGTCATAGTTAGCTCTTTTGTCTGTTTTATGTCTATTTTTGAATTTTGAAATAAAAAGTCGAAATGAAAACATTTCCATCAGCTGTGTCCGAATGTTGGAATAGGACTGGATGGTGATGGATTTATAGGTTTTCCAGCATTATTCTCCACACTGTTCTATATGTTTAAAGTTTATCATTCTTTAAAGTAATAAAAGAAAGACTGGTTTTGCTAGACATTGTTAATTAATCAGCGGGAAATTAACTAAACTTTCATTGAACTGTAAATCCACCAAAAAGCTTTCTAACCCTAATGTCTTAATAGTTCAGTCATTGGATCAACGGTCTTAGAAGAAGACATGACTAACCCCATGGTTTGTCATACATCGTTATCTGCACTCAGTTGATCCCCACCTTAGTCACTTTATCGTCTCTTATCGAGAAATCTTGTGGGATTTCTACAAGAATTTTTTTTTTTTTTCCTTTTGAGATTTCTTATGAGAAATCACACAACGGCAACTTACCCTTTCTAACAATTTTTGAGTGTTTGATATTATTAACTAGATACACACTGATGTGCAAGAAACTGCTAGAACTTTTTCATCTTGCATGACTAAAGCTACACCCGTTGAACAACAACACACCATTTCCTCCTGCCCCAGTTCTTGGCAACAATTCTACTTTGTTTCTATGAATTTGATTACTTTAGATACCTCATATAAGTGAACCATGCCATATTTGTCTTATTGTGACTGGCTTCTTTAACTTATCAAAATGTCTTCAAGGTTTGGCCACGTCATAGCACTGGCAGGGTTTCTTTATGTTCTAAGGCTGAATAATAGCCCATTGTATTTATATACCACATTTTCTATATCTATTCACTTGTTGATGGATATTTAGGTTGCTTCCACCTCTTGGGGGGAATCTCTCTCTTCCTCTTCTTGTAAAAGCACTATTCCCATCATGAGGGCCCCACCCTCATGAACTCATCTAACCCTAATTACTTCCCCAAAGCTCCATCTCCCAATGTTATCACACCAGGAATTAGAATTTCAACATATGAATTTTGGAGGAGCAAAATCCAGTCATAGCACCCATTTTTTAACTGAGTTTTTTTGTTGTTGTTGTTGTTGAGTTGTAGGAGTTCTTTAGATATTCTAGGTATTAACCCTTTTTCAGACATATGGTTTGTAAATATTTTCTCTCATTCTGTAGGCCGCCTTTTCACTCCACTGATTTTTTCTTTCAGTGCTCAGAAGTTTTCAGGCTTTACATAGTCTCTTTGTCTATTTTTGCTTTTGTCACTGATGCTTTTGGTGTCATTTCCAAGGAATCATGGCCAAATTCGATTTCTTGAAGCTTTCTCCTATGTCTTCTTCTTGGAGTTTTATACTTTTGGGTGTTAGATTAAGGTCTTTAATCTATTTTGATGTTATTCTTGTATGTAGTGTAAGATAAGGGTCAATCTCCATTCTTTTGCATATGGCGATCCAGTTTTCCCCATACCGTCTCTTGAAGAGACTGTCCTTTCCTCCATTGTGTGGTTTTGTTTAGCGTTTTTTCATGAAAGTTAAGCCAATTCATTTTTTAAAAGATAAATGTAATGGAAACCTTGTGAACACAAGAAGAAGCAGAGATGAGGTTTGGTGTTGTTTTCTTTGCTTTGTGGTGGGTGACCATTTACCTCAGTTGGTGAGAGTGTGGTGTTAACACCAAGATACAGGGTTCTATTTAAAAAAAAAAACAAACATTTTAAGAAAATTAGCAATGCCTCCAATAGAAGCAAAGGTCTTAATGTTACTTCAGAAACCGTTTTCAAATCACCCGTGGATAATACTTGAAATTGTCACTCTAGTTCAGAATTCTCTGTCCCTAATGAGAATCTTCTGAGCTGGGAAATATTTACCGACCAAAACACTGATTTCTCATCACCTTTTAGTCAAACCTCCTCGGGCGGCCTTCAGAGTGGGACAGAGTAAACACCAGAAGGTGAGTAACTGAAAAATCCTATCGACAAGTCAATCTTCCTAATGGAAGATCCAAACACATGGAAGGGAAGGAGAATGTGCAGAGTATCCTAGGACTGCTGCCTTCCTTTTCTGATCTCTTCAGCACAATGTCTGACATCATCATTTTAAGAGTTAATAAGAAGAGCAACAATAATCACTACCACTCGTTTTATTTTTGCAATATTTCAGACTTTATTTTAAGCATTTTACATGAATAAACTCACTCAAACCTTACAACTATAACTATAACCATTTTGTGGATGAAAAAACTGAGCTACAGAAATGTTTGAGATCACAGTCAGTAGTGGTTCAGTCTAATCCAATACTCCTTCATTCTCTAAAGTACTTACAAGCTCATTAAAACTTTCGTGTTTTGTAAAGTTCATGCTGACTTACCCGGACACCTTTACATTATTCATCGGACTGATTATTTCAACCTAATTCTTGTCTGCTGTGCTAAGTGAGAGATACGCTAAGACACTCTGAGGGAAACTTGCAAATATACAGTCAATTTGCACTGCGCATGGTCCCAGAGGAAGACGGAGATAGTTCCTACTCTCTCACAAGGGATGTATTCAGATGTGAGAAAGTTGCTCCAGGCCCTGAGAAGTTTGAAGTTTGACTGAGAAACAACAGATAGGAAAATGACTTAGCACTTCATGTACTTTACACTATCCAGTAGAAATGCATCCTGGTACTGATTTTAAACTCTCCTCCCTGTAGGAAGAAGTAACTACTCCTTTCTCTGGGCCCAAATTAGGCAAATGTCATGCTGTTTCGAATCATTTATTTAGCCTGCTGCTTCTGTATTGTGAGCTCTTTGAAAGCATGGTCCATACCCGATTTTTCTCAGGAGTCCCAGGCGAGGCTTAGAGCCCCTGAGGGCCCCCTGAATGTTTTCTGAATGATTCCAAGTTTTGCAAATTAAAATACGTGTAACAGGGTCAAGTAATGCTGAAGATAATATCTTTGAATTAGATTTCAACTGTAGAGATGGTTGAGGAGGTAAATCGATGTCAGGACTATAAGAGAAATTATTAATCTCATGTTTGCACTGTATTTAACAACTCGCAAAACACTTTGGTGAACATTATTGCATTTCATGTTCACTATACCATTAAGAATGAGAATGCATGCCAATTTGTGGATCAGAAAGCTGAGTAGAATTAACTAATAGTACACCCTTCCTTAAGTAGAATTGGTACAGGAACCAGTTCATTCAATTCCAAAGTTAAATATTCCTTCCAGGTTATGGCAGTATGCAACTCTTAGCATCACTTTCTTAGTTGTCTGCATACATTTATACCAACTGTTTCTTCTCCTCCCAACCTCACTGTTCATTTTCTAGATGTGTGTTGTACCCTCTGTGCTTTTCTACATTTCTCTTTCCATCAAATGTCTACTAGTTCATAGAAGATCCCCTCTTTTTCTCTATAAGCCCCTACCTCCTTCTTTCACAGACCTGGTTGAGTCTCCTGCTAGTATTCCAAAATATTCTCCCTCACTCACTCTCACGTATATAGAGAAAGTTGAAAGAAAAGAGCCTTAAGACATGGGTTCTAGTCCTGGAGTCACTACCCAATCAGGCCTTTCCTTTTCTCTCTGGTATTCAGAAGCTCCAGGTTTTTCAAGGGACTGTTGAACAAAACTCCTACATGTGAAAAAATGTTGCAAGCCCTAAGAAACTAAATAAATGTATGTTGGTTTTTAAAATGTGACTCTCACATTAAAGGGAATGTCCAGGGCACTGTTAAGTAATGAATCTAGTTTGAAGAAATTGCCCGGAACAACAGATTTCCTGAACACAAGTGACTCAGAGGAGGCCCAGAAACGAGTGTCCCCTCCTGCAGAAGCAAGTACCTCCAGACGGCACTCTAGACAAAAATTGGGTAAGAGAAAATAATTTGGGGACTTTATCCCCTCTAGGTCCTTTAGAAAGGTTGATGAGTATGGTCTAGATATGTGGCGTAGACTTTCAATAGGCCTGCATTTAAGCTGGACTATGCTGAGACCAGAAGTTAGGTACTGTACTGAATAGCATGTGGGAACACCAACTCTGAAGTCACACGCTTGTTTTAATCCACGCAGAATCATTAGGGCCTTGGGCAGACATTATAAATTCTCTGCACTCCTTAAAGCTAATCTGTAAAATGAAGATAAACACATATAGCTCATATATGTTTTAAAAGCATTAAATTAAATATAAAAGAACTGATACATACAACTGTGATAATAGAGACCACATTTTCTTATTGTACATCCATGCCTTTGTTCCATGCCTAATATATAATGCACCCTCAACAAATATTTTGTGGATAAATAAATGCATGAATGAACTGTTTTGTAAGTAGAAAGTTTGGGAGGTTCAATCTGATCATGGGAATCCAGAAACTAAAATTGACTTATGCATCTGTAGTCAGTGTGGAGTCTTAGTCTCTCTGAAATAATAGTTAAGAGGTACTGAAGGGGTGGGGAGCCAGAGTATGTAGAAGGATAGATAATAATTTGATGGTAATAGATTTCACATCTTCTGAAAAAACAGAAACAAACACTCCAGACTCCTAACTTCACTCACTTACTCTTCTCCAATGTAGAACTCGAGAGAAAGAAGATTGAAGTGAAGGTGTACAGCCTGCGAGAAAGAAAGGTTCGGTCATACAAAGAGGTCGATGAGCCTCAGGATGATGACTACCTGTGTAAGTGACCCTTTTGGCCCACTCATGGAGAAGGCTATATCCCGGTAGAATAATTTTATCTTGTTGTTTGACCCCAAATCATTCCTTTACTCTGGTGGCTTGGGATACAGGATTGAGGCTAAATTATGTAACTGCTGGGCTCTTTCTGAAGCTCTTTATATCCAGGAACATGCACTATACTTTTCCAAACCCCTGCTTCTCTCGCCTCCAGATTGTGAGACATGCCAGGACTTCTTCATCGACAGCTGTGTGGCTCATGGTCCCCCTACATTTGTAAAGGACAGTGCAGTGGACAAGGGGCATCCCAACCGCTCAGCCCTCACTTTGCCCCCAGGGCTGAGAATTGGGCCGTCGGGCATCCCTGAGGCCGGGCTTGGAGTATGGAATGAGGGATCCGATCTTCCACTGGGTCTGCACTTTGGCCCCTTTGAGGGCCAGATCACAGAAGATGAAGAGGCAGCCAACAGTGGCTACTCCTGGATGGTGAGAAGGGCCTATCTTACCCCATCTTCTTGCTTCCTATATCCCTTCTGTGCCTTTGGTGGGACATCACCTTCTACATGCTAGAACATGGATACTGGCAACATGGTTAGCTCTGTGTACTTAGTGGTCTTTGCATGAACCTGGAACTCCTATTTAAAGGTCAGAGGGTGAGCGGGAGAAAAGTGGCACAGAGACAGAAAAAGTGCATTCTCCCTATGGGGCCTCTGCTCTGACTGGACAAATCAACTCAGATGTGTAGATGATGCTGAGGAGTACGCAGCATGTGTCACCATTGGCGGCTGAATCCATGCAGGCTCAAAATGCATCGATGACAGTACAATAAAATAATTCTGATTATTACCTGCCCCTCAACCCCAAAATGACTAACTTATTTTTCTGAAACTCAGATTACCAAGGGGAGAAACTGCTATGAGTATGTGGATGGAAAGGACAAATCTCTTGCCAACTGGATGAGGTAAGGCCAATAGGTTTCGGGTTCCAGCAGGGACACTCATCTCTCTCAAGCTCGGCTTCTTTCCTCCTCAGCATGCCTCCCTCGATGGTTTTTACACTCTCTGTTCTCCTTACAATGTTCTTTCATATTATGAACATCCAGGAAAAAATAGATAAAATATAAATATTGCCATTTCTTTTATGAAAAAACTAAATCTCTATGATAGAAAAAATTGGGGCACCAGAATAAACGCTGAGGAGCCTAGATTCATTGGGGATGCTGGATTCGCACTTTAATTGATCTAATCAGCATTTATTAAGCACTTACTATATTCTTGTTTAGAAAATGGAGTACATCACATGAACAGATCACACAACCCATGCCCTCGTGGAGGACTATTGCGCGGAGATGTGAAACATTTGATTATAGGAGAAGTACACAAGGCCAAGACAACCTAAAACAAGGGACCTTTAATCTGTGAGGGCAGGAAATCTTGCCAGCTTCAATGAAATTAAAACCTGAAGCCTGAGAAGTGAGCTGCAGGGTGGTCACGGGCCTCTGTGCTGCATGGACGAGCCCCTTTCTATGAGGGACTCTCATTTTATTAGAAGATAAGAATATGGACATGCTGTTATTATTCTGTATTTCCATGCTAGGACAAAGGGACCTCTAAGTTTCTATGGGAACCCAGGGAGGCAGGTGAATGGCACCTAGGTAAACTATGGGAGATTAGAGAAAGGTCTCTTAAAAGAAGATTGACTTGGGCTGAGTAAAGAATGATGTGTGCTAATCCAGAAGCGGAGTACATGATTGATCAAACACCAAATTCTGTGCTATCAGCAGAAATCGATTCAGAGTTTAGAGAAGTGAGAAGTCAGTGTTTTATGGCCAATCAAGGTGGAGGTAAGTCTGTAATTGGGCTTTGAAGAATGGATAAGTAGGCAAGGGGGGGAAAAGCATTCCAGGCAGGATGAGCACCATAAGCAGGACTTGGAGAAAGAGGCTTAGGTATGAACAGCAGGTTCCTGGAGGAGTGTAACGGCATGGTCCGTCACAGCATGGGGGCCTTGACCATCTGGTGACAAGCCCAACATGGCCCTGGCAGGTAGTGGAGACTCACTGCCTGTTATTTTCTGTCCCTTTGTCTGCCTCAACCCCAGGTATGTGAACTGTGCCCGGGATGATGAGGAGCAGAACCTGGTGGCCTTTCAATACCACGGGCAGATCTTCTATCGAACTTGCCAGGTCATCAGGCCGGGCTGTGAACTGCTGGTCTGGTACGGGGATGAATATGGCCAGGAGCTGGGTATCAAGCGGGACAGCAAGCGGAAGAAAGAGCTCACAGCAGGGAGAGGTGGGCACCACTATTATTCTTTAAATAGAATAGAAGAGAAAGAATTCTCCTTGGGAATTTTCATGGTACAACTCTTAAGTAGAGTAAAATGCAGTCGAAAGATGGAAAAATTTCAAATCAGATGCTTCTGAAATTAAGGATTCATTTCATTTGCCTTTGACTCTTAGGGACAATTTATATTTTGAAATTTTTGTTCTCATTTTATTTTTTTAACTTCTTTATATGAAAAATATATAACAACATATAGTCCTGACGGGCTTAGAGACAAAGAACAAGTCTCAAGCACCTACCAGCTCTTTTATCAAGGCAGTTTCATCTGGCTCTTTTAATTGTTTCTTAATTTCTTCCATATTCCTAAATAACATGCATATGTTGTTATTCATTCATTCATTATTTCAATTAGTTGTCACGTGAATTCCTACTCTGTGCCAGACGATGTTCCAGGAACAGGAAATACACACAGAACAGGATGATCAGAATATGTGCTCTTGAGCAGCTGACACGTGAATTAAGGAAACACGCAGACACGCACAGGCATGTGCATATCAGACAGTGATTCGTGCTTTCAAGAAAACTAATCCAGAAAAGAGCCTAGAGATCATCATGAGGGGAGGGAGGGTGTGACAAGGGACGGTCAGGGAAGGTTCTTCTCAGGACATAACATTTGAGAGGTGCAGAGTTGTGGGCAAAGGACTCCAGGCAGAGGGAGCAGCTCGTGCAACAGCCCTGAGGCAGGAGAGAGTGAGGGTGTTTGAGAAATGGCTCAGACCACCCAGATGAAGGAAGCAGAGAAGAGAGCAGAGGTCAGAGAGATACACAGAAGCCTGGACATGTAGTGCCCATGATTCCTGCCCAGAAACTGGGGATTTTCCTAAGATGGAAACAATTGTGGAGTTTTGGTTAATTTTCAGAAAATAAACTGCAGTGGGTAATCCCATCAGAGGCCACTTTAGACTCCAGGTAAGAGAGGATGGTGGGTTGGATAAAGGTGGGAGTCAGGAGGTAAGAAGTCTGATTAGGGATATAATTGAAACAGAACTTTCTAATAAATTTGAAGTGGCCTAAGACTGAATGAAATAACTCAAGTAGGAATATTTGGCATGTCACCCAAGGAAGGACATATTTTCATTTTATGATTTGTGGACAGAGAGAGAAGCAATTCACAATCTAGTTTAGGCAGCAGGAACCAGAGTCGTTTACTCAAGGGGGACTGGACCACTCTGAATCCCACTTCCTGATGGAGAACCAGGTACACAAGAGTCCTCAATTAAATGTCTTTGACAGGGGAAACTCAAATTCAGTGTTCTTTAACCACTACTCTACACTGCCTTCTACATTTGTGCATCTCCAGACGAAGTGGTTCCTGACTTTATAGATCCCTTTCCCCTCATAAGAAAAGTCACTAAGGATGAGTCCATCCATAACAGCCCCTTTTCGTGTTGCTATAACACAATACCTGCGACTGGATAGTTTATAAAGAACAGAGGTTTATTTGGCTTATGATACTGGGACAGCTGCATCTGGCATGAGCCTCAGGCTGCTTCTACTCATGGTGGAAAGTGGCAGGCAGCTGGCAGGTACAAGCGGCAAGAGGAAGCATGAGAAAGAGAGATGGGGGAGGTGGTAGGGTCTTTTAAACAACCAGCTCTCGTGGAAACTAATAGAGTGAGAACTCACTCACTACTGCCACCTTCCAGGGAGAACATTAATTCATTCATGAGGGATCTTCCCCCCATGACTCAAACAGTTCCCAACACTGCCATATTGGGGATCAGAATTTCACATGAGTTTTGAGGGTTCAACACATCCAAAATCTATCACCATCTACGTAATCCAAAGTCAGTTATTATTTCTCAGTAGAATAAAATAGCTGCAGATGCTC
Source organism: Cynocephalus volans (assembly GCF_027409185.1). Taxonomy (NCBI): domain Eukaryota; kingdom Metazoa; phylum Chordata; class Mammalia; order Dermoptera; family Cynocephalidae; genus Cynocephalus; species Cynocephalus volans. The sequence goes on along the minus strand of NW_026902463.1, from coordinate 6,406,639 downwards.
TATCAGGAAAAGTACCCAGAGATTAGGGGGAGAAGACGATATGATATGACCCAGAAGATACTTGTAGTGTGTGTGGCAAAGTCACTGCAGTTCCTTCTGTATAAAGACTGAAGCTGCCTCTGATGCTACTGAAGGTCCCTGGTTTGGCTGATACATAGACAAGGCCCATGACCTAGGATTTCTGGGTTTCTGAGGAAGATGTAGAGAACAAAAATGGAATGAAAAAAGACTGTAAAGGAACACTCGGTGGGAGACAGCAGGCGTTACCACATGAGGAATGATTAGGGGAGCAGGCCTTACCATACAACTAAGCAGATGTCCCAGACAGTGTTGTCTACACCTCCCCTAACCAAAAACTTCCTCTTTCAGCAGAACAAAAGCCAGAGATCCACCCATGTTCTTCAAGCCCTCTGGCCTTCTCCAGTCAGAAATTCCTCAGGCAACATGTGGAACACAATCACTCCTCTCAGACCTTCCCAGGGACATCTGCAAGAGAACTTCTCCAGCCAGGGAATCTCCATCCAGTTGGTCAGAATCAGGAGCAGCAACGTTCTGATCCACACAGCTGGAATGACAAGGCTGAAGGTCAAGAGGTCAAAGAAGGGTCCAACCCCTTATATAAAAGGACAAAGCAGAGGTGAATTTCAAACACATTTTCCAGCCCACCCAAAGGACTAATGGGGAGTTCTCAAGAAGAGTCCAGAACAGGCCAGAAAGTGCATCCAGAGGACACAGGCAAATTATTTGTGGGGTTAGGAATCTCAAGAATTGCAAAAGTCAAGTGTGGAGAGTGTGGGAGAGGCTTCAGTAACAAGTCAGGCCTCATCCTACACCAGAGGACACACACAAGGGAGAAGCCCCAGCAATAAAACCACATCTCAACAGAGAGAGAGGTGGCCACCACACACCTCCACGCCCCAGCACTGAGGGGGCTTCAGAGAACGTCTTTTGACCTCTTGCCTTCCCCAGGAGTGTCGAAAAAGATGTAAGCGATCAAACACACCCTCCACTTTCATGACCAGAGACGAGGCAGAAAATGTGGGGGGGCCGGGATTCCTTTAGGGCTCACAGGCTATGGACAGTTACAGATCCCCTCCATGTCCCACATGGCTCCCCTCTATGTTCTTCTGGCCTCCTTTTCCAATAAACGTTGTTCCCACACAAACCTGCAGCACGGGCTGTGTACCTCGTCCCCAGTTCCAAAGGTGAGAGAGTCCGGGAGGCCACGGGAACTCAGACTCTCAGCCGGGTCTCACGGGAACCAAGTCCCACTTAAATCACCTCTCGCCCAGGGAGAGAACCAGGGGAGGAGATGGAGACAGGGATGGGTCGGGAGGGGACCACCCCCACCAGCGCCCCATGGTCTCTCCCGTTACCCCCATCTCTGTAGCCTCAGAGGTGAAAGCCAGGCACAGACACGAGTGGGAACTCAAGAGAAAAGGAAAAGGAGTCAGGAAACCAGTTGGCCAAGGCCCCAACTTCTTCTCTATGGGTCCAGTCATCAGGTTGGGTATCAGGTATCATAGCAGAGGGGGCAATTGCAGCCCCAGGATCTGGGGCACGTTTACAGAGCAGGGCTTCAGTGGTGGGGTGGTCCCAAACCCTTTAATGACAGAGCCCTCACCAGCTGTGGGCTCTTGGTCCCTCCTCCTCCAGCTCCGGGAAACAGTGAAAGGGGGGCGGGGGGAGACTGCTGGGATCTGGGTTTGAGGCTGCCCTACATATAATCAGGGTATGCTCCTGCGTAGGTCCTCTCCCCCAGTCCCAAAATTTCCACCTGTAAAATTAAGTCTCTGAAATGGGGGAGAGGGAGGCGGGGCCTAGAAAAGGGAAGGAGTCATGGGACAAGTCTGCCTGGGCGGGGACTCAGGAGGAGAATGCTCTAGGAGGTCGTAGATGGATGGAGTCATGGGAGTAACATTTTGGGGACTCCACTGTGACCTGTCTGAAGCTGGGGAACACAGGACGGGGTATAAAAGGCTGGTATCCAGGGCCAGGGTTCCACAGAAGAGCTGGGGGGAGATGGGGATGGCACTACACCCCCTGCTCCTCCTCCTGTCCCTGTCCCCTCTTGGGAGTGAGCCCTCACACAGAGAAGAAAACCAGGTCACTGCACAGACTGAGTGCGTCTTCAGCGGGAGGCCGGCGGGCACAGGGGAGAAAGCTGATGATCCTGTGCCAGGTGGGCTCTGAGCTTTGGGGGCACTGCCTGGCCTGGGTGCCCCACGTGACTCAAGGCCCTGTCTAGGCACAACTCAAGGGAGCTAGGTGGGCAGGACACAGACCCAGACTTGAAGTCCTGTGCCCCTTAGGGCTGTGACTGTCATACAGCATTCAACGTGGGAGCCAATTTCTGATCAGACTCTGCTGTTGAGAGAGAGACAGAGAGGCGGTGAGTTCACAGAAAAAGCCAGGCAGGCCTGGAGTTGGCAAGTGCATCACAAGCAATGAAGTTGTGATGAAACCCAGAGTCGCAAAAACAGCATTTAAGTCCTCTAAGAAAAGTGCCAAAAGTCATCCCTGCAGAAGTGTCGTGGCTGTCCTGCTGTGCTCAGAATGCTGAGGAAGGAAATCAAAGGTTACCGAAACATCCACTTGCTGGTTCAGGGTTACAGGATTTAAACAACATGCTGGAGACTGACTGCATTGGATACATCACAAGGTCATACGGGGAATCTTAAACAAAATGCTGGAGCCAATTCGGATCCTAGAAAAATGCGACTGAGTAGAGGAAGCGCTTGCCTGGGCCCTTTCAGGGTAAGGAAGTGTTTGAGGTAACCTGAGAACCAACCCTAACCACAACCATGATATCCAGCCCTAAACCTCGAAGCGTAATCCTAACACTAACCCCTGCAATACTGGCCTCCCTGTCCCTGCAGTTCCCATCAACAGAACCCACCCCCTGGGGTCTTGGGGTGGGGCTCGGGGCCACACAGCTCTGGAGCTGAAACCATTTCTCAAAACTCCTGTATCTTGCTTTCCAACCGGGAATCACAACCCTGTCTACATTGCCTATTTCCTTTCAGTAGACAAGAGTGGAAGCCAGACTGAGAAGGGGCCTGCACATGGATCACAGGTAGCCCTGAACCCTATGAAGACCACATAAGAATTTCAAATCAACTTGCCAGAATGAAAAAAGAAGCATCCCCAGAGTGCTTGAAGTGCAGCCAGGGATGGCAGTCACAGGACCATGCCGGGTGTTGGGATTGAGGTGTCTGGGCACCCACATTCCCCTGGGTGGATCTTGTCACCACAATCTACCCGTTGTCCAATCTGACCCTCAGCAATGTACCCATGGTGCCCGGAGGTGGGCAGGAACCATCACACATCTCAGAATTCACCCCAGTGTCCCCCAGCTGATGACTTTCAGAGAGCTGACACTGAGCACATCTGCCTGACCTTGTCCTAAACTCCTCGTGTGTCAACCCACATAAACTCAGAAGCAGCCAGTGACATTGATAATACTGTGATAGATGGAAAAGAACAAGAGAGCAGAGTTTGATTGTGTGAGATATACAGTGATAGATATAAAGTGAGATATATATATATATAGTGAGGAATTCATATAGTGAGGGATATATAGTGAGAGATATATATAGTGAGAGAAATATATAGTGACATAGTTATAGTGAGATATTCATATGGTGAGAGATACATACAGTGAGCTATATGTGCTGAGATATTTATATAGTAAGATATTCATATAATGAGAGAATTATCCAGTGAGAGATACAGAGTGATATATTTGTACATAAGCACACTATTATAAAAATCTCCATTTCTTGGCAAATTACCCAAGAACTCAGCCAATATGTGGCAAAATTTAGTCACAGACCCTGGTGTATTAGCCCATTTTTGTGTTGCTATAACAGAAATACCTGAGACTGGGTAATTTATAAAGAACAGAGGTTTATTTGGCTCAGGATTCTGGGACAGCTGCATCTGACGCGGGCCTCATGCTGCTTCTACTCAAGGCGGAAAGTGGCAGGCAGCCGGTGGGTACAAGCAGATCACATGGTGAGAAGCAAGAGAGAGAGAGAGAGAGAGAGACAGACAGACAGACAGACTCTTTCTCTCTTCTTTTAAAGCCCTCAGAACCACACGCCTGACCACCATTATTAATCCATTCACTACTGCACGGTCCTACAATCCAATCACCTCTTTAAGGCTCCTCCTTTCAATTATCCTAATAGGATTTCTCACCCTCTTAACAGTCACAGTGGGGGCCAAGTTTCTAATACATAAAACTTGGGGGACACAATTCAAGCTGCAATGAGTTTTTGGGGGAGGCATGATTCAATCCGCTACACCTGGCGTCGTGGCTCAAGCTCTGCTCAGGTAGCCCCTGTCCAGTGATGGCAGATCCCCTGGACTGCTGACGCCCTGCACGCTCGGCTTCCCACCTGCTGACAGGCTCCATCTGGCTCGAGGAGAGGGTGAAGGATGCAGTCAGAAGGGGGACACTCGGGAACCAGCTAAAGTAGGGGCAAACCTCCTGTCTGCCAGCTGCCCACTTCCTACACCTGCACCCCAGCTGTCACTCTGCGGCACCTACACCTGCCCCTCAGCTGTCGCTCTGCAGGACCTACACCTGCACCCCACCCTCAGGCTGCCATCTGAGCCGAATGCTGGGGGATGGGACCGAGCGGAGCCGAACGGTGGCGAGTAAAGTCGAGCGGTGGCGGGTAGAGCCGAGTGGTGGCGGGTGGGCCGGATGGAGCCGAGTGAAGCCGAGCGGTGACGGGTGTGGCGGGTGTGGCGGGTGTGGCGGGTGTGGCTGGTGGGCCGGGTGGCGCCGGCAGAGAGCTGGGCGTTGGACGGGGGGAGCGGCGCGGCTGCTGGGCCCCGGCGAGCAGGTGGCCCGGGGCGCGCGGTGGTGCCCGGGCGCTGGGAGGCTCACGGCGGCCGTCGCACAGCCTCTGGCAGAGCCTGGCCCTGGGCGGCACCCCGGTTGCCCCTTTCGCTACTTGGCTCCCTCCCCGTCCTGATTCCCGCCCCGGACCGCGCCTGGCGCACGTCCCCAGGGCTCACGCTGCGGTGCGGCTGCGAGCCCCGGGCTCCCGGGCTCCAGGCTTCGCCGCCCCACAGCTGTGTGGACCCGGCCAGCAGGGTCCAGAGACGGGCCGCACGCACCGCGACCCAGGGTCCGCTGCTCCGCCCGTCGGTCAGGAGTGCTCTCGCGGACACCTGCTCTCTGCCGTGTGGCCACCCGAGTATGGATGGACACGACGCCCTCACAGCCGCGCTCCCTCTGGGACCATTAGTCCTACTCGCTGCTGCAGCCCGAGGGTCCCCTGGCCCTGGACAGCCCTGGGATGATCCCTCGCCAGGACGCCTTTCTGCTGCCTGCGCCATCCTGGGCTGGGGACTGACCTCCCTGGCCATGCCACTGACCCCTGCGAGCGCCCAGCCACGGCGCCTCGCAAGCTGCATGGCTTAAGGTTGGGGCCCAACCCAAGTGGGGCCCATCTAAGCCCATCTCTCAGTGCACCCGTCAGTATCTCTCTCTAAGGAATAATCTTTATTGTGGTGAAACATTCGTAACATAGAACTGACCATCATGACCATCTAAGTGTCCAGGTCAGGGGTATTGAGCACGTTCACACTGCTGTGCAAACATCACCACTGTCTCTCTCCAGAACTCTCTCATCTCCCAGACTGAGACTCTGCACCCACTACACACCAACTCCCACAGTGCTGGGCTGGCAGCAGCCAGTGGAAATCTGCCCTGTGGGAATCTGACCACCCTGGATCCCAGTCTCTCCGCAGCTGGACTTGTGGTGAGGCTGTCGCACGGAAAAGGAACCAGAACGCCCAAATGAGAATTTTAAAAGGGGGTCTTTACCGGCAACTGTCTCTCCAGATATTCTGGTAAGAGAAGAGCCCTGAGTTTAAATTGAAAGGGTCTATTAAAGGCACATAGTCACACAGGCAAGAAAATCATATAGTCACACACTTAAAGTTATATAGTCACACACGTTTCCTCCTAGTATGAGGAGGGAGAGGGTTTCGCGAGGCCTCCTGCCAGCTGGTTACAGAAGCCAAGACAAGCCAGTTAATCACTTAGGGACAGCAAAAACTTCCACAGGGTGGTTTCCTCCTCAGGTTGTCTAGATACATCCAGATACAGCTCTTGGTTTTATTAGTCAGGGACAGCATAGGCGGGAAACAGCAAAGGCAGGCAGAATTTAAAATTTGTGTAAGAACAGGGCAATTTTTAAGCTTCAATTTTCACCATAGGTGTTGGGGGGTGGGTTCAAACAAGGACACTTTTCGAACAGTAAAAATGGCATTAGCTAAATCAATCTACCTCGTCACAGACTGTGAGGTGTGGCACATGATCTGTGATGGGAGAAGAGCCAGGTCTTCCTCCGAGGGAGTAGGGGGAACAGGAGACAAAGCCTAGTGAATCCAGTCCGCACCCAGCTATCTCTGCGGCCAGCTCTGCCTCTCGCTCCTGGGCTTGGTCCTTCATTCATTCCACAACATATCCCATACTCCTCCGCCTCGTGCCCATTTGCTTAAAATGGTTGAAACGGGCTTTACCTCCACACTCACGCTCCTGCACACTGAGGGTGCACTGAGGAATCACATTTTTCCAGGGAGTCTAAGGAAGTGCAGCACAGCACCCCAGAGTGTGTGTGCTGCAGAGAGAGGCCTCGTTCCTGTCGGGTCCTGACCACATGAGCCAAGTCACTAAACCTCTCTTGAAACAGTAAGGCTAAGCCTGTGAACCAAACTGACTCCATTTTCCCTGCAGAAGACAATTTGTTACTTTTCCACTCCTCAGTCATGAGACCCCTCCATGCAAATGATTACCCCATGGGCTGCCCTGACAAAACAGACTGACATAAGACAGGAAACAGATATTTCCTGAGTGGCAAAACCCCTCCCCAAGGCTTGTTTACTATAATTGTAAAAGTTACAGTTTAACCTAAGACCGCTTTAGGATTCCCACCTGTGCACAAAGTATCAAGGTGACTGCTACAATGACCCTCCTGGGGTGACAATGATGAACAGCACTGCCTACTGAGCATGCACCCATGACACAACCAGGAAGAACAGAACGGACCACCTCCAGTGATGCTGCCTGCCACCCCTTAACTCCTTTCCTATAAAAAGACCCTGAGCAGCTCCCCTGGGGGGGCTAGCTTTACTGTTGCTACCCCCCTCATGCATAAGTCCATCTCCTATTTTAATAAAGCGCTGCTTGCTTTACTGCTGGGTACATTGTTCATTTCTATGACTTTGGAATCCGAGAGCCTAATTTAATCACTGGCAAAAATTGGAAGGGCATTGGAGAGGACTCCAGCTGCAAGAGGCAAGTGGCCACTGGGACTATTTTGCTCCCATGTCTCTGCTGCTGGCAGATCTCTCCTGGAGTCCCTGGCCTAAGTTCTGACAAGGCAATGCTTTATTCTCTTTACGTTTCTCTGACTTTCCCAGCCCTCTTCTGTTTGCTGGATTGTATCCACGTCTGTACAGGTGCACCGTGGAGGGCTCCTGGCTATGCTTTGTTTTTTCTGATTTAAATCTAGTTGGTACTTTTCTTCTTTATGCTGAAAACAAAGGGGAGAACTGCTTTTATCAATTCTTGTTAATGGAGTAGGTTGGCCCCGCAGATTGGGACTAGGCTGAACTGGACCCCACTGCTCCTCTTTTCTCTGTGTTTGTTTGCTTGGTTAGAAATTTAGTTGAATACGTGTAATCTGAATAAACCTTCCAATCCTTGCATCAGCTTTTGGACTTCGAGTTCATTTGTTTAATGAGAGAGGGCAGGGCAAGCCTGGCCGGTTGGTAACACTCTGTGCCTCAGTTTCTTTGTCAGAAGAACAGGGAGAGTATATGTTGCTGCCTGTACGAGTTTGTCAGGGCTGCCATAACAAAATACCAAGAACAGGGCTTCAGCAGCAGAGCTCTATCCTCTCACAGTCCTGGAGGCTGGCAGGCCAAGATCGAGGTGTGGCAGGGCCAGTTTCTCGTGAGGCCCTCTTCTCCCTGTGTCCTCGCGTGGTCTTTTCACTATGCACAAGCATCCCTTCTTTGTGCTCAAATTCCCTCTTCTTATAAGAACAGGACATTTAATTAGGGCCAGCCCTAACACACAACCTCATTTTATCACTGTGAGACCACATACAGTCACATTCTGAGCTACTGGCGGTTAGGGTTTCAACTTATGAACTGGGGTGGGGGAGCACAATTCAGCCCATAGTACTACCTCACAGAGCTGTTGCAGGGTTAATGAATGAGTGTAACGTGCTTAGCACCATGTCTGGCACATGGTAAGTACTCAGTAAAAGTTAGCTATTGATATTATTATGTATGTCTGTGATTGCTTGTATATCTTTGAAAGGCAGACTGGTATGGCATGAATTGTGTTTCCCCCAAAAGTCATAATCCCCAGTACCTGTGAATATGACCTCGTTTGGAGATAGGGTCTTTACAGACGATCAGGGTAAGATGATGTCATTATCGTGGGCCTATAATCCAATACGACTGGTGTCTTTACGGAAAGAGGAAGTTTGGGTATAGGAAAGACGTGCACGGGGGAAGCCGGCCATCTACAAGCCAAGGCCGCTGCAGCCTCTGGAAGCTGGGAGAGAAGCATGGGGCAGGTTCTTCCCCACAGCCTCAGAAGGAGCCAGTCCTGCTGACACTCGATCTTGTGCTTGTGCCCCAGAACGGTGAGAGAGGACACCTTGCTGTTCAAGCTTCAGGTGTTCGAGCTGCCCGGCCCGTGGTCCTCTGTTGTGGCAGCCCCTGGAAACTCATGCGCAGACTGCCCTTTACACTCCTAAACACCTAGAGCCCAGTCTAGCCCTGGCGATGCCGCAGGCGTGCTGTAAGTAGGTTCTGAGTCTGCTGCGAAGTTTCACCGTCTCTCTGGGATGAAATCACGTGTCCTCATCAAGCACTCACTGCTGGTTCCCAGAAGTTCCTTCATGATATTTAAGGTGCTGGAGTCATGAACTAATTCTTTCATTTTTTTTGAAAGTATGATTTTCCTGATGTTTTTCCCCTAAGTTCTCCCAAGAGGTCCTCCAGGAAAAAAAAAAAAAAAAAAAAAAATTATGACTCTTTTATTCTGCAGGTGTCTGGGAAATGGAGGAGGGGTAGAGAATCTATCCCAGTTCTCCTGTCCCTGGAGATCAGGATTCCCCCCAAGCCTTGCTGAAGTCCTGTTGCAGCTGGGAACAGGTGAAAACCTGCTATTTAGTTTTTGGAGAGTCAGATAAACAGGCCGTTTGCGGCAGCACCAGTGTGGGCTCAGGGGCTGAGAAGAGGGCTGGGATCCAGCTGCTCCCCTGGATAGCTCAAGCAGCAGCTTCTCTGCCCTGCTTCTGTCATCCAAACAGGCCGTGGAAACCTTGGAGGTAGGGGGCGGCCTCCTCGATACACAGTGCCATGCAGAGTGGGAACCGTGGAAACCGCAGCATGTGCGGAAAGTCCCACAGCCAGGAGGCAGTGCTGACACCGCTAGACCCTCCCTAGGGCAGAGCGCATCTGCTGCCCCCCACCCCAGCGATGCACAGCAGAGCAGCCCTCTGAGCCACCAGCCTGCGCCATGGGAACTTCACAGCAGCTGGATTTAGAGGCGTGACGCGTCTGAACTGAGAGGCTCGAGCCACCGAGGCCGCTGCCGTGTGTAGCTCAGAACCGGCCTCAGCCAGGATGGCCCCTGACCACCCTCGGGGTCTGATGGTGACAGACGTCCCCTCGTCCCTTCCTTGTCATCGCTATGCTGATGACACAAGCACTGCCGCCTCCAGCCTGGGCTCCTCTCCCCAGTGCCAGGTGCATCTATGCAGCCACCAAGTGGCCACCTCCCCTGGGGGCTAAGGGGTGTCCAGACAACAGAGATGGGGTCTGCTGTGCCTATCCCGGGGCGTCACTCTGAGCCAGACATAGGGACTGTCCCCCACCCCCCACTCCCCTTCATGCCCCAGCTCTGCACGTTAGTGCTCCTGACGGTTCCTCCTCCAGAATCTAATCCCACCACTCACATCACCTGAAGCCACAGCCCCATCAAGCCCCCACCTGTGTCACTGCCCAACACACTCCTCACCCCCAGCATCGCATACCCAGGCCCATGAGGCTTCCCGGATCAAATGTCAGACTAGAGCACCCCAACTCCCAGCTCCTGAGGGTCCCCATGTTTGCTGAGCGTCTGTTGGGGGGGATGTCACACGGCCCTGAGGTCCTCCTCAGGCTTCCCCTTAGCTTCCTGACGCCAAGCACTCCTGGGCGGGTCACATGGGCACCCCAGTAGTTCAAGGTGACACAGCCTGATGGAAGACACCCCAGAACTGCTCAACTCAGGAGGGGACTGGCCCCCTCACCATGGGATTAGTAGTGTCAGTGGATTTCCCAGCTGGAACTCCAATCCCTGCACATGGAGTGTCCCGCAAGCCACCACATCACCCCATGGGACTTGAGGTGAGAGGGTCTAGCACACATCTTAGCACTAAGAAGGGTGCATGGGCTACACCAAGTCTCCCCAAAGCTTATGTGTTGGAGTCCTGACCCCAGAATGTGACTCAGAATGCAACTGTGTTTGGAGATGGGGTCTTTAAAGAGGTGATTAAGATAAAATGAGGTCACAAGGGTGGGCCCTAATCCAATAGGATTGATGTCCTTATAAGAAGAGAAGATTAGGACACAGACACACATAGAGGGATGACCATGTGAGGACACAGGGAGATGACAGGTTCTACAAGGACAGAGGCCTCAGGAAGAACCGGCCCTGCCACATCTTGATCTCAGACTTCAAGCCTCCAGGACTGGAAGTGATACATATCTGTCGTTTAAGCTGCCCAGGCTGTAGGATATTGTTATGGTGGCCCTGGCAGGCTCACACAGAGTAAAATCAGATCCCAGAGTCAAGGAGCCCACGCACCCCCCTTGTATGTCCCCTGTAACTTTACAGGGTCCCCAGGGACCCGGGGGCGTCCTGAGCAGAGGGATGTGCCTTGATGTACATAACCTTCAGGAAGCAGCCTCTTGCTCCCTCTGTCACAGTCTGTCTGGCCTGGCTGCGACGTGTGCTCGATGTGTGAGTGCTCTCGACTACTTGACACTGTGCGTAATTGACTGCACTGAGCGTCACAGCCATACTTAGACTGGGACTTTTCTAACCCTAACTGGCAGCCTCGCGGCTGTGCCGCTGAGCAGGGAGGGGCTGCCCTGGGTGCGCATGTAGCAGGGGGCCGCTGTCCCAGGATGCACGCTGTCAATGGTGGAACTGGATCCTCCACACAACTCTGCCTCCAGCTCTATGCTCCGTGCAGTGCCCAGCGACATCTCCCACAAGATGAAGGGATTTCAGCCTTGGAGCAGGGATGCTGCTGTTCTCCAGGGGCAGCTGGTTCATTGGGGAGGGACGCTGGACTCATAGAACATCTGACATGTGGAGAACCAGGGTAGAAACCATTGTGCCCATGCCTCAGCCTTGGCCTGGTCCCGCGCCCAATTCACCACACAGGCATGGGACTCCAGGTGTCCTCACCTGAGTGTGCTCAGGCCCAGCTGTGCCCTTCTGGACAGTTGTATCCGTGCTACTAATTTCAACCATGATGCCAAACTCACTTTGGGCCTCATGGATCCAGTAGTGGTCCCCACTTGGGACTTCCAGGTGTGTCCCTTGGGCTCCAAAGATTAGTGTGTTCTCTGCCCAAGGCGGCCACTATCTGCTCAGACGTATGCTCTGTGTAGGGCCCTGACCGGGAATCTACCTGTCAGGCCATGAAGTGGTGCCTGGGGTCTGCTGGCATCTTTGGGCCTCAGTGACCTCCCTAGGGACAGTGAAACAGAATCAGTTCTGCAGATCTCATCAGAGATACCAGGCACCTCTAGCTGGCCTTCTGCATACACGGTGCCCTTTTGTAAAAGACTGTGTCACACATGTGGCCCCAGCCTGAAGCTGCCCCGTGAACACAAGGTGAGACCTTAATGCTGCCTGGGGAGCTAAGAGCAATTAATGCCTCTCAAATGATAGTGGTGGATATTTTCCGTGTAACAGAGACTTACGGCGCCTGGGAGTTTTAACTATGCCGGTTGATGTCAGACATGCTATTGGCCATTCTCTACCAAGTGTCTGCAATTACAGTGAATTTGCTGATTTGTGCTGTTAAACAAGGCCGGCTTTCTGTAAGTACGGCTGTCCCACTCACAGGCTCCCTGGGAGGCTGGGCTGCAGATAAAGTGCCACCCTCCCTCGTAAACCCTGAAAATGTTTACATTGCAAGCACATTCACCCGAGCGCTCTCTACAAAGCAGCGACGTACCACAAGCGCTCTGACACACCAAGAGAATGGCAACATCCCTGGGGGCCTAGACCCGACTGAGTGCGGACCAGCCACTTGCTACAGCAGGGCCCAGCACGGTGGCCCACAGCCATCTGCATGGACTTAGCTGGATTATTCAACAGGATAGACAAGGGTGTGTAATATGCAGACAAATAGAGGAAGCAATAGGAGAAATTTTGTGCATAACACGACTGCATCCGTGTTGAACACAGCTATACACACTCTCAGAAGGCAAGTTTATTCCTGCAATCTTCTCCAGGGCACCCACTCGCACACTTGATGCAGAACTGCAGTTTGGCGTGATCACCTCCACTGTTAGCGTCAGGCTGGAAGCTGCCACACACCCCTCTAACAGGATTCCCACAGCCACTCTGCTTCGGGGTCTGGTCTGCACTGACCTGCAGCCCAGGCATCACCGTGGCCAGAGCCCAGCTCACCCCGCAGTGCTGGAGCCACCTGGCTGCCCGCCACAGTGTGCTTTCCTTTGTCCTGAGATTGTGTCCAAACAACGTCTCCCACCCGCCCTGCCCTGCAGCTTGGGCGCAATGTCCCAAGTTTCCAGTGGGAAGTGGGTGGAGGTGAGGTGTATCCGAGCTGGCCTGGTGTGAGGAGGAACGAAGGACGCTGTGCCTCGTGGTCACTCCACACCACCACCCACCTGCCCTGCTACTGGCCCTCCACCAAGGAGGAAAGTGAGAAGCCAGGAGGACACAGCCTGGGCCCGAGTCACCGCGGCAGCAGAGCTGTCCACTTGCATCCCTAGATGCTGACATGAGGGAACGGACGCCTCCTCCTTCCAGCCCCTGGTGCATCGGGACTCTTTGTAACCTCGACGTTTCCCTAAACACAAAGGTGCTTTGCAAACCCCTCCCCAGTGGTAACAGAAAATGAGACTTAATGTAGCTCACACTTCCTCAACCACAACCCACGCTGCAGAGATGTGTCTCAAGACCATTACTCACGCGACGGTGCTTAAAGGCATGCCCTCGGGAAGAACCCTCGGGTCCAGCCTCCCTCAACTCTGCTGTCTGCTTTCAGGAGAGGCTTCCCTGAAACCGTGCAGCCTGCTCAGTTTCCTGTACAGCCACTCTTTGCAACTGCCTGAGCTTTCCTTGTTTTAAACATCCATTTCAGTCCCATTGAGCCTAAGGCAGCAGTGCCATCATGTGTCTCGTACTGGCACAGCCTCGCTGCAGACAGGCTCATACTCTTCCAGTCCTTCTAGGTATTCTTTGGTGGCATTAGACCTTTACTGGTTAATATCAGAACTTTGTCACTTCTGTGTTAGAGTATTCACTGTTCCTACCACTTAAACTCTGCACTGGAACTAGTTTGTTGTCCTTTGCTTACTTCTGAAATGGGGGAACTTCCTGTGAGGACCAGCACTCGAGCTCTGTGGTTGAGCTAAATTGCTGCTTTGCTGCTGATTCTCTGGGGAAGGCTTTTTGTGCAGCTCAGGATTTAATTGTGGTTACAAGATGGTCTTGTAGGTGTCTGGGTGCCAGTGTGTGTGCGGCAGGGGGTATCTGCTTAAGCGTGGTGAGGTCACCTGACCCTCGCGGGGACATGCTTCGTGCATGCGGCGTGAGGGCGCCCGATATTTTGGAGACCTGCTTAGTGCTTTTGAGGATTACAAACTTTATCGGTGTGACCTTGAGGCGTGCGTCCCTCCGTAGGGGAGATGGAAAAACAGTTAGTGGTTGTCAGAGATTTAGGCGGGGGACGTATTCCTGTGAGTAGAGGGAGGTCACGTGAACCGCAGTTGGGGATCATGCTCCATTAGGGTACAGGCCACATGGCCCGCGGGCATCCTGCTACCTGAGGGGTGATGTCCTTCGCTCAGATGGGGAAGACATGTACTTAAAGGGTGAAGGTGCTCGGCCTTCGGGGACGGACCTCGTCCGTGAAGTTTGAAGGCTCCAAATCTTATACGTGTCCTGGTGAGGGTGCGCGGCCCACGGTGCGGACCTGCGCCTTTCGAAGTGAGGTCTCTAGGCCTTACAGGTAGGTGTCCAGGGGAAGCGTGCGTCTCTACCGCGTAGGGACCTGCTCAGTGCAGAGGCAGGGCGTGCTTCCCGCGGTAGACGAGCACACTCCATTCGGAGGGAGGGCATACGGCCCGCGGGAGTCTTGTTCCCTGTGAAGTGAGATGATGTGACACTCGCGGGAACGTGGGCCAAGCGTATGGTCTGAAGGCTCTCGGCCCTTGTCGTGACGTTCTCAATGCGTCACGGTATAAGGCCAGCGTGGGGAACTGCTGCACCGTGTTGGGTGAGGGCATTCCACTGGCTTCTGGGACCTGCTCCATCAGGGCTAAAGGTGCGGGACCCGCTTTGGTGACATCACGTGACCCTGGCGCGGACATGTTCCCTGCGTGCGGGGTGAGTGTGCGTGGCTGATTTGGATACCTGCTTACTGCGTTGGGGGACTAGAGACTTCATCGGTGTCCCCTTGAGGCACGCGTCCCACCCTAGGGACCTGTTAATGGTAGAATGAGGTTGCACGTCCCGCAGTGGGGTGTCATGCACCATTCGGCTGCAGGGCCCGCGTCCCCCGTGTGTCCTGCTCCCTGTGGGGTGAGATCCCGTGGTCCGCTGGGGGCGACCTGCTCCTGAGGGGTGAGGGCGCTCAACCCCAGGTGTTCTGCTCCCTGCGGGATGAGGTTCGGCGGTTCGCTGGGGACCACATACTCTAGTGGTGAGGGCGCCTGTCCCGCGGGGGTCCTGCTCCCTGTAGGGTGAGGTCCAACGTTCCGCTCTGGGCGACCTCCTCTTCAGGGGTTATGGAGCGGGACCCATGGGTTCCTGCGTTCTGTGGGGTGAAGTCTCGCTGTCCCCTAGGGGCGACATGCTCTTCAAGCGCGGGTCGCGTACCCCCCTGGGGTCCTGCTCCCTTTGGCCTGAGGTCCTGCGGTCAGCTTGGGGCGACCAGATCTTCAGAGGTGAAAACGCGCAACGGGTGTCCAGCATCCTGTGGGCTGAGGTCCCGCGGACGGCTGGAGGCGACATGTTGTTCAGGAGTGGGGCACGCATCCCGCTGGTGTCCTGCTGCCTGTGGGTGAGGTCCCACGGTCTATGGAGAGGACATGTTCTTGAAGGGTGAAGGCGCTCGGCCCGCGGGGACGGACCTGGTCCTTGAAGTGGGAGGGCTGCAAATCTTATACATGTCCGGGAGAGGGCGCCTGGCCAACGGTGCGGAGCTGTGCCTTTTGGAGTGAGGTCTCTAGTCCTTACAGGTGTCCAGGTGAGGCATGCATCCCATGGTAGGGACCCGGTCAGTACAGAGGGAAGAAGTGCTTCCCGTGGTAAGAGAGCATACTCCATTTAGTGGGATGGCATACGGCCCACGGGAGTCTTGTTCCCTGTCATGTGAGATCATGTGACACTCGCGGGAACGTGGGCCAAGCTTACGGGGATGAGCGCTCACGGCCCTTGGTGTGACGTTCTCAGCGCGCCATAAGGGGAAAAGGCCAGCGTGGGGAACTGCGCCATCTGGAGTGAGGGCATTCCACTGGCTTCTGGGACCTCCTGCGTGAGGGATAAAGGCGCAGCACCCCGTTGTCGACCTGCTCCTGTGCGCTGAGGGCATGCGGTCTGAGGCACAGCGGGGGACGTGTTCCTGTGAGTTGAGGGCCCGTGGACCGCGGGGGTATTTCCTTGGTTCTGGGTACGGGTGCGCGTCACGCCGTGGTACATGCTCCGTGCGGATCAAGGTGTCTAAGTCTTGTAGGTGTCCGGTGCCAGTGCGTGTGCGGCGGTGGTTATCTGCTTAAGCGTGGTGAGGTGACCTGACCCTCGCGGGGACGTGCTCAGCCCGTGCGGCGAGAGGGCGCCCGGCATTTTGGAGTCCTCCTTAGTGCTTTTGAGGACTACAGACTTTATCAGTGTGCCCTTGAGGCGTGCGTCCATCCGTAGGGACCCGCTTAGTGTAGAGGGAGGTCGCACGTCCCGCAGTTGGGGATCATGCTCCATTAGGGTGCCGGGCGCGTGGAACGCGGGCATCCTGCTCCCTGAGGGGTGATGTCCCTCGCTCTGATGGGGAAGACGTGATCTTGAAGGGTGAGGGCGATCCGCCTGCGGACGTCCTGCTCCCTGTGGGGTGAGGTCGCACGGTCCGTTGGGGACGACATGTTCTTAAAGTGTGAAGGCACTCGGTCCGCGGGGACGGATCTGGTCCGTGAAGTGTGAGGGCTCCAAATCTTATACGTGTCCTGGTGAGGGCGCGCAGCCCACGGTGCGGACCTGCGCCTTTCGAAGTGAGGTCTCTAGGCCTTACAGGTAGGTGTCCAGGTGAGGCGTGAGTCCCTACCGCGTAGGGACCTGCTCAGTGCAGAGGCAGGGCGTGCTTCCCGCGGTAGACGAGCATACTCCATTCGGAAGGAGGTCATGCGACCCGCGGGAGTCTTGTTCCCTGTGAAGTGAGATGATGTGACACTCGCGGGAACGTGGGCCAAGCGTACGGTGTGAGGGTTCACGGCCCTTGGTGAGACGTTCTCAGTGCGCTATAACGGTATAAGGCCAGCGCGAGGAACTGCTGCGCCGTGTTGGGTGAGGGCATTCCACTGGCTTCTGGGACCTGCTCCGTCAGGGCTAAAGGCGTGGGACCCGCGTTGGTGACATCACGTGATCCTCGCGGGGACATGCTCCGTGCGTCCAGGGTGAGGACATGCAGCTGGTTGGGAGACATGCTTCGTGCTTTTGAAGACTACAGACTTTATCGGTGTCTGCTTGAAGTGCGCATTCCACAGAAGGGAACTGCTCAGTTTAGACTGAGTTCGCACTTCCCGCGGTGTGGGATCATACTCCATTCGGGTTCAGAGCACACGGCCCGCGTGGGTCCTGCTCCCTGTGAGGTGGGGGCCTGCGTTCCCCTGTCGGTGACCTGCTCTTGAGGGGTGTGGGCCCGCGTTCTGCGAGAGTGGGGAGGTGGTGATGTGCCCCTGCCGTGTGATGGTGTGAGGCCCACTGTGGGTACGTGCTCCATGAAGAGCGTGGCTTGCGTGTCGCCGGGCACGGCATCAGCTTCTTTTGGTTGGAGGGTGCGCGGCCTTCGGGAGTTCCTGCTTTGTGTGGGATAAGAGCGTGTTTGCCAAGTCAGGGTGACCTGCTCCGTGTGGGGCGAGAGCTCCAGACCTTATCCGTGTCAGGGTGTGGGCGTACGCCTCGCAGAGGTCCTGCTTGGTGCATAGTGAGGGCGCGCACCCCGCTGGGGGCCGTGCTTTGTGTGGGCTGAATGCTCCAGACTGTACTGGTGTCCCTGTTAGGGCTCTCAGTCGCGGGTTGGGCGGGATATCTGAGCACAGATAAAGGGGGTCATCCAGGAGTGCTTTCCTAGGGTATTCTGCAAATACTATGGTCGGTAAAATTCGTGTCCGAGGGACGTTGGTTTTAAAAATTCAGTTTATGGTGTTTGGCGTTTGCTTACTCGGAAAACTTCACTGCAGTTAAGCAAAGTGCAAAAAAATGTATTGGATCTCTACTTAACCCACCAGGTGGTGTGTGTATTCTTTTCTGTTTTGCACCATATATTTTGTCTCGCGTGTTTTTAAATCTGAAACCTGAAATCCTTCCCCTGTCCCGGTTTTTCAGGTTTGGATTTTACACCACAGGTGCGCAAGTTGCTCTCCAGGTCCGAATCCGGCTTGCTGCTCATTTCCTATGGCCCATGAGCTAAGAGTGGGTGTACATCTTTAAATGTTTTTTTTTAAATCGAAAGAGGAATAGTATATGTTGCCATGTGACTGTCACATGACGTTTAATTGTCAGTGCCCATGAGTAAAGTTGATGGGAACGCAGCTATGCTGTGCGTTTGTGCGTTGTCTAGGGCTGCCTTTGCCCTGCAAATGCAAAGTTAAGTTCTGGACAGACAAAGCCAGAAATATTTACTATCTGGCCCTTTACAGAACAAGTTTGCCAACATCTGCTTTAAATTATAGGATGACACTTTTTACAGACATCTAAGCTAGATTTTGCCATTTTGTTTAACTTTTTATGTTGGAAAATTTCCAGCATATGTGAATGTAGTAAATGATATATAAATGAATAAAATAAATTCCTCTTACCCTTCATTCAGCTCATCTACACAACCCCTCATCCTCCTCACTGGATTAATTTTAAGCAAATTCCAGAACTTTTATCATTTCATCCCTACGGATTCCAGTGTACAGCTCTAGAAGACAAAGACTCTTAAACATATATAACCTTAATATCATTATCACTTTAAAATGATTAAAACCAATTCTTTAATGTCATCAGTGTATGTTTAGTTGTATCGTAAGTGTTTTTGTTGTTTTTTGTTTTTGTTTTGTACAATAGATTTCTTTGAATCGGGTCAAAATACTGTCCACACTGGCAATTGGGTGATAGGGGCTGACCATTTTGGAATCATGTATCTGCAGAATGTTTGTCCTTGAAGGCTGTTAGGTATTTGCTAACTGCCATCCATACCCCACCTTGTGCAAGTTTCTGGGCACAGGGCTGTGTGTCTAGGGCCCAGCTATTCTGTCCCCTTACCCACATTGCCAAAAACGTGACTGAAGGCGCTCAAGAAACTTGACTTCAAATAAATGCTTTGCAACCTCAAGTTACTTTATCAGACTTGAGGAATAAGACAGGGAAGCAATATTTCCTTTTTATTTGGTGTAAAATCACTTGCGTGCAGGCTAATTCAATCAAAACTGCTTTTCTTCCTGATTCTACTAAGTCGTTTTGGAAAAGCATCTTAATAGTAACTTAGTTTCTATAACTTGAATATCTGGAAGTAAATGTGTACCCAGACATCTTTTGAGGGTTAGTGAATTATTATGCGTACATCCTTTCGCCTTAGAAAGGGTGGTGGATAGTGTTGTGAGGAAATGAGGAGAAAGCAGAAGTCAGAAGAAAGCTGGTGACCTGTCCCCTTACAGAAAAATAAGAAATACGATGCCTACCTCATTGGGCTTTTATTGAGCTCAAAGGAGTGCTATGTGCCAAAAATTATGTACAGAAGAAAGGCATTATTTTTATTAGCAGTGGCTTGATAATGAGAAATAGTATGTCTTCGTGTCCCCAGTTCTCCTTTAGTAGTGTATTACATAGTATATGTTTAAACAAAGGGTATTGTATTACCTAATGAAAAAACCATAATATGTACCGTAAGTGTGTGTGCTGTTTTAAGTAGCATTAGATATTTGGGTCTAATAACAAGGGAAACTCACAAATAACAAATGTAAAAAGCAAATTATTGAGAGCTAATTTGTGAAAATCTTAAATGTATTTTTTATTAAAAAGAATGAAGGATTTATATATTCAAACTTCCAAACTGTGCTTTATGAATAATTCATTTTCAAATGAGGTATAATTAACATGGACATTAAAATTGCAGCTGAGAAATACAGATTGCTCTTCACAACATCACGTTGCAATGCCAAGCAAACAATAAAAAAAAAAAAAAAAATAGGGATGAGACTGTAGCCAAAGATGGTTCAATTTGAAATCAAAGTGCATGGGATTGCCTTGCTATCATAAGAGTTATTTCCTGAGTAATGCAGTATATTTTCTTTCTCTCTCTCTGCACACTCCAATATGTGTAGATTTTTCTAACTTCCTTCAATTCCCTTCTCTTCCCTTCCATCCTCTCCCCTCCCCTATCCCTCTCTTCCTCCCTTCCTTTCTATCATCTATCTCTATGTGTCATGCTTATCTTCTATCTAGCATATCTACCTAGCTTCCTTACTATCATATCTGTTGTCTGTCTGTCTGTCTGTCTGTTAATCTATCTGTCTGTCTGTCTGTCTATATCTATATCTGTCCATCTATCTATCTGTTATCTGTACAAAGCAACTAAAGTCAGCTTTAGATTTGAATTAGAATCAGACACCAAGCATCATTTAATTCTCACGTAGGTATCATAATACGTTCTTCGGTATTGTTAGGACTCCCAGATTTCGTTGAGAACATCTCCGTTGTGAACGGAACAGACATCTGGCCTGCCTCTTTCTGCATGGGGAGTGCGGTAGGTGCGCCCACCTTTGTTCCCCTCTCCACCCTACTTGCGTTCTTGTCACACTGCTGTCCTCGAAGTGCAGCCCCAGCAGCCCCTGGGCATATGCTAGAAATGCAAAGTCTCAGGCCATGCCCCAGACCTACTGATCAGGAACTCTGACACGAGCCCTGCCAGGTCTATGTTTTAATAAACCCTCCAGAGGATGCTAATGCACACGCAAGTGTGGCTTCTCCACCCGCAGCCCTGGAAGCACAAGTGTGTGCCCTTACCATACTTACCCTAAACGGAGCCACAAGCACACAACAATATTATCAATTAAGTTAAGGAAATATATTTAAATATACATAATGGTAACATATAAACATTTTATATTTAACTTATATCACACAAACATTTAATATTCAAACATATTATGTTACATATAATAATAACATATACTAAACATATTCATGGTTTATAAACCATGAAATAAATAAATATGTATAATACACATGCACACGTTATGCTCTGTTCACCAAGTGGATGCTCAAGGGAGTGATGTAAAGTTTACCCAGGTGGTGCTGATTCTCTGTCCTGGAGCAGAATTGCCCGCTTCCTTCCTTCCCTTCCATGGCCTCCTGATGAAGCATCTGTCTCAGCCCCTAACGGCAAGGCTTACTGATCTTCCAACACCCTGAGCCCCCTTCCATCCCCTTGTATTTGGAACGACTTTCTGAGTCTTTTCTGCCTGAACTCATTCTTTCCCAGAGAAAAAGCTTCTACTTCCTAGCCCCTAGAACCCTCATGGCAGTTTAAACTGCACTTCTTAGAGCCTTGTCTACTGTGCCTGCAAGTGTGCCAGAAAGTGGGTTTGTCAGTCAGGTCCAGCTGAGCAGACAGAGGATAGAGGCCACAGCCTGCCCTCAGTTCCAGACCTACGCCAAATGTGTGCCAGGAGCTTTCCTGTGTTGCCTGTCATCTCACGGATGGGCTGGACATCTCATGCCTGTGTGCGGGAGCTTTGATGCTGGGCTCTTCCTGGTTGCAGATGTGGATCCAGCTGCTGTACAGCGCCTGCTTCTGGTGGCTGTTCTGCTACGCAGTGGATGCCTACCTGGTGATATGGAGATGGGCAGGACTGAGGAATGTGCTGCCAGAATGAGCTGGGATTTCTGCCCTAGTTCCATCTCATGAGGGAAGTGTGGAGCTACCACCGAGCATTTGAAAGTGTTAAGGCAGTTGCCCTCAGTCAAACTATCATTTGGCCCCTCCACCCAGAAATATCTAGGATAGCTCATTTGTGTCAGAGGCCAAAGGCAGATTCAAAATATTGAGGTGTTCAAAACCTTGAAAATAAGTAATTCAAGAAATTAAATATTTGGAACTGAAGAAATACTAAAAAACGATTAGTGCAAATATAAGCAATTTTTGATTGTATATAAAGGTCGGAGGAAAAATATTCTTCTGATAATATATTGACACTTTATGCTAAACACAGAATTGAGACACTGGAGTTTCAGGTGGCTGTCTGGATGGGATCACACAGTGGCTAATAAGTTGGGCACTGGTGGCTTTGAACTCCTGCCCAAGTGCTCGGTAGCTGTGTGACTGTTGGCAAATTGCTTAACCTCTCTAGACCTCTGTTTTCTCAGCTGTTAAATGGTACCCACCTCATAAGGCCACTGGCAGGAGCAAGTAAATGCAGTGAAATATGTACATGGACAGTGCCTGGCACGTAGTAGGCTCTCCGTAGGAGTCGCTGCTACTGTAGCTGGGATGTGAATGTGTGTTGAGGAAACAGCAACACACAAGAGAACTTGTGTGACAGACATGCTGGACGCAGAAGGGCAGGGCGAGCATCCAGGTCTTCTGGCTCCAAGTCCAGGAAGCATTTGTCCCCCACCAAGTTCAGGGTCTGCTCGAATCAGGGCCCCTTTGGATGGAGCCCCTGCGTGCTTTCTATCAACAATTTTACAAAGTTCACACGTTAAAAAGGGTAAAATCCAGCACTTTTTAGTATATTCCCACAGTTATGCAACCATCACCATCATTTAATTTTATGATGTTCTAAACATCACCAGAAGAATCACTGTGCCAGTTACCAGTCACTCACCATTCTACCAACCTTCCAGCCTCTGGCAACCACAAATCTACTATCTGTCTCCACGGATTTGCATGTTCTGGACATTTCATTTAAATAGAATCATAAAATATGTGACCTTGTGTGTGTGGCTTTTTAAACAGCATAATATTTTCAAGGTTTATCCATGTTGTAGCAAGTGTCAGTACTTTATTCCTACTATGGTCTGAATATTTGTGTCCCCCCAAATTTGTATGTTGAAATGGTGTTAGGAGGTGGGGCTTTTTGGGAGGTGATTAGATCAGGAAGGTGGAGTCCTTGTGAATGTGGTTAGTGCTTTTATAAACGAGACCCCAGAGAGTAGTCTTGTCCCTTCCACTGTGTGAGGAGACAGAAAGTGTCATCTGTGATCCAGAATGGTCCCTCAGCAGACACTGAATCTGCCAGCACCTTGATTTTGCACCTCCAGCCTCCAGAACTGTGATAAATATAACATCTGTTGTTGATAAGCCACCCAGTTTTTGGTATTTTGTTACAGCAGCCCAAATAGGCTAAGACAATTCCTTTTTATTGCTGAATAGCATTCCGGTGTATGAATATGCTATATTTTGTTTTTTTCATTTATCAGTTGATGAGCATTTAGGGTGTTTCCATTGTGCTTAGTATTAGGAATACTGCTTCAATGAACATTTGTATACTAGTGTTTGTGTGAACATGTTTTCATCATATACTCCTGGATATACACCTGGGAGTGGAGTTGCTGAACCACATGGTAACTCTAGGTATAATCTTGTAAGAAACTGCTAAACTGCCCTCCAAAGTGACTGAGCCATTTTGCCCGCAGTGTATGAGAGATCCAGTTTCTCCCCAGCCTCGCTAACACTTCTTATCTGTTCATTTGTTTTAATTTTAGCTGTCCTAGGGTGGGTGAGGTGGTAACTCATTGTGCTTTTGATTTCAGCAGTTCCTAATAATGTTGATCATCTTTTTGTGTGCTTGCTGGCCATTTGCATACCTTCTTGTAGAAATGTCTATTCAACTGCTTTGCCCATTTTTAAATTGGATTATTTGTCTTTTTATTATGGAGTTGTAAGGGTCCATTATATATTCTAGATACAAGTACCTTATTAGATGTGTGATTTGCAAAGTTTTTCTCCCATTCTGTGTGTTGTTTTTCCACTTACTTCATGGTATCGTTTGAAGCACAAGAGCTTTTCATTTTCATGAAGTCCAATTTAAAATTGTTTTTCTTAAGTTTATTATGCTCTTGCGGTCGTATTTAAGAAACCATTGCCTAACCCAAGGTCACAAAGAGTTATACCTATGTTTTCTTATGGTTCAAACACTTCCATTCGGTCTGCATTAGTCTATTTCTGCTGCTTATAACAAAATCCACAGAACTGGGCAATTTATAAAGAACACGAAATTTATTGCTTACAGTTTCTGAGCCTGGGACATCCAAAGTCCAGGTAACACATCTGGTGAGGATCATGGTGGTGACTTCAGTGACGTGGGGTATCAACTTGTGGAATAGCAGAGCAGAGAAAACAAGAGACAGAGACCAACTTCCTCATTCTCTCTCCTTTTAAAGCCCTCAGAACCACGTCTCTGACCACCATTACTAATGCATTCAATACTGCACGGTCCTACAATCTAATAACCTCTTCAAGTCCCCACCTTCCAATTACCATAATAGGACTTCCTACTGCATAACGGTCACAGTGGGCGCCAAGTTTCTAATACATGAAACTTGGGGGACACATTTCAAGCTTCAGTGAATTTTGGGGGGACATAATTCAATGCATTACAAAGTCTATTTAGGTCCATTTTGAGTTAATTTTTGTGTACAAGTGAGGAATGGGTACATCGTTATTCTATTGCATATGGGTTTCCCTTTGTTCCAGCACCATTTTTTGGATAAATTCACTTTTAAAACAAACATCAGTAAACAAATAGAGATTATATGCAGATTGTAGAATATATTGAGTAGTCTAGCTAGATCCCTATTCTAAAATCATTGACGTCACTTATATGTGTCACATTATCATTATCTTTGATCTCTCTCGCCTTTCTTTTAGTACTTACTTCATTATTTATGGTTTTTCCTTCTTTTTTTTTTTTTAACTTATATACCAAATTCTTACACATCTGTATAGAACACAGATATGCCTGGCTGTGAAAATCCTCCAGAGAAGATGGTCAAAACCAAAGGCAGCCAACCAGGTGGATCAGTGAGGATCCACAATTTTCTTTTGTGTGTGTGTCCTTGTCTGGTTTTCGATCAGAGTAATGCTGGCCTCATAAAATGCGTTCGGAAGTATTCCTCCTCAATGTCTAGAATAATCTGAAGATAAGTGGTATCAACTCTTCTTCAAAAGCTTGGTAGAATTCAGCAGTGAAGAAATCAGGTACTGAACTTCCTTTTAATGGACGAACTTTTTTATAACTGGTTCCATTTCCTCACTTGTTTTTGGTCTGTTCAGATTTTCTATTTCTTCATAATTGTATTTCTTCAGGAATTTATTCATTTCCTCTGTTATCATATTTGTTGCTGTATAGTTATTCATAATAGACCCTTATGATCTTTTGAATTTTTGTGGAATCACCTATAATGTGTTATTTTTTATTTCTCATTTTATTTATTTGAATCTTCTCTTTTTTTCTTGGTTAATCTGGCTAAAGTTGGGCCAAGTTTGTTTATATTTGGAAAAAACAACTCTTCGTTTAATTGACCTTTTCAATTGTTTAAATTTCTATTTCATTTATTTCTACTCTGAGCTTACTAACTTCTTTCCTTCTGCCAATTTCGGGTTTAATTTGTTGTTCTTTCTCTAGTGCCTTTAGGTTGTTTATTAGAAAACTTTCTTTTTCTATAAAGGAATTTAGTGCTGTAAACTTTCCTCTCCGAACTGCTTTTGCTGTGTCCCATAGGTATTTGTATGATATGTTTCCATTCTCATGTGTGTAATAAAACTTTTTAATTTCCCTTTTAATTTCTTCATTAACCCATTGGTTGTTTAGGAGGGTATTGTTTAATTTCAAAGTATTTGTATAGTTTCTAAGTTTTTCTTGTTCATTCTAGCAAATGCTGTTGAGAAGGGTATGGATAGGGCCAGAGGCAAGGTAGTGATCCAGCTGGATGAACAGAAAATGGGGGTGTCACAGAGCAGCTGCACAGCATGTCCTCAATATGCCCGCTAGTGGGTGGATAAAGGGCATGGTTTTTTCACTAATTTAGCCTGTGTTCCCGTGCTGGGCTAACCGATGACATAGTCAAAGGAATCCATGGAGCCTGACTTTGCTCAGATCCTTATCCATATCTCCACACAGTTATGTGTCACTTAATGTTGAGGATCTGTTCCATGAAATGTGTCATTAGGTGGTGTCATCACTGCGTGAACATCATAGAGAGTACCTACACGAACGTAGATGGTATAGCCTAGTACACACTTAGGCTATATGGTATAGTCATTATAATCTGATGGGACCGCTGTCGTGTATGCTGCTCATTGTTGGCTGAAATGTTGTTATGCAGAGCATGAATATACGTGTGTGTTTGTGTATTTTTTCCTTTTTGCAAAAATTGTTGCAGCATGCATTGAGGTCACAAGACACCCAGGTATAAAATAGAAAAGACAGACACGATTTTCTCAGGACCCTGTGGACAGATCAGCCATGTGACATTTCCTTTCACATCAAGATTAAGTATCCCTTTCATTCAGAAGAGCTGTTCCAGAAAGCATCTGGATTTGGACTTTTGGAGTAACAAAGCTGCAGATGCACTTAGAGCACCCTGTGACCTTGGTATCTGGGTTGCCCAGGGGTCTCTGATAGTTGTTGCTGTACCTTCTTAATCTCGCCTTGAGCATTCTCTCCAACCTGATGAGGTACAGCTCCACCTCTCATTCTAGAAGCAGAGAGTCTAGATACTTGCTTTTGCATCCTCTCTTGCAGCTAGAGCAGGGTGTATGACTTGACAGTGCCAGTCAGATATGTCTCCCAAGTCTCTGAGTTAGAAGTGAGTGCCCAACGGAATGGGTGGCAGAGAAGCGGTTCTGAAGGAGCAGTGGCAGCAGTAGTGGCAGCAGGCAGGTCTGTGCTGGGAGGTGCATTGAGTGTGCTTTGAGGGGAGGGCCCAGGGTCGAGTTTCAGGGTGTGGGCAGTATCCACTGCTTTCTTTGGCATCCTTTTGGCCAAGTTTTGCAGCCTGATGTTGGCAGTTCTGTGTTGCTGCCATATTGGTTCCCAGAGATTCTCAGGCTGCCGCAATCCCTCTCAATACTTTTTGGTTTACGTTAGCCAGTCTTTTTCTGCAGCTTGCAAATCAGAATCCCGACTTATCTGACTATGCATTGAAAGGGACCCCTCCAAGACAGGACACTGAGCATCACCAGCGTACACCCAGAGCATGATGGTTTTGACTGGGGTGAGCTGCGAGAGGAAGATGGTGAGCGGACACCTTCTCACAGCAACTCGACACTCACTGGGCATGGAGAAATGCACATCAGAGACGTCGTGTACAAAGTCGATCTAGGGAACAAGGAGACAATGATTGAGCAAGCAAAGGAAGAAATGAGATAATTGGCTTGGGGCCATTTCTGTGGAAGCCTCGTTGCTGCAGGGGCCGTAAAGTCACAGGAGGCTTGTTTTGTTATTGTTTTCACGATGACCGACGTTAGAGCACGTTGAGATGCTGAGGGGAATGATCCCGTGGAGGGAACACGATGATGATAGTGGGATGGAGGGACAACTGCAGGAGGGACGTTCTCTCTTCAGGGAGAGCAGGAAGTGGGACATATAGCCAGGAGTCTGGGCTGGTCTGTGAGGATGAGGCTGTGACAGAGGGGAGTCTGGCTCTAAAGATGAAACTGTGACCATGAGACAGATCCCATCTGACTTTAATTTACTGGCCATTTTATCAGCCAGTTTAGTTGTCACACCATCAAAAGCTTTAAGTCTACTCATCTCCCCCAGTACAGAGTAAGATATCACCATCATCGTCACCGTCTACGACTGTGCAGTGATGGTAGGATATATACACTCAGCTACTGTCCTGAGTGTCTCTGAATAAGTACCTTCTGCTTGAGGACAACTATATTCCTAACCAAGGCCTCAATCTTCAGAGCGTTAACATCAAGTCAGGTCACTGCAAACACAGCATTTGGTCTCAGAATCACTTTAGCTTCTTCTTCTAAGAGTTCTTCCTGAAATAACGGGAGAGGAACATTCTACTCTTAACTTGGTCTGGGGAGCTTCTGGCAAAATAATGCTCTTGAATGAAGCCTAAAGCCACGTGGTTTGTGGGAGGCCACCTTTGTCACTTATAACCCCTCTTCCCAATTCTGGCGGTGACTGGCTGGCCACTCCACTCCCTCCGAAGCTGGTGTCTTAGGGGACTCACTATATACAATGTCAGGTCAAGTCTGGCTGTGGCTGGGGGAACCTTTATCCCTGCTTGAAATTCCTGCCCATGTAAGCCCTGAGTTGAATGAATAAACCAAGCCCAAGGTCCAAGGTGAACTCTTTCCCTTTCCTTTCTCTGCTGTCAGGAAAACCTTCAGCAAAACCAAGTGCCTGAAGCCATCTCAACACGTGCCTTCTCCCAGTCTCACTTAAAAGTTCTATCTCGGCCCCTTCAAAAGGGAGCTACGACGTTCAATGCTCCAGCAAAACGTCCTGTTCTCTCTGCGTATGAGGAAGTTCTGCTGCTGTGCTGCTGCCTCAGTGACAGCAGGCCAGGCTGAGTTCAGGAGCCGAGGCTGGGCTGTGCAGGCGTCCTGTCCTTACCTCGCCAGCATGATGTTGAAGTTGGGGTTGCTGGTGGCCTGCCTGGTGGGACTCCACTTGATGGTGTATGTCTCTTTGCTGGGAGCTTGCAGGTCGTGCACACACGTGTCCTGCTTCATGCTCCAGATCTAGAGAACACATTGGTAACAATATGAGTAAGCTATGTCCCTCCAGTGAGCCAAGAGACTGCTGGCTGTGAACCGTACACAAGCCATTGGAGTGTCCCACTGGAAAAAACTGCAGGTCATTGCCCAGGAAGGGCTGGGACTCCTAGCAGGACCCTTGACTGGTACATCAGAGTTCACTGGGCGAGAGCTAATCTGACAGTCACTAATGGGACAAATTATAGAGGAAGGAAGAGGACTCAGTACAGATAACCCCCACATGTGAGACTTGCGTTCAGTACTGTGGGCTGTTTAGGGTAAAAGAGCTCATCCCTACAGATGCCAACTTTACCTTTAATGTCATGTCATCAGAGTAGGATGCTAGCAACATTCAAGAAGGATCTCATTTAATAGCATTGACCTCATTCTGAAAGATAGAACGGGTTTGGAAAGGTAATCAAGGCCTGAGAACAGACCCAGTGGATGTCCACCAGGGGGCAGTAGCACACTGTCATCATGGTGGCCGTCCACCAGGGGGCAGTAGCACTCTGTCACCCTGCCGTCCACCAGGAGGCAACAGTGCTCTGTCATCCGGACGACCATCCACTAGGGGCAATAGTGCTCTGTTATCCCAGCAGCTGTCCACAAGTGGGCAGCAGTACTTTCTCATCCTGCGTACCGTCCAGCAGGGGGCAGAAGCCCTCTGTCATCTGGCCGACCATCCACCAGGGGGCAATAGTGCTCTGTCATCCCAGCCGCTGTCCACCAGGGGCAATAGTGCTCTGTAACCACTCTGGCTGTCCTCATGGGAGCAGTAGCACTCTCTCATCCTGCCTACTGTCCACCAGGGGGCAGTAGTGCTCTGTCATCCCAGGGGCTGTCCACAAGGGGGCAGTAGGATCCTCTCTTCCTGGCTACCCTCCACCAGGGGGCAGTAGCACTCTCTCAACTTCCCTATGGTCAACCGGGGGCAATAGTGCTCTGTAATCCCAGCAGCTGTCCACAAGTGGGCAGCAGTAGTTTCTCATCCTGCTAACCATCCAGCAGGGGGCAGAAGCGCTCTGTCATCTGGCCGACCATCCACCACAGGGCAATCGTGCTTTGTCATCCCAGCCACTGTCCACCAGGGGGCAATAGTGCTCTATAATCCCAGTGGCTGTCCTCAAGGAGGCAGTAGCATTCTCTCATCCCGCCTACCGTTAACCAGGGATCAGTAGCGCTCTTTCATCATGGTGGCCGTCCACCAGGGGGCAGTAGCACTCTGTCACCCTGCCATCCAGCAGGGGGCAGTAGCACGCTCTCACCCAGCCATCCACCAGGGGGCAACAGTGCTCTGTAACCCGGCCAACCATCCACCAGGGGCTATGTTGCTCTGTAACCCCCCTGCCTATCCTCAAGGGAGCAGTAGCACTCTCTCATCCTGCCTACCGTCCATCAGGGGCAGTAGTGTGATGTCATCCCAGTGACTGTCCACAGGGAGGCAGTAGCACACTCTCGTCCTGCCTAGCGTCCACCAGGGGGCAGTAGTGTGATGTCATCCCAGTGACTGTCCTCAAGGTGGCAGTAGCACTCTCTCATCCTGACTACGGTTCACCAGGGGCCAGTAGTGCTCTGTCATCCTGCCATCCACCAGGGGGCAATAGTGCTCTGTCATCCCAGTGGCTGTCCACAAGGGGGTAGTAGCAACCTGTCACCCCAGCAGCTGTACACAAGTGGGCAGTAGCACTCTCTCATCCTGCCTACCGTCCACCAGAGACTGCTGCTGAGGGCAGTAGCGTTCTGTCATCCTGCTGGCCATCCTCCAGGGGAAGCAAGATTCTGTCATCCTGCTGACCGGCCACCTGGGACTTTCCCCAAAAGCAAAGCAAAGAGCCTGGGAGGCCATGCGTTTTCCTTTTTTGTCACTTTGCCTTGTTCATTTATATAAAAGCACAGCCATATACCACAAATGAGCAGCCACCCTCATCAATATTTCTTGAAGGGAAAAAATTCCATACTAGGAAGGAAGCAAATGAAGAATTCACATACAGTATAGGTAGCAGATAAAAACACCAAAACCACAGCTGTTTTAAAACTGGACATGGAAATCACTTCCCTGTGCATTTTTAATGCTACAGCTACTGCTTCTATCTAAATCTGCTACCTTTTTCTGGCGAGTGGCAGTGGCCGGGGGTCAATGCAGACAAATGAAACCCCTCAGCCACGGTGCGGTTCCACGGGGAACAGGAGGCCCGTGTGCCCCAAGTGCACGAGCACACGCCAGAGCCCAGAGGGTGGCTCTGTAAGAACACACAGGAGAAACAAAACCCACCCAAGGGGCTTGCCCTCCAGTGCAAACAGCCTGGAAATACAAAGGGCAGGGGAGTTCTACCAGGCAGCTCAGCATGCTGGGTGCACAAAGGAACAGGACTGTTCCTGAGGGCCACCAGGGCCCCGAGATCCCGAGGCTAAGCCCCGGGGGACAAAGGCAAATGTACACAGCAGGGAAGGGAGAGGGGGACACAGAGGGAACACGGTTCTACAAAGGAATAGCCTGTGGCAGAGGAACACTGTGCCGCACATGGAGACCAAGGAGAAGGTGCACCCACAAGGGTCTTTTCCTTAGGGTAACTGTAGGGCCCCATATGCTCAGGACAATCCAACAATATTATGCCTGCTGTCCAGCCCAACAATTAACTAACTTCACACTCATAATTCATTTTCTAAATAATTTCACACTCCTAAGAACTCTGGTTTGGAGGATAAATTATATGGTCACACTACTTTTCAAGGAAACTGAGTTGTGAAGGGTGTGAAGCAAAGAAGTGACAGGGCCACATCAGTGTTCCACATGGCACGGATGGCCTGGGAAAAGGGAGGAAGAAAGCCTGGAGTCCAGGGAGTGGGCTCCTGTGTGAGCAAGGGGAGGATGAAAGGGTCAGATTGGAGAGTGGCATGTGCACAGAGGTGCCTGTGAGTGCCCAGGGGTGTGTAAGTGTGCAGACGTGTGTACGTGCATGGATGTGTATGAATACATGGACATGTGTCTAAGCAAGTGGCCATGTATGCTGGTGTGCATATGTAGATGTGAGTGTCCAGGAGTGTGAGTGGGCATGAATGTGAGTCCAAGGAGTGGGCACCTGTGAGCCAGGGGAGGATGAAGGGGTCAGACTGGAGAGGGGATAACGTGTGGACACGTGTGTGAGCGTGCAGACGTATGCGTGCACACATGTGTGCGCAAGTGAACATGAGTGTGCATGACTTAGTGTGCATGTGCACAAGTGTGCATAAGTGTGTGTCCGCATGCGTCTGCACGTGTGTGTGAGAATGTGGCCGTGTGGGGGTGTTCATACACGTATATGAGTATCCAGGCGTGTGAGTGGGCATGCATGTGAGTCCAAGGAGTGGGCTCCTAAGAGCCAGGGGAGGATGAAGAGGTCAGACTAGGAGAGGGGATAATGTGTACACGTGTGAGTGTGAAGATGTGTGCATGCACATACGTGCACACAAGTGTACATGAGTGTGCATGAGCATGCATGATTTTGTGTGCATGTGCACAAGTCTGCATAAGTGTGTCAGCATGTGGCTGTGTTTGGGTTTTCATACACATACATGAGTGTCCAGGCATGTGAGTGTGCGTGCGAGTACGCTTGAGTGTGCCTGCGTGTGTGCGAGTGTGTATGCATGTATGTGTGTGCGTGCATGTGCTCGAGTCTGGAGGTGTGAGTGTGTGCATGCATGCGTCGGAGCGTGGGCGTGTGTCAATGTGCACAAGGGTAGCTGGTTCTTGCTGCGGATGCTGACAGGAGAATCGATGTGTAGGTTTCTTGGGGCCCAGGAATTTGGAGCCAGTCACCATGAACTGTCTCAAGCTGAACCCTCCTGGGAATGGAGCGCCACCTACACCCACCCGACACCCTCAGCCCAAGTCACAATTACTAGGAAGCATCGAGAAGTGGCTCAAAAGTCTCAGGAAGAAGTAGGCTCAGCCACATTTAGCTTGAGGCTTGTTCCAACGATTAGCCACAAGGAGACCCATTTTAAGAGCCAAGTGGTGGCACAGTGGTAAAATCCCAGGCACGGCAGATGGAAATCACATAGCTATGTGACCTTGTACCTTACGGCACACACAGATTGCGGGCAGCACTATATAAAAGATTGCAGATCATCCAGGGTTAGAGGTGAAACAAGTTTAGACCAGAAAACGCAAGTGTCCCTTTGTAACCACAGCCAGATATTCATGGGGCAATGGATGCCTGTGCTCCAAAGAACCTTCTTTTGGAAGCAGGGACACATTGGGTTGGGAGCTGAGACTGGTGGGTAGTAATGAAAGGTAAAGGCACTGAGGACAATTGGGGGCATGATGGGAACTCCCCAGGGGCTTTGATCAGAGCTATTCCTTTTAATTTTTCCGGGAAGCTGTAGGAAGTTCAGGATGAGGACAGGTCATATTAGTAGGAGAAGGGGAAGCAGAGGGGAGTGTTCTTTTCTCTGTAGTTTGGGGTTTTTTAGTGGCTGGCTGGTAAGGGGATCTGAACTTTGACCTTGGTGTGACACCGTGCTCTCCCCAAATAAGCTAACTGCCTAGCAGTGTCCCACAGAGGTATCATGTGAGTCACTACACTAATTTTTAATTTTACAGTCACCACATTATAAGGAAAAAAAGAAACTGGTACAATTCATTAACAGTGTATTTTATTTCACTCCAATAGTGCCAAAATACTATTGTTTCAACATGTAATCAGTATAGAAAAATATTAATGAGGTATCTGACATTCTTTCTTGCCCCCCATCCTAAGGCTTGGAATCACAGCGTGTTTTACACACAGTAGTTTGGACGGCCACATGTGATGACCTACAGCCACATGAGCTGGTGCCTACTGCAGCGGACACAGCAGCCTTAACTGATAACTGAGAAAACTACTCAAATCAGTGGTGATCCCCCCTCATCCCAAAACGCTAAAAAACCTGTACCAAAACATATCTAAATGTCTTTCCAGCAGTTTTCCAAATGAAGAGCTGCACAAACAGACATTTCTGGAAATTCCCCTGACCGACCATCCATGAACCAGGACCACGCGATGTGGCAAAGCCATCGGATTATGCCAGGGTCAGGCTCTGATTTATGGGTCTAAAGTAAGGAAAAAGGTGATCGGCACCTCGCAACACAAAGTAAATCATGAATTCCGATGAACTTACTGATGCTAGGAACATACTTAAAGCAGCAGCCAGGGGCAGCTCCATAAATACCATTGGAATTAAGTCTTCATTAACCGGAATTTTCAACGACATTGGAAACTTTACACCTGTCTGTCAGTAGGACTTCATAAAGATTTCATTTTAAGAGCTGATTATGTTTTGGGTTGATTGTAGAAACATTCAGAGGGATCACTCAGAGCAGCAAGTGTCTTTTAAACATGGTATTCCTACATTTGGGGTCAGCTCTAGACCACCTGTCACTGTTTGTCTGCAACTGTTTTCTTAATTTCTCAAGCACAAACAAATGTGGCTTATATATTGTGAGTACAATCGGTCCTTTAACAATGTGCGGGTTAGGTTACCGACCAGCACACAGTTGAAAATCCACGTGTAACTCTTGCCTTCCCCAAAACGGAACTACTAATAGCCGACTATTGATCTGACTTGTTACCAATAACATTAACGTTCAATTAAAACATGTTTTCTGTGTTTTATATATATTATATATTGTATTCTTACAATAAAATAAGCTAGAGAAAAGAAAATGTTATTAAGAAAATCATAAGGAAGAGAAAAATACATTTATAGCATTGTGCAGTATTTACCAGACCAAAAAAGTACCATGTATAAGTGGACCTGTGCTGTTCAAGGGTCAAACTGTAAGTAAACTCACAAATGTCTGATACATTTTCACATACTACAATCAGTCACTGGAACATTTAGTTGACGTTTATTTTAAACATACATTGAACCAAAGAAAACATTTCACAAAAGCTTTGAGAATGTGAAATATATTTTTGTCACTTTGGGTTAAGCATACACTGAAGGTCACACCAGCATCATCATAATTTACATTTTCTCCATGGGTATTATGTTCAAGGACACTGTTATTATTCCTGCCATGTTTGACTAAGGAGTAATGAGGGACATACATGACCCAAAAGACTAACATGATTCCAAATACGCATTTTTACTGATCGTACAGTCCGTCACCTGGTAGAGTCAAAATAAATAACCGGTGAGAAACACACAAATGAATGTACAATAAAAGATCCACCAGGTGGGAAGGTGGCCAGGAAACGATTTAGAATGCTCGGCAAGTCGGAGGGCAGAGTTACTGGTAAGCCATGGACTGATCCTCCTCCACGCTGCACCAGCTGTGTGTCACTAGAAAAGGTAATAAACCTCTCTGGCGCTCCAATTCTTCCTCTGTAAAATGGAATTGAACATACTAATGCCTGCTTGCTGTAAATGTTAGTGATCATTTTCTTGAATTATTTTCATAATTCAAGTGGCAGTTACCAATGGCCTACTGAAGGCATGACAGAGTACTGTGTATGCGTATTAATTGAACTAGAACATCTTGGGAAAAATTTGATGGTAGTTACACGACACATTTAGTGTGTCAACCACAGCAGCTTATCTTTTCTTATATTATAATAAATTAGGCTCCCAAGTCTGAATGAAGAGTTTCTTGGCTTAAATATAGAGAAAAGGAACAAATGATTCACTGACCTACACAGTTATATCCACATACAGGCGCTGGCACTCTTTCTGTCATGGGGCCCCTGGTAAATACCTTAAACTTTGAGGTCCAATGGTCTTCTATTGCAACTCCTCAACTCGGCCACTAAGGCGTGAAAGCGGCTACCGACAATTCTCAACAAATGAGAGTGGCTGTGTATCAATAAAACTTTATTTAGAAGAACAGGTGATGGGCCAGTTATCGCCTGTGTGGGCTGTACCCTGCCAACTGCACCCATGACTTCTCCAAGAGTGTGATGATGTTTAGAGTTCGTTTATTATTTTATATTAAATTTTACACCTTGAATGAACAGAAAGCAGTAACAGAGTAAAGTTTTCAAACTATCATGAAACCAGTGTAGTTTCTGTGGGGGAATGGTTCTATGTCTCCTTCCTCTTTGTTCTGGGATCTTCCACCCCATGATGGCTTCGAGAGGCACCTGGCTCTAAAGCCATCACATCTCTCTGGCAGCCCTGTCCAAGTGCAGAGTAAAGGAGTCCCACTTTGGCTCCGTGGCCTGTCAGGGGACAGTGCCCTGTCCCTGGGTCCGTTTTACTCCTGCTCAGGAATTGTGCAGTCTACAGTGGGAAAAAGGAGCTTATCAAAGTAGGAGAGCAAAAGTCTGCTAAGAGAACAGTCTGTGTCACTAACATCAGTCTAGGGGTGAAAGTTTACACAGAGCACACCCACACCCCCTGCTCTGTCCAGCCATTGATAAACACAGTCTGGAGATTTTCCTCTCTTTATCATTAAACTATGAACCTCAAAAGAAGAGACACTTTGCACAGAGGTCTGTAGAACAGTGGAATATACTGACAGAGATTACATGGTAAAATTAACACGAAGATCAAAATTACAAAAACAAAACCTATACAGGTCCTTTTGATTTCTTAAAGGGAAGGAGAAAGCCTAAGAATTCAAAGAAAACATCGTGTTATCTGGAGAATGAAAATAAACATGTATAGGTCGAAAGTATTTGTTTTAAGTTAATACTCACTTTGTCTACACCAGCACTCAAAATATAATTCCCCTTTTTGTTCCATTTCAAGGCAAAGATGGGGTCTCTATGTTGGCCTAAGGTGCTGGCCAGATTACCTGTTATGTAAAAAAAATACAGACAAACATGTTGACTTCAAAGTCATGGTCTGTTCACTTCACGGTTACATACAGAAGAAGGTCCTGTCCAACCTCAACACGACAGACACAGGACTACCGTCTTCTATCCATATCCTTGCAAAACGGTCATATGAACCTGTGGCCAGAAGCGTCCCATTGCTCTGCGGGCCAGAAAGAGACACAAACCCACAGAAGCAGCTTAGTAGTGGTGGCACCAGAAAAGCACACAGAAATCGCCAGGATCCCAAGTCTAGAATATTCCTAAGCCGATAACTGATGCCACATTAAGAGACTAACGGGTCATCTCTGACTACTTCAGCACACACTGCTGTTAAATTAAATGCAAGGCATGTGGACCAGGAAGTGAGAAAGCCACACTGGAACCACTCAACATGTGTGCTGTCTAATTAAGGACAGAATTTAAAATACCTACAGAAAGTCATCCTAAGACTATGCAGAAAGCAAAAAGAAGTTGAACGGCATGTGTCCCACGTATAAATGCACTTAGCTGCTGGTCCTGAGCTCTCCAGGCGGAAAGTTTTCTTTCCTGGCTGCTTGTCACAGCTCCCCAGCTGAGCCTTCCGGGGGTCCCACCTTCACGCTGTGAGGTCCCCCTCTCAGCGTCATCAGGCTTGACTCGCTCATGTTTGCTGACCATGGGAAGGCACGGCCACCCAACACCCTGCTCATTCTGTGCCCGCCATGGCCTCAGTAGGATCTCTTGGAGATGGAGAGCACCTGTGAGCCCACAGCTCAGGGCAGGGCCACCACACATTTCAAGGGGCCCGGGGGGTGGAAGATGCTTACGTTCCAGTCCAGTGAGGTGACATCTTTGTTACTGGGGACATCGTGTCCCCCCTCCCGTATACATTGCCTCAGTACAAGCTGGGTAGAGTCCCCGTTGCTGTGTTCATTAAGGTTCCATATCCTGGCCGTCGAGTCTCCAGACCTGCAGAATAAAAACACACGCACGTCGGCTCTTGGTGGGAACAGCTCTTTCCCCCCCTCCCATCCATCCCCCCTCCTCTCCTCCCCACCTCCGCATTTATCAGTTTTAAATGTCTTTGCTCCCCATCCCATGGAGAACACGGCGAGGAATGTCGACTTCACAATCCGAGACACACAGAGCTGTGGACTTCACAGGACCCACTAGGTATCTGCTCATGTCGGGAAGACATGACACAGGAGGTCAGACAACAGCACGTGTCCCTTGAGGCAGAATGCCAGAGACGAGCAGGGGTTCCCCTGACCCTGGAGTATCCCCCACCTGACATCCTCACCCAGAAGCCAGCAGATCACTGACAGGGTTCCAGGCACAAATGAACAACTTGGACCCATGGCGCCGAAGGACTGTGGCTTTGTTGGGTGGACTCTCAACGTCCCCATCAATTTGCATGGGTTTCGAGTGATTATCTGTTGTAGGAAACACAAAAAGGCACGTGGCTCATCAATAAAAAGGAAACTCATTCTCAGGGTGCTTCTGTTTTAGGAACACCTTGTTTTTATATACTAGGCGATACCATCTCTGATGATTATAACTAAATCATGGCTTTGTGTGATTGGGTATTTTATGTCTCTTTGTATTTTGCCAGTCTTCAAATTTGAGTGAGGAATACACTAAAATAATCCTTAAAACTGGAGCCAGTCAACTATGGCCTATGGGCCAAAACCTAGCCTGGTGCAGCCTCTCCTCATAAATAACGTTTAAGTTATTTACTGACGCCCACATATTTAGGCATTACCTGCAGCGACTGTTATGGTGTGAACCGTGTCCCCAGTACCTCACACAGTGACTTTATTTTGGGGACAGGGTCTTTAAAGAGGTGATTAAGGTAAAATGAGGTTGCTAGATTGGGTTTAAATCCAATATGACTGATGTCCTTATAAGGAGAGGAGATTAGGACACAGACACACACATAGGGATGAACATGTGAGGACACAGGGAGAAGATGGTGTCTACTAGCCAAGGAGAGAGGACTAAGGAGGAACCAGGCGACCACGCCTTGAGCTCAGACTTGCATCCTGCAGGCCTGTGGGGAGAAATGTCTGCTGTTCCTGCCGCAGATCTGCGGTGCTCTGTCACAGCAGCCGGAGCAGAATAGGACAGCTGCTACGGAATTTCAAGACAAAATTGGGTCACTGTGACAGAGACTGCCTGGCCCTGAATGCCTGTGACAGACACTGTCTGGCCCCTTAGGGAAAGTTTAGTAGCCCCTGCTTTACGGGAAAGAGAAGGCAGCAGTCCAATCTAACTAGCACACAGTCAGCAGCAGCTGACGGTTTTGTAATGCAGTGTAGAGTTGAGTCTGCTGTTACATCTTCTTGTTCAGGTATTTTGGTGGAAAACCCCAGGAAGAGAAGGCCTCACTTCTCAGTGGCAGGTAACCTAAGATAAACTGCTTCTGGGTCAACACATAAAAATATGAAAATGCCTGGTGACCCTTGCTTGGATTGAGAAGCCTGACACAAAATCTTCACAGCCTACCCTCAGGAACAGTGGGGCTGTGAAAAAACCCTACTTCTTTTATGCTTCCCAAGTTCCCATGTGGCTGGGAGAAGATGAAGATAAGCAAAATGATCTTCCATGTTTGGTGGATCCATCCCCTGGTGATGGCGAGAGGACAGCTGGCATCCTAGCCAGCCGTGCAGTGGGGGCCTGGGACTCTGTAGAGGCGTGCAGAGTAGGCTGTCACCTGCTCACTTATCCACAGGCAGCCGTGGCACGCTCCAGCCCCAACAGGCTGGTCTGCAGACCAGGCGTGAGGTACTGAGAAGGGGGTTGAGCTGGCTGCTGCAGAAATTAAGAGCAGTGAGCGAGGGTGTGTTAGCCACGTGCACCAGCAAGAGAAGGAGGCTGGGCTCCCTGGGGCAGGGGTCAGTGCCCAGACGCAGCCTAGGCAGAAGAACTCTCACTCCCACGGCCACAGCAGGGAACAGCCTCCAGAGGAACAGACCAGAGATGGGGAATGGGCAAGGAGCCGCCCTCAGACCAGAGGGATGGCAGAATGGCTCAGGTCCTTGATGGAGCACAGGCATGCCTTGCATTCTGACTTTGGGTCCCAGGACATGGCACCTCTTTTGTCTCTGTTGTTCTAGTTTTAAATAGATTTTCTGATGTGGGAGTTAGTTGGTGGAAGGTGCACCGGGCCTGAGCAAGTTTTGTGATATGATTGTCGAGCTCTGACTCATCTGCTGCATACTCTTGGGCGATTAGCTAACAGGTCTAACCTCCCGGGGTTTTGCAATGACCAAGTAAGATGATGCCTGGTGTTCGGGGCGTGGTGCCCTTGCACTGACCATGGGCTCGACTACTAGACCATAATTTGGCTGAAAACCCTCTGCATGGAAGGCTGAGAGAGATACTTGCTTATGTTGGACAGTGATCATCTGGTACTTGTCCCTGTTACACGCGAGCCCTCAGGAGCAGGGCAGCAGGATTTCATAAAATCCAGGATGTGTGTCGAGAAGGTCATGTCTAAGGATTTTGCTGACAAACAGGGAATGTGAAGGTCTTCCGGCCGTACAGTAAGCAAGCACTGGAAAGCAACTGGTGAGAAGTTGACAGCAGGCAGATCTCTAAGAAGTCGTTGCATTCGCCCAGCTTTAGAAGCACAATAAAGCGCCAGAAGAAACACACTTAATTATTGCGTGTGCTCGTTCTCCTCCCCGTTGACCGTGGCCTCTCCATGCTTTGGTGGATTTTGCTGGGAAACTGCTGCCGGCGCTGACGTGGCTGCCGTGGCTGCTGCTGCAGCCGCTGCTGCTGCCGCTGCGGCCGCCGCACTGGCCTGCTGCGGCGCGAGCTTCTCGCGGAACGCCTGCTGCCGCGTCTGCACCACGTCGGGCATCACAGCGTCTATCAGGGACAGGGACTCTATGGGGCTGCCGTCAAACACCGTGCCATCCTGAGAAAGTAAGCCAAGGGCAGCCGTCAGCAACCGCAAGAGGACCTCGAGGACCAGACTCTGCCTTCCAGGTGGGAGAGGTGCAGGAAGGTGGCCCAGAAACAGAGACGCCTGGGAGCTCAGGGGCTGGGGTCGGGGGTCGGCGGCATCAAGCAGGTGCCCGGACTGTAGGGGCAGGGCAGAGGGACTCCCTGGTGGGCCAAGGACAGGGAGGTGGACAAGGGGAACCATCGATGAAGAACTAGGTATGGTGGCTGTCTCGAGGGAGACCTGATATTTGGTAAGTGTCAACCTGAACTGGGGCATTAAGGACATGTGAACGTGTCTCCTTTATTCCTAGACAAAAGTGCTATATCCCTGATGGAAGGATTCTCAACAGGGGTAGGTGTGTGTGTATGGGGGGAGTAATTTTGTCCCCTTGGGGGACATCAGGGAATGACTGGAGACATTTTTCATTGTCACCACTTGGCAGGGAGTCTACTGACAGCTGGTGGGTGGAGACCAGGGATGCTGCTCCACATCCTCCAGTGCACAGGACATTCCCCACTACAGACCAGGGTCCAGCCACATGTGTACATAGTGCTGAACAGGAGAAACCCCGTCTGGTGCCACGGCAAGTGTGGAATCTCTTAGTACCCACTTTTGTGGGAGGAGTAAGTCTTTGGAATCATTGGCCCCGATTTAGAGATGCCTGCAGCATTCAGGATTTCCTTCCTGGTGCACGTGCCCATCTGATCTAATAAAATAAGCACTTGCAGCTACTTGAAACGATGCCCTGGGTTCAGGGTTTAGACCGAATACAGCCACGATACAACCGACAATGACCTCGTTTACTTCTGATTCATATATATATATATATATATATATATATATATATATATATATATATATATATATATATATATATATATATATATATATATATATATATATATATATATATATATATTTTTTTTTAAAGATGACCGGTAAGGGGATCACCCTTGACTTGGTGTTGTCAACACCACGCTGTACTGAGGGAGCTCCAGTCTGGGCCTCTGATTCACATTTTTGTCTGAACATCCTTCGATTCTCTGGTACTATCAAAAAAATTTCTGTACACACTTAAAAGTAAGACGTGCTTTCTAAATACTCGAATCACATGAAACCCGCAGTGCTCCAGGTGCTGCCTGGTGGACGGACAAACACATTTTTGTGTGCTCTGAACTTGAGGAAGGCAGGACAGAACTGGGACACGTGGACTCATCCGTGTGGGACTCAGCTGAATCCCGAGAGCACAGATGAAGGGGCCAGGGAAGAGAAGGGATCTGTTTAAATCCCAAATAACTGACTTTCCAAATTTCTATCAAATCGGCACAGCCCCAATCTAGAAGGTGGCAGGGGATACAAGAGAATCTGTATGATTTTAATTGATGGTTTTTGTTCCATTCTTCCCCGGATCAGCTCCACAAAGAGCACAGTCGTGAAACCAGCACCTGAAGTCACTTTAACACAGGGCCATCATCTCTCTGTCCCTGACTGTCCCTCTGGTTATGCCCTCTGTCAGGCTCCCAGGAATGCTTGGAACCAGAGCGTTTCACAGTGTGAAATTTTTTCTGAGTTTGGAATACTTGCATTATACTTACTGGTTATGCACCCCAAATCTGAAATGCAAAATCTGAAATGCTCAAGTGAGCATTTCTTCTGAGGATCACATTGATGCTCAAAAACTTCAGATTTTGGAACATTTAGGACTTCGGATTTGGGATGCTCAAAGTGTAACAAAAAACAAACAAGCAACCCCAGCTTGCTCTCAGATGCCTGCAGGAAGCACACGCGGGCTTTGGACCGGGGTTCCGAGCCCCCCGCTGCTGGGAAGCCCAGCCCCGCAAACATCCCGTACCTCGTTGATGCTGATCTCAGCCTCCACGTACTGCAGCCCCTTCTGCAAGATGGAGATGAGGGCGGCAGGCGGCACAAGCGTCCCGTTGATGTTGGACTGGCTGATGTGGCTCTCGATCCCAAACGTGAAGGCTGAGTGGAAAAACCTGCCGCGAGAGGGAGGCCAGGCAGGTGAGACCAGAGCAGGAAGAGCGGGCAGAGCCAGCAAGCTCTGAAGGGGGCAGCGCGGATTTCAACCACGCTTCATTAACGGGGTGGACACTGCTGCAGGACTGCGGCTTCCGATGAGGGGTCAGGCAGGCAGGAAAGGGCAGGGGGAGAGAGACGAGTGTGAGATCAAGGAAGACTGGGGAAGGGATGAGGTTCCTTCATGGGAGGACCCTTTCAGTGCTATTAAGAAGCAAAAGGGAACAGAGTGGAGGCTGCCCCATGTGCCCTGGATTGCTGTCTCTTGCAGAAATCCAACTCTGGGCGTCCCCCGACCCATCGGTTCACATATTCTTTGCGGGAGCTCAGTGCCGCAGCCTCCCTGTGTCCCCTTCCTCCCCCAATGTGTCTCCGTTACTCCCTGTGTGGGAAGCTGCTTGGCAACTCAAAGGAATTTTGGATGAAGGTTTTTAAGGAAAAGTTCAGGAGAGCCAGGATGGCTACTGCGTGTGGAAGACAGCGGCGTTGCGAAAAGAAGGCAGTGGCATGAGGCATGGAAGGAGGTGCTGGGGGTCCACGTAGGGGTCTGAGGGCAGTGGGGAAGCTGCAACACCCCCTCCTCAAGGAAAGGAAAGTGGCCCCCTGCTGTCGGTGGGGGGATCTGTGCAGCTACAGGTAAAACAGGCAGCCCAGTCGGTGGGGCTTGATCGCCCCGTGTGGACCACAGGCGGCCCTGGGGTGCTCGAGGGCTCGTAAACCCAGGGAGGTGAATGCTGTAGGGGCATCCGAGTAACCTGGACCTCCATGCTCGGCTCCCCGGCCAGAGGTGGGGTAGGGCCTCTCACTCCGTTTCTATTGTCTGCTGATCGGGCAGCAAGGGTTCTCAAAGTGACCACTCCTTCTGACTTGGTTCTGCCCACTGTTTATGGCGACGTTGCCGGTTTGCAGGCTTAGCCCTGGTTACCCGAGCAGGTGGGTGCCTTTCCACCTGGCCTGGCGATTGCTTCCCTTCCACCCTCCCTCAGTCACCCAAACAGGCAGCGGGATCAGGAGCGTGAGGGCTTGGCTCTCATCAGATGCAATATCATCAGCCCTGCTGCCTCCCGTTACCCAAATCGAACTGACTTTGCAATAAACCAAAGTCTCACTAGATGGGAGCACACCTCCATGCAAGGAGGCGTCTGTGTCTGTGCTCTCCTGCCCCGTTCCCTTCTCACTTCCCTGTCCACTCGCTCCTCCCCAACCCACCCCGTCCCTCCCTCATCTCCCGGTAATAACGGATGTGTAAAATAGGTAGTTTATATTGACGGGACGGAACAAACGTGGTAGATGTCATTAATTCTGCACTCAGTTGCATACAGCCCTGTAATTCTTTACAAAACCATACATAAATTAGGTTGCAAGGCTTCCTCTCTTCTGCGTTTTTAGAGGATACAAGCACAGGCCCTTTACAGTAGACCTTACCTTTCCCTTCTCCCCTGTTTTTTTTTTCTCTTTACCCACCTTCCTTTCCCTGACCCACTCCTAGCAAAACAAAACAAGCCACCCCTGCGTTCAACCAGTGACTCCCCTGTATCTCCACCATGCTCTGCAGCGTTATAGCTCCAGGCTTTCCTCGTCCAGGTTTCCAGCATTGCTGATCAATGGATGGGGGGCTATGTCTCATCCTCCTGGTATCCTGAAAAGACCTCATGCAGGGCTATGACACTGTGCTCCAAAGCTTTGTTACTTCAAATATTACTGATTTTGCGAGTGTGCTATAAATTGCCAGTACCCCCAGATACTACATCCTGTGTGAGTCTGTACGTCTGCCTGGCAACTCTGGCCGGTCTTTTACCATTGGGACCTAGGAGCTGCCTCCTTGTGATTCTGGCTCTTGTCCCTCTGCCTACAAGTGGCCCAGCTTCCACTGGCAACACTGGGGCCCAGACTGAGGCTCTAGGTTTGCTAGTGAGCTGGCTGGAATGAGGTGTTAACTTGAGTGATCTGAGCCTTGAGTGATTCAGTGCCCCTCTTTTTTCCTGTAAGGTTTGTACATTTTGAGTCCAGAGACTATCATGTACTTTCTCTTTCCTGTGAGTTTTCCAGGCATTTAAAGTGATCTTTCCCCTAGCTTTGCCTCTCAGTCCATCTTTGACCCTCTCTAGCCAGCAGAATTTTGCACTTTGAGCTCTAAGTCCTTCAGGCACACACAGCATTTGCTTTGGTCTTCCATGCATGTGATTTCTCCTCCCTGGAATGTCTTAGAGAATATGTTCTAGAGTGGGATTGTCCAAACTTTTAAACCCAGGGCTCCGTCCACAAGGGTAAAAATGCCACATGCTTCTGTAGTGTGCAAAATTAAAACATATATAGTGTGACTACTAATTGAGAGGAAAAGCACTGCTTTTTTCAGGCTACAGAAGGGATTGTACTGGCAAGTGGCAGAGCAAACAAAGTCGATTTCAATCCTTCCACGGCCTCGTGCTGGGACTTGCTTACAAAGCCCTCTGAGGCTGATCCAGTTGGTGAGAGAATGCTCTTGGATAGAGAGGAGGGGCAATGAGGGGCCCACTTTGCAATGCATGGTGGACAGTATTCCTTCCTCTACATCCCTGCTGTTTGGCTTGTTCTGTCCAGTTGGACAATGAGATTGAACCTAAAAAGTGACTCTCCTTGGGCTGGCCTGTTAGCTCACCACAATGTGGCCGCAAATCCCTCTTGTGCAAGCAATCTAAGACTGAGGCATAGCACAGTAAGAAGCGATCCAAGAGAGAGGCAGAGGCATTCACAGACCTTTCCCAAAACTGAGCACGTGTTAAGCTACAATGAACATATGAATCATACAAAATAAAAAATGTCTTTTGGAATCTAAGTGTCAGTCAGAAGTGACAGATGACCACTTGTCTATATTCTACCGGTCATGCAGATCAGGCCTGAAAGAATGTGGGCGGGAATTACACAGAGT
The DNA here is from genome assembly GCF_027409185.1 of Cynocephalus volans. Classification (NCBI taxonomy): domain Eukaryota; kingdom Metazoa; phylum Chordata; class Mammalia; order Dermoptera; family Cynocephalidae; genus Cynocephalus; species Cynocephalus volans. The sequence continues at coordinate 6,361,702 of NW_026902463.1, read as the reverse complement.
GTGGATAGCAGGAGTTGGGAACCATTGGGGACCACCTTGGAGGCTGTAAACTCTTGCATACATGAGAAATGTCAACCTTAAGTAATTAAAGAAATACGAAGGAAAACAGGATATATGTGATTCTTCTCCTTTTAGAAATGTAGCAAAGGTCAAAACCAACAGTAAATGTTCATTCTAATAGGACATAAATTTGGTGTTACATGTCCAGAACACAGTTTAGCTTTACATATAGGAAGCCTGAGGAATGCAAGTGCCGATGAATTAGTAATTTCAAGACTTCAAATGTTTCCTATGGATCTAACCATCTGCTGAAAAGATTAAGGTTTTAACAAGCCTATACATCACAATATTCTCAGTAATAGCAAAGAGTTAATAAACCAGTCCACAGTAGGGAAACTGTTTAAATTATGATTCATCCTTTCAATAGGATAGATTGGAAGCATTAAAAATTACTTGTGGGAAAGTTATTTATTTTCAGGAAAAAGATTTGTACAATATGCTGATCCAAGCAGGTCACAGATGGAGATGTATTCCATTACGTCTATAAGGTGATTATAATTTGTGTTTCTATACAGATGTGTTTACATGCCTAGAAGATATACATGAACCTGTTTAATGGGCATCTCGGGGTGGGTGAGATTTGGGATATGTTTCATTTCTTATTTCTCTGCTGTGTATTGCTTTTATAAATAAGGGTTATTGTTCAGGTTAGGATTATGGTTCGGGATAGGTCTCAGGTTAGGTTAGGTGTTAGGGTGAGTGTAAGGGTTGGTTTCGGGGGTAGTTTCGGGTTTTGGTTCTGCTTCGGGTTCGGGTTAGTGTTAGGGTTTGGGTTTTCTTTCCAGTTTGGGTTAGGGTTACGGTAGTTTGAGGGTTCCGGTTTTGCTTTGGGGACTGGATAGGGTTTGGTTTAGGGTTCGGGTTCTGTTTTGGGTTCGGGTTCGGGTTCGGGTTCGGGTTAGGGTTATTGTTAGGTTTAGGGATTGTGTTTAGGGTTAGGGTTCGTGTTATCGTTCAGGTTTGCCTTACGGATAGGCTTAGGTGTAGTGTTAGGTTTAGGGTTTAGGTTAGGTTTAGGGTTAGGGGGAGGGTTTTCTTTCGGGTTCGGATTATGGTTAGGTTAGTGTTACAGTTCCGGTTTTGGTTCAGGTACTGGTTACAGTATGGTTTAGGATTAAAGTTCTGGTTTGGGTTAGGATTAGGATTAGAATTAGGGTTATGGTTATTGATAGGGTTAGGGTTAGGGTTCGTGTTATTGTTCTGGTTTGTGTTTCGTTTAGGTTTAGGGTTAGTGTTAGGGTAAGTTGTTGGGTTAGTGTTAGGGTTCGGGTTAGTGTTCGGGTTCGGGATAGTGTTAGGGACAGGGTTATGGTTAGGCTTAGGGTTAGGATTGTGTTCGGGTTAGGGGTTTGGGTAGGGATAGCGTTGGGTTAGTGTTAGTTTTCGGGTTATTCTTCGGGTGAGGGTTAGGGTTTGGGATCCGATTCAGGTTAGGTTTTCCGTTCGTTTTGGGGTTAGGGTTAGTATTCATTTTAGTGTTCGGTTTCAGTTAAGTGTTAGGGTTAGGGTCAGGGTTAGGGTGAGGTTTAGGTGTTGGGTTTGGGTTAGTATGAGAGTTTGGGTTCGGGTTCGGGTCAGGTTCAGGTTCAGGTTAGGGTTGGGATTTGTGTTAGGTTTACGGTTAAGGTTAGGCTTGTAGTTTGTGTTCATTTTTGTGTTAGGGTTCCTTTTAGGGTTCGGGTTAGGGTGATAGTAGGGTTTGGGTTCTGGTTCGGATTCGGGTTCATGTTATGGTAAGGGTTAGTTTTAGGGTTCAGCTAAGGCTTTGGATTTGGTTTAGGGTTAGGGTTATGTTTAGGGTTCTGGATAGGATTAGGGCTTGAGTTACTTTTTGGTTTTGTGTTATCGTTCAGGTTAGTGATAGGGGTAGGGGTAGGGGTAGGTTTCAGTTTATGGTTAGAGTTAGGATGAGGGTTAGGGTTCGTGTTAGGGTTAGGGCCCAGGTTAAGGTTAGAGCTTTGGTTAGTGTTAGGGTGCAGTTTAGGTTTATGTTTAGGTTTAGGGTTCTGGTCCAGGTTAGGTTTCTGGTTAGGGTTAGGGTTAGGGTTATGCCTGGAGTTTGGGTTAGGTTTAGGTTTCTGGTTCGAGTTCTAATTCGGGTCAGGGTTTTGGTTAGGGCTCGGTTTAGGGTTCGGGTTAGTGTTAAGTTTAGTATTCCATTAGGATTAGGGATCGGTTCCTTTGTAGGGTCAGAGTTAGTGTACAGGTTCAGGTTCGGGATCAGTTCAGGGTTAGGATTAGGGTTAGGTTTAGGGCTAGGATTAGGGTTACAGTTCGGTTTAGACTTAGGTTGAAGGTTAGGGTTAGGGTTCAGGTTCAGGTTAGGGTTCAGGTAATGGTTAGGGTTAGGATTCTGGTCCAGATGTGGGTTAGTGTTAGGGTTAGTTTTAGGGTTAGGGGTAGGGTATGGGTTAGGGTTAGGTATCGGGTTTCGGTTACATTTAGGTTAAGGGTTAATGTTTGGATTCTGGTTAGGTTTAGCATTAGGGTTATGGTTAGGTTTAGGTTACGGGTTAGGGTTCTGTTTATGGTTAGGTTTATGGTCCAGGTTCCGGTTCTAGTTCGTGTTTGGGTTCGGGGTAAGTGTTAGTGGTCGGGTTCGCATTCAGGTTAGGGTTAGGGGTAGGGGTACCATTAGGCTTCGATTTAGGGTTAGGGTTAAGGTTCCATTTGGGGATACGATTCGGGTTTGGGTTAGGTTTATGGTTAGGGTTCAGGTTAGGGTTACCCTTTGTGTTCGGCTTCTGGTTAGGTTTAGGTTTAGGGTTAGGGATCGGGTTCTGTTTATGTTTAGGGATATGGTTAGGATCAGGTTTTCAGTTCGGGTTTCTGTTAGGGTTAGGCCTAGTGTTATGGTTCAGATTCGGGTTCGAGTTGGGTTCGGTTTAGGGTTGGGGTTCAGGTTCGGTTTTGGCTTCTGGTTAGCATTAGGGTTAGGGTTGGGTTTCGAGTTCGGGGTCAGATTCGGGTAATGGTTAGGGTTAGGGTTATTGTTTTGGTTAGGGTTTGGGTTCGGATTAGGGTTAGGTTTAAGGCTATGGTTATGATCCGGGTTCAGGTCGGGTTTGGGTTTCATGAAGGGTTAGGGTTAGCGTTAGGCGTCTGGTTCGAGTTCGGGTTAGACTTAGGGATAGGGTCAGTGTTGGGGTTAGGTTTGGTTTAGAGTACGGGTTAGTTTTAGGGTTTGTGTTCTGGTTTGGTTTCGAGTTCAAATTTGGCTTATGGCAGGGTTCCAGGTCCGGTTTTTGTTCAGGTTAAGGTTAGGGTTAAGGTTAGGGCTTGGGTAAGGTTTAGGGTTCAGGTTAGTGTTCGTGTTTGTGTTATGGCTAGGGTGAGTGTTAGGGTAAGGTTTAGGATAAGGGTTATTGTTCAGGTTAGGATTATGGTTCGGGATAGGTCTCTGGTTAGGTTTGGTGTTAGGGTGAGTGTAAGGTTTGGTTTCGGGGGCAGTTTCGGGTTTTGGTTCTGCTTCGGGTTCGGGTTAGTGTTAGGGTTTGGGTTTTCTTTCCAGTTCGGGTTAGGGTTATGGTAGTTTGAGGGTTCCGATTTTGGTTTGGGGTCTGGATAGGGTTTGTTTTAGGGTTCGGGTTCTGTTTTGGGTTCGGGTTCGGGTTCGGGTTAGGGTTATTTTTAGGTTTAGGGATTGTGTTTAGGATTAGGGTTCGTGTTATCGTTCAGGTTTGCCCTATGGTTAGGCTTAGAGGTAGTGTTAGGTTTAGGGTTTAGGTTAGGGTTAGGGTTAGGGGGAGGGTTTTCTTTCGGGTTCGGATTATTGTTAGGTTAGTGTTATGGTTCCGTTCTTTCTGTATATTTAACCATGTTATCTGCATAGAGGGACAAATTGACTTTCTCCTTTCCAACTTGGATGCCCTTTATCTCTTTCTCTGGCTCTATTCACAATTGCTAAGATTTGGAACCAACCTAAATGTCCATCAGTAGATAATTGGATAAAGAAAATATAATTTTCACAATATTGCTCTGGTCAGAACTTCCAGTTCTATGTTAAATAAGAGTGGAGAGAGTCGGCATCCTTGTCTTGTTCCAGTTCCCCATTCAGTATGCTGTTATGTGTGGGCTTATATATGGCTTTTATTGTATGAGATTATTTCTATACCGAATTTGTTGAGAGTCTTTATAATGAAGTGATGTTGAATATTATCAAATTTTTTTCTGCATCAAGATCTATATATTATTTTGATGATTTGGTGTGTTACATTTCTTGATTTTCATGTATAGAACCATCTTTGCTTCCCTGGGATAAATCCCAGTTCATTATGGTACATAATGTTTTTGATGTGTTTTTGGATTCAGTTTTCTACTATTTTATTGAGATTTTTTGTATCTATGATTATGAAAAATATTGGACAATAGTTTTCTATTTTTTTTGTGTCCTTGCCTGGTTTTGGTGTCAGGCTAATGCTGGCCTAGTTGTATGACTTTGGAAGAATTCAGTTCACTCTGATTTTTTGAAATATTTGAATGTTGTATTATTATTAGTTCTTCTTTAAATGATTGGTAGAATTCAGCAGTAAAGCCATCTGGCCTTGCACTTTTCTTTGTTGAGAGACTTAGTAAAAACATAAAAATATAATTCGATCTTGTTCTCTGTTATTGGTGTATTTAGTTTTTCTATCTCTTCTTGGTTCAGACTTGGCATGTCATATATGTTTAGGAATTCCTCTATTTTGTCTAGGATAGAGAAATAAAAATTTTGAATTTACTGGCATATAGTTATTCATAATGGTCTCTGTTGATCTTTTATTTTTTAGTGGTATCATTTGTAATGACTCTATTTGCATATATCATTTTGTTTACTTGGGTCTTTTTTCTTTATTTCTTTGTTAGTCTGGCTAATGGTTTGTCAATTTTGCTTATGTTCTTAAAGACCTACTCTTCATTTATTGGTCTTTTATATTGCATTTTTAATGTCAATTTTATTTGTGTCTACTCGGATTCTTATTATTTCTATTCTTTTCCTTGTTTGGGGGTTAGTTTGTTCTTTCTTTTCTAGTGCCTTGAGGTGCATTGCTAGGTTTTTTATTTGATAGCTTTAGATTTTTTTGATATAGGCATTTATTTCAATAGACTTTTTTCTTGCCTTGGCAGTGTCACCTAAGTATTGTTATGCTGCATATCTGTATTCATTTGATCCAAGTTTTTAAAAATTATTTCCTTCTTAATCTATTTGTTCCATTGTTTGTTTAAGAACATGTTGTTTGATTTTAAAGTATTTGTGTCACTTTGAAAGTTTCTCTTATTATTAATATCTAGTTTATTCCATTATGGTCAGAAAAATACTTGGCATGATTTTTATTTTTTTGGCCTTGTTGAAATTTATTTTGTTATCTAACGTGGTCAATCCTGGACTATGCCCTATGTGTTGAAAAAAAAATGTGTACTCTACAGCTGTTGTATAAAATGTTATGTAAATATATCAGTTCTGTCTTGTCCATGAAACCATTTAAACAGCATGTTCTTTTAAAAAAAAATTTCATTATGTTTTTGTTCTAATGATCTGTCCAATGATGTGAGTGGTCTTTGAAGTCCCTATTATTCTGTTGACAACTATCTCTCTGTTCAGATCTAAGAATATCAACTTTATATACCTGGGTGCTCTGATGTTGGGTGCATATATATTTATAACTTATTCTCTCATTTTATTGATTCCTTTATCATTATATAATGCCCATCTTCATCTTTTAGAATAGATTTTGATTTAAAGTGTGTTTTATCTGATGTAAGTATAGCTACTTTTCACTTTTGATTTCCATTTGCAGAAAATATCTTTTTCCTTCCCTTCACTTTCATTCTGTGTGTGTCTTTGCAATCTTCACCACTTTGGGCCTAAGATGTTCCCCAGTGGAACCTTAACATGCATTAACTTCTGGGAGTTTAAATGAGGTGAATGATATTACTTTTTTGTGTATATGTGCAGATGGGATGGTAGTTTGCTTATTTCCTGCATCAATACTGTGGTCAAGTTTTCTTCTAACATACCTCAAAAATATTTATAACTTCCCACCAAAGGAGGAAGCTATAAAAACAAACAAACAAACAAAAGAATGCCAAGTTGATTGGACAAACAAAATTCTGCTTATTACCATCATTTTGTATCTGCTGCTTTTGTAATAGTAAAAAAAAACAGACATTATTATGAAAAAACTTTGCTTATCTCTTTTCTGGTCTGGCTTCTCTCCAAAATTATTTATAAACTTGCTTTTCTGCCTGAATCATTCAATACCAGACTCATTTAGTTTATCTCTGGGAGCCACATGATTTTTCTCTAAGAATAGTGGTAAATTTTTCATATTATTTAACTTTAAATTCATCATCTCCAATCTCAACTGTGCCCGTCATTCTAGACCAGGTTGTACTTTGAAGCTATTTAAACTGTGCCTTCATAGGGGCAACAGATTCTGATACCAAATTTTTTGGTTTTGAATTTTTACTCTATTGCTGACTACCTGTGTAACTTTGTGAACAGTATTTAATAATATCTGTGCCTATGTTTTCTCGTTTATTAAATAAGGATAATAATTTACCCTAGTATTATTTTTTTAACTATAAGTACATTACTTAAAAGAGAGCTGTGTATAAGTAAACGTGATATAAATGTTCTCTTATTGTTAGCAATCTTTAATTTTTATTCTTCTCCAGATTCTTTCCATTCAAATTTAAACATGCATGTGTTTTTCTCATCTTAAGAATATTTATTTGTCCCACATCTGCCCCCAGGGAACATTCAGTTTCTTATGTCCAATTTATAGCCCAACGCCTCATTTCTGCACTTGAAATCTTTACATTCTTGTCTTCTTCCATTAATATCACTCATGCAAGCATCTTTTGCACTCTGACTTTGGAGTCCCCAACTATTAAAAAATCTTCAGCTAAGATCATCTTTTGTTTAATAAAATTTTGGTTACTAAAATTCTTGCTTCTTTGACTTCTCTGCATCATTTTACATGGTTGAGATATTTTTTATGGTGTTCCATGCTAGTTTTCTTTTCTTTCTAAAAAATTTTTCTTTATAATTGGCACATAATAACAACACGTTTATGGAGATACAGCATAATATTTAAATGCATGTGTACATTTTTCTAATGATCAAATGAGAATAGTTAGCATATTTATCACTTAAACAATTTATTTGTGGCGATAACATTCAAGACTCTGTTTTCTAGGTAGTGTAAAATGAACAATGCAGTATATTTATCTGAAGTCACCCTACCATGTAATAGAAAACCAGAACATACCTTTTCTATCTTTTACTTTGTATCAATTGACTAACCCATATGCAATTGATTATTGCTATTTGCATTTACCCTACAATGAAAGAAAATACTGCAACTTATGTCTTCTATCTAATTGTAACTTTGTACCCATTGACCACTTTCTCTTTATTTTCCCTCACCCTGCTCTTCCCCGCCTCTCATAACCACTATTTTACTTTCTACTTATATAGAAATAATGTGCTAAGATTCCAATATGAGTGAGATTACGCATCATTTGTCTTTCTGTACTTGGTTTATCTCACTTAACATATTATTCTCCAGATTTATTTATGTTGTCACAACTGAGAGAATATACTATATGTAAATTTATTTATGTTCTCTCTATTCTCTTTCATTGTTCTCTGTACGTTTTTATGCCAGTATTATGCTACTTTGGTTACTATATTTTTGTAGAAATTTTGATGTCAGGTACTGCGATGCCCACAGATTTATACTTTTTGCTCAGGATTGCTTTGGCTATTTGGAGTCTTTCATGGTTTTCCACAAATTATTTATTTTTTTCTATTTGTGTAAGATTATCATTGGTATTTTTGTAGGGAGTGTGCTAGATATATAGAGTACTTTGGGTAGTGTAAATATTTTAATGTAAATAATTTTTTAGTTTATGAACACAAGATATCATTCTAATTAATTGCCTATTTCAATTTCTTTTGTAAATGTTTTATAGTTTTTATCACAGAGACTTTTAACCTCGTTTAAATTTATCACTAGTTATTTATTTTATTGTAGTTGTTGTAAATGCAATTACTTTCTCAGTATTTTTAGATAGTTTGCTGTTGGTGTTTAGAAACATTAACATTTTTGCGTGTGATTTTTTTTAATCCTGAAAGTATACTACATTCATTAGTTATAACAGTTTTTGTAAAGTCTTTAAAGTTTATATATGTAATAAAGTTTATGTATGTAATCACATTGCTTGCAAATAGATATCTGATTTCCTACTTTACAAATTGTATGTCTTTATTCTGTTGTCTGATATTTTTGGATAGTACTTCCAGGACTTTGTTTTAAAAAAGCAGCATAAGTTGGCAACTTTTCCTTCTTCAAGTTCTTAGAGAAAAAAATCTTTTAACTTCCCTCTTTCAGTATGATGTGGTTTTGTCATATATCACTCTTATTGTGTTTGACAATGTTTTTCTCTGCTTCCTTTTACAAAATATTTTATTATAAAACGATATAGAATCTTGTAAAGTGCTTTTGTGCATATTTCTTGGTTCTGTTATTATGATTTATCACTTTTATTAATTTGCATATGTTGAATCATCCTTATATTACTGGAACAAATCTTACTTGATCATGGTGAATAATCTTTTAAATGTGATGTTGGATTTTGTTTGCTAGTATTTGCTGAGAATTTTTGCATTTAGGTTTATCAGCAATTGGTCTTTATATTTATTTATTTATTTTTATGTCTTTGCTTTTTGATACCAGTATAATGCTAGACTCATAATAAGTTTAGAAGTGTTCTCTTCCTTTCAATTTTTTGATGGCATTAAAGAAAAAAAAAAATTGTTTGTTGCTTTTGTTTTGTTTTTAGTGTTTGGTAGAATTTAACAGTGAAGTCACCAGGCCCTGAACTTCCATTTGACAGATGGCCTTATTACTGATTCAACCTTATTGCTCATTATTGGTCTCCTCGTGTTTTCCATTTCCTCATGACTTGGTCTTCATACATTGTAATTGTACAGAAATTTAGGTATTTTTTGCTAGTTTTTCCTGTTTGTTGAAATGTAGTTGTACAAAATGCTATTTTATTATCCATTTTATTTCTGTGATTTCAATTGTAATGTCTTCTTTTTATTCATGTGAGTTTTCTCTTTATTTTTAAAGGTAGTCTAAAGTTTTGTCAACTTTGTTTATCTTTTCAAAAAACACTGCTTGTTTTATCGACTTTTTAAATTTTTAAATCTATATCTTTTCTAATCTTTGTTGCTTTTTCTTCTACAAATTCTGGGTATATCAATTTTTTTTTTTTTTTTTTTTAGTTTCTTAAATTGTAAAATTAGGTTGTTAATTTTACACCTTTCTTCTTACTGTAGACACTCTTTGCTATAAATTTTCCTCTTGAACTGTGAATGTTGTAATGTATAGACATGTTGTGTTGAGTTTTCATTTTAATTTGTCTCAGAAATTTTTCAGTTTTCTAATTTTGTTAAAAACCCATTGATTCAGAAGCAAATTGTTCAATTTCTATGTATGTGAAGAGTTTTTAATGTTCCTTTTACTACTAATTTCTAGTTTAATTTCATTGTGGTAAGCAAAGATACGTTCTATGATTTCAATATTTTTCTTAAATTTTAAGGCTTATTTTGTCACCCTACATAGGGCCTACTTTAGAGAATGTTTTGTGTGCTGTTTATAAGAATGTGTATTGTTTAGATGTTAGATAAAAAGCTTTCTACATGTTTTGTGTATTTGGCCCTTTTAATCTAGAACTTTGATGTTTCTTTGCTGATCATTTGTGCATATAATCTCTTTATTGCTAAAAGTGGGGTGTTTAACTCTCCTTTATTGCAATGAGTCAATATCATTCTTTAGGTTTATAAATATTTGCCTTTTATGTTTGCATGCTCTGGTGTTTGGTGCATTTATATTTAAAATTATTATATGCTTCTGGTGTTTTGGCTTCTTTATCACTATGTAATGCCATTATTTCTGTTTTTTCTTTTGATACATTATTAGTGAATTGTATTTATCTGATATAAATATAGCTACTTTTATTGGTCTTTATTTCTATTCATAGTGACTCCATTTTGTTCAAATTCTAAATTAAAAGGTATTTTTCTTACTCTTGCAACCTGAACGGCATAGCTTGCAGCTCGACATTAGAATACAATGATTTTGGTTCACATGTTTCTCTTAATTATTGTCTGTGGAGTAGTGAGCAAACAGACATTTGGGGTTTTGGTAACAAATGGATTATTTTTTCCCCATTTCTTCACTTTCAGCCTGTGAGTGTCTTTTTAGATGAAGTTTGTTTTGCGGAGGCAGCATGTGGTTAGGTTTATTTGTTAAAATGTATTAACCTACTCTAATCCTTTAATTAAAAACTGTACTGTATTTACATTTAGAATTATTGTTACATTAGTAGTCACTACAGCTATTTCATCACTTGTTTTTTTGTTCATATTTTTTGCTTTTGTAGTCTCTTTTAACTTTTTTTTTCTTCTCTTACTGTCCTTCTTGGTATTTAAGTGATTATCTCTGGTGGCATATTTTAATTCTATGCTATTTATTTTCAGTATATATATTATAAGGTTATTTTATGTTTACCATGTGTTGGGAAAATAGAATAGTTTGGTCAGGGCCCTCACCTCAGGCCCAGTTGGGTGTGGTTTTAGCACATCTTTGTAAGCAAATTGTGCGTGTGTGTGTGTGTGTGTGTGAAGTTAGTACAAATACACACCAATGTATCTTTTTAGTGTTGTTGCTATTCTTGAGTTCTTCAGAAAGAGAGAGAGAGAGAGAGAGAGAGAGAGAGAGAGAGCAGTTTTAGTGAATGAGACAGGTGGACATCTGCCTAAGGCATCTGCCCTGTGCAGCCATGTTTTCCCACCTTTTGCTCCATGACATTTTGGCTGGTTACCCAGCTTATAGACTTATGTGAAGGAGTCTGGTGACGCAGCCTGGCGTGTGTGGGGTCTCGTGACCCAGACTGGCATCTGAAGAGTTTGTGAGCCAGTCTGTGAATGGGCTTGAGGGGCCTGGGAGCTCCAGACCCAGCCCTAGTGCAACAGTTGGCCCAGTCAGCAGGATTACCGGCAGGTAAAAGAGCCCGACAACTGGTATGGTTGCCTACCTTTACAATTGGTGATGTTGACAGGATTCCAGACCTTAGCTGTGGTTCCACAATTGGTGTAGTTGGCAGGATTAAGAGTGCCACACCATGATACTGACAATAAACGTCTTACAGTTATAATAGGTTATTTAAAACTGATAACAACATAACTTTTATTAGAAACAAAAGGATGAAGCAAAAGCATACTCTAAACTTTAACTTTATTACTTTTTACCTTCTGAGTTTTTAATGTCTCTGTTTACATATTTCATTCTGTCTCTTAACCAGTCCTCATAGTTATTACTTTCAACATTTTCTTTTTAGTCTCTATTAAAAATATGTTATTTACTCTCCACATTTACAATATTAGAATATTTTAAACTTGTCTGTATATTTATATTACCAAACAGTTGTATACTGTCTATATTTTGTTGTTACAAATTAATATCTTCTTTTTTCAGACTGAAGAATTTTCTGTAGCATTTCTTTTAGGATGGGTCTGGTGTTGATAAATTTCTTCAGGTTTTTCTTGTCAAAACTCTCTTCTTGCTAAAATGGTAGCTTTGCTGAACAATAGTTTTGGTTGGCAGTGTCTTTCTTACCTTTCATTTATCAGCACTCTAAACATATTATCTCAATCTCTCCTAGCTTGTGAGATTTCTTCTGATAAATCCACTGAAAATCGTATTGAGGATCCTTGAAATGTGACGTATTTCTTTTTGCTGCTTTTAGCATGCTTCTTTATCACTGATTTTGATAATTTGATTATTTTGTGCCTAAGAAATATGGTAATCCCATTTGGGTTGAATATGACTAGTAAATTCTGAGATCCATGTACCTGAGTGCTGTTGTCTTTCTTCAAGTGTAGAGAACTTTCAGCCATTATTCTAAAATATGTTTCTAGGCCATATTTGGTTTGTTTCCTTTGTAATTTATTTGCTTGGTTATAGTTTTCCATAATGTTTACAGGCCTTTCTCATTCTTTGTCTGTCTATCTGTTATCTATCCTCTATATAATCTATTTATTTTTGTTTCTCAGATTCGGTGGCTCCAGGCGTCCCTGGGCTTGTGGCCACATCACTCCAGTCTCTGCCTCTGTCTTTGCATGGCTTCTTCTCTGTGTCTGTGTCTCTTCTGCCCCTTATAAGGACAGCTGTCATTGGATTTAGGACCACCCTGATCCAGAATGACCTCATCTCAAGGTCCCTAACTAATCACATCTGCAAAGACCCTGTGTCCACATAAAATCCTCTTCAAGGTTCTGGGTGGACATTAATTTGGGGGTGTCCCGCTCCCCCCACTGCAGGTTTTATTATGAGGTCCATCTCTGGTCTCCACATTTTTTCTTCAACAAATAAGACTAGCCGAGACCCAGGAAGACTAATAAATCCAGTTTTATAAAGCATCTTTCACACGACCAGATGTTTAGCTCTGTTTGTGGCAACATAAGAAGAGAGCCACAGAAGCAGTAAAGTCACAGGTGTGAAACTGCCAGCAGCAGCAGGGCAGATCAGCAGACACTGGTCTCGGACGCTGAGAAGATACTGTGTCAAGTGCATGGCAGCCCCAGCACTGTCCTCTGAGAACACTCAACACCCAGGATGGAACAGGGTCTGGATGGGCAGGCAGCTGACCTCACGGTGTCTGCGTATGACCGGCAGGCCCTGGACCCAGCCCCTGAGCGGAAGCCCGGTCTCCCCCCACATCGAGTCTTCCCCATGGAGATAGCAAACTCCAAAAAGGTGGACAGAGATCATCATTGGTGACAGCAATAACCACCTGCACAGAGACAGAGCCAACGGGTCCCAGGGCTGGGAGAGGAGGGCATCCCTGCGACCTAATTCTAACCCTCCCCACCAGGAGAAGAGCCAGGACTGGAGAAAACACAAACTGATGTTCTCAACCTGTAGAGGGTCCAGCGAAGCCAGCAGATGCACATGTTCTGTCTCCTAAATGCTCTGTCCTCTGGACACTCTGTCATCGATGGTCTATCCCCTGGATGCTCTGTTCCCTGGAAGCTCTGTCCACTGAACACTTGGTTCCCTGGACACTTTGTCCCCTATTTGCGCGGCCTCTGTGTACATTGTTCTCTGGACACGCTGTCCTAAATGCTCTCTCCTCTGTGTACTTGGTCTTCTGTCTCATCTCCTGATTATTCCATCCACTGCCTGCTTGACCCCAGGTCCCCATCCCCCAGGAGGAACCCCTCTTTTGGCTCTGCCTGAAACCCTGCTCTGCTCTGTCACCCAGGGATTTGGGGAGCACAGAGGTCTGTCCTGGATGTGGACACTGCTGTCCTCTGAAGGGCAGAGATGGCCGTGTGGCCATCGTGGGCTTTGCAGCCAGCAAAGGACCAGGACCTGGTCAGCTGAAGGAAAGAGGAAGATCTCTACTAACTCAGGCAGCGACCTCACTGAGTGACTGCCCCATGGGCAGGCAAGAGGCCCCCTTGTGGGGAGGCTGGTGGGAGGGGATGCTGATATCCATGCAACTACCTCCGGGTCCAAGGTGCAAGATGTATCAGAGTCCCAGGAGCAGCAGGGCTGACACAGTGGGTGATAGGAGACACCCCTGGGGGAGATGGTGAAAAGGTGGAACCCCAACATGGCCCCAAACCCTGAGCCTCTGCAGTGGGGAAAACCCTCCCATTCCTCCAACAGGGACCAAACTCAAAGGGAAAATCCAGGAGAGTGGCTTGGACCCATCCAAGCAGTTGGCTGCGTGGACACTTCTGCAGTAGGAGAGGAAGGCCATCTAGTGGGGATGGAGGGAGTGGCTCTGCAAGCAGCCATGGCTGGGAGACCTGGGACAATTTCTCAGTGCTGGCAGGACATGTGCTGAGGCAGAGAGCTTGGCTGAGTGATCCTGACGGAGTGTCGAAAAGGCTGGTCCAGGAGGTGGCAAATGCCATCCAACCCAGGCAGCATGATGGGCATGGCCTGTGAAGACCTCAGTGCGGAAAGCTTTGGGCCACCTGGCAGAGAAGTCCAAGCACAGGACCGTGACTACTCAGAGAGGACCTGGAAGGCTCAAGTGTGTGTCCTCTCAGAATAAAGATTCAAGTCTGTGATTCCTAGGAAACCCTCATGGGAGCCAACACCACCTGCTTTTCGGAGGATTAGGACAAAACCTCTCATTCAGGTTAGGATTGTGGTACCAAGTCTAAGGACAATGACGACTCAGCACCCAGTGAGACAGTGTGATGGCCTCTAGGGCCACTGGCCTGTAGGATTACTGACCTCCGGTGTTGCTGACCTCTGACCAGCTGGCCAGCCTGCCCCTAGGGCATTAACAAGCAAAAAGAAGCCCAGAGACTTTAAGAACCAGCCTGACATCAGCCCCTAACATCAGCCTTGAAGTGTGCTTTGTTACAGTCCATGAATCAGTATTGACACATTATTGTTAACTAACACACACTGGGGGCTCACTCTCAGTGTTGTGCATTTTGTGGGGTTGGGCAAATGTGTAGAGAGCACTAACATTTATGGAGCAAATGTATTTCACAGGGCCTGTTTTCCAGGGCCGTGTGGCTTCAGGTTTAGCCTAACCATTTAAAATTACATATAGAAATGTTAACCTTGCAAAAGACAGGAAACTTTCTTCAGGCTAGGGTCTCTGATGTGGATGGAGAGTTGTGGCAAAGCAAGGTTGCTGGCTCAAGGACAGACAAGTTACTGATTGATGCGTAAAGATACTGGGAAATCGCTGCAGGGAAAAACAGTGTTTTCTAAGATCAAACTTTTGTTGGTGGACCGACTTAACCTTTTGCACATTGCATTATGGAATGCACGTTGCTGTTTCACGTTGCTGAATTTTACCAGCCTCTACTGTTAAACTACAATTGATCATAAGTACACCTATGTTCCCTTCCTGTAACTTCCTGGTCTGGAGAATAAATGTGGGCAGAGAACCCCAGTGTGTAGTTAATTTCCCATAGGAAGGAATGCTTCTGTCTTGAGGGTTCCAGGAAATTAACCCCTTCGGGTCTCTCACTGCTCAGAAGAAATGGGCTTTAAGTAACCCTTTTTGTGGCTCCATCAACCAGGGGAAGAACGGTGACAAATCCATGTGAGGGAAAGCAACAAAATGCAAAAGGTCATGTATCCCCATTCAAGTTGTAGTTTCACTGCCCTGAACATCCTCTGTGCTCCACTGGTCCATCCCTCCCTCCCCTGACCCCTGCCAACCAGATCTATTTACTGTCTCCATGGTTTTTTGCATTTTACAGGTGTCATGTGGATAGAATCATACAGGATGCACCTTTTTAGATGGCTCCTCTCACTCAGCAACATGCATTTCATGTTCATCCGTGTCTTTACATAGCTCAATAGCTTATTTCTTTTTATTGCTGAGTAATGCTCCATGGTGTAGTTGTAGCAGAGTTTGTTTTCTGCTCACCTACTGGAGGATTTCCTGCTTGCTTCCAAGCTTTGGCAATTATGAACAAAGCTCCTATAAACACGTGTGGGCACATTTTTGTGTGGACATAGCTTTTCTGCTCGGTTGCTAAATGCCAGGAAGCATGATTGCTGCGTCGCAACAGAGTGTTTAGTGCTGTTAAGAAACTGCCAATCATCTTCCAAAACCACCCCACCATTACATATTCCAGTCTTTCTTTTCTTTCTTTCTTTCTTTTTTTTTTTTTTTGAAAAATTTCTGTAACCTACTACTGTCTGCCTAAACTAACAATCGTACCTTGTTTCCTGCCGATTCCTTAAAGAGCCATGGGGAGTTTAGTCTCCCCAGAAGGTCTGTCCACCCCTGCGGGCTGTACCAGCTTCCATCCAACAGACCGAGCTCTGAAAATGATGCCATCTGGTATCAAAGACGTCCCCCATTAGTCCTCACAGTCAGCTCAGCATAAGCACAGACACGGTCACTCTCCCTCACCCTGTCCCCTATCCCCTCCATTTCCTTCAAGGCCGGGGCATTCTGAAAACCTCTGGCACAAAACGGGATCTTAGGGGAAACAACGAAGCCGTTAGTGTCAGGATAGCTGCCCATCCGCTTCTCAGAACTTAGGCTCTTCCCCCAACACCCTCCTTCCTAAGTTCAAACCCTATGAAGCTTCACTAGACTGTACGGAGGCAGACACTGACCTTTCAGTCTCCCCTCGAGGTTCACTGGAGATAAACTGTCTTATTTGATAACATTTGGCTTGGAGTCCTTAAGTCTCTTGGTCTCGCTGACCTAACACACCCATCCCTGGTCACAGGGCTGCAACCTTTCAAAAGTTCAGCAGAAATACAGCAGGTGCAGAGATACACCACGCACACATGGCAAAACCTCAGCAAGTCGTGAGTCACTAGCAAGCATCTCTAAGTGTTCATTTTGCTCTTCTTTCCATTTTTCCGTGTATTAGAAGAATTTCAAAATGCAAGTATTGGGTCAAGCAACCTAGTCGAAGGGGAAAAGTCTTCCCAGTATATGTGGCTGAGGAGACTCCCCTTTGAGAATCTGCCCCAGGGAGGAACCAAAAGGTCCTGAAGAAATGTGAGAATGGAGGTGCTCATCCCAGTGTTATTTACTGTAGAAAAACATGAAATAAATGAAACACCTGCCAGTTCGATTGTACATTCAGGTGGTGAAATACTGTGCAGCCCAGAAAGCCGTGTTTTTGGAGCACGTTTGAAATGTTTCCACAACGCGTGCACACGAGGAGGCTGCAGGAAGTCGGAGCTGGCTCTCAGAGGATGGTGAGGAGGTTTTTGTTTCTTCACTGTACTGGACACCTGGGGCTGCTGGGCTGGGCAGGCATCGTGCAGGAATCAGACACAAGCCCACCCCTGCGACCCTTGCTGAGGTGTCAGCGGTGAGAACTAGAGGGCATTTTGTAGTGAAGTCGTGGTGGGCTCCAGGCACCTGCAGACCCACCTGTGGCTCTGGCCCAGCAGGTCAGGTGGGTGACTTGTGGCTCTCTGGCCATGAGGCAGGTGGTGAATCTGAGGTTCTCATAACAGTGGGTGTTTGTTGCCCCATATGGAATGCTCTCCTGGTTTACTGTCTGCCCCAGCAGGAATGGCAGGGATGGAAGAATGCTGTGGTCGAGGCAGGAGGAGGATGCAAAACCCCCTCAGGACCTTTGAATTCCACCCCCAGTGTCAGGGGCATTTCTAATACCACCATGTACATTTCCACCCTCTCCAAGGGATCTTCCATGCACATGCTGGACACACCATTAGCAAAAGCAAGTGATTAACGGCAGGAGAAAAGAGTTCACTTGTACCTCCCTTCCCAGTGTTCCCAGTGTTCCCGGTATCCCCAGTATTCCCAATGTTCCAAGTGTTCCCAGATTTCCTGGTGTTCCTAGTATTCCCAGTGTTCCCCGTGTTCCCAGTATACCGGGTGTTCTCGTGTTCCATGTGTTCCCGGTGTTCCCCGTGTTCCCAGTGTTCCTGGTGTTCCCCGTGTTCCAAACATTCCCAGATTTGCTGGTGTTCCGAGTATTTCCAGCGTTCCCCATGTTCCTGGTGTTCCCAGTGTTCCCCATGTCCTCAGTATTCCCAATGTTCCCAGTGTTCCTAGATTTCCCAGTGTCCTAGTGTTCCCTGTGTTCCCAGTGTTCCCAGTATTCCCATTGTTCCTGGTATTGCAAGTGTTCACCATCCTCACCAGTCGTGCTCAGCCGGGTCCGCTCCCAGAGGACTAGGTTCACATTGGCCTTGCCCAGCTCCAGGATCCCTGATGTGAGAATCTGTACCTGGGCTGAGGTCCCCTCCCCTGTCCCCTGGGACCCGCTGCCCATCCCCCAGTTTGACCCCTCAGTCAGGAGCACCTTCCAGTGGGCCTCATGTCCTCCCACGTTAATGAAGGTGGCCTAGTCCCTGTGGACTGTCTTCCTCACTCCAGACCAGGACTTGGAGACCAGTTCCAGCACCCTGTTCCTTCACAGGAGGACAAGTCAGCACTTTGAAAACACGAGCCACGGGCCTCCACATCTGAGACACTGGATGGTGCAGCAGGCAGAACCAACTGCACACCCTCGTTTGCCCACACGCATGGCGAGACCCTTGTGGCCACATCACTCCAGTCTCTCCCTCCATCTTCATGTGGCTTCTCCTCTGTGTCTGTGTCTTATCTCCTTCTGCCTCTTTTAAGTATTGTGTCTCGGGGCTGGCTTAGCTCAGCACAGCTATGTTAAGTGGCTTTTCCACTGTTCCCCTCCTGGCAAGGGGTAAACATTACCTTCATCATCAAGGGAAAGTCTTGTGCATTGTGTCCGCAGGCTTCAGGCTGGATTGCTTTGAACCAAGACAGTGGCTCATTGGGAGCCTGTGCCTTAACCAACCAGATGTTATCAGACCACAAGGGTGGTTTCACTTGCATACCACTGATTTCAAAACTGCCCCTTACTCTGCCAGAACCCGCAAAGCCTTATAATCCTCCTGCTTTCCTTTGTTGGTGGAAACTAACCTGGCTCAGTCTCCCTTCCATGTTACTGGAATAAAGGTTTTTGGCTGAAATAGTGCCTGGCTCGGTCTCTCTCTCTTTCCCTATTCTGTGTCTCACTGTATCTAATAATAAGGGCCTTGTGATGACACTGAACCCACTCACACAATCTGGAGCAATCTCTGCATCTCAGGATCCTTAACCAAATCACATCTGCCAGGTCCCTTTGCCATGTGTGGGGCCGACTCACAGGTTCTGGGATGGGGACGTGGGCATCTTTGGGGACAACATTCAGCTGACCACAAAGTCTCACATACAAGAGGTGGAATTCTAGCACAAGAGCCCCAGCTGCAGGCACATCTCCAGGTGACCCTTGCTAAGAGGGAATGCCACGAGTACCCTGACTGGTTCCAGGAGAGCTTTGGGGCATAAGGAGCATCTGCCTTGTGGTGGGAACTGCTCAGACCCCTGTGTCCTGGAGACCTGGCAGGGCTGGCAGGAAGTCAGGGGCAGGGTCACACAGAAGGAACAGTGCCATGCGAGGATGCGGCTGCCCCTCCCCTCCCCATCTCTGCTCACAGCACCTGCCTCAGAGCTGAACTCTGACCTGCCAGGGAGCCAGCCCAGCTGAGGGGCCTTGGAAGAAGCACCCCCCCCAAATGAGCCCAAACGAGAGGGGAGTCTTCAGTGGTGGCCCTGCACTGCACATCCCAGGCCCTCAGAGAGACTCTGTGGTGACAGTGGGTGGCCGTCCTCCCCAACTTTGCGTTGAAACAGAGCAAGGACAGCCCAGGCATCCCTTGTGCATGGATAGGTGGATACACATGGTCTGTCCACACCATGGAGATGGTTCACCCGAGGCCTGAAGCTGTGACATGCTGATGCGGGTGAGCCTCACACAAGGAGCGGAGGGGAGGACGCCAGACACACACGGCACAGAGCATGTGAGGTTTTTCACACGTGTGTACAGAACAGGCGAGTCCACAGGGACAGAAAGCAGATCAATGCTAGCCGGGGCGGGGACTGGGGTGACTGCTGATGGGGACGGGGTCTCCTTTTGGGGTGATGAGAATATCCCGGGTTAACAACACCGTGATGTATTAAAAACCAGTGAGTCGTTCACGTTTGAATGGTGAAAATGATTTTAAAAAGCCAAACCATCTCAGAGAAAAACGTCATTGGAATTTTGGGAGGCATTGCATTGAATTTGTAGATCACTTTGGGTAATATGGACATTTTCACAATGTTCATTCTTCCAATCCAAGAGCATGGGATACTGTTCCATCTTCTCGTGTCCTCTTTATTTGCTCTCAACAGTGGTTTGTATTTCTCTTTGCAGAGAATTTTCACATCCTTGGTCAGCTTTATTCCTAAATTTTTTAATTTTATTTATTTTTTTTCTTTTTTTTGTGGCTCTTGTACATGGGTTAGCTTTCTTGATTTCTTTTTCTGCATGTTCACGGGGGAAGTATAAAAATGGTACTGATTTTTGTGTGTTCATTTTGTATCCTGCAACTTTGCTGATATCATTTATCAACTCCAAGAGTTTTTCTGTAGAGGCTTTACTGTGTTTGATATGTAGGATCATGTCATCTGCACACAGGGACAGTTTGACTTCATCCTTTCCAGTCTGGGTGCCCTTTATTTCCTTCTCTTCACTGATTGCGCTGGCAAGTACTTCCGACACTATGTTGAATACCAGTGGTGAGAGTGGGCATCCTTGTCTAGTTCCTGTTCTTAAAGGAAAAGCTTTCAGCTTTTCCCCATTCAGGATGATGTTGGCAGTGGGTTTATCATATATGGCTTTAATTATGTTGAGATACTTTCCATCTATGCCTAACTTGTAGAGAGTCTTTATCATGAAAGGATGTTGAATTTTGTCAAATGCTTTTTCAGCATCAATAGAGATGATCATATGTTTTTTGTCTTTGCTTTTATTAATGTGGTGTATCACATTTATTATTTGCATATTTTGAACCAACCTTGCATCCCTGGGATGAATCCCACTTGATCATGGTGTATAATTTTCTGTATGTGTTGCTGTATTCTGTTAGCTGGTATTTGATTGAGGATTCTTACATCTCTATTCATCAAGGATGTTGGCCTATAATTTTCTGTTTTTGATTCATATTTGGTTTTGGAATTGGTGATAGTTGCCTCACAGAATGAGTTTGGAAAAATGGCCTCTGTTTCAATCTTTCGGAACAGTTTGTAGAGAATTGGTATCAGTTCCTCTCTGAAGATTTGGTAGAACTTGCAGCGAACCCATCCAGTTCTGGGCTTTTCTTTGTTGGGAGCCTTCTGATAACAGCTTCAATCTCTTTTATTGTTATTGGTCTGTTCAGATTTTGTATATCTTCTTTCTTCAGTTTTGGTAACTTGTATGCATCCAGAGATTTATCCATTTCCTCCAGATTTTCAAATCCAGACATTTATATGGAACAACAAAAGACCATGCATAGCCAAAGCAATCCTGAACAAAGAAAAATGAAGCTGGAGGCATAACACTCCCTGACTTTAAATTATATTACAAAGCTATAATAACCAAAACAGTATGGTACTGGTGTAAAAACAGAAACATGGACCAATGGAACAGAATAGAGAACCCAGAAATTAAGCCATATGCCTTCAACATCTGATCTTTGAGAAAGGCAGCAAGTCTACATACTTGGGAAGAGACTGCCTTTTCAACAAATGTGCTGGGAAAACTGGATAATCATATGTAGGAGAATGAAACTAGACACATGTCTGTCACCATATACCAGAAACAACTCAAAATGGATTAAAGGATTATATATACATCCTGGAAAATAAAACTCCTTAAAGAAAACATAGGGGAGGGCTGACCGCATGGCGCACTTGGGAGAGAGCAGCGCTCCCGCTATGCAGGTTCGGATCCTACATAGGGATGGCCGGTGTGCTCTCTGGCTGAGCACAGTGCAGGCGACACCAAGTCAAGGGTTGCGATCCCCTTACCGGTCACGAAAAGGACAAAAAAAAAAAAAAAAAAAAAAAAAAAAGAAAGAAAAAAAAAAGAAAAAGAAAATATAGGGGAAACGCTCCAGGAAATAGGAGTGGGTACAGAATTCATGAATAGGACCCCCAAAGCACAGGGAACTAAAGGTAAAATAAACAAATGGGATTATATCAAACTAAAAAGCTTCTGCACAGCAAAAGAAACAATCAACAGAGGAAAAAAACAACCAACAGAGTAGGAGAAAATATTTGCAACATATACATCTGACAAAGGTTTACTATCCATAATATACAAGGAACCCAAACAAATTTACAAGAAAATAACAAATAAACCTATTAAAAAATGGGCAAAGCAGCTGAACAGATATTTCTCACAGGAAGATATACGAATGGCCAACAGACATGTGAAAAAGTGTCCAATATCACTCCTACATCTGGGAAATGCAAATCAAAACCACACTGAGATACTATCTCACCCCAGTTAGGATGGTTAACATCTGAAACACTGACAATGATAAGTGCTGGAGAGGTAGTGGAGAAAAAGGAACTCTCATCCACTTTTTGTGGGGCTGCAAAATGGTACGGCCTTTATGGAAAACGATATGGAGCTTCCTGAAGGAATTACAGAGAGATCTACCATATGACCCAGAGATCCCACTGCTGGGAATAGACCCAGATTAATGGAAATCATCATGCCAAAGGGATACATGCACTCCAATGTTTATTGCAGCTCTGTATACAATAGCCAAGAGCTGGAACCAGCTGAAATGTTCATCATCTGATGAGTGGATAAGGAAACTGTGGTACATCTACACAATGGAATTCTACTCTGCGATAAAAAAGAAAGATATACTACCATTCACAAAAACATGGATGGACTTAGAGAAAATTATATTAAGTGAAACAAGTCAGGGACAGAGAGAAATATCACATGTTCTCACTTATTTGTGGGAGCTAAATATGAACAAGTGAATAAATACACAAACAAATAACAGTTGGGGGGGAAGAAGACAGAAGAAGCACAAAAATTCCTTGAAGTATTTAGGCCAACTGCACAGATATGATGTGGAGGTGGGGGAGGAGAAAGGGTAAAGAGGAACAGATAAAGGGGCATGAAAATCAAGTACAACGTATTTTGAGAAGTAAAATTAAATTAAATTAAATTCAAAACAAACAAACAAATAATAATAATAAAAAGCCAAACCAGAGCAGCAGCCCCAGGCCCATGCTGACACCTGCTGACCCAGGACCTGTTCCTGGGAATGGGCTGGGATACAGCAAGGTTGTTTTCTTCAACTACAGTTCCCAGTGCTGCTCTGATGGGCCACCATCAGCCCATCTGGGCAGCCAGCCCCACCCTGCAAAGGCCAACCCAAGGCAGGCAGGCCCAGGAGGGCCAGACCCCACAGACCCAGAGGTCTTAATAAATCGCCTTCCCTGCAGCCACAGTGCACCTGAGGCTGCACTTCCTGCCTCCCATCAGTGCTGCAGGGCTGCAGGCCAGGAGGGGTGTGAGGACTCCCGGGCCCTGCAGCATCCAGCTCAAGTGGCCTGCGGGACCCACCGCAGGCAGAGCTGGACAGCGAGCTGCTGCTAAGGTAGGTGCGGCTCCCACACTTGCCATCTGAAGTTCTCCTACAGCAGGCAGACATCGGAAGCAAGAAAAAAGCCCTAAGGAGGCATAGCCTAGGTTAATCCACCCAGATAAAAAGAGCGCCTGGGGCCAGAAACCAGGAGGCGTGACTCAACTCCAGCACTGTGTGCCTCTCACCTGGCTCCCATCCAGTGTCTGCTCCTTGGTGTCTAAAATCTTTGCACACATCTGGCCTGGTGTTCCCTGCGAGGGATGGGTGAGCCACCACAGGAGCAGCCAGCACAGGGACAGCTCACATTCATAAGAGGCTGGCTCTGGGGGCCTGCAAGCTTTTTCATGAGGACTGACCACTGGTGACTGTGAGAAAGTCCCCGTCTCCCTGGGGACTTGGTCTCAACTTCAGAATCCTGTTCATTTGCAATGCAAATGTCAGGAGTGGGTTTTCACAGATGTGGCTGGTGGCTTCCTAATCACCAGTGTGAATGGTGATGCTGGAGTCTCCACAATCAGAGGTTGACTGAGATGTGCCTGCCCCTCCTACTGTGGCTTGAGTATGGTGGGGGATCTGGTCATGGGCTGCAGCCTCTGGGATGGGTCCAAGGCATGAACTCCAGCAGCCTGTGACCAGACACTGTGCTATGACTCCCGGTGACCCCGAGGATGACTCTAAGGGGTGTGTGATCCAGCCTCTACAACCCTTTAAGGAGACCCACACTCCCAGGAGCCTACACAATGGGGACTGCAGGAGTGTCCTGGGGCAGCCATAGCAAAGGACCACAAACTGGGGACTTAACACAACAGGAATTGATTCTCCCCCAGCTATGGAGGCAGAAGTCTGAGATCCACAGAAGGCAGGGCCACGCTCCCTCCGGAGGCTCCAGGGGAGGATCCTTCCCACCTCTTCCAGCTCCTGGTGGCTCGAGGAGTCCCTGGGCTCGTGGGCACATCATTCTGGTCTCTGCTTCCATCTTCACATGGCTTCTCCTCTGTGTCTGTTTCCTCTTCCATGTCTTATGAGGACACCTGTCATTGGATTTAGGGCCCACTCTAATCCTAGATCATGTCATCTCAAAATTATTAATTACATCTGCAAGCACTCTTTTTCCAAATAAGGTCCCCTGAACGGGTACTGGGGATAAATCTATCGGGGGCACTATCCAACCCACTACAGTGTGTAATAAAATAACCTTTTGTGTGGGAGGTGACCGAGGTCTGGAGCAGACTGTTACAAATAGCACTGGGCAGGGTCTGGGCTGAACAAGGGTGCCGAAGGCCCTTCTGGTGGAAGGTCCATGGCCCGGCCTGTCAGAGTATGAGCCTGTCTGCAGCGAGGCTGTGCCAGTACCAGACCCAGAATGAGTTACCTTGGAAAGCTGGTTCTTCTGGAATTCATCATTAAGACCATCTTGTAACCAATAATTACAGGGTTAGAAGAAATCGTTCACAAGACACATGATGGCACTGCTGTCTTAGGCTCAACAGGAATGAAATGGATGTTTAAAACAAGGAAAGCTCGGGCAGTTGCAAAGTGTGGCTGTCGAGGAAACTAAGCAGGCTTCACGGTTTCAGGGAAGCCTCTCCTGAATGCAGACAGCAGAGTTGGGTGAGGCTGGACCCCAGGGTTCTTCCCGAGGGCATACATTTAAGCACCGTCGCGTGAGTAATGGTCTTGAGACAGATCTCTGCAGCGTGGGCTGTGGTTGAGGAAGTGTGAGCTACATTAAGTCTCATTTTCTGTCACAGCTGGGGAGGGGTTTGCAAAGCACTTTTGTGTTTAGGAAAAAGTCGAGGTTATGAAGAGTCCCGACACACCAGGGGCTGGAAGGAGGAGGCATCCGTTCCCTCACGTCAGCATTTAGGGATGCAGGTGGACAGCTCTGCTGCTGTGGTGACTCAAGCCCAGCCTGTGTCCTCCTGGCTTGTCACCTTCCTCCTGGGTGGAGGATCAGCAGCAGGACAGGTGGGTGGTTGTGCGGGGTGACCACGGGGCACAGCGTCCTTCCTTCCTCCTCACATCAGGCCGGCTGGGGTTCACCTCACCTCCACCCACTTCCCACTGGAAACTTGGGGTCATTGCGCCTGAGCTGCAGGGTGGGGCAGGTGGGAGATGTTGTCTGGACACAATCTCAGGACAAAGGAAAGCAGACTGTGGTGGGTGCTGGGTAGCTCCAACACTGTGGGGTGAGCTGGACTCTGGGCACAATGATGCCTGAGGTGCAGGTCAGTGCAGACCAGACCCCCGATGCAGTGTGGCTGTGGGAATCCTGTAAGAGGGGCGTGTGGTAGCTGCCAGCCTGACGCTAACAGTGGCGGTGATCATGCCAAACAACTGCAGTTTTGCATCAGGCATGGGAGTGGAGTTCCTGGAGAAAATCGCAGGAATAAAGTCGCCTTCTGAGAGTGTATGTAGCTGTGTTCAACATGGATGCAGTCATGTTATGCACAAAATTTCTCCTATTGCTTCCTCTATTTGTCTGCACATTATACACCCTTATCTATCCTGTTGAATAATCCAGCTAAGTCCATGCAGATGGCTGTGGGCCACCGTGCTGCAGCAACTGGCTGGTCAGCACGCAGTCAGGGGCCAGGCCCACAGGGATGTTGCCATTCTCTTTCTTGGTGTGTTGGGGCACTCGTGGTATGTCGCTGCTTTGTAGTGAGCACTCGGGTGAACATGCTTGTAACGGAAACATTTTCAGGGTTTATGAGGGAAAGTGGCAATTAACCTGTCACTCAGCTGATTCCAGCCCAGCCTCCCAGAGAGCCTGCAAGTGGGACAGCCGTACTTACAGGAAGCCCGCTTTGTTTAACAACACAAACCAGCAAATTCGCTGTAATTGCAGACACTTGGTAGAGAATGGCCAATAGCTTGTCTGACATCAACCTGCATAGTTAAAATTCCCAGGTGCCATAAGTCTCTGTTGCCGAGAAAATATCCAGCACTCTCAATTGAGAGGCATTAAGTGCTCTCAGCACCCCACATAGCATTAGGGTCTCACCTTGTGTTCACAGGGCAGCTTAGGGCTGGGGCCACACGTGTGACACACCCTTTCACAAAAGGATACCATGTGTGTGCAGAAGGCCAACTAGAGGTGCCTGGTAGCTCTGATGAGATCTGCAGAACTGCTTCTGTTTCCGCTGCCCCCAGGGAGGTCACTGAGGCCCAAAGATGCCAGCAGACCCCAGGCACCACTTCATCGCATGACAGGTAAACTCCTGGTCAGGGCCCGACACAGAACACCCATCTTAGCAGACAGTGGCCTCCTTGGCCACAGAACACACTAATCTTTGGAACCCAAGGGACACACCTAGAGGTCCCAAGTGGGGACCACTCCTGGATTCAGGAGGCCACAAATGAGTTTGGAATGATGGTCAAAATTAGTAGAACAGATGCAACTGTCCAGAAGAGCCTGGTGTGGCCTGAGCACACTCAGGTGAGGACACCTGGAGTCCCATGTTTGTGTGGTGAGTTGGGCGAGAGACCAGGTCAAGGCTGAGGCATGGGCACAATGGTTTCTACCCTGGTTCTCCACACATCAGACACTCTGTGAGCCCAGCATCCCTCCCCAGTGAACCATCTGCCCCTGCAGAACAGCAGCGTCCCTGCTCCAAGGCTGAAATCCCTTCGTCACGTGGGAGATGTTGCTGGGAGGTGCAGGGAGCATGGAGCTGGAGGCAGAGTTGCATGGAGTTTCAACATTGACAGCGTGCACCCTGGGACAGCAGACTCTGCTATCCATGCGCCCAGGGCAGCCCCTAACTGCTCAGCATCGCAGCCTCGAG
Organism: Cynocephalus volans; assembly: GCF_027409185.1. NCBI lineage: Eukaryota > Metazoa > Chordata > Mammalia > Dermoptera > Cynocephalidae > Cynocephalus > Cynocephalus volans. The sequence goes on along the minus strand of NW_026902463.1, from coordinate 6,334,830 downwards.
GCTGCCAGTTAGGGTTAGAAGAGTCCCAGTCTAAGCATGGCTGTGATGCTCAGCATAGTCAATTATGCACAGTGTCGAATACTCGAAAGCACTCACGCATCAAGCACACGTCGCAGCCAGACCAGCCAGACTGACAGAGGGAGCAAGAGGCTGCTTCCTGAAGGTTATGTACACCAAGGCACAGCCCTCTCCTCAGGACACCCCCAGGTCCCTGGGGACCCTGTAAAGTTACAGCGAACATACAAGGGGGGTGCGTGGGCTCCTTGAGTCTGGGATCTGATTTTACTCTGTGTGAGCCTGCCAGGGCCACCATAACAAAGTCCTACAGCCTGGGCGGCTTAAACAACAGACATTTATTTCTCCCAGTCCTGGAGGCTGGAAGTCTGAGATCAGGACGTGGCAGGGCTGGTTTTTCCTGAGGCCTCTCTCCTTGTAGACACCATCTTCTTCCTCTATCCTCACATGGTCATCCCTCTGTGTGTGTCTGTGTCCTAATCTTCTTTTCTTATAAGGACACCAGTCCTCTTGGATCGGGACTCACCCTAGTGACCTCATTTTATCTCAATCACCTCTTTAAAGACCCTGTCTCCAAACACAGTCACATTCTGAGGTCCTGGGGTCAGGGCTCCAACACATGAGCTTTAAGGGGACTTGGCGCAGCCCATGCACCCTACTTAGGGCTAAAATGTGTTCTAGTCCCTCTCGCCTCAAGTCCCATGGGGTGATGTGGTGGCTTGGGGGACACTCTATGAGCAGGGGTTGGAGTCCCAGCTGGGAAATCCACTGGCACTTTTAATCCCATGGTGAGGGGGCCAATCCCCTCCTGAGTTGAGCGGTTCTGGGGTGTCTTCCATCAGGCTGTGTCACCTCGACCTTCTGGGGCACTCATGCAACCCACCCAGGAGTGCTTGGTGTCAGGAAGCTAAGGGGCATCCTGGAGAGGACTTCGGGGCTGTGTGATGTCCCCCCTGACAGATGCTCAGCAAACATGGAGACCCTCAGGAGTTGGGAGTTGGGGTGCCCGGGTCCGACGTTTGGTTCCGGAAGCCTCATGGGTCTGGGTGTGTGATGCTGGGGGCGAGGAGTGCATTAGGTGGTGACGCAGGTGGGGGCTTGACGGGGCTGTGGCTGCAGGTGGCATGAGTGGTGGGATTAGATTCTGGAGGAGGAACCGTTAGGAGCACTAAGGTGCAGAGCTAGGGCGTGAAGGGGAGTGGGAGATAGTGGACAGCCCCTGTGTCTGGCTCAGAGCAAACCCCCGGGGTGGGCACAGCAAACCCCATCTCTGCTGACTGGATGCCTCTTAGACCCCAGGGGAGGTGGCCACTTGGTGGCTGCATAGATGCAGCTGGAGCTGGGGAGAGGAGCCCAGGTGGAGGCGGCACTGCTGGTGTCATCAGCATAGCGATGACAAGGAAGGGGCAAGGGGACGTCTGTCACCAGCAGACCACAAGAGTGGTCAGGGGCCATCTTTGCTGAGGCAGGTTCTGAGCCACACAAGGCAGCGGCCTCGATGGCTTGAGCCTCTCAGTTCAGATGCGTCACACCTCTAAATCCAGCTGCTGTGAAGTTGCCATGGCACAGGCTGGTGGCTCAGAGGGCTGCCCTGCTGGGCATCACTGGGGTGTCGGGCAGCAGAGACCCTCTGCCCCGGGGAGGGTCTAGCGTTGTCAGCACTGCCTCCTGGCTATGGGACTTTCCACCTGTGCTGTGGTTTCCATGGTTCCCACTCTGCATGGCACTGTGCATCGAGTAAGTCACCCTGCCCACCCCCAAGGTGTCCATGGCATGTTTGGATGACAGATATGGGGTGGAGAAGCTGCTGCTTCGGCTATGAAGGGAAGCAATTGGATCCCTGCCTTCTTCTCAGCCCTGAGCCCAAACTGTTGCTGCTGCAAATGGCCTGTTCATCTGACTGTCCAAAAACTAAATAGCAAGTTTTTACCTGTTCCCAGCTGCAACAGGACTTCCACAGGCTTGAGGGGAATCATGGCCCCCAGGGACAGGAACACTGGGACAGATTCTCTCCCACTCCTTCTCCATCTCCCAGACACCTGCAGAATAAAAGAGACTTCGGGGTTTTATTTGGGTTTTTTTTGGAGGATCTCTTGGGGGAACTTAGGGGAAAAAAGTCCAAAAAATCATACCTTCAAAAAAGACGGAAGAATTATTTCATGATTCCAGCACCTTAAATATCGTGAAGGAACTTTTGTGAACCAGCAGTAAGTGCTTGATGAGGACACATGATTTCAACGCAGAGAGACGGTGAAACTTCATAGCAGACTCAGAACCTACTTACAGCACGCTTGCGGCATCGCCAGGGCTAGACTGGGCTCTGGGTGTTTAGGAGTGAAAAGGGCAGTCTGTGCAATAGGTTCCTGGGGCTGCCACAACAGAGGACCACAGGCTGGGCAGCTCGAACAGCTGAAGCTTGAACAGCAAGGTGTCCCCTCTCACTGTTCTGGGGCACAAGCCCAAGATCGAGTGTCGGCAGGACTGGCTCCTTCTGAGGCTGTGGGGAAGAACCTGCCCCACACTTCTCTCCCAGCTTCCAACGGCCACAGCGGCCTTGGTTTGTAGACAGCCAGCTTCCCCCTATCATAGACAGCCAGCTTCCCCCATCCATGTCTTTCCTATACCCAGATTTCCTCTTTCAAAAAGGACCCCAGTCGTACTGGATTATAGGCCCACGACAATGACCTCATCTTACCCTGATCGTTTGTAAAGACCCTATTCGCAGGTACTGGGGATTACAACTTTTAGGGGAAACACAATTCAAGCCATACCAGTCTGCCTTTGAAAGATATACAAGCAATCAACGACATACATAATAATATGGAGAGCTAACTTTTATTGAGTACTTACCATGTGCCAGACATGGTGCTAAGTGTGTTATACACATTCATTAGCCCTGCAACAGCTCTGTGAGGTAGCACTATGGGCTGAATTGGGCTCCCCCACCCCAATTCATAAGTTGAAGCCCTAACCCCCAGTAGCTCAGAATGTGACTATATGTGGTCTCACGGTGATAAAATGAGGTTGCTAGGCCTGGCCCTAATTCAATGTCCTGTTCTTATAAGAAGAGGGAATTTGGGCACAAAGAAAGGATGCTTGTACACAGTGAAAAGACCACGCGAGGACCCAGGGAGAAGAGGACCTCACGAGAAACTGGCCCTGCCACACCTCGATCTTGGCCAGGACTCTGAGAGGATAGAGCTCTGCTGCTGAAGCCCTGTTCATGGTATTTTGTTATGGCAGCCCTGACAAACTCGTACAGGCAGGAACATATACTCTCCCTGTTCTTCTGACAAAGAAACTGAGGCACAGAGTGTTACCAACCGGCCAGGCTTGCCCTGCCCTCTCGCATTAAACAAATGACCTCGAAGTCCAAAATCTGATGCAAGGATTGGAAGGTTTATTCAGATTACACGTACTCAACTAAATGTCTAACCAAGCAAACAAACAAAGAGAAAAGAGGAGCAGTGGAACCAGTTCAGCCTAGACCCAATCGGCAGGGCCAACCTACCCCATTAACAAGAATTGAAAAAGAAATTCTCCCCCTTGTTTTCAGCATAAAGAAGAAAAGTACCAACTAGATTTAAATCAAAAAAACAAAGCATAGCCAGGAGCCCTCCACGGTGCACCTGCACAGATGTGGATACAATCCAAGGAAACAGAAGAGGTCTCGGAAAGTCAGAGAAAGGTAAAGAGAATAAAGCATTGCCTTGTCAGAACTTAGGACAGGGACTCCAGGAGAGATCTGCCAGCAGCAGAGACATGAGAGCAAAATAGTCCCAGTGGCCACTTGCCTCTTGCAGCTGGAGTCCTCTCCGATGCCCTCCCAATTTTTGCCAGTGATTAAATTAGGCTCTCGGATTCCAAAGTCATAGAAATGAACAATGTACCCAGCAGTAAAGCAAGCAGCGCTTTATGAAAAGAGGAGATGGACTTATTCATGAGGGGGGTAGCAACAGTAATTTAGCCCCCCCTGGGGAGCTGCTCAGGGTCTTTTTATAGGAAAGGAGTTAAGGGGTGGCAGGCAGCATCACTGGAGGTGGTCCGTTCTGTTCTTCCTGGTTGTGTCATGAGTGCATGCTCAGTAGGCAGTGCTGTTCATCATTGTCACCCCAGGAGGGTCATTGTAGCAGTCACCTTGATACTTTGTGCACAGGTGGGAATTCCTAAAGCGGTCTTAGGTTAATCTGTAACTTTTACAATGATAGTAAACAAGCCTTGGGAAGGCGTTTTGCCACTCAGGAAATATCTGTTTCCTGTCTTATGTCAGTCTGTTTGTCAGGGCAGCCCATGGGGTAATCATTTGCCCGGAGGGGTCTCATGACTGAGGAGTGGAAAAGTAACGAAGTGTCTTCTGCAGGGAAAATGGAGTCAGTTTGGTTGCAGGCTTAGCCTTACTCTGTTCCAAGAGAGGTTTAGTGACTTAGCTCACGTGGTCAGGACCCGACAGAAACGAGGCCTCTCTCTGCAGCACACACACTCTGGGATGCTGTGCTGTGCTTCCTTAGACTCCCTGGAAAAATGTGGTTCCTCAGTGCACCCTCAGTGTGCAGGAGCGTGAGTGTGGAGATAAAACCCGTTTCAACCATCTTAAGCAAATGGGCACAAGGCGGAGGAGTATTGGATATGTTGGGGAAGGAATGAAGGACCAAGCCCAGGAGCGAGAGACAGACCTGGCCGCAGAGATAGCTGGGTGCGGACTGGATGCACTGGGCTTTGTCTCCTCTCCCCGCTGCACCCTCGGAGGAAGAACTGGCTCTTCTCCCATCACAGAGCATGTGCCACACCTCACAGACTGTGACGAGGTAGATTGATTTAACTAATGCCATATTTACTGTTCGAAAAGTGTCCTTGTTTGAACCCACCCCCAACACCTATGGTGAAAATTGAAGCTTAAAAATTGTCCTGTTCTTACAAAAATTTTAAATTCTGCCTGCCTTTGCTGTTTCCCGCCTATGCTGTCCCTGACTAATAAAACCAAGAGCTGTTTCTGGATGTATCTAGACAACCTGAGGAGGAAACCGCCCTGTGGAAGTTTTTGCTGTCCCTAAGTGATTAACTGGCTTGTCTTGGCTTCTGTAACCAGCTGGCAGGAGGCCTCGCGAAACCCTCTCCCTCCTCATACTAGGAGGAAACGTGTGTGACTATATGATAACTTTAAGTGTGTGACTAAATGATTTTCTTGCCTGTGTGACTATGTGCCTTTAATAGACCCTTTCAATTTAAACTCAGGGCTGTTCTCTTACCAGAATATCTGGAGAGACAGTTGCCGGTAAAGACCCCCTTTTAAAATTCTCAGTTGGGCGTTCTGGTTCCTTTTCTGTGAGACAGCCTCACCACAAGTCCAGCTGCGGAGAGACTGGGATCCAGGGTGGTCAGATTCCCACGGGGCAGATGTCCACTGGCTGCCGCCAGCCCAGCACTGCGGGAGTTGGTGTTTAGTGGGTGCAGAGTCTCAGTCTGGGAGATGAGAGAGTTCTGGAGAGGGACAGTGGTGATGTTTGCACAGCAGTGTGAACGTGCTCAATACCCCTGACCTGGACACTTAGATGGTCAAGATGGTCAGTTCTATGTTACGAATGTTTCACCACAATAAAGATTATTCCTTAGAGAGAGATACTGACGGGTGCACTGAGAGATGGGCTTAGATGGGCCCCACTTGGGTTGGGCCCCAACCTTAAGCCATGCAGCTTGCGAGGCGCCGTGGCTGGGCGCTCGCAGGCGTCAGTGGCATGGACAGGGAGGTAAGTCCCCAACCCAGGATGGCGCAGGCAGCAGAAAGGCGTCCTGGCGAGGGATCATCCCGGGGCTGTCCAGGGCCAGGGGACCCTCGGGCTGCAGCAGCGAGTAGGACTAATGGTCCCAGAGGGAGCGCGGCTGTGAGGGCGTCGTGTCCATCCATACTCGGGGGGCCAAACGGCAGAGAGCAGGTGTCCGCGAGAGCCCTCCTGACCCGCGGGCGGAGCGGCGGACCCCGGGTCGCGGTGCGTGCGGCCCGTCTCTGGACCCTGCTGGCCGGGTCCACACAGCTGTGGGGCGGCGAAGCCTGGAGTCCGGGAGCCCGGGACCCCGGGCCACAGCCGCACCGCATGGTGAGCCCCGGGGACGTGTGCCAGGCGCGTTCCGGGGCGGGAGTCAGGACGGGGAGGGAGCCAAGGAGCGACAGGGGCAACCAGGAGGCCGCCCAGGGCCATGCTCTGCCAGAGACTGCGCGACGTCTTCCGTGAGCCTCCCAGCGCCCGGGCACTGCCGCGCGCCCAGGGCCACCTGCGTGCCGGGGCCCAGCAGCCGTGCCGCTCCCCCCGTCCAACGCCCCGCTCTCTGCCGGCGCCACCCCGCCCACCCGCCACACCCGTCACCGCTCGGCTCCACTCGGTCCCATCCGCCACCGCTCGGCTCCACCCGCCACCGCTCGACTTCACTCGCCACCGTCCGGCTCCGCTTGGTCCCATCCGCCAGCATTCGGCTCAGATGGCAGCCTGAGGGTGGGGTGCAGGTGTAGGTCCTTCAGAGTGACAGCTGAGGGGCAGGTGTTGGTGCAGCAGAGTGACAGCTGGGGTGCAGGTGTAGGAAGTGGGCAGCTGCAGACGGGAGGTTTGCCCCTACTTTAGCTGGTTCCCGAGTGTCCACCTTCTGACTGCATCCTTCACACTCTCCGCGAGCCAGACGGAGCCTGTCAGCAGGTGGGAAGCCGACCGTGCAGGGCGTCAGCAGTCCAGGGGATCTGCCATCACCGGACAGGGGCTACCTCAGCAGAGCTTGAGCCACGACGCCAGGTGTAGTGGATCGAATCATGCCCCCCGCCAACTCATTGCAGCTTGAATTGTGTCCCCCAAGTTTTATGAATTAGAAACTTAGGGAGGTCAAGATGGCGGAAGAGGAGAGGTGCCTGCCGCTTTTCCGCCACCAGTAGAAGCAGCCTGAGGCCCGCGCCAGTTGCAGCTGTAGCAGAGTCAGAGCAAAGGAACGGCTTCGAAAGGGTGTCTTTACCCTGCTGAGAACCGGGAATCTTCCCGCAACGCAAGCAAGGGACCCCCCGGTGCGCCGTAGCCTGCGTCTCAGCCGCAGCCGCAGAAGTGGAAACATGGAAGCCTGAACAGCGTGTGTCACCCCAGGCTGCAGCGGTGACCACAGCTTCTGACCCCCACCCCCCGCCTCCACCTGCCCGTCCCTGGAGCTGGAAGCAATTCAACTGGTGGCCTAGACAGGGAGACGTCCAGTGGGATAGGCAGAAGTTCCATGGAGACCACATGTAGGCTTCACAGCTGCCACCCAGCTTCATTCCCAGCCCAGCCCAGTGCACACAGAGCGGGGAGACGTCCGGCAGGGGAGGCGGGAACTCCACAGGGTCCACGCTGCTGCTGCACAATCCAGCAGCAGGTAGGCTTCATCACCGCCGCCCGGCTCCATCCCAAGCCCGGCCTAGCGCACACAGGGCAGGGAGACATCCTGCAGGGGAAGGGGAAGCTCTGCAGAGACCACACGCTCTGCGGTGCCTCGGTGCATCCCAGCAGCCCGGAACAGAGCACACAGGAACAGGGAGTCACTGAGGTAGCGATACCAAATTGGCAACCACAGCAACATCTTAGTCAATAGTGCCAAACCTGTGGACTGTGAAACCCCCTGCCACAATGAATAAACAACAAAGAAAAGATAGAAATACAAAAAATCAAGAAAGTACACCACCAAAAGATAATAAATCTCAAGCTCTAGATCCTATAGAACAAGAAGCCCTTGAAGTGACTGACAAGGAATTTCAAGTGATAATTCTGAGGAAACTGAATGAGATACAAGAAAACTCAGCTAGACATCATGATGAAATGAGGAAAAGTATACAGGACATGAAAGAGGAAATGTACAAGGAAATCAATGCCCTGAAAAATAATGTAGCAGAACTTGCCGAACTGAAGAAGTTATTCAGGGAAATAAAAAACACAACAGAGAGCTTAACCAACAGGCTTGTGGAACTTGAAGAGAGAACCTCTGAACTTGAAGATGGGCTGTTTGAAATAACACAAGCAGACAAAAAAAAAAAAAAAAAAAAAAGAAAGAAAGAAAGAAAGAAAGAAAGAAAAAAGAATCAAAGGCATTGAAGAAAATCTGAGAGAGATATCAGATAACCTTAAGCGCTCAAATATCCGACTCATGGGTATTCCAGAAGGGGAGGAAAAAGGAAATTGCATTGAAAACATATTCAACAAAATAGTGGCAGAAAACTTCCCAGGTATAGGAAAAATCACAGATCTTCAGATCCAGGAAGCTCAACGATCTCCAAATGTATTCAACTCAAAAAGGCCTTCTCCAAGACATGTTATAGTCAAATTGGCAAAACTCAAAGACATAGAGAGAATCTTAAAAGCTGCAAGAGAGAAGCATCAAATCACCTATAAGGGAGCCCCAATCAGACTAACATCAGACTTTTCATCACAAACCCTAAAAGCCAGAAAGGAAAGGGATGATATATTCAAAATACTAAAAGAGAGATTGCCAGCCAAGAATACTCTACCCTGCAAGGCTATCCTTCCGAAATAAAGGGCAAATAATATATTTCTCAGATAAACATAAACTGCGGGAGTTCACCACCACACGACCACCTTTACAAGAAATTCTCAAGGGAGTACTGGGTTTGATTCCTGAAAAATAACTACCACTGCCATAAAAACCCAAGAAAAATCTAAAGCCACTAGTATAATACAAATGGCATTCATGAAGAGAAAACAAACAAACAAAAGGCTATCTACAACCTAAGGAACCAACAAACACAGAAAACGAACAGTAAATCAGAAAGCAAGGAACAAAAGACACTGAAGCCAACCAAACAACATACAACAAAATGCTAAGAATAAACCAACACTATTCAATAACAACTCATAATGTAAAAGGATTAAATTCCCCAATCAAAAGACACAGACTTGCTGACTGGATTAAAAAGGAGGACCCAACTATACGCTGCCTTCAAGAGATCCACCTCACCTATAAAGACTCACATAGACTAAGAGTGAAAGGATGGGAAAAGATTTACCATGCAAACAGAAAAGAAAAACGAGCTGGAGTAGCTATTCTTATATCTGACAAAGTAGACTTTAAACTAAAAACCATAAAAAGAGACAACGAGGGAACTATATAATGATAAAAGGACTGTTCCATCAAGAAGACATAACAATCATAAATATGTACGCACCCAAAGTTGGAGCAGCCAGATTTATAAAACAAACTCTATTAGAACTAAAGAAGGAAATAGACACTACTACCATAATAGCAGGGGACCTGAACAACCCACTGTCAATATTAGACAGATCATCTAGGCAAAGAATCAGTAGAGAAACACAAGAACTACACAATACTCTAGACCAATTGGAATTGGCAGATATCTACAGAACATTCCACCCAACAACCTCAGAATATTCATTCTTCTCATCAGCACATGGATCATTCTCTAGGATAGATCACATATTAGGTCACAAATCAAGTCTCAATAAATTCAAAAAAATTGGAATTATCCCATGTATCTTCTCAGACCACAATGGATTAAAACTAGAAATTAATAACAAACGAATCTCTGGAAACTATACAAACACATGGAAATTAAACAGCATTCTACTTAATGACATATGGGTCCAAGAAGAAATCAAGCAGGAAATCAAAAAATTTCTTGAAACTAATGAAAACAATGATACGTCATACCAAAACCTGTGGGATACTGCAAAAGCAGTATTGAGGGGAAAATTTATTGCATTAAACGCTCACTTCAGAAGAATAGAAAGATGGCAAGTGAACAACCTAACACTTCACCTTAAAGAACTAGAAAAACAAGAACCATCCAAACCTAAATTTAGCAGACGGAAGGAAATCATTAATATCAGAGCAGAACTGAATGAAATTGAAAACCAAAAAACAATTCAAAAGATCAATGAATCAAAAAGTTGGTTTTTTGAAAAGATAAATAAAATTGACAAACCATTACCATGGCTAACAAAAAAAAGAAGAGAGAAGACTCAAATAACAAAAATTAGAAATGAAAAAGGCGATATTACAACTGATTCATCTGAAATACAAGGAATCATTCGAGACTACTATAAACAACTATATGCCAACAAATTTGAAAATCTGGAGGAAATGGATAAATTTCTGGACACACACAAGCTCCCAAAACTGAACCGTGAAGACGTAGAAAATTTGAACAGACCAATAACAATAAAGGAGATTGAAGCTGTTATCAGAATGCTCCCAACAAAGAAAAGCCCAGGACCAGATGGATTCACAGCAGAATTTTACCAAACATTCAAACAGGAATTGACACCGATTCTTTACAAACTATTCCAAAAGATTGAAACAGACGCAAGTCTCCCTAACTCTTTCTATGAAGCAAACATCATCCTGATACCAAAACCAGGTAAAGATATAACCAAAAAAGAAAACTACAGGCCGATATCCTTGATGAATATAGATGCAAAAATCCTCACTAAATTACTAGCAAACAGAATACAGCAACACATACGTAAAATTATTCATCACGATCAAGTGGGATTCATCCCAGGGATGCAAGGTTGGTTCAACATACGCAAATCAATAAATGTGTTACACCATATTAATAAACTCAAACACAAGGACCATATGATCATCTCTATAGATGCTGAAAAAGCATTTGATAAAGTTCAGCACTCATTCATGACAAAGACCCTCTATAAGTTAGGTATAGAGGGAAAGTATCTCAACATAATTAAAGCCATATATGCCAAACCCACAGCCAATATCATCCTGAATGGGGAAAAGCTGAAAGCTTTTCCTTTAAGAACAGGAACTAGACAAGGATGCCCACTCTCACCACTCCTATTCAACATAGTGTTGGAAGTACTAGCCAGAGCAATCAGAGAAGAGCAGGAAATAAAAGGCATTCAGTTTGGAAAAGATGAAGTCAAACTGTCCCTGTTTGCAGATGACATGATCCTATATATCGAACAGCCTAAAACCTCTACAAAAAAACTGCTGGAATTGATAAATGATTTCAGCACAGTAGCAGGATACAAAATCAACCCACAAAAATCAGTAGCATTTCTTTTCTCCAATAGTGAACATGCAGAAAGAGAAATCAAGAAAGCCTGCCCATTTACAATAGCCACCAAAAAAATAAAATACTTAGGAATTGAGTTAACCAAGGATGTGAAAAATCTCTATAATGAGAACTACAAACCACTGCTGAGAGAAATTAGAGAGGATACAAGAAGATGGAAAGATATCCCATGCTCTTGGATTGGAAGAATCAACATAGTGAAAATGTCCATACTACCCAAAGTGATATACAAATTCAATGCAATCCCCATCAAAATTCCAAAGACATTTTTCTCAGAAATGGAAAAAACTATCCAGACGTTTATATGGAACAATAAAAGACCACGCATAGCCAAAGCAATGCTGAGCAAAAAAAAATAAAGCTGGAGGCATAACACTACCTGATTTAAGCTATAATACAAAGCTATAATAACCAAAACAGTATGGTACTGGCATAAAAACAGACACACTGACCAATGGAATAGAATAGAGAATCCAGAAATCAACCCACACACTTACTGTCAGCTGATCTTTGAAAAAGGCACCAAGCCTATTCAGTGGCGAAGGGACTGCCTCTTCAGCAAATGGTGCTGGGAGAACTGGATATCCATATGCAGGAGAATGAAACTAGATCCATACCTCTCGCCGTATACTAAAATCAACTCAAAATGGATTAAGGATTTAAATATACCCCCTGAAACAATAAGACTTCTTAAAGAAAACATAGGAGAAACACTTCAGGAAAGAGGACTGGGCACAGACTTCATGAATACGACCCCAAAAGCATGGGCAACCAAAGGAAAAATAAACAAATGGGATTATATCAAACTAAAAAGCTTCTGTACAGCAAAAGAAACAATTAAAAGAGTTAAAAGACAACCAACAGAGTGGGAGAAAATATTTGCAAAATATATATCTGACAAAGGATTAATATCCAGAATATATAAGGAACTCAAACAACTGTACAAGAAGAAAACAAGCAACCCAATTAAAAAAATGGGCAAAAGAGCTAAGTAGGCATTTCTCTAAGGAAGATATACAAATGGCTAACAGACATATGAAAAAGTGCTCACCATCACTCAGCATCCGGGAAATGCAAATCAAAACCACATTGAGATACCATCTAACCCCAGTTAGGATGGCTAAAATCCAAAAGAACGATAAATGCTGGCAAGGCTGCGGAGAAAAAGGAACTCTCATACATTGTTGGTGGGACTGCAAAATGGTGCAGCCTCTATGGAAAATGGTATGGAGGTTCCTCAAATAATTGCAGATAGATCTACCATACGACCCAGCTATACCACTGTTGGGAATATACCCAGAGGAATGGAAATCATCAAGTCGAAGGTATACCTGTTTCCCAATGTTTATCGCAGCATTCTTTACAATAGCCAAGAGTTGGAACCAGCCCAAATGCCCATCATCAGATGAGTGGATACGGAAAATGTGGTACATCTACACAATGGAATACTACTCAGCTATAAAAACGAATGAAATACTGCCATTTGCAACAACATGGATGGACCTTGAGAGAATTATATTAAGTGAAACAAGTCAGGCACAGAAAGAGAAATACCACAGGTTCTCACTTATTGGTGGGAGCTAAAAATTAATATATAAATTCACACACACACACACACACACATACACACACACACACACACACACACACACACACACAAACTGGGGGGGGGAAGATATAACAACTACAATTATTTGAAGTTGATACGACAAGCAAACAGAAAGGTCATTGTTGGGGGGCAGGGGGGGAGGGAGAAGGGAGGGAGGTTTTGGTGATGGGGAGCAATAATCAGCCACAATGTATATCGACAAAATAAAATTTAAAAAAAAAGAAATACTAAAAGAGAGATTGCCAGCCAAGAATACTCTACCCTGCAAGGCTATCCTTCCGAAATAAAGGGCAAATAATATATTTCTCAGATAAACATAAACTGTGGAGTTCACCACCACACAACCACCCTTACAAGAAAGTCTCAAGGGAGTACTGGGTTTGGTTCCTGAAAAATAACTACCAATGCCGTAAAAACCCAAGAAAAATCTAAATCCACTAGTATAATACAAATAGCATTCATGAAGAGAAAACAAACAAACAAAAAGGCTATCTACAACCTAAGGAACCAACAAACACAGAAAACAAACAGTAAATCAGAAAGCAAGGAACAAAAGACACTGAAGCCAACCAAACAACAATCAACAAAATGCTAGGAATAAACCAACACTATTCAATAACAACTCATAATGTAAAAGGATTAAATTCCCCAATCAAAAGACACAGACTTGCTGACTGGATTAAAAAGGAGGACCCAACTATACGCTGCCTTCAAGAAACCCACCTCACCTATAAAAACTCACATAGACTAAGAGTGAAAGGATGGGAAAAGATTTACCATGCAAACAGAAAAGAAAAACGAGCTGGAGTAGCTATTCTTATATCTGACAAAGTAGACTTTAAACTAAAAACCATAAAAAGAGACAACGAGGGAACTATATAATGATAAAAGGACTGATCCATTAAGAAGACATAGCAATCATAAATATGTACGCACCCAATGTTGGAGCAGCCAGATTTATAAAACAAACTCTATTAGAACTAAAGAAGGAAATAGACACTACTACCATAATAGAAGGGGACCTGAACACCCCACTGTCAATATAGGATAGATCATCCAGGCAAAAAATCAGCAGAGAAACACAAGATCTAAAAAATACTCTAGACCAGTTGGACTTGGCAGATATCTAGAGAACATTCCACCGAACATCCTCAGAATACTCATTCTTCTCATCAGCACATGGATCATTCTCCAGGATAGATCACATATTGGGTCATAAATCAAGTCTCAACAAATTCAAAAAAATTGGAATTATCCCATGTATTTTCTCAGACCATAATGGATTAAAACTAGAAATGAATGACAAACGAAATTCTGGAAACTATACAAACACATGGAAATTAAACAGCATTCTACTTAATGACATATGGGTCCAAGAAGAAATCAAGCAGGAAATCAAAACATTTATTGAAACTAATGAAAATAATGATACATCATTATTATTATCCCAAAACCTGTGGGATACTGCAAAAGCGGTATTAAGGGGGAAATTTATTGCATTAAATGCTCACCTCAGAAGAATGGAAAGATGGCAAGTGAACAATCTAACACTTCACCTTAAAGATCTAGAAAAACAAGAATGATCCAAACCTAAAGTTAGCAGACGGAAAGAAATCATTAAGATCAGAGCAGAACTTAATGAAATTGAAACCCAAAAAACAATACAAAAGATCAATGAATCAAAAAGTTGGTTTTTTGAAAAGATAAATAAAATTGACAAACCATTAGCATGGCTAAAAAAAAAAAAAAAGAAGAGAGAAGATTCAGATAACAAAAATTAGAAATGAAAAAGGCGATATTACAACTGATTCATCTGAAATACAAGGAATCATTCAAGACTACTATAAACAACTATACACCAACAAGTTTGAAAATCTGGAGGAAATGGATAAATTTCTGAACACACACCAGCTCCCAAAACTGAGCCATGAAGATACAGAAAATCTGAACAGACCAATAACAATAAAGGAGATTGAAGCTGTTAGCAGAAAGCTACCAACAAAGAAAAGCCCAGGACCAGATGGATTCACAGCAGAATTTTACCAAACATTCAATGAGGAATTGACACCAATTCTTTACAGACTATTCCAAAAGATTGAAACAGACGCAAGTCTCCCTAACTCTTTCTATGAAGCAAACATCATCCTGATATCAAAACCAGGTAAAGACATAACCAGAAAAGAAAACAACAGGCCGATATCCTTGATGAATATAGATGCAAAAATCCTCACTAAAATACTAGCAAACAGAATACAGCAACACATACGTAAAATTATTAACTACAATCAAGTGGGATTCATCCAGGGATGAAAGGTTTGTTTAACTTATGCAAATCAATAAATGTGATACGCCATATTAATAAAATCAAACACAAGGACCATATGATCATCTCTGTAGATGCTGAAAACGTTTGATAAAATTTAACACTCATTCATGACAAAGACCCTCTATAAGTTAGGTATAGAGGGAATGTATCTCAACATAATTAAAGCCATATATAATAAACCCACTGCCAATATCATCCTGAATGGGGAAAAGCTGAAAGCTGTTCCTATAAGAACAGGAACTAGACAAGGATGCCCACTCTCACCTCTCCTATTCAACATAGTGTTGGAAGTACTAGCCAGAGCAATCAGAGAAGAGAAGGAAATAAAGTGTATCCAGATTGGAAAAGGTGAAGTCAAACTGTCCCTGTTTGCAGATGACATGACCCTATATATCGAACAGCCTAAAGCCTCTACAAAAAAAAAAAAAAAAACTTCCTCTTGGAGGTGATAAATGACTTCAGCACAGTAGCAGGATACAAATCAACACACAAAAATTAGTAGCATTTCTATTCTCCAATAGTGAACATGCAGAAAGAGAAATCAAGAAAGCCTGCCCATTTACAACAGCCACCAAAGAAAATAAAATACTTAGGAATTGAGTTAACCAAGGATGTGAAAAATCTCTATAATGAGAACTACAAACCACTGCTGAGAGAAATTAGAGAGGATACAAGAAGATGGAAAGATATCCCATGCTCTTGGATTGGAAGAATCAACATAGTGAAAATTTCCATACTACCCAAAGTGATATACAAATTTAATCAATCCCCATCAAAAGTCCAATGACATTTTTCTCAGAAATGGAAAGAACTATCCAGAAATTTATGTGGAATAACAAAAGATCACGCATAGCCAAAGCATGCTGAGCAAAAAAATAAAGTTGGAGGCATAACACCACCTGACTTTAAACTATACTACAAAGCTATAATAACCAAAACAGTATGGCACTGGCATAAAAACAGACACACTGATCAATGGATTAGAATTCAGAATCCAGAAATCAACCCACACACCTACAGCTATCTGATCTTTGACACAGGCACCGA
This sequence comes from Cynocephalus volans, assembly GCF_027409185.1. Classification (NCBI taxonomy): domain Eukaryota; kingdom Metazoa; phylum Chordata; class Mammalia; order Dermoptera; family Cynocephalidae; genus Cynocephalus; species Cynocephalus volans. The sequence goes on along the minus strand of NW_026902463.1, from coordinate 6,318,762 downwards.
GACTATACACTGGGGAAGAGACATCCTCTTTAGCAAATGGTGCTGGGAGAACTCGATATCAATATGCAGGAGAATGAAACTAGACCCACATCTTACACCATACACTAAAGTCAACTCAAAATGGATTAAAGAATTAAATACACACCCTGAAACAATAAAACTTCTTAAAGAAAACATAGGAGAGACACTTCAGGAAATAGGAATGGACACAGACTTCATGAATACGACCCCCAAAGCACGGGCAACCAAAGGAAAAATAAACAAATGGGATTATATCAAACTAAAGAGCTTCTGCACAGCAAAAGAAACAATTAACAGAGTTAAATGCAACCAACAGAGTGGGAGAAAATATTTGCAAAATATACATCTGACAAAGGATTAATATCCAGAATATATAAGGAACTCAAACAACTTTACAAGAAAAAAACAAGCAACCCAATTAAAAAATGGGCAAAAGAGCTAAGTAGGCATTTCTCTAAGGAAGATATACAAATGGCCAACAGACATATAAAAAAATGCTCAACATCACTCAGCATCCGGGAAATGCAAATCAAAACTACACTGAGATACCATCTCACCCAAGTTAGGATGGCTAAAATCCAAAAGTCTCTGAACAATAAATGCTGGCGAGGTTGCGGAGAAAAAGGAACTCTCATACATTTTTGGTGGGACTGCAAAATGGTGCGGCCTCTATGGAAAATGGTATGGAGGTTCCTCAAACAATTCCAGATAGATCTTCCATATGACCCAGCTATCCCACTGCTGGGAATATACCCAGAGGGATGGAAATCATCAAGTCGAAGGTACACCTGTTCCCCAATGTTCATCGCGGCACTCTTTACAATAGCCAAGAGTTGGAACCAGCCCAAATGTCCATCATCGGATGAGTGGATACGGAAAATGCAGTATATCTACACAATGGAATACTACTCTGCTATAAAAAGGAATGAAATAGTGCCATTTGCAACAACATGGATGGACCTTGAGAGAATTATATTAAGTGAAACAAGTCAGGCACAGAAAGAGAAATACCACATGTTCTCACTTATTGGTGGGAGCTAAAAATAGATAAATAAATTCACACACACACACACACACACACACACACACACACACACACACACACACACACACAGGCAAAAAAAAAAAAAACGGCTTGGGGGGGAGACATAATAGGTATAATTCCTTGAAGTTGATACGACGAGCAAACAGAAAGGACATTGTTGGGAGGGAGAGGGGAGAGAGAGGAGGGAGGGAGGTTTCAGTAATGGGCCACAATAATTAACAACATTGTATATTGACAAAATAAAATTAACAAAAAATAAATAAATAAATAAACTTAGCCCCCACTGTGACTGTTAAGAGGGTGGGAAATCCTATTATGGTAATTGAAAGGTGGAGCCTTAAAGAGGTGACTGGATTGTAGGACCATGCAGTAGTGAATGGATTAAAAATGGTGCTCAGGGGCGTGTTTCTGAGGGCTTTAAAAGAAGAGGAGAGCCTGACTCTCTCTCTCTCTCTCTGTCTTGCTTCCTCCCACCATGTGATCTGCTGGTACCCGCCAGCTGCTGCTGCTTTTCCTCCATGAGTAGAAGCAGCCGGAGGCCTGCGCCAGATGCAGCTGTCCCAGAATCCTAAGCCAAATAAAACTCTTTCCATTATAAATTACCCAGTCTCAGGTATTCTGTTACAGCAACACAAAAGTGGGCTAATACACCAGGGTCTGTGACTAAATTTTGCCACACACTGGTTGAGTTCTTGGATAATTTGCCAAGAAATGGAGACTTTTATGTAAGTGTGCTTATGTACAAATACATATACACCTCTATATATCTCTCTCACCGTATAAATATCTCACTATATATCTCTCACTGTGTATCTCTCATTATATAAAAACCTTACTATTTATTTATTTCATTATGTATCTCTCACTGTATAATCCTCTCATTATACGCATATCTCACTATATAAACATCTCACTATAAAATATCTCACTATATATCTCACTATATAAATATCTCAGCATATCTCACTTTACATCTCTCACTGTATATCTCTCATTATACACACAATTGAACTCTCTTCTCTCATGTTCTTTTCCATCTATCACAATATTATCGATGTCACTGGCTGCAAGAAGCAGCAGTCACTGGCTGCTTCTGACCTTAATTGGGTCGACACACATGGAGTTTAGGACAAGGTCAGGCCGATGTGCTCGGTGTCAGCTCTCTGCAGGTCATCAGCTGGGGGACACTTGGGTGACTTCTGAGATGTGCTGACCATTCCTGCCCATCTCCAGGCACCACGGGTACATTGCTGAGGGTCAGACTGGACAATGGGTAGATTGTGGTGACAAGACCCACCCAGGGCAATGTGGGTGCCCAGACACCTCAATCCCAACACCTGGCATGGTCCAGTGACTGCCATCCCTGGCTGCACTGCAGACACTCTCGGGATGCTTCTTTTTCATTCTGGCTAGTTGATTTGAAATTCTTATGTGGTCGTCATAGGGTTCAGGGCTACCTGTGATCCAGGTGGAGGCCCCTTCTCAGTCTGGCTTCCACTCTCATCTACTGAAAGGAAACAAGCAATGTAGACAGGGTTTAATTCCCTGTTGGAAAGCAAGATGCGGACAGAAGTTTTGAGAAATGGTTCCAGGTCCAGAGCTGTGTGGCCCCCCATCCACACCCCAACACCCCAGGGCTCTGTGAACCCATGGGGGTGGGTTTGTTCTGTTGATGGGAACTGTAGGGACAGAGACGCCAGTATTGCACGGGTTAATGTTAGGATTATGCCTCGAGGTTTAGGGCTGGATATCATGGTTGTGGTCAGGGTTGGTTCTCAGGTAACCTCAAACCCTTCCTTAACTTGAAAGGGCTGAGGCCAGTGTTTCCTGTACTCAGTTGCATTTTTCTAGGATCCCAATTTGCTCCAGCACTTGTTTAAAATTCCCCATATTACCTTGTAATATGTCCAGTGCAGTCAGTCTCCAGCACGTTGTTTCAATCCTGTAACCCTCAACAGGCAGGTGGATGTTTTGTCAACCTTTGATTTCCTTCCTCAGCATTCTGAGCACATCAGGACAGCCACGACACATCTGCAGGGTTTACTTTTAGCACTTTTCTTAGAGGACTTAAATGCTGTTTTCGAGACTCTGGGTTTCATCACAAATTCATTGCTTGTGATGCACTTGCCAACTCCAGGTCAGCTTGTTGTTTTTCTGTGAACTCACCACCTCTCTCTCTCTCAACAGCAGAATCTGATCAGAAATTGGCTCCCACGTCGAATGCTGTATGCCAGTCACAGCCCTGAGGGAAAGAGGTCTTCAAGTCTGAACCTGTGGGCTGCCCACCTAGCTCCCTGGAGCTGTGCCTGGACAGGGCCTTGAGACCCATGGGGCCTCCATGTTGGGCAGTGCCCCCAATGCTCAGAGCCCACCCGGCACAGGATCAGTAGCTTTCTCCCCAGTGCCCACCGGCCTCTCACTGAAGACACACTCAGTCTGTGCAGGGACATGGTTTTCTTCTCTGTGTGAGGATTCACTCCCAGAAGGGACCAGGGGCAGAAGGAGGAGCGGAGGAGTGGGCACCGTCCCCTTCTCCCCCCTGCTCCTCTGTGGAACCCTGGCCCTGGACACCAGCCTTTTATACCCCATCCCAAGCTAACCAGCTTCAGACAGGTCACAGTGGAGTCCCCAAAATGTTACTCCCATGACTCCATCCATCTACCACCTCCTAGAGCATTCTCCTCCTGGGTCCCTGCCCAGTCAGATATGTCCCATGACTCCTTCCCTTCTCCAGGCCCCGCCTCCCTCTCCCCAATTCCAGAGACTTCATTTTACAGGTGGAACGTTTGGGTCTGGGGGAGATGACCTACCTTGGAGCATATGCAAATTATATGTCGGGCAGCCTCAGACCAAGACCGCAGTGGTCTCCTCCCACCACCCTCATGCTGTTTTCAGGAGCTGGAGGATCAGGGACCAAGAGCCCACAGCTGGGGAGGGCTCTGTGATTACAGGGTTTGGGCCCACCCCACCACCGAAGCCCTGCTCTGTAAACATGCCCCAGATCCTGGGGCTGCAATTGCCCCCTCTGCTATGATGCCTGATACCCAGCCTAAGACTGGACCCATAGAGAAGGGGTTGGGGGCTCGGGGAACTGGTTTCCTGACTCCTTTTCATTGTCTCTTGAGTTCCCACTCATGTCCCTGCCTGGCTTCTGCCTCTAAGGCTACAGAGATCAGAGGAAACAGGAAAGGCCAAGGGGGTGCTGGTGGAGGCGGGCCCCTCCTGGCCCATCTCAGTCTCCATGTCCTCCCCTGGTTCTCTCCCTGGGCCCAGGAGGTGATTTAAGCAGGGCTTGGTTCCCATGAGACCCAGCTGAGAGTCCAAGTTCTCCGTGGCCTCCTGGACTCTCCCACCTTTAGGACTGAGAACAAGGTACACAGCCTGCACTGCAGCTTTGTCTGGGGATGATGTTTATTGGAACAGGAGGCCAGAAGGACATGGAGGGGAGCCAAGTGGGACATGGAGGGGATCCGCACCCGTCCACAGACCATGAACCCTTAAGGAACCCCTGCCTCCCACATTTTCTGCCTCATCTCTGGTCATGAAAATGGAGGGTGTGTTTGATCGGTCACATCTGTCTCTACACTCCTGGGGAATATGAGAGGTCAAGAGAAGTTCTCTGAAGTTCCCTCAGTGCTGGGTTGTGGAGGTGTGTGGTGGCCACACACTCTCTGTTGAGATGTGGTTTTACTGCTGACTCACTTGCCCTTCCTGCAAACATAGGGCTTCTCCCCTGTGTGCGTCCTCTGGTGTCGCATGAGGTGTGACTTACAGCCAAAGCCTCTCCCACACTCCCTGCAAACATAGGGCTTCTCCCCTGTGGGTGTCCTCTGGTGTCAGATGAGGCCTGACTTGTTACTGAAGCCTCTCCCACACTCTCCACACTTGACTTTTGCAATTCTTGAGATTCTTACCCCCACAGATAACTTGCCTGTGTTCTCTGGATTCACCTTCTGGCCTGTTCTGGACTCTTCTTCCATCTCACTCTCCCTAGAACTCTCCATTTGGCCTTTGGGCGGGCTGGAAAATGTGCTTGAAATCCTCCTGTGCCTTGTCCTCTTATATAAGGGTTGGACCTTTCTTTGGCCTCTTGACCTTCGGCCTCATCATTCCAGCTGTGTGGATCAGGATGTTGCTGCTCCTGATTCTGACCCACTGCACAGAAATCTCCTGGCTGGAGATGTTCTCTTGCAGATGTCTCTGGGAAGGTTGGAGAGGAGTGATTGTGTTCCACATGTTGCCTGAGGAATTTCTGACTGGAGAAGGCCAGAGGGCATGAAGAACAAGGGTGGATCTCTGGCTTTGGTTCCGCTGAAAGAAGAAGGTTTTGGTCAGGGGAGGTGTAGACAACTGGGCCATCTGCTTTGTTGTATAGTAAGGCCTGCTCCACTAATCATTCCTCATGTGTTAATACAAGCTGTCTCCCACCAAGCATTCCTTTACAGTCTATTTTTCATTCTGTTTTTGTTTACTACATCTTCCTCAGAAATCTAGAAAGCCCACATCAAGGGCCTTGTCTATGGATCAGCCAAACCAGGGACCTTCAATAGCATCAGAGGCAGCTTCAGTCTTTATACAGAAGGAACTGCAGTGACTTCCCCCCCCCACACACTACAATTATCTTCTAGGTCATATCATATCCTCTTCTCTCCCTAATCTCTGGGTACTTTTCCTGATAGAGCATCTGCAGCTATTTTATTCTACTGAGAAATAATAACTCTGGATTACATAGATGGTGATAGAGTTTGGATGTGTTGTCCCCCCAAAACTCATGTGAAAATCTGATCCCCAATATGGCAGTGTTGGGAGCTGTTTGAATCATGGGGGCAGATCCCTCATGAATGAATTACTGTTCTCCCCGGAAGGTGGCAGTAGTGAGTGAGTTCTCACTCTATTAGTTCCCATGAGGGCTGGTTGTTTAAAAGACCCTAGCACCTCCCCCATCTCTTTCTCTTGCTTCCTCTTGCCGCTTGTACCCACCAGCTGCCTACCACTTTCCACCATGAGTAGAAGCAGCCTGAGGCTCATGCCAGGTGCAGCTGTCCCAGAATCATAAGCTAAATAAACCTCTGTTCTTTATAAATTATCCAGTCTCAGGTATTGTGTTATAGCAACACAAAAAGGGCTATTATGGATGGACTCATCCTTAGTGACTTTTCTTATGAGGGGAAAAGGATCTAGTAAGTCACGAACTACTTCGTCTGGAGATGCACAAATGTAGAAGGCAGTGTAGAGTTAAAGATGTAAGTACACCTGAGTTTGAGTCTCCCCAGTCAAAGACATTTAATTGAGGACTCTTGTGTACCTGGTTCTCCATCAGGAAGTGGGATTCAGAGTGGTCCAGGCCCCCTTGAGTAAAGGACTCTGGTTCCTGCTGCCTAAACTAGATTATGGATTGCTTCCATCTCAGTGTCCACAAATCATAAAATAAAAATATGTTCTTCCTTGGGTGACACATCAAGTATTCCTACTTGAGGTATTTCATTCAGTCTTAACCCATTTCAAATTTAATAGGAAGTTCTGTTTTAATTGTATCCCTAATCAGACTTCTTTCCTCCTGACTCCCATCTTTATCCAACCCACCATCTTCTCTTACCTGGAGACTGATGTGGCGTCTGAGGGGATTACCCACTGCAGATTATTTTCTGAAAATTAACTCAAAGTCCACAATTGTTTCCATCTCAGGAAAATCCCCAGTGTCTTGGCAGGAATCATGGGCACTACATGTCCAGGCTTCTGTGTATCTCTCTGACCTCTGCTCTCTTCTCTGCTTCCTTCACCTGGGTGGTCTCAGCCATTCCTCAAACACCCTCACTCTCTCCTGCCTCAGAGCTGTTGCACGAGCTGCTCCTTCTGCCTGGAGACATTTGAGCACAACTCTGCACCTCTCAAATGTTATGTCCTGAGAGGAACCTTCCCTCATGTTCCCTGCCATACCCTCCCTCCCCTCATGATGATCTCTAGGCACTTTTCTTGCTTAGTTTTCTTGAAAGCATGAATGACTGTCTCATTTTATGCACATGCCTGTGTGTGTCTGCGTGTTTCCCTAACTCACATGTCAGCTGCTCAATAGCACTTATTCTGATCATCTTGTTCTATCCATATTTCCTGTTTCTCGAACATTGTCTGGCACAGAGTAAGAATTCAAATGACACCTAATTGAAATAATGAATGAATGAAAAACAACATATGTATGTTATTTAGAAATACGGAAGAAATTAAGAAATAATTAAAAGAGCCAGAAGAAACTGCCTTGTTGAAACAGCCGGTAGGTGCTTGAGAACTTGTTCTTTGTCTCTAAGCCTGTCAGGACTATATGTTGTTATATATTTTGCATATAAAGTAGTTAAAAAATAAAATGAGAACAAAAATTTTAAAATATAAATTGTCCCTAAAAGTCAAATGCATATGAAACAAAGCCTTAATTTCAGAAACACCTGATTTGAAATTTTTCTGACTTCAGACTGCATTTTACTCTACTTAACAGTTGTACCATGAAAATTCCCAAGGAGAATTCTTTCTCTTCTGTCCTTTTTAAAGAATAATGTGGTGCCTACCTCTCCCTGCTGTGAGCTCTTTCTTCCACTTGCTGTCCCACTTGATACCCAGCTCCTGGCCATATTCATCCCCGTACCAGACCAGCAGTTCACAGCCCGGCCTGATGACCTGGCAAGTTCAATAGAAGATCTGCCCATGGTATTGAAATGCCACCAGGTTCTGCTCCTCATCATCCCGGGCACAGTTCACATACCTGGGGTTGAGGCAGACAAAGGGACAGAAAATAACAGGCAGTGAGTCTCCACTACCTGCCAGGGCCGTGTTGGGCTTGTCACCAGATGGTCAAGGCCCCCATGCTGTGACGGGCCATGCCGTTACCCTCCTCCAGGAACCTGCTGTTCATACCTAAGCCTCTTTCTCCAAGTCCTGCTTATGGTGCTCATCCTGCCTGGAATGCTTTTCCCCCCTTGCCTACTTAACCATTCTTCAAAGCCCAATTACAGACTTACCTCCACCATGATTGGCCATAAAACACTGACTTCTCACTTCTCTAAACTCTCAATCGATTTCTACTTATACCACAGAATTTGGTGTTTGATCAATCATGTACTCTGCTTCTAGATAAGCTCACATCATTCTATACTCACCCCAAGTCTATCTTCTTTTGAAAGACCTTTTTCTAATCTCCCATAGTTTACCCAGGTGCCATTCACCTGCCTCCCTGGGTTCCCATAGAAACTTAGAGGTCCCTTTGTCCTAGCATGATAATACACAATAATAACAACATATCCCTATTCTTATCCTCTAATAAAACAAGAACCTTCATGGAAAGGGGCTGGTCCATGCAGCACAGAGGTCCATGACCACACTGAAGCTCACTTCTCAGGCTTCAGGTTTTAATTTCACTGAAGCTGGGAAGAATTCCTGTCCTCACAGATTAAAGGTCCCTTGTTTTACATTGTCTTGGCCTTGTGTACTTCTCCTATAATCAAATGTTTCATTTATGCTTGCAATAGTCCTTCACAAGGGCATGGGTTGTGTGATCTATTCATGAGATGTACTCCATTTTCTAAACTAGAGTACAGCAAATGCTTAATAAATGCTGATTAGATAAATTAAAGTGTGAATCCAGCATCCCCAATGAATCTAGGCTCCTCAGGGTTTATCCTGGTGCCCCAATTTTGTCTATCATAGAGATTTAGTTTTTTGATTAAAAAATGGTAATGTTTATATTTTACCTCTTTTTTCCTGGATGTTCATAATAAGAAAGTACATTGTAAGGGGAGCAGAGAGTGTAAAAACCATCGAGGGAGGAATGCTGAGGAGGAAAGAAGCTGAGCTTGAGAGAGATGAGTGTCCCTGCTGGAACCCGAAACCTATTGGCCTTACCTCATCCAGTTGGCCCGAGATTTGTCCTTTCCATCCACATACTCATAGCAGTTTCTCCCCTTGGTGATCTGAGTTTCAGAAAAATAAGTTAGTCATTTTTGGGTTTGATGGGCAGGTAATAATCAGAATTATTTTATTCTACTGTCATCCATGCATTTGAGCCTGCATGGATTCAGCCGCCAATGGTGACACATGCTGTGTACTCCTCAGCATCATCTACACATCTGAGTTGATTTGTCCAGTCAGAGCTGAGGCCCCATAGGGAGAATGCACTTTTTCTGTCTCTGTGCCACTTTTCTCCCACTCACCCACTGACCTTTAAATAGGAGTTCCAGGTTCATGTAAAGACGACTAAGTACACAGATCTAACCATGTTGTCACTATCCATGTTCTAGCATGTAGAAGGTGATGTCCCACCAAAGGCACAGAAGGGATATAGGAAGCCAGAAGATGGGGTAAGGTAGGCCCTTCTCACCATCCAGGAGTAGCCACTGTTGGCTGCCTCTTCATCTTCTGTGATCTGGCCCTCATAGGGGCCAAAGTGCTGACCCAACAGCAGATCGGATGCCTCATTCCATACTCCAAGCCCGGCCTCGGGGATGCCCGACGGCCCAATTCTCAGCCCAGGGGGCAAAGTGAGGGCTGAGTGGTTGGGATGCCCCTTGTCCACTGCACTGTCCTTTACAAATGTAGGGGGTCTATAAGCCAGTCAGCTGTCGATGAAGAAGTCCTGGCATTTCGCACAATCTGAAGGCAAGAGCAGCAGGGATTAGGAAAAGTATAGTGCGTGTTCCTGGATATAAAGAGCTTCAGAAAGAGCCCAGCATTTACATAATTCAGCCTCAATCCTGTACTCCAAGCCACCAGAGTAAAGGAATGATTTGGGGTCACACAACAAGATATAATTATTGTACCGGGACATAGCCTTCTCCATGAGTGGGCCAAAAGGGTCACTTACACAGGTAGTCATCATCCTGAGGCTCACAGACCTCTTTGTATGCATGACCCTTTCTCGCAGGCTATACATCTTCATTTCAATCTCCTTTCTCTTGAGTTCTACATTGGAGAAGAGTAAGTGAGTGAAGTTAGGAGTCTGGAGTGTTTGTCCCTGTATCTTCAGAAATTGTGAAATCTCCTGCAATCAAATTATTGTCTATCCTTCTACATACTCTGGCTCGCCACCTCTTCACTACCTCTTAACTATTATTTCAGAGAGACTAAGACTCTACACCCACACTGACTACAAATGCATAATTCAATTTTAGTTTCTGGATTCCCAGGATCAGGATTAACTTCCGAAACTTTCTGGTCACAAAACAGTTAATGCATGCATTTATTTATCCATGAAATATTTGTTGAAGGTGCATTACATATTAGGCATTGAACAAGGGCAGGGATATACAGTAAGAAAATGTGGTCTCTATTATCACAGATGGATTTATTGGACACCTTGACTGTATATTTATTTTAGTGCTTTTAAACAATATATGAGCCATTGGTCTTTATCTTCATTTTACAGATTAGCATTAATGAGCTCAGAGAATTTATAATGTCTTCCCAAGGTCCAAATGATTCTACGTGGATTACAACAAGTGTGTGACTTCAGAGTTAGTGTTTGTTCTTACATGTTATTCAATACAGCATCTAACTTCTGGTCTCAGCTTAGTCCAGCTTAAGCACAGGTCTATCGAAAGTCTACGCCACATATCTAGACCATACTCATCAACCATTCTAAAGGACCTAGAGGGACTAAAGTCCCCAAATTATTTTCTCTTACCCAATTTTTCTCTAGAATGCTGTCCGGAGGTACTTGCTTCAGCAGGAGGGGACACTCGTTTCGGGGCCTTCTCTGAGTCCCTTGTGTTCAGTAAATCTGTTGTTCCTGACAATTTCTTCAAAATAGATTCATTATTTAACAGTGATCTGGATATTCCCTTTAATGTGAGAATCACATATTAAAAGACAACATACATTTCTTTCGTTCCTTAGGGCTTGCAACCTGTTTTCACATGCATGACTTTAGTTAATGGTTCAACAATCCCTGGAAAAACTTGGAGTGACTGAATACCAGAGAGAAAGGGAAAGGTCTGTGTGGGCAGGACAGTCTTAAGGCTCTTTTGCTTCAACTTTCTATATATACATGAGAGCGAGGGAGGGAGAATAATCTGGAAGACTACCTGGAGACTCAACAAGGTCTGTGAAAGAAGGAGGTAGGGGCTTATAGGGAAAAAGAGGGGATCTTCTATGAACTAGGAGACATTTGACAGAAGGAGAAAGGTAGGAAAGCACAGAGGGTACAAAACACATCTGGAGAATGAACAGTGAGGTTGGGAAGAGAAGAAACAGTTGGCATAAAGGTTATCTAGACAACTAAGAGAGTGATGCTAAGAGCTGCAAACTGCCATATCCTGGAAGGGATATTTAACTTTGAAATTGAATTAACTAGTTCCTGTTCCAATTCTGCCTAAGTAATGGTGTACTACCAGCTAATTCTATTCACTTTCCCGATCCGTAAATTGGCATACATGCTAATTCTTAATGGTACAGTGAACATGAAATGTAATAACGCTCACCAAAGTGTTTTGAGATTAATAATTTCTCTTATAGTCCTGACATCAATTTTCCTCCTCAACCATCTCTACAGTCAAAATCTAATTCAAAGATATTATCTTCAGCACTCTCTGACCCTGTTACCTCTATTTTAATTTGAAAAATTTGGAATTATTCAGAAAACACTGAGGGGGTCATCAAGGGCTCTGAGTTGGGCCTGGGACTCCTGAGAATAATCAGGTATGGACCAGGCTCTCAAAGAGCTCGTAATACAGAGGTGGCAGGCTATACAAATGATTACAAACAGCATGAGATTTGCCTAGTTCGGGCCCAGAGGAAGGAGCAGTTAACTTCTTCCTACAGGGATGAGCATTTCAAATCAGTACCAGGATACATTTCTACTGAATAGTGTAATATACATGAAGTGCTAAGTCATTCTCCTATCTGTTGTTTCTCAATCAAACTTCAAACTTCTCAGGGCTAGGAGCAGTCTTCTCACATCCGAATGGGTCCCTTATGAGAGAGTAGGAACTATCTCCGTCTTCATCTGGGACCAGGCACAATGTAAATTGACTGTATATTGCCAAGCTCCCCTCAGACTGTCTTAGCGTATCTCTCACTTAGCACATCAGAGAAGAATCAGGTTGAAATAATCAGTCAGATGAATAATGTAAAGGTGTATGAGTAAGGCAGCATGAACTTTACAAAAGAAGAAAGATTTAATCAGCTCTTAAGTACTTTAGGGAAAGAAGGAGTATTGGATTAGACTGAACCACTACTGACTGTGATGTCAGGCATAATCTAACATTTCTGTACTTCAGTTTTCTCATCCACAAAATGGTTATGCTTATAGTACCAACTTCATAGGGTTGTTGTAAGGTTTGAGTGAGTTTATTCACGTACAATGCTTAAAATAAAGTCTGAAATATTGCAAAAATAAAACAAGCAGTAGTGATTATCATTGCTCTTCTTATTAACTCTTAAAAGGATGATGTCTGCCATTATGCTAAAGAGATCAGAAAAAGGGAGGCAGCAGTCCTACGATACTGTGCACATTCTCCTTCTCTTACCTGTGTTTGGATCTTACATGAGGAAGATTGTTGTGTCAATAGGATTTTTCAGGTATTCACCTTCTGGTGTTTACTCTGTTCCACTCTGAAGACCACCCAAGGAGGATTGACCAAAAGGTGATGAGAAATCAGTGTTTTGATGGGTAAATATTTCCAAGCTCAGAAGATTCTCATTAGGGACAGAGAATTCTGAACTAGAGAGTGACAATTCCAAGTATTATCCAAGGGTGATTTGAAAATGGTTTCTGAAGTACCATGAAGACCTTTGCTTCTATTGGAGGCACTGCTAATTTTCTTAAAATGTTTTTTTTAAAAATAGAGCTCTGGATCTTGGTGTTAACACCACACTCTAACCAACTGAAGTAACTGGTCACCCATCAAAAAACAAACAAAACAAAACAAAACCTCATCTCTGCTTCATCTTGTGTTGACAAGGTTTCTATTACATTTTTTTTTTTAAAATATATTGGCTTGACTTTCATGAAAAAACGCTGAACAAAACCACACAATGGAGGAAAGGACAGTCTCTTCAAGAGATGGTATTGGGAAAACTCGATCACCATATGCAAAAGAATGAAGATTGACCCTATGTTACACTACATACAAAAATTACATCAAAATAGATTAAAGGCCTTCATGTGACACCCAAAAGTATAAAACTTCAAGAAGGAGACATGGGGGAAAGCTTCAAGAAATTAAGTTTGGCCACGATTTCTTGGAAATGACACCAAAGCATAAGTGACAAAAGCAAAAACAGACAAAGAGAACTATGTAAAACTTAAAAACTTCTGAGCACCAAAGGAAACAATCAAGGAGTGAAAAGGCAACCTACAGACTGGAAGAAAATATTTACAAACCATATATCTGATGAGGGGTTAATATCTAGAATATATAAAGAATTCCTACAACTCAGCAAGAAAAAAACTCAGTTAAAAGAGTGGGTGCTATGACTGGGTTTTTTTCCTCCAAAATTCATATTTTGAAACCCTACTTCCTGGTGTGATAATATTTGGAGATGGAGCTTTCGGGAAGTAACTAGGGCTAGATGAGTTCATGAGGGTGGGGTCCTCATGATGGGATTAGTGCTTTTTATAAGAAGAGGAAGAGAGGGATTCCCCCCAAGAGGTGGAAGTAACCTAAATATCCATTAAAAAATGAATGGATAAGGAAAATGTGGTATAGAAATACAATGGAATATTATTTAGCCTTAAAAAATAAAGAAACCCTGCCATATGCTGCCACATGGATAAATCCTGAAGACATTTTACTAAGTTAAGTAAGCCAGTCACAATAAGCCAAATATGGCATGGTTCATTATTTGAGGTATCTAAAGTAATCAAATTCATAGAAACAAAGTAGAATTGTTGCCAAGAGCTGGGGCAGGAGGAAATGGGGTATTGTTGTTCAATGGGTATAGTTTTATAGTCATGCCAGGTGAAAAAGTTCTAGCAGTTTCTTGCACATCAGTGTGTATATAGCTAATAATATGAAACACTCAAAAACTGTTAGGAGGGTGAGTTTATGTTATGTGATTTCTTACCACAATAAGAAACAATAAATTGACTAAGATGGGGATTTAACTGAATCCAGATAATGATGTGTGACAAACCGTGGGGTTAGTCATTTCTTCTTCTAAGACACTTGATCCAATGACTGCACTATTATGAGATTAGGGTTAGAAAGCTCTTTGGTGGATTTACAGTTCAATTAAGGTTTAGTTAAATTGCCCACTAATTAATTAACAATGTTTAGCAAAACAAGTCTTTCTTTATGACTTTAAAGAATGGTAAACTTTCGGGCCGAGCCCGTGGCGCACTTGGTAGAGTGCTGCGCTGCAGCGCAGCGACGCTCCAGCTGTGGGTTCGGATCCTATGTAGGACTGACCGGTGCACTCACTGGCTGAGTGCCGGTCACGAAAAAAAAAAAAAAAAAAAAAAAAGAAAAAAGAAAAAAAAAAAAAGAATGGTAAACTTTAAACGTATAGAAAAGTACAGAGAATAATGCTGGAAAACATAAATCCACCACCATGCAGTCCCATTTCAACATTGTGCCACAGCTGCTTGAGATGTTTTTATTTCTACTTTTTATTTCAAAATTCAAAAGTAAAAATGAAACAAACAAAAAAGGTAACTATGACATAGTGAAGCCACCTGCCAGCCCTTCCTCCTTCTCTTGTGATGATAACTTCTGAGTTTGGTATTTCTTACTCACATTCAGGTTTTTATACATTTAGCACTTATTACTGTATCTGTAAATAAAATATGTAATCATTTTACACGTTTAAAACCTTTATATGAACAGCCTCTTGCTGTATATACTCTTTCGCATCTTGCTTGTTTGTCGAACATTTGTTTTTGAGAGAACATGTTCTCCTTTGTTAACTCCTAAGATAAAGCCGAGACATCAACCCAGGCTGGTTTCAGGAGGTCACTTCTAATTCCTCCTGGCCCCTCACCTTTCTGCCTAGGTATCCATTCTTCATCGGAATCCTCAGTGTCATCCACATGGAGTTTGGCCTGCCTTCATTGACACATGAAAGCTGTTCGAGGGGCTCTAGAAAGAAGCCAAATCTTTGTCCTAAAAGGGAAGAGGTGGGAGGAGGAACAAAGGGTGGTGGCAATGGAAAGCACCACAAAGCCAGTGTGGCTCAGCATGGGCTGGGAGAGTCTTGAACAAGGTCAAGATGTGAGCTCTGCATGACTAGTGCTGACACTCAGCCATACCCTGACAAATAAAAATAACAAAATTTCCCCTCCAGATTTGTCTCCATACAGAAGGGAACTGTGGGCAGATGCAGCCACCTAAGAGAGAGCCATAATAATACAGGGACAGAAGACCTGTTTTCTATTTCCCAGGCTGGTCTTCAGCCAGCACTTGGAGTAACCTATGTTAATCAGTTCATTATAGTTCCTTTTCACATTCTTATAGCAAATTTTCTTCGATTCTCCCATCTCTGCCCATTCTTCCTTGGAGAAGTATATCGAAAAGCCTTTGAAAGCATCTTTAGCCTAGAGAAAATAACATAGTTCATCAGTGATTTACTGTATACATCACAACACCGAGTGGGGCCTTTTCTTCTACCTTGTAATCATAACAAGCAGAACACAGCCTGGGGCCTTGGGGTGGTCTCTGTGAAACAAGGATAAAGACATTTGTTCCCGCCCTCCCCAGATTGTGTCCTGTTTGAGAGGACACAGCATTTTCCTAGCTCTCCCCAACACAGAGAGTTTGATTCCAGTGTCCTTTTCTCTCCCATGTCCCAGACGGGACAAATTGTCCCCACTCCACGCACATTCACAGCCAGGGTCACACAGAGTTGCAGGCCATGGGTCTGTGGCCTTCCAGACACCAGCTCCTGTCACTCGGTTCCCCTGTCCATCCTTCTTACAGATCCTGCTTGGAGCCCAGCTTGACTTCCCCCAACTCTCACCTTGGGCTTCTGCCCTGTACTCCCTGCATCTCCCTCAGGGGTCTCCTCCCGGGATCTGTTGGAGCTCTCGGTGCTGGGACAGGCTGGCAACTCCCTGCTCCAACTCCAATGTTGGGAAGAACCCTTGAGTCTCCCAGCTACAAGGCCAACGTTCCTGTGGAAAGAGATGGTGCTGAGAGGAGGCCACAGCCCAGACCATTATGCACAACCAGGCTCTGTCTTCTCCACTTGGCCATGTTGTCCAGACCAGGAAGATGTGGAGACTTTGCAAGAACTGGAGGATGTTGGGGAGGTCTGAGGGCTATCGATGGGATAGGGGGAGGGTCTCTGCTGGCCATGACAGACCACCTAACATAAGCTGTTCTGTTTCAGTGCCCCTGCATCTTGACACGTCTGAGGAAGGGTGGCAAAGGTGCCTGAGGGTCAAGGCTCAGGTATCTTCGAGGGGAGTCCTGAGATGTGATGGCTGGGGGAGGCCCATGGAGACTTTGAGGCCCCCTGACTGATGGGACTCGGGTCAGACTCACCAGCTCCACTGAGAGGAAATGAACATTTCTCATAGGAAGCTTCTGGGATCTTCAACTGGAGATTCTGGAAATCTGTGGGAGTAAAGCAGTCTGGATCTCTAAGGAGCAGCAATCCCACAGGCTGAGGAGATTGCGGGTCTCCAAGGCCAATGAGATTTGGGGTCTCTCAGGCTGAGGTTCTGGGGGTTTTGGGGTTGAGAGGATTTGGGGTATCTCAGGCTGATAGTATTTGGGGTTTTTCAGGACAAGATTTTGGGTCTTTCGTGCTGAAGAGATTTGGGATACTCAGGTCGAGAGGCTTTGGGATTCATCAGGTAAAGGGAGTTTGGGGTCCCTGAGGATGAGAGGATTTTGCATTTTTGAGGCTGAGGAAACTCGGGGTCTCTCAGGCTAAGGAGATTTGGGGTCTCTCATTAGGGGGCATTAGGCTCTCTGACACTGACGTTATTTGGGGGTCTTTGAAGCAGAAGGACGTTTCCAGGCTGAGTAGGATCTCTGAGCTCGGGGAAAGTCAGTCTCTCTGTGGCTGCGGAATTTAGCGTTTCCCAGGCTGAGGGGAATTGTGATTCCTCAGGCTTAGGTTGTTTGGACTCTAATCATTAGAGGATTTGGCGTTCCTGTGGGTGAACGGTAGATTTGAGGTGTCTGAAGCTGAGGTGCGTCGGGGTCTCAGGCGAGGGGGTTTGAGGTCGGTCCAGGTTAGCGGATTCGAGGTCTCTTGGGGATCAGGGGATCTGGGGTTTCCCAGGCTGAAATTTGAAGGTCTCGGGCTAAAGGTGTACAAGGGTTTCATACTGCACGGCAAAGACTTCCCGAGTTCCTGTCAGTCTCCCTGGCTTTCTCCTGCCCCGCTGCGCACCCTGACTGGCGCCCGCTGGGATCCTCTCTGGTTGAAACGGCCACGCAGCCACCGGTACCACCAAACCACCTATCAGAGTTGTGACCCAAACGCTCCCGCCAATGAGCGATCAGAAGGACATAAATGGGCGGAGAGTAGGGAGGAGCCAAGCCTGTCAGTCACAGGCTCCCCTCAGTCCTAGGCTCGGGTGGTAAGGCGGGACCTGGTCTTTCCCGCCTTGTGGACAATCCGCCCCAAACCTAAGGGACTGGCTGCTCTGGGTGGATCCCTGAAGGGGTGATTGGATTATAGCACCATGCAGTAGTGAATGGTTTAAAAATGGTGGTGAGTGACGTTGTTCTGAGGACTTTAAAAGAAGAGGAGAGTCTGTCTCTCTGTTCTCTCTCTCTCTCAGCTTTCACCATCTTGCAGCGTGAGACCCCTGGGTCACTGTTGCCACCACCAGATGGACTTTGGACTTCCCAGCCTCAGAAACTTTCGCAATAAATTTCATTTTCTTTATAAATCACCCAGTTCAGGTATTTTTTTATAAGCAACAAAAACAGACTAATACAGCAAGCTTTTCTCTCAGGCTCATCTTTAGGCTTCAGGTAATCCACAAGAGAAGACTTGAGCAGATGTAAACTGCTCGTATAGTTTTGACGGTGTACCAAAATTCTGAGCCAATCTGAAAAGAACAAGACAGCATTTTTTTATTTGTCCTGTCTTACATTTTGTTCTGGGCACATAAAGATATGTCTCCCAAATTACTGCTTAATGGAACAGAGACATCAGTGATTGCACACGACAAGTATGGTCTACTCAAAACAGTTTTGAAAAGTAAGTTTACAAAATCGACTATAATGATCAGAAATAAACCATGGTGAGGGAGAATAACGTGTTCTCCAAAATTACTACATTGCAATAATCATAAATTCCAGGTTTCAAAAACAAAACAAAACAAAAACCTAACAAACGGGAAAACTTTTCAAAGCATGCAAAGAAACATGAAAGCACTTCCCATTCACGGGAAAATAGTGATGATGATGATGATGATGATGATGATGATGATGATGATGATGATGATGATGATAATTTTAAAAATGGTGGGTGGGGACTCCCAGCCAATGAACTTATTAGACAGACTTTAAATCACCCAAAACAACTGTCATACATATGTCCAAGAGGTAAAGGGAATGATGCACAAAGAAATAAAAGAAACCAAGGGAACAATGTCTAACCAAATAGAGATTCTCAATAAGGAGATAGAAATCAACAGCTCGAAAACCATAACATGTGAATTGATACCTTCACTAGAGGTTTCAAATGAAGGTTTGAGCATGCAGAAGAAAAAATCAGAAAACTTAGTTAGGTCACTTGAAATGATCCTGTATGACGAGCAGAAAGAGAGAAGAAAGAAAAAATTAAACACAGCCTAGGAGACTGTGTGATCCCCATAAAGCAAGCCAATTGTATTAATCCACTTCTGTTGCCGATAACAGAAAACCTGAAACTGAGTGATTTATAAAGAAACAAAACATGTTTCTTACAGTTCTGGAGGCTGGGAAGTCCAAGGTCCAGGAAACATATCCGGTGAAGGCCTTCTTCTTGGTGGTGACTCCACAGCAATGCAGGCTGTCACAGGGAGAGAATGGGTGAGCAAGAGAGCTAACCTGCTCACTTGCTTTCCTTCTAAAGTTGTCAGAACCACACCCATGATAACTCATTACTTCACGGACAAGGGCATAGTACTCACAATCCAATACCTCCTCAAAGACCCTATCTTTCAAATATTATAATAGTACTTCCCACTCTCTTAGCACTGTTACAATGGAGGTCAAGCCCCAGTGAGTTTTGAGGAACAGTCGAAGCCCAGAATGACAGTCCCAGAAGAGAGGCTAAAGAGAAAAGGGCAGGAAAACAAACAAACAAACAAAAACAACAACAAAAAAAACCCACATTTCGAAGAATAATTGCCCGAACTCCCAAAATTCTTGAGAAGACATGAAAGTTCAGATAGAATGTTCTTTGGCTTAGAAGCCTTTAGACCAAATTATCTCTTCCTGAAGCCCTCACATTTCTTCAACACCCAGACCCTGTAGGCAGAATAGGCTCACACTGTTACCTGCCCTTTCTGAATGCCCTGTTTAGTTTATGTCCCTCTCTCACTTCTCTGCAGGAGGTCAACGAGAATAGAGATTTTTTGACACCTTCTCATGCAATGACAAACCCATACATAAATAGCTTAGAACAAACAAATCATGAAGAAATTGTGCATAGAGTAAGTTTATTAAAGGAATAATCCAGTTAAAAACTGGAGGGGCTGTGACCATCAACTCCATTCACCACTGCACTGTGTTTACAGAACACTTACAAGTAAACCTGACAAGTAAACCCAAGATTCCCCCCCGCCCTTGAAAACGACCTGACACATTCCCTTCAAAGCGTTCATTCTCTTTTGGGGGCTAGCGGTAAAGAGGGCACAACTAGGAGGCGTAGTTGTTACTGACTTTTCCGAAAGCCTCTCTTATGTGATCCAAGTGGGATTTATGCTCCTCGTTAAATTCAGTGAGTGCACAAGCTATCCCTGTTTCTAAATATGTAACAAGGTTAGTTATGCCTATAAGTAAAGCATTTCCGTGACTCCAAAAAATAACTCACAGATAATATCAGTTAAAGGAGATAGACGGATTTGATGCAGAAATGGAGAAAACAGCCAAATTCACTTGGAGACAGACTCAGACACAAACTATATATGAATGAATGAACAAACGGTAACAGTGGCAGATAGCAAAGCAAAGAGATGAAAATATTGAAACCACTGTAGAGATGTGAGTGTTCAGTTTACATCAGCAAGGATAAATGATATCAGATGATAAAAGTATAGGCAGAGTCAGAGGAAGAGACACACACTCACACACAGAATGAGAAAGACACCTGGTGAAATGCAGACACTCAATTTGAATTTTAAACAGAGAATACCAAGACACTGACATCAGGAAAAACAAATGTGGTTCAGAGATATCAAGTCAGAATGCTCACAAATTAATCATGTGATTATGAGGCCCACATGCACTGATACTCCATGGAAGGAAACATTAGGGAAAATGTGCAATTTCACACTTCTTTTGGTAACCCCAAAACAGCGGGACCATGTGAAAGCAGTAATATGACTGAATTACACCTATGAGTCAAGGACGAAACTCAGGAAGCTGCATTCTCTTGGGTGGACATGACCAAGCCACTAGGCAATCGCAGTTTAGTCAACAGTAGACAGCTACGGTTTTGCTAGACCCTCCATGGAAGTTCTCCTCACATTTCACTCCAAGAGCAGCTACAG
Source organism: Cynocephalus volans (assembly GCF_027409185.1). NCBI lineage: Eukaryota > Metazoa > Chordata > Mammalia > Dermoptera > Cynocephalidae > Cynocephalus > Cynocephalus volans. The sequence continues at coordinate 6,298,054 of NW_026902463.1, read as the reverse complement.
TTAAAACTGGCAACCAAGGGCTAGCGGGAGATAAGTATTTGGAGAACCCTTTCCTAACCTTTTCTCCATTCATTAAACGCTAAGTAAGACCCCTAAACTTGCAGCTAAATACTCAGGAAAGGGCACACAGAAATCTGCTGACCTGCTCTCATGCAGGGCTTCTGGAACTGCTGTCTTTTACAAGCACAATGGAAGATAGGTAGCAGTACATGGCACCGGAAAAGGTTCCTGCTGTTTGGATCAAGATGGACCAAGTTGCTTAGAAAGCCTGTCCCGTTCTTTCCTTTTATGTTAACCTTATGCACAACATGCTGAAAACACCACAGAAAATGAAAGGTTTCTGGGTTCCTAATACGGTGTGGGGTATCATTTACTAAGACAACATTCTCACTGGAGTATACCAAGAAAGGAATGTACTCATAATGGCTTTACCTATTTACATTTTGGGATCTTCACCTAATACACAGGGTCTTGGGTAAAAGCTTAGACCATCTGAAAATAGGAATATTAAGAATAATGTCTACATCTAGGATCATCTAGGGACAGACAGCACATGGGTGAAAGTCTAGCAGTTGTATATTTAACCACTCCACCTCCCTGCTCTGTTTATATTTTTTGCCCAAACTCAGTCACCTGGAAAAACAACGGGACTCACATACAACTACAAGGAGACCCGCTTTTTCCCAAAAGTTTATCTTTTCACTTAGTCACCTTTGCCAGAAACAAAGCCACACCTTCAGTGCCTTCCCTCATCCCTTTGTGTCCTTTCCCACAGTCCCTTCATATACCATATATTCCCATTTCTTAAAATGTTGCTGGGAAGCCTGGCCCTGACAGGTTGATTGTCCCAGCAAAGCACTGTGCATTCATCTACCTAAGGATGACATTTGGTTCAGAAGAGAAACGAACTTTAATATTTCCACCTTGAATTCTCTTAACGCACAAGAGAGGATATTTGGAGGAGCCCTGTGCAAGAAAATTTCACCCTGATTATCTTACTTCTGTAATCACTAGGTCCTTTCCTTGAACAACCCTCACATTCCTGGGAAAAACAAGAAGTGTCAAACTAAACTGTTTCTCTTTCCTTTCTTCTTTCTCCACAACCCCCTGCTCTGTGGGGAAGGAATAAAAAAAGTCCTCAGACGGAATCCCAAACCTTGTGTATCTGCTCTCTACAACTTTATAAGCCCAGATCCGCCACAGACTGACAGTTCCTGGACAAAGAATTAAAAATCCCACATGGATTTGACCTATGTAGAATCTCACCCCAATCCGGTACACAAGCACACACACAGAGACACATATGTTTGATGGTGTTTATTTCTCCTTCACACCAATCCGATTTTATCCAAGTGTCTTGCTGTCTGCATTTTTCATCACCTGACCGGCTTTTCTTTCAATCCTGAGCATGAGAACACTGTATCTGAAGTCACTTTTTAGAAGTTCTGCTTTTTTAGGTAAAGTCTGATGCTCCGAGATATTCAACTCAAAAACTTGGAATACTCTAAAACACACAAACACACATAAAAACTCATTTTCTCTGAAAAATGTTAAAAATTGCTTTAATTATGCAAGGTCCTGCCCAGGAAAAACTAGCCCTTCCCCGTTTGTGACCTCTTCAATTTCCCCTTACCATGTGTTAGAAATTGCTCTCCGTAACATCTGCCCCACTGCCAGTGTTCTCTGTATGAGTAGAATAAGCTAAGGAGATAAACAAGAAAATTAAAAGACACTGATTACCAAAATGGAAAATTGATGAGAGAAAGGAATGAGAGACTGTACAAATATTCATAGCCTTTTGTGGAAAGGGTGAAAGGAGGAACATTTGATGAGCCAAAATTTAAGGGGGTGGAGAAATGACTGAGGGTGGGGTTGGCTGTCATGGAATTAAGTTCAGAGAAGTAAAGGATTGAGCTTTGCTTCTGTCCAAACGACTCCGGACACTGACTATAGTGCAGTGGGCTTAAGCTTCCCCAGCTATAACTTGTTTTGCAGTGCAGTTTCTCCAACGTTCCTGTTTCATCTTGATGCCCTGGGTGACCTGGTTTGTGTCATTCCCTGTCTTTCAATTTCTACACTTGTGAAATGAGTGTCCAGGTACCTAAAAACATGCATTTCAGCCCCTACTTCCTGAGCTGCTCACCTGCCCTCTCGGTTCCCTGTCCAGGCACCTGCATCCTCATGTGGTACCGCAGGGGATTGAGCCATAGGTCTTTACAGATGATCTGTTAGGGGAACCAGGACAGGACCGCTCAGGGTTCAGACACCATTCCCAAGAAGGCTGGGAACCCTCCCTGGTCATTTCTGAATTTTCGCAGTGAGGCCCTACCTCAGCGATCCTGTTAGATCCTGCAAAGTTGTGGTCAGAAAACCAGTTGAAGAAGTTAACACTGCTGTTGTGGTGCCTGCGGCTATAAGCCTCATGTTCATAATCCTGATACCACTGAACTGGAGTGGAATGAGATGCCCTGTATCCTGCAGGGAAGAAAAGTATACAGGAAGGGGTTGGAGCATGCTGACGATGATAAACCCAACACCTTCACTACCCATCCTGGGATCCACCTCCTACCGGTGACATTAATGAGATATTCCTTAATAATCACTTTATTCCGGAAGTACGGGTTGTTCCGAAAGAACAACATGATCTTGCAGCAGTGAATGGGATGCCTGATTTCCTCCACCTGTCATGACAAAGTGGAGAAGGTTAAAATTTCTCTTCAGGTCACCTACCCTTTTCTGTTTGCCTGAAAGTATTGCTTCTCTTATCCTTCCCCGCTCAACCTTCCAGCCTCAGTCTCACTAGTTCTGACCTCCAAGTCGATCATGTAGCTAAGCAAGTCTTCATCTTCATCGCTGATCATGGCCAACATCTCGGGGTGGTTCACAATCTGCCTCAGGTCAAGGAGCCTTTCCATGCTACGGAAGTAGGCGCTAGAAGCAACTGAGCATGTATAACCAGCTAGGAGAGTGTGTTGCGCAGGGGTCTCCCACACCTCACACATTGTGTCTCCCACACCTTATGCACCGTGCCCTCCCTGCCTTTCATGAGACACACTCAAGGCAATGGGTGCCTTGCATGGCCTTAAATGGGAGACTGTCCACGTTGACACAGGGAGGGGCTCCTTTCTGAGGGATGCTGAGCTCTATGTGTCCCTGATGTACTAGGGGCAAAAGTGAATCTGCTTGTATCTAAGTATGCACTTTATCAGCTCTTACTGACTAGGGTGGGAATTCATACACTTTCCTACAGCATTATTGTCAGCAAAGCCTGTCCTTCAAACACCTTTTCTACATGAGAACTCCTTTGTGCTATTCACGACACTGATCCAGAATGACTTCTAATTCTCCGCCCCAGTTAGTGTCTCTGTGCCATAAGTATTTGTATTTGCACGAGTGTGGCTGCAGCTCCGTCTTCCCTCAGTCTGTACCTTCCCCCACAACCCCCAAGTAGATGTTTTCCAGTACAGGAATGGAACACTGGTCCTTGGTGCTATCAGTTCCATTCTCTAAACAACTGAGCAACCGGCCAGAAAAGCCTGTATATTCTCATGTTGAGCTGTCCCGTGGATCGATTGCTATTACCCTTGCCCATGCTCCTACTGGTCAGTACAAAGCGAGATTCAAAAGGATACGGCTTTGGCCCAGAAGCCAGGGATGCCCTGGATGATGGCCCTTCGGTGACCGAGATGAGTCCTGCGTCTCTGCACCAGGTTCTGCCTCAAACGAGCAAAGGCCCTCCTGGCTTGGTTGTTCACGGGCTCCAACTCTAACTGAAGGGCCTCCAGTGACTACAGAGGGGATAAGGACAACATGGGGCTCCACAGAGTCTGTGTCGGGGTCTTCTATTCAAGCTTCTCCTCAGGCTCTACAAGTTGCATCAGAGTTTCCTCCCCCAGGTCTTCTTCCTGAACTTATTCCTCAAATTCCTCCTCCTCCTCTTCCCTGTCAGGCTCCTACACCACCCTCTCACCGTCCATCACGTGCTGCGCCCACTCCCCCTTCCACTGCTCCTGCTCCTCCTTCTCCTCGTCCTGCTCAACTCCCTCCACCTCCTGAATAACATCCACCAACACAAGCACCACATCCTCCTGCTCCTCGACTTCTCTCTCCCCTTGTCCCTCTTCGGATTTCCCCTTCTCTTCCTGCTCCTCCTGCCACTCAACGACCTCCGCCACCGCCATTACATCCACAAGCACAGCACCACGTCTTCCTGCTCTTTATCCTCCTGGTCGTCGACTTTTCCTTCCTCACAAGCCTCTTCCGGTTTCTCCTCTTTCCTCCTCCACAGCGACCTCCACCACCTCCACTGCCTCAAACAAAACTGGCGCCACCTCCTGCCCGGTCGCCGCCGCCTCCCTCTCTGCCAAGGCCTCGCTTTCCTGCACAGCTTCAACCCCGGTCCAGGAGGCCTCCTCGGGCGTCCCACCCAACTCTGCCAGGGTCGCACACCCCACGCCATTACTGGCCTCTGGCGGCTGCTCCCCAAGAGGCCTACCGGCCCCTCCCTCCCCAGGGCCCTTTCCCACACCTACCTTTATCCAGTGTTCGGCGGAAGACCCTTCCTCCCGGGAGCCCGCCTCACTCGCCATGCTGCCCTGGTCCTCAGCAGGCTCAGCTGCGCCGGGTAGGCAAGGTCGAAAGCCTTGAGCTGCACACCCCCAGCAGCAGCTAGAGAAGCCGAGCCACAGGCAGCTTCCGGCTCTGAGAACTTCCGGGAGCCTCGCGGTCGGTCACGGCATTCTGCGCATGCGCAGGACTTTGGCCCGCTCTGCCGGCTTCATGGCGCCAAGGCACCCAGCCACGCCCAGCCATCTACTGTTGGTCCACGGCCAATGGATGAAGAGGTAGTGGCTGTCACGCAGGATGGCCCCGCCTCCCGTACTCAGGCATCTGGGGCACAACTGCCCCGCCTGCGAACCCTGGCCGTTGTCTCTAGGAAGCCCTCCAAGCTTGCCCGGTGCAGTGCACACACACAGCCGGTTTGCACTTTGTAAAGTCCAATGAGTGTTCCACTCCAAAGTCCATGCCTGCGTCTTGTGTGGCACCGAACCCAGACAACATAAAGTACTTAAGGACACGAAGTGGGCGCATTGGACAGTACTGGGTATTTCAGTTCCAGCCCACAGACAGAATGAGGTTCTCTGAGGGTCGGGCCCATGTGTTGCTCTATATGATGCCGCGCTGGATTTCATCGGGTCTAGAGGCAGAGAGCAGTACTGCAAGCCCTCCCTCAGGATTAGGAAAATTAGGGGTCTCAGAAATAGTGCACGATTGTCTCTGCAAGTATCAGACCCACTCCTCCTCAGTGCCTGGCACAATGGAATTGATTCAGCAGAATGTCCGTCCGCCTGCATGCACACATTTATGCAGTGCCTTCCCAGAGACTGAGAGAGCAAGCCGTGGCCTCCTTTCTACCAATGGCAGATGGCCACCGGCCGTTTGTGCTTTGGAAGAAAGGAAGTCATGCGCAGGAATGTAGGTTCCTCTCTTCGGTATGTATAGTGGGTCGGTAGGTCAAGGGTGTCGTCCAGATCTCCTACACCCTTCTTCCTCGTGATCTTTCTCTTTACTCCCCTCCCTGTTGGGTAGAGGGTACCGATCGTGGTTCCCCATGGGCTGTGTTGAGTGACTGATGTCACTGTCTTGTTTTCTAGTGTCTCGATGGACTTGTACACAGGCACCCCCTTGCTTCACAACTGTGTTTTCTGCCCTTCCTTCTTTATTCTGGTAACCTGGTTTTGCACTTTCACTTGCACAAGTAGACTCCCGGGCTACCTCCTGCAAAAGAGGCAAGGTGAAAGGGACCAGGGCAAAGAGCACATGAAGTACACAGTAAAAACTGCCTGGGACCAAGTTATGTGAAGTCCTACCTGTCCTTCGACCCTTTTGATGATGACAGATTAGCACCAATTAGTACACCTGTACCACCACATCCTTCTTTCTCGATGCCGCCTGTCCCCAGGCACCATGCTTGAGCCTCAAGCACTCTCTGGTCAATCAGCCTCTGAGTCCAACTTTTTCTTCACGACGCTCACATGTTCCCATGGTTTTCCCTGAACTTCCCTGGGAGTGTCCTCACACCAGCTGCTGTGTGAGCCCATGTCTTCAGTGGCTTTTATTTTCTATAACAAACGTAGAGGAGGCCCCTGGGAGCCAACGAGCTCTGAGATGTTCTCCTTTGCTCCTGACATGCAGAAATGTAAACTGTCTAGGTAAATATCAGGAAGGGGATTTTGAGGGAAGTAGAGTCATGCAAGCTTGTCGAAGCATTAGGTCATCTGAAAGTGAGGAAAAGAGAAGGAATCCTCCCCTCCTGACCGATGGAGACTTTGCACTGCACACTCATGGACACCGCATGAGAGTGGCTGTCCCGGGAAGTGTCCATGCTCTTGGGATTGTCATTACTGGTCTCTTTTCCAGGAGCGAACATTTCTTAGTATGCCTCCTGGTCTGGGTCGAATGTGAACGCCCTCTTTGATTTCTTTGTAAGAGTCACTCCTTTTTTTTCCTAAAGTGTATGTCTTATCTGGACATTACACCACCAAAAGCAATCCGTGAAGCCTAAACACGTGAAATCAATCAACCACCTACTAGAAACATCTTGGTTCATTGAGGTATGAAAGAGTTTCCCTTTATCTCAGTGAAACAAGGTGAGATCTCTAAGTCACCCTCAGACGGGCTGCAGAATAATGGTGACCAAGATGAGAGAAAGAGCAGTAAGGGCATGTGACACAGAGTGCTATGGACATCTTGAACTGAAAATTTTGACAGGCAGGCATAGAAGACGCGAGACTCATCGAACAATACACCTAGGGAGATCAGGTGACACCGTTTCACTGACACAGACACTGAGAGAGAGAGAGAGAGAGAGAGAGAGAGAGAGAGAGAGAGAGAGAGAGAGAGAGAGAGAGAGAGAGAGAGAGAGAGAGAGAGAGAGAGAGAAGCAGAGACTGAGGATATGAATGGACGAGTACGGGGACATCCTCACGTGCACGGTGCACTGTAAAAGAGTAACAAGAAACACCTCATCGAAGAGGACATGAGGAAAGGAATTGTTACAGAGGGAGTGAGCCAGAAAACTCACAAATTGATCAGGTCATTACCCCTGGATTGTGACGGGCTAGGGCCCATTGGAACTGGCATTGAAGAGAGGACAGCACGGGCAAATCAAACCCATGGAACCTCACCTGGGATAACCCCCTATCTCTTTCTGTGCCTGACTCATTTCACTTAATATAATCCTCTCAAGGTCCATCCATGTTGTTGCAAATGGCACTATTTCATTCGTTTTTATAGCTGAGTAGTATTCCATTGTGTAGTTGTACCACATTTTCTGTATCCACTCATCCGATGATGGACATTTGGGCTGGTTCCAACTCTTGGCTATTGTAAAGAGTGCTGCGATGAACATTGGGGAACAGGTGTACCTTCGACTTGATGATTTCCATCCCTCTGGGTATATTCCCAGCAGTGGGATAGCTGGGCCACATGGCAGATCTATCTGCAATTGTTTGAGGAACCTCCATACCATTTTCCATAGAGGCTGCACCATTTTGCAGTCCCAGCACAATGTATCCCACCATTCTATATACTATTTTTATGAAGTGCAACTTCTTATTTAGATTCCATAGATGACTGAAATAGCGTGGCATTTGTATTTCTGTTTCTGAAATTTTACTCATAATTTCCTGCAATGTTATCCATGTTGTTGCATATGACAGGTTATTGTTTTTAATGGCTGAATAGTATTCCATTGTGAATATGTGCCATATTTTATTATTCATCTATCCATTCTTGAAAACTTACCTTGATTTAACGTCTTGGCTATCGTAAATGGTGATGCAACAAACATGAGATTGCAGATATCTTTTCAAAATACTAATTACATTTTCTTTAAATATATTCAAATTAGTCTGTTCCTTGACCATTTTGTTCTACTACTTTTAATAGTTCAAGTAAATTTCATACTATTTTATATAATAGTTGTACTTAAATTTTATTTCCACTGAAACTGTGTGTGAGCGTTTTCTTTTCTCCACATTCTCATCAACACTTATTGGCCATTTTGATAATAGTCACCCCAGCAGGAGCAAGATGATATATCATTTTGGGTTTGATGTGCATTTTCCTGATGAGTAGTGAAGCTCAACATTATTTTCATATACCTGTTTTTCTTTTGTATGTCTCCTTTTGAGAAATGTCCATTTAACTCTTATAACTATTTTTAATTCGGTGTTTGTTTTATTACTATTGAGTTGTTTAAAGGTTGTTATATACACATATTTTGGGTGTTAACCTTTATAAGATTTATAGTTTGAAATTTTATTTTTATATTCTGTAGATTGGCTCTTTACTCTTCTGATTTCCTTTGCTAGTTTAGTTTGATGTAATCCCAATTGTTTATTATAGTTTTGGTTGCCTCTGCTTTTAGACGCATCCCTGAAATCATTACTCAGCCTGATGTCATGAATTTTCTTCAAGACTTTATGGCACAGCCCTGCATTGTCTTGTAATATTTTTATAGTTTATAGTCTTACACTTAAGTTTTTATCTACTTTGAGTCAGTTTTAATAGAAGGTCACAAACAGGGGTCTAATTTTTTCTGCAGGTAGATATCCAACACATTTGACAGTACTTCTTTCTCATTGTGTGTCCTTGGCACGTTTGTCAAAAATCATATGGCTATGAATAAGTTTATTTTGAGTCTCTCCATACTGTCTCATGTTTTGTTTCCTTGTTTTGTTTTAATACTAGTCCATTTCTGTTTTGGTTACTATAGCTTTGTAGTATATTTTAAAGTAAGGTGAGGTAACCCCTCCACTTTGTTCTTTTTGTGAAAGATTGCTTTTCTTTTTCTGTTTTATTGGGGGGATTATACAAATTTTAGGACTTTTTTTTCTGTTTTTCTGAGAAATTTCTTTGATATTTTGATAGACATTGCATTTCTGTCTACATTGCTTTGGGTAGTGTGGATTTTTGAACAATATTTAGTTTTACAATCCACAGACACAAACTATCTTTTGATTTTTGAGTCTTTCTAAATTTTCTTCATGAATGTTTTATGTTTTTTATTGTATAGATCTATTAGCTCTTTGGTTATATTTTCCTAGCCTTTTTGTACCACTATAAATATAGTTGTGTTCTTGTCCTTGTTTTTCCAGATAGTTAACTAGAGTATAAAGATGTTACTATGTCGTGTATGTTAGTTTTGTGTGCTCCAATTTTACTAACTTTATTTATTATATCTCACAGTTCAGGGGTGCAGTATTTAAGATTTTTATATGTAAGACAGTATTATCTGGAATGAGAAAAAGTTTAACTTGTTTATTTTATTTATTTTTTTTTTAAGTTCGGATGCCTTTAATTTCTTCCTCTTTGCTAATTGTTCTGGCTATCCACGAAAATGTTGAATAGCATTTTTGTCTTGCTTTAAATCTAAGTAAAGTAACTGTAACTTTTCTTTAGTCAGAGTGATATTATTTGTGACTTTGTCATATATGGCTTTAATTATACGAAAGCACATTTCTCCTACATCTAATTTGTTTGTAGTTTTTAATCATAAAAATTGTTTAATTTTATCACAAGATTTTTTTGGCACCTATCAAAATAATTATAGTTTTGTGTTTTAATTCTGATAATGTGATGAATCATGTTTATTGATTTGCATGTGTTTAATCATCTTTGCATCCCTGGGATAAATTCCAGTTGATCACATTAAATAATCTTTTTAATGTTCTGTTGAATCTAATTTGCTAACATGCTAACATCTTGTTGATAGTTTTTGCCTCTACATTCATTAGGTTAGGTAATTAGTGTGTAACTTTAGTTGTTTTGGTTGTTGTTTTGTCCTTGTATGGCTTTGTTATCAGAATAATTCTAGCATTATAGAATGATTTTAAAGTACTTCTTCCTTCTCAATTTGAAAAAAAAAAAGTGAGAAGAACTGGCATTTTACGTTTTTAAATTTTTGGTAAATTTCAGCAGTTGAGGTGTCAGAGACCCTGGGCTTTTTAATTTAATTTTATTTTTTGTTGTTTATGTTCATATTTTTTTCGCTATTGAAATATAACTGATTATACATATTTGTGGGAAACAGATTGATATCAGTACCTATGTACCTATGTGATGATCAAATCAGGATAACTAGTACATTCATCATTCTTTGTGACCCTTTTCCACTTTCTCACTAATCTTTCTCCCCCTCCCACATTTCCACCCCTAGTAACCACAGTTATGTTCTCTCCTTTTGAAAGTTCTTTATTGTGATTGTTGTATTTTTACTACTTATTTATTTATTTGTTTTTTAGCTCCTATTCATGAGTGAGGACATGTGGTATTTCTCTTTCTGGTGCCTGGATTATTTCACTTAGCATAAATTTCACTAAGAGTGAAGAGATCCTTGTGAAATGTGGAAGGAAGAAATGGAAACACAGAAAGAAGAACAGGGCATCCAGCCTCAGCCACACTGCAGTATTCTGGCCTTGAACCAGGTAGAGAGAAGGTAAGCTGGAAAAGACCTCAACAATTCCCATGACAACCACAAATGCCAGTGATCGCCTACTTGGGGTAGTCTCCAAATAGTTTTGGATCTGAACTCATTCAGCACTTGCTCTCTACTTCCCAGGTGGGCAGACAGACATGCTGAGTGGGAAATGCACTGAAAGTGGAGTGGTTCTGCACATTTGTGGCCAGCCTTGCATAGCCGGCAGCAGCTGAATCAAGAAGTGACCCATGGCCCATAGCTGAACTAGTAGCAGCCATGGCTCTCACTATGACCCTCCACATGGTCACATGAGTGACACCAGCAGGTCCGTGATCCTAAGTACATGGTAGCTGGACCACTGTGCTGGGTTGACTGTGCCTGAGTCTCTTTGTCTGGAGACACTGTTAACATTCTATAGTTCTCAGGTGTTAGCAGGACCAAGGCATAAGCTGCATGGAGCCTAGGGCAGACAGAAAAACTGAGACCCTAGAGACTGAAATCACTCAGTACTCCTCCACCCAAGGTGAGCAGGCAGACTGACTGAGCAGAAAGTCTGCTGGAATTCAGCAGGTCCCCACATTCACAGTCTGCCTTGTGTGACCCATGGGGACTCAGGCCTTGGGTGCCCACATGGCCAATGGATAACTTAGCAAAAGCCTCACTGTAGAGGATTCTTAAAGCAAATGTACTTCACAGGGCCTGGTTTTTCAAAGCCTTGCAGTTTCCAATATTGACCTTGAAGAGGACTGGAAATTTTCCTCAGGCTACAAAGTCTCCATTGTAAGATAAAGATTTGTGGCACAGCAAGGTTGCTGGCTCAAGGACAGACCAGTTACTGATTGTTATGTAAAGATACTGAGAAATTGCTGTAAGAAGGTATGTTTGCTAAGATCAAGCTTTTGTTGATAGGGCCACTTATTTGCCTTATTGGGATGTCATCTTATTTCTTTCACTGAAAGTTACCAGCCTACCTATATTGTTAAACTATAACCCCACCTATGTTCTCTTCCTGTAACTTCCTGGTCTGGAAAATAAATGCAGGAAGAGAACCCCAATTTGGGGTTAATTTCCCAAGGAAGGGATGCCTCTCGCTTGAGAGTCCTGGGAAGATTAACCACTTTGTGGTCTCTCACGGGTCAGAAGAGATGGGCTTTGAGTAATCCTTTGCATCCAGGGGAAGTAGGGTGACAAATCCATGGGGGACCTCACTTCCCTCCAGGGCCATCCACATACTTACATGGCTACTGGAATCCCAGCCATTTGGAGCCTAGACCCCTGAACTATAAGGGGCAAGTTTGGATCCCTTCGTCTGGAGGAGCTTCCTGCATTCTACAGTGCTCACATAGGCACCAGCAAGGTCAGGACACAGGCAGCTTGGAGCCTAGGACAGACAGAGTAACCTAAACCCCAGCATCTGAACTCACTCAACACCCTTCTCCCCAGGCAAGAAGGCAGACTGGCTGAGCAGAAAATCCTCTGGAGTGTAGCAGATCCCCACAATCACTGTCTGCCTGGCGTGGCCCATGCAGGCTGAGCCCATGGGTGCCTGCACAGCCCACAGTTAACATGACAGAATTCCTGCCTCCCCTGCAACACGACACATGGTAGCATAGGTGCTGGTAGGGCCCAAATCCCAGCTAACTGGAGCCTAGACTCCTATGCTGGACCCAGAGAATCTGAGTCCCTTTGCCTAAAGGCACTGACTGCATTCTGCAATGTTCATTCAGATGCAGGTGGGACCAAGGTGCAGGCTGTCTGGAGACTAGGACAGATGGAAGGACTGAGACACAACATCTGAACATAGGCAGCACTCACTCCCCAAGCCAGGCCTCGATAGTTCTGCTAGGCTCAGGTGAAAGCTTGTTGGCTCACATTGGTCTCAACAGTTATTGAATAGCAGCTTTCTGTTTTTACAGCATTCCTCCAGACAGGTGCTGGAGGAATCATTCACATAGGCATAGTTCCGGATCAGCTGAGCCCGTGGCCCTCTACAGACCTACCAGGGACTGCTACAAAAGTATACATCTATGCACTGACTGACAGCAGATCATGAATCCCAACAAGAAACCCACCTCAGCCAGACACTGCTGAATGACCCTCCACCTAGGTGACAAAGACATCCACTGACAACTCTGATTGAATACAGTTGAAGAAGTTACCTGAAGGCTGCACTACCACTCACCCAGATCCAAAATTAAAACGTTCAACCCAACTGACAATATAGAGTATTTCTGAAGGAAAGTCTCTGCATAAAAAGCCATGCCTAGAATTAAATGCAGTGACTATGCCACCAGAAGCCTAAAAGTCAATGCAGAGATATGAGACACAAGAACAAACAGGGAAGCTTGACTCCTCTAAAAGAAGACTGTAATTCTCTAGTACCAGACCACAAACAACAGGAAGTTAATGATTTGCCTGAGTGGGAATCCCAAAGGGCAATACTAAGGAAATTCAAAATGATGGATGAAAAAAATAGAAACCACAATTAATTCAAGAAGAAATTTGAGGACATGTATAAGAAGTTCAACAAAGAGATACAATTGATTTTTTTTTTTTTTTAAATCAAGCAGAAGTGGAAACTGAGAGGATAAACAGCAGGAAAGAAGTGGAAGAAGGAATCTCCAAACTAGAAGTCAGGCATTTTGAATTAATACATTTGGGAAAGAAAGAAAAAGAGAAGAAAAGAAAAAGGAATTTTGAAAAAGACATTCCCTACAAATAGAAACTGAAAATGTGCAGGAGTTGCCATCCTTAGATAACATAGATTTCAAACCAAGAACCATAAAAAGAAAAAAAAAAAGACAAGGGTAGTATATAATATATAATATTAATATATAAAAGAATCAATGCAGCGAGAAGATATAACAATCATAAATATATATAAACCCAACATAAGAGCACACAGATATATAAAACAATTTTATTGGATATAAGGGGAGAAATTGACCCCAACCCAGTAATAGCAGGGACGTTAGTATGCCACTTTTCACTGTGTGATGGAGATGCAAAGATTGGTCAGAGCCCAAATATTAAGAGCATTGAGAAGCCCAAAGGGACTGCACTGAGAAAACTCCCTCAAGAAGGGAGTAACAAGGCACAGCCACATCAATATTTGCTTCAGCTTTTATTGTAAAGACAAGGAAATACAAGAGAAAAAACAAATTAATCAGTCATTTAACAAAAGAATGAAAAGAAATTGGGTATGGGGAAATTTCTGGAAAACATCTTGAGAAAAAAGGAAAGGGAGTAAAGCTGGACAAGAAATGACCTTAATCAATGACTTTCTTATCTAATCTAGCAGAAACTATTTACTATTTTCAGCACATGCTGTTTTCAGGGCTTAGGTTCTGCATAACTGCATTTAGGATTTTTGCCTTTTGTGCACTCCCTGTTCTTTGTCAAGCCTATGTGCTCCCACATATCCCCCTTTTTTTGTTTAAGCAAAATCTAAATCAATAGGGTGTCTGAAGTAGGTTCAGGAAGTGAGTAATATGGAATCTTTTGAAGTACAGTCAGCATGGCTTCTGCATGGAGAGTTCTTTGGAGAAAGGTGCATAGTGCCTTCAGCACTTAAAGAAAACACAGTAAAAATAATGTACCAATACCAGCAATAATCTATATTCTCACATTGAGTCCTGAAAACCAATTAGCAGGCTAAAGCCAATGATCAAAAACATTTAACTGATTGATGGTTGCATTTTGTGTTTCCTCTTGAAGTTGAAGGATCTTCTTCTGGAGCTTATATTTAAGATTATCTCTACTCAAATCAGAGTGAAAAGCTCCATGTAATAACCATTGTACATCCTCCCAAAATGTAGAATTATCAAAAAGAACAGGAGTGATACATATCGATCAATATCCAGCATCACAGTTAAGTTGACTTTGTGTCCAAAGTGCTTGCTGATATGCACCTAACCAAGATACAGTGGCTTCTAAGGCACTTAGTCTTTGTAAAATATCTTGGGCAATTTTTGTTTGAGTTAAATGTTCAGAAGTTAAATTTTTAAAAGAACCATTTGTTTTTTGAGCTGTCTGAATTAAATGAGGCAATGCAACCACAGTTGTCACAGCTGTAGGTGCAATTATTGAGGAAATAAGAATGCCCCAAAATCTCTTATGGTGAACTCATTCTAGAGCAGAAATTATTTGCTCCAGGGCAGAATTCCCCATCCATTTATGAGTAAGTTTAATTGGTAACCAGGCTTCTGCTCTTTGTTTTAACACAAAGACATGAGTACTATTAAGGGCAGAGATATTAGAATGTGCGTTGCCAGGAGTAAACCATGTTTTATTGGAAGGAAAGGCGATGTTAAAACCTTGAGTATGGAAACCTGTAGAAGTAAAATTAGTTATAGTAACATTAGGTTCCTGAGAGGTGATAGTAAATATGTATGATCAGGATGTGCATATCATAAGAGAGTCACTGGTGTCATTTGGCTATCCATGTAATTTCTCATTTCTTTGAAATTCCCCTTGTCAGATAGTATGAGGGAAAAATGGAGTAGCTAAACACCTAGTAGACTTTTTTTAAAAAAATGGAAGTATAATATTAATTACAGCAAAGCCTCAGAAGAGGACCTGCCAACCCAGGATTCCATTGAGATGACTGACCAGAATAATTAAAAAGAAGAGTATAATTCCAGGTGGTATTAGAATCCAGTACCAACAAATCACATGGACCCCAATTTTCTAAAGTCCAATTATTACACAATGTGTTTTCTGTAAAATTGGTACAGTGGCAAGAAATCCAATTAAAGTCTTGAACATCTCTAATAGACCTCCCACGATGAGAACAATCAGGAATATTGGGTTTAGAATGCTTGTCTCCCCATTTAGAATTTCCACCAACTCCTGCAGTTTGAATAAATATTTGATGTTTTGCAGGTATAATATGATTAAAAGCTGTAAAAATGTGGTTCATATACCACTGTGGTCAAAAAGGAATGCAAAAGTCGCTAGCGATAAAATTAGTCACTATACATAAAGGCAATTCCTCAGCAAGGAAACACCAATTATGAAAAAGTTTGTGCCATCCATTATGATAACCCTTCGTACAGCCATTTATTCAGCAATCTTGTGAGGGGGAAGCCAGTCACCTCCAGAGTAAGCAGTATCATTAGATAACAGAAGAGTCTCTGAATCACCCCAAGTAAGCAAATCAAAAACAGGAGGATTCAAAACATGGGTCCAAAAAATATTATTGGTTACAGAAGCCTGAATAAAAAGGGAAAGCCCATATATCTTGAACAGGCATGCTACCTTTGGACCTTTGCAATTGATAGTTTTGTGAGCAAGCATGGCTACAAACAGGTTTTCTAGCATCTTTGGAGTCTGAGTGGTTTCTAGAGTGCTCTCCATCTGTGTGGTAAGCTTCTTTAAATCACTCCAAGGTGGACCAGAGGACAGCATTGTAGAGGTCAATCTTCCATTTCTTGTTCATCATTCCTGGGGGTGGTTATACAGTAGGATTCTGCAGTTCTGGAATTGGATTTATTCCCACATGGTGACACATGATATGGTGAATGGCCTTTGCTGCCATTGAAAGGAGGCCTACAGGAGAAAGAACAGAAGCATATCTTCTTCCCCATGTCTAACCATTTTGGCCTTTGTAAAGGATGTCAATACAAAATGAATGGTTTAGGCCTATCAGGAGGGGATGTGAAATGTTGATCCACCACTGTTAAATTTTGGGAACGACCATTTAAAATTTTTAGGGTAAATGATCTCTCATTAATTGTTCTTGGGGGATCCAACATCCTTCTGTGTTATCCCTTTTTTGTTTATTTAGTTGTGATTTGAGGAGACCATTAGCCCTTTCCACTATTGCTTGACCAGTGGGGTTATTTGGGATTCCCATAACATGTTTAATATTCCATGTATCACAAAATATTTGAAGGCCTTTGGAAGTATATGCAGGTCCATTGTCAGTTTTAATTTGAATTGGAATCCCCATAGTAGCAATAGCAGAGAGAAGATGTTTTCTAACGTTTTATTGTTTCCCCTTTCTGTGCTCAACAGTAACATGTAGATATTTAAGATGCCCAAAAGGGTCATAATGAGTGACATCTATTTGCCATATTTCATCTCCTTTTAGTCTACGGGGATTTATGCTTCCAGGGGAGGTCATTTAGAATATCTTTGGCGAAGCTCCATTGGCGCAATCGGTTAGTGCGCGGTACTTATAGAATATCTTTGGCAGTTAGATAGGCTCAAATAATTTATTGGTTTTGTTTATAGGGTGTTTAAGAGAATGAGCTAATGCTCCAGCCCCTCGATGAAAGAAGTGATGAGAAGCAATGGCCATTTGAAGGGTGATAATATGCATAACTAGTTTATCAGCTCAATTATTACCTTCTGTAATCAAACCTGGCAATCCTGAGTAAGATCTGATATGACTTACAAAAAATGAGATGGTCCTGTTTTGAATTAATTTTTTCAATTGTCTAAACATTTCAAAAAGAGCAGGGTCATTTCCATTATGAATCAATGCATCTTGAATAACTTGTAAAGTACCTTCTACATAAGCAGAGTGAGCCACAACTTTTAATACCTAATGAGGGAAACTGTAAGGCTGCAATAGCAGCTGCTAGTTCAGCTAGCTGTGTGGAGCAATGGTGAAGAGTTAGAAAAGGTTTCCATGAACCCTGTTCTTCTCAAGTAACAGATCCTTTGCTGGACTTTCCAGACCCATCTAAACAAATAGTTAAAACATCTGGATTTAACTGATCCTTGATAGCCAAAGATAGTGATTGAGGGTGAAAAGCTCTTTGGGTAATGATGAACCTAAGTATTTCCAAGGTTCTGTTTTTTCAGTTTTTTCAGGTGCTATCTGTAGGCCTACTTTATAGCTATGATGTAGAAAATGTAAATAAATTTGAGACCCTGGAGGTGAGCCCGCTGGAAGTGGCTGGCAGCAGCACCAGTCGGTGGAACCGCATGACTCCACGTGCCCCATCACCTCGCAGCCAGGTCAGATGCATAACTATATGAAAAAAAGTGTGGATTATTCCCTTGTAGAACAGAAACTGAAACCACTTCTCTTAACATAAATACATGTAACAACTCTTAAAATTCTCAATATTGACCATATCTTCTGGGATGTGAATTATCCTTAATAAAATACAGTTAACTTATATTTAAACCAAATTATGTTTTACAACTTGCTTAGTTTATCTCTCCTATGTGACAAATAGCAGTCTCTTCTCTCTTGCTCCTTTATGACATATTAATATAACATTCTAATATGTACAAGCTCATAAGGGAATTTCATCTTTTCAACCTTATCACATTCAATTTATTGTTTAATTTTTAAAAATTTCCGATGCTTCTTTAGAACCCACAATTAACTTCACTACATTTTGGGAGAAAATGGTAACAAAAATAACAACCTCCTCAATTGTGAATAGCACAAATTTCCTAGAAGTTAAATTGATGTGACGATGTTGCCAGGCTGACACAAAAACTACAAAGCAGAGTCTTTGCTTGCTCTGGAGCATAATCTATGTAGGTGTAGTGTAGCTCCACTTATACCCAAATATGTTCTTCTACTCACCCCCAGAAAACTTAGTCACTTTGGCCTTATTTAAATTTATCTGCATATGCTTTAAAAATAAATTTCAGAGCTTGAATATAACTTTGTTTGAAGAAACAAATGGATATGATGTTAAAATCAGGTTTTCTTGATGTACATATGCTTTTAAGCCTAAATAGAAACTTACCAAAAATATTCTTATAAATTTTGTAAAATATTAGGATCCCACAACACAGTGAATTAAAAAATAATAAATAAACACAAATTCTATGCTATATTTTAAACAAAAGTAGATCAAAGCAAATGAGAATACGTCTAGGTGTGTTGGTTAGATGTAACTTCTAAAGTCGAATATACAAACTAGAATGCGTTAGAAGACAGTTACAGGGAAAATGAGATGACTCCAAATAAGGTGAATTTATGCATTCATTTGTTTATATACTTTTCCTCTCTTTCATCCCACAATTGTTTTGAGGTAGCTTATACAGATACATTAAGAGGCAGAAATTCAGATACAATAAAGCATTGAGATCAAGAAGAAAACAAAAACACGTAATAGTTATGTAGTAATGCAAGTTTTAAAGACTGTTTATGGTGGTGTGGATACATGGTCTTTAGAGTTCTAGAGTTTCCTGGCATCCATTTAGAAAATATGGTTGTTAATTTCATTCACATCCAAAATAAATAAATAAATAAATAAATAAAAAGAAAGAAAGAAAGGAAGGAAGAAAGGAGAAATGCATACAAAAGACTTAGGTTCTTCCTGGCACTAGGCTTAAAAGAAATGACTCACATGGCTCTTTATAGTGGGAACACTGAGCAATGAAGAATCAGCATCCTCAACAGCATCTCAGCAATACATAAAATAACAAGGTCCTTATGCCACTTATGTAAGTGCCCTACGGCATGAAGCTCAGGACAAAACATTCCATGAAAATAATTCCTCCAAGAGCCACATCGCTGTTATATAAATGCAGTGTTTTCTGCACTTTTAGTTTGGTTCAGAGACAAAACCTAGGGAAACATGGGTGACTTGAGAGAGTCACTGGGGATGTTGAGGAAGCTTTGGCTGTGGGGATAGCAGGGCAAGGGTGCTAGCTGTACAGCAGAGTCTTAACTGAGAAGTTTGGAGGAGGCAGCCTGGGTTTAATTTCATTCCATCTATGCCACTTCCTGATGGTGTAACTTGAGCAAATGCTTGAAACGCTCTGTGCTTGTTTGCTTCTTCATAAAATAGAGATGATGATCATATTCTACTTTATATAATTGTCATGAGGATAAGATTAGTACATACATGTAACGTCCCAAGAAAAGGGTCTGGCACTGTCAAATGTGTGATAAACGTTAGCTTTTACTTATATCTTCAAATACGAGAAAGGTTAGTTTGTGGAAGAGGATATAGGCTTGATCTGCTTGACTCTAAGCAGTGAAAATAGGATAAACACAGTCCTCATCCATGGACTTGATATTTTTAAATTCTCCTACTTGCTAAAATTTATGCATAACTGAAAAGCAATTATGGAGGGGCTGTTTTGGTCATTTGTGGACATATGCAGAACAAGGAAAAATCTGAATCACCCAGTGTGCCTGTTCCCAGCTGAGGTTAATAAAGCTACCTCTCAGACTGTAAATAAGTGTCCTATTCATACGTTCTCCTTACTACCACATTTTTCACATTTTTGTGTTTTTTGATGTTAATTTTGTTCTTTAAAATGACCCTCAAGCATAGTTTGGAAGTGCTGTCTGCTGTCCCTAAATGCAAGAATGCTGTGATGTGCCTTTGGAAAGAAGAGCTCTGGGAAGAAGAAAAAAAATAATAAAAGGAAGGTGCTAGGACTGCAGAGACTGAGCGGCTGCTTCCAGAGTGGGTGGGTCCTTAACTGTGATGTTGAAACAAAATGACCGTTTATCCCTGATTATAGAGAGAGGAAGCCAGCAAGACTCACATTTCAGGCATGAATCTTATAGCTCTGAGAAAAATTAAGACAGTTATAAAAGATAAGTATGGTTTCATCATAATACAAATACTGAGGAATGACAAAACATTAAAGAATAATGCCTGGTTTTTATTAAATTTTAATTTAAAGTTTAGCCAAAACTATAGCTATGTTTTTCTTGTTTTGTTGTTGTTAGAGCTCAACTAAGTTTTGAAGTCTTTGTGGTTAAAATTATGTTGTGCGAAGTGGGGTGTGCCTCATCGTACATGCAATGTTTACAACATGACAGACTCAAAATTAACATGGTCTTAATCAATGAGTTTTTACTTTGCACAATCCTTTTATACTTGAGGTAGTCCTAAAGCCAAATATAGTTTATTGAGCTTGCTATAAAACACTTTCTTGTAAACCCAGCACTGGTTTTGTTGAGAAAGAAGAATTATCACAGTATTGTAGTTCCACAACTGGTTATAGACCTCATTCCCAGTTTAGAGCTTAAACAGCGTATGCCCACAGATGAGGAGGGAGGGGCTCAGCCTTCTAATACTACTTTCTCTACATGTCTATTGAGACAGCTTTTGTAGAATATGCTCAAATAATTTCATAACTCAGTTTCTATGCAGTTGAAAGATTATTTCTCCAGAGTGGCCAGCAGTGCCTTTCCCTGAAATGGAATGTGAAAAAGTGTAATTGAGGATCCAGGGTAGAAAAGGAACCTTTTTCTCTGGGTGTGCATTTTCTACAGTGCAATGAAAATGTGTACACCCATTTTTTTCCAGCTATTTCTCGAAAATGGATTCTTTTTCTCTACTGCTTCACTTTTAACAGTTTACATATTGCTAATACCTTGGTGGAAACCAGTTTAGTTCACCTTTGCATCAAGTCTAATTACTTTTTTTAAAATATGGAATATTCACTGAAGTTAGAAAACAGAATAATAAAGTATAAAACTTTTATTATCACCTCCCAGCTTTGGATGTAGACACTGTCAATCTCTTACAACCTACTCTGTGGCTTCCCTATTCTATCCCATTTTTCACCTTCAGACTCCATCACTATTCTGAGTTTGTGGCTGACCCTATCCTTCATTCCTTTTTAATTTAAATGATTTTGTCACTTTGTGTATTTATAGACAACTTATATACTGTAAGATTTTATTTGCTTTATTGCTGATAACTCACGTTTGTGCTCAAATATATGTTTCTAATATTGTGTGTTGTTGCAGATAGCTATAATTCATTTATTTTCATCCAATAAATTCATAAAAGTTTATGTACCACAATTTGTTTACCTACTGTCTTATTCAAGGACATGACATGTAAGTCGTTTCCTGCTTTAGCTATTACAGCATCTAAGTACCTGTATCCTGGCATGTTTGTTTCAGAGCAGAATCACTGAGTTGTGGAAAGTGCACGTGCTCATCTCTTCAAGGCAATAGCAAATTATCCTTCAGCGTGGTGGTACAACAAACATTCCCGCCAGCTGTATAAAAGAGTTCCATTGATACACATGCACACCAGCAATTGGAATCATCAGATATATTAATGTTTGCCAATCTATCAGGTATAAGTGGAAATAGTGACTAATTACAGTTTAAAATTGTAGAACACCTCGATAATTATCAAGGATGAGCAATTTTTCTGTGTTTATGTTCCTTATCGTTTCTGAAAGAAAGTGATCCTAAATGCTGGGTACAGATCAATCTTCATTAAAGGAAAAGAATCTGCCAGGCTGCACTCAAAATGGGGAGCAGCGCTGGCGTCGGCGTGGGAGGGCTTATATAGGCTGTAAGTAAGGCTGATGTAATCAGGGAGAGGTTTGGTGCTGGTGTGGAAAATAAGTTTCTATTTCTCAGAAACCACAAGGTTTCTCATAAGGGAAAAGCTGGTGACCATTTTGTGCTCAGTGTGTGTAAAATGGCGCTAGTCATGTCCAAGATCCATTAGTTTACTCCTCAGCAAAATGCATATTCATGATTTTTTTAAAAAATGGACTTTATATTTTGGAGCATTTTTAGGTTTACAGTAAAATTGAGTAGAAGGTACAGAGATTTCCCATATGCCTTCTCTCCACACATATGCAGAGCCTCTCCCACTATCATTCCACCTGTTCACGACCTTTGTAAACTTCTCTAGTGATTCGTGTCTGTCCTTCCAGAAAAGTCATCTATTTCCTAGTTTTTGGCTTGTCTTTTAACTCTTTTATGATGTCTTTTGAGGAACAGAAGATCTTAATTTAAATGTGTAGCCTATCAATTCTTTCTTTTATGGTTATCACTTTTCTGTTTTGTTTGCAAAACCCTATTCTACCCCAAGGCCATAAAAAAATATCTTCCTATACATTCGTTCAAAAGTTTTTCTAGTTTTGCCTTTCATATTTGAGGCTTTAATTCACCTGGAGTGAGTTATTGTGTCTAATAAAGTAAGGCTCTAATAGCATGCTTTTTCATAGCAATAATATAGTTCAAGATTAATCAGTATCTCAAATTATTTCTCTCAAAATAGAAAGGCTGTAATAAACTTTAATTCTTATCATTTGTTTCTTATATACATCCTTAATATTATCCATTATTTTAGTTCTGTTTTATTTTCAAACTCTATAAATTTGGCAATATTTTCATGCAGATAATGTTTCATTTGTTTATGTGCATGCTTTTTAATTTCTTTGTTTTCCATTCTTATATCTCAAAGCTTACTTTAATAGAAATTTTTCTTTTTCCTGAAATTATCTAGGATATTGTAGGCTATTTGAAAGTATTTGTTTTCACTGTGAATTCATCATCTCCTGTGCCCAATCTAATCTGTTGGCTTTCTATTGATAATTCTGTTTTATTTTTATATTATGTTATGTTGAATCATAAAATGTGCCTTTAATAACTTTTTGCCATGCCTCATTTGTTACATAGTCTTGGGTAGTGTTCTGTCCTGAATATTTAATGTTTTAAGATGTGACTCCAGTTTTCATCAAGCCCATGGGCTTAAGATTTTATGAGTAACTTTTGTTACTATGCATAACTGTCAGCTGTCTTGAGTAGGGACATAGATAACAATTGTGTTTTAGAAATAAGTGTGGGTAACTTCAGTTTTGGAAAATAGGGAGTTTCCATATGGAGGTGATGAATAGGTAAATGTAAAGTACAGAACAGAGTCTAAGAATAGATCAATAGGAAGAACAACCAGATTATGACCCAAGTTGAAGTATTTAAACAAAGGCACTTCAGTTCCTAAGCTAAAACAAATGAAAAAAATTCACTTTGGTTACATACAGTGAGAATGTGCTAAAAGTTATAATGCTTGTACTTGTAAGGGTAGGGTGAATTGCAGAGAGGGGAATTTGGGGTAAGGCATCAAATTTTTATTTTTTATCTAGGATTTTGAAAAGTTGCATTGTTTCTACTAATACTAAGATAGAGCATTGTGAACTCTATGAGTTTGGTTTTAAAACGTGAGATCTCTCACTTTAAAAAGAACCCAGTACTGGAGAATCATCAGTAGTTCCATCATCAGAAACAGTATAAAACCACTAACCAAGACAGCTCTGAAGCTGTGGGGTGGGAGGTACCAAATTAGCTGGGAATTCTTATACCAGCTACGGAGTGCAGAGCCATCAGGGCAGTAAGAATGTACTGGGGTAAACAAAAAGAAAAGAAAAAAAAATCGCATGCTTAATCAGGAGCAAATGGACACAGGTGTAAGACGGATCTGGTAGCTAATACCAGGTAGCAAAACAGAAAGAGCTGGAGAAGATAAATGCCATGCCCTAAATGTAGGCCAATGCTGGTAGTCAAACAATTAAAATGAGTAAGATTTGGATATATAACCATAGACACAGATACTCAAATAAAGGCACAGGGTACTGAACTGAGTGGAAGTCATAGAAATATTGAGGTGTATACATACAAAATTCCAGATGAATTCGGCTTGATGGATAGGTGCTATGTTTTGTCTGCCTTTTTGTCCCTGATTGCAGATGTTTTTGTCCCTGGACTTCAAGATTTTAATACTTTCGACTTGTGCGAGAGTACACAAGATTGTACTTTAAAAACGGTAAATGCCCTGCACATCATAGGTGCTTAATAAATGTTTATTTAAATGTTTATATAATTTAATTTGGTTCTATTACAGTGCTCAACTGAATTTCACACTGTAATATAACCAAATGAGGAATATGTGTTATTGATTAATAGATTAAAGTGAAGGAAGAATAAAAGGAAGAAAGGGGTAAAGGGAGAGGGAGAAAGATCATGGAAGGAGGAAAGAAAGGGAGTAAATGAATTATTTTCTACATCTTGAGTCACAATATTATTCAAAAAGTTTTTTTGATATTTTAAAAAATTGGGGGGGATAGAAAGTAGAAGAGTATACAGAAGGATCTCATGACAAGAATGATTTTTAATTTCCAATTGGAATATATCTGTAGAATAAAAGGTGAGCATATAGCAGGGGCAGGGGAGTTTAAACACCAGTGAGGTACATAGATAAGCATCTTGTGTGTAATTGGCTCTTTATAGCTTATGTGAAGCAGGTTCACTGTGCATTGGTTACCAACATATCTGAGTCTTGTGAGACAGAACACCCACGCATATAACAAGCTGTATAAAGCAGATTTATTACTTAAAGATTGGTAGCAAGGGACAACCAAAGCCTAGGATTCATTGCCAGCTGATACCTAAATGTTCAGTAAAGCTGCCTGGAATAGATAAAGTCTTATCTGTGTGTGTCCCACTTGTACTGCAGCTGAGGGACCCCAGAAAGCAGACCATCACTGGTTTTATAACCTGGGATCTCAGGAAACACTGGGCTAAAGTGTTGAAAGAAATTCTGTTTTGAGAGGAGTTGGGAATAGAGCCCAGGTTGCTGAAGTCAGTTCCTCCCTATCATAGGATGCTGCATTCCCAGCACCCTATACAGACATTCTTGAGAACTACAAGGAAGGAAGAAAGAGAAGTGGGTTGGTCCAAGGCCACCCGGAGAAATCTCCTGCACCTCCTGGTATAAACTCAAAATTGCCTTTAAGAGTGAAAAATAAAATCATCATGAGACTAGAAGATAAGATTGAAGACTTTTTTTTTTTTTTTTTTGGAATCACTGAAATGGGAAGGACTATGACCCCAAATTCAAAAACCATAAAGGAATACATTAATGTAGTTTAACTACATACAGTTTAAATTCAAAATCTCACCAAGGAAGAAGCTAGGAGTAAAGCAGCAGATCTAAAGAAGAGGATGAGTTGGTAAAGGGAAATAGATCAACTACATTGTATATTGATCAAGTAAAATAAAAAAAAAAATTAAAGTTAAAAATTTTCTAAAAAATAAAAGAATAATAGCAAAATAAAATAAAGAAGAGGACCTAAGAGAAAAACAGGGCGTAGTGACCAGAGACCAGGGAAACATGGATGACTCAGCAGATATCAATGTGGTGAGATAATATGGAGCAAGCACCAGGTGGAAGATTGTGTTTTCTACTAGATGAGAGTGTGATGAAAAATGACATGCCCACAAAGACATGGCAGTATGTTAGCCTCCTAGAACTTAGTCTTATAGCTTGGATCTGAGGAAAAAGAAAATACCTAAATTGATCAATTTATCCTGTTTTAACTGAATTAGCCTGAAGTGATTAAATTTTCACTCTCAGGCCAAATGGAACTCGAAAAATAAATTAGATTCAGTTTTTAAATTTTTTTAACATAAAAATTTCTTTATAGTAAAAAGCACCAAAAATAAAGTTCCAACATTTCTTGAAAAAGATTATTTAATTTTACGACAAAAAATTAAAACTTTTGTAAATATATCATCAATAAAGTCAAAAATATGAACAAAACATTTAGAAAAAGTATTTGGAATGTATATCACAAACAATAACTAATCTTAATATTTAAAGAGCTCCTAAAAATCAGTAAGAATAAAGGCATACGATCCAAAAGAGTATGAGTAAAGACTAATCATGAAAAAAAACCAAAAATTTATCAAGTATTATTATATAAATCACATTCTAATGCCAAAATCTGGCAACACAGTTTGTTGATAAATCTGTGGGGAAACATGTGCTCTTAGATATTACTAATGGAAGTAAAATAGATTTTTACAAACATTGGGTCAATTAGGCAATATCTATCAAAATTACAAATGCATAATAATATGAACCAGCAGAACATCCTATAGATTTATTTGCATGTGTGTAAAATGAATGTTTACTATATTTTATAATGCAGCGTTGTTTTTAATAGTAAATGATTGCAATCGTTTCTATATTCATAAATGAGGGACCAATTAAATAGATTAAGAAAAATCAATATGTAAAAAATTTAAGAAACATTTTAAGTAGTAATATGGGAAGATTTCTTAAGTGAAAACTTTACTCACAAGGTATGAGTAGGTATTTTAAAATTTCTGAACGTGTAAATTTATCACCTATTTAAATGAATTCTTAAAATGAGAGAAATTACTATATATATAGCATGCAAATAAAACAAAAACTGATTTGAGTGTTTTCTTATTTGAGGAGCAGTGAAAGGAAAAATTCAAAATTTGACAGTACACAGTATTGACAAGACTCTGGAAAAATAGGAAATCTTGTACGTAGCTGGTCTGCCAATCCTGCAGCTTTATCTCAACCTGCTTAACTTTTCTCTTAACAGAGATTGTCTCCCACTATAATAGATGAAAATTCCAGCTACTTGCTGTTTCAGACAAACTTACAGCTAGCATATGAGCATGCAAACTAGTACAGACAAACAGGACCTGACAGGATATTTGGGATTTGCTTTTTTCCATTCTAATAGAAAGCATCACACAGAAGGAGAGCACTCTCCTCTCTGCAGGAGTTTTTACTGTAGCAACGATCTTGTAGTATACAGGGACAAGCTACAAATGACTTGCTTTCAGATAGTGTATTATATGAAAACGGCACGTCTGTCTTTTTAGCCAGATGTGGAGTATGTTATTGCAGCTATAAGAATTCTGATATATAAATTTTATCAGAAAATGGATCAAATGTTAAACATGGAGCAACTTCAACTTATTGTTGTAACTGTTTTCACAGGGTGGAAGAGGATTAGAGGGAGTAAACAATTCTATTTTATATAGGAGTGTTTTCGCTTTGTTTTAACAGCATTGCTCCTTACTTGTGTGGTTTAGGTACATATGGTTTTAATTTTACCATCAAATGTAATTTGTGGGCATAACAAATGTTAATCTAATTTACTGAATGAATGGGGAATTTGAGAAAATAGCTTCTCAGTGAACAATGATAATCCTGAGGGTAGTCTCCTTTACATCTTTGTTGATTTTATCTATTTCAGATGTCAGCACCTCTGTGATTTGGGCACCTGGAAATAATGATCATTCAGATCAGAATCATATTACTGGTCTCTCTCCAAAGCTATCCAGTGACTAAGAATTGACTTGTGAAAACCCAATCCATCTATAAATCCATGCAACCTGTGCAAAATTACTCTTCCCTTATAAAAGTCAGTTAAGTTTACCTTCAAAGCAAAATTGTTTTTCAGGTTTTCAAGTTTATACCCTAAAGTCATCCAAACAATTTGTTTTTTCTCCAAGTCAAGTCATATGCAAAACTGATTAATTGTTAAGGTATTTGTAGGCAGCACATAAATTAATAGAATTTACAAATAAGAATATAAGTAAATATTTCTATTGCCAATGACTGAATCAATTCTAATCAAAGTACTGGTTGAAGTTATTAATTTACTAGCCAACAAATGACTTCTCCAATTCTACTTTTCTGCACTATGAACCCTCATTTCCAGTGAAAACTTTAGTATACTCCTAAAATTGGGAAATTCTACCTAAACCAATATCTAAAACTCACATATAAAAATTTTAAATTCAGGAGTATTAAAGATATTTTTGTTTGTTTGTTGTACCATTATATCAATGGAAAAAATTATACTTCTTATATAAATTGTGCTTTATGCTTAGCATATTGCTATGGAATCTGAGAAATTTTTTCAAAACCTTAGGAAATCTAGATAAAATTGCAACTATTCTATTTGCAACAGAAGTGGCAACTAAGAAATTGACATTTCACAACTGTTTGGGGTTTTATTTTCCAGAATTAAATGATTATTTAACATAGAATAACTAAATTCTTTGTTAAACATTAAATTCTAAAGTTGACCATTCAAAATGTTTTACTGTATTATCTATAATGATTTATCTCAGGGACAAGAGCGGGAACACCTCAGTGGAGGATACCAGAGATCACATGCCGGGGGCCGCCTGCTGCCCGAGGAGCTGCCCCTCTGCTGACATGAGCGGGCTCGTCCGTCGGTCCCCGGGTGACCGCGGCAGTGGACAGGGCCACAGAGGGGCCCGGCAGTCGGACGTCCTCGATGCCTCTCTGGCCACCAGGACCCTGTGGGCACAGTCAGGATGTCCTCGGAGTCCCTCGTGCCCTGACCACGAGGGCCACGGCCAGCTGTCGGGACGTCCCCTTGGGGGTCTCCGCGGCGGGGGCGGGTCTGCGGTGTCGCGGTCCGGTGGTGGCCGAGCTTCTGTGTGGCAGGAAGTGCCGTGTCCCGCAGAGACCAGGCCGCGCTGCGGGAACCGCGAGACAGACTCCAGCGCGCACCGCAGGGCAGCACCTGTCCCCTCCGCCTGACCCAGAGCCCGGGAGGGCGTGTCCGCAGCACGGGAGGGGACAGCGTCCTCGTCGCTGTCGCGCAGGCCCTGGGGTATTCCTCCCTGCACCCTGGGGTGGAGGGGCACGAAGGGGCCAGGGGCCGTGTCACCCTTCGGGGGGCGGGGTCCGGGCTCCCTGGGTGGTGTCGCCATGGGATGAGAAGGCGCGGATTCGTCCCCAGGGTCAGACCTGCGGCGACAGCGCGGAAAGCACCGGGCGGCTGCGGGCGGTGGCGAGACGGGACAGGGGACAGGCGCGGCCCTGAGGGCTGAGCTGCGCGGGGGGCGGAGGCACGAGGGCGGGCACGTCCGGGGCAGGTGCGCCCCTGCCTGGTTCGCTCACCCCACAGCTATTCCCGGAGAGGGGGCGACGTGCCAGTCACCAGGAGTTTCCTGCGGGGACGGCAGGTGGGGACAGTCCGCGTCGCACCTGCGGGACGTCGGCCTGGACGCGGACCTTCCAAGCATAGCCTCTGACGCGCCGCGACATTGCGGCCACCGTGGCCGGGAAGGTGCGTGCTCCGTGGGGACCGGCAGGTGTGTGGGGATCACAGGACCCGCTGAGGTGGGCGGTCGGGAGGCGAGGGCCGAGCTGCCTGGGAAGGGGGCTGGAGAGGAGGATCCCTGTCTACACGACAGCATTATCTCGTGATGGGCAGAAGCCCGCGGAGGACGTGGCGACAGGAAGGGACAGGGCACTGCTCATGGCCAGGGGACCTGGGGTGTGAGGGAGGGCCTGGAGGACATGGTGATGGGAGGGAACAGGACACTGCTCATGGTCAGGAGACCTGAGGTGTGAGGAGAGGATCTGGAGGACGCAGGGACAGGAGAGGATGGGACACTGCTCATGGTCAGGAGACCTGGTGTGTCACGGGGAGCATCGGCAGGTGACATCTTCATGAGGGTCAAGGGCAAGACAGGTGAGGAAATCAGCTGGTGTGTTGGGACATTCGTCTCCCCATCAGCTCCACCTTGCTCACACCTCTCTGACCAGCCTCCTCGCAGTCCCAGCGGTGGTGACAGCCTGCCATTGCTTGGTCTTGGGGTTTCAGAAGGTCTCAGAGGGTTAGGGTGGGAGCATCTGGCAGCATCTCCTATATCCTGGGTGGATCTGTGGGGTCATTGCCCTTATAATGTTCGATCCCCAATCAGAGATATTTCCCTACGTTTGCATCATCCTTCTCAGGTCAAGGGCGAATATCCCTTGGAAATCCTGTGGTTGGCCTCTCAGTATGATTTAGTTAAACCTAATTATTAAATTTCAACCCTTTCTTGGGATCCTCCCTGAAAAGCTTCGTCTGACTAAGGGGGAAAGAGGGGATCTAAGAGGAGCCCTGCAGGGCGCACAGGCATGGGCCCTGCTGTAAGAGCCTTTCAGCCCCTGTGAGGCATGTCCAGTAAGAGCAATTCCACACTTATTGAGAAGGTGTTGTTCACAAGGACTGGAGCACTGGGGAGTGGACGGGAGCGGTGGGGAGGGGACGGGAGCACGGGAGAGGGGACGACAGCGGTGGGGAAGGGACGGGACCACTGGGGAGGGGACTGGGTTAGTGAGGTGGCAGAACTCTCTGACCTGGAGGTCTGCAAGCTTCTCCCAGTTTAGGTAACAGGGGTTTCATCCATAGGCATGAACAGAAGTAGACAGGTCCGCCTGTTCTCAGGAGGGGCCATTAGCAGGGGTTTGTGCATTTACTGACCAGTGGGGACCAGCAATTCCGCTGATCCATCCTGAGACAAGGGGCGTGGCTGGAGGGTCAGGGTCTGACCTTCCCCTAGGGAGGGCGGGCATCTCTCTGTCTCCTCTGAGTCATACAGGGTGAGGGCTCTTTGCAGGAAGCTGCGTTCTGCTCAGGAAAAGTGTAAGGGGTTCCTTACCTTTAGGTAAAATCAACATCCTCATGTGGGACTTTGTCCCATGTCACAGGTGGGGAAACTGAGGCTCAGAGAGGCTTATGAGTGAGTTGGGTCCCAGTGTGCACATAGGAGAGCCAGGGTGGCCTCCTCCTACGTGGTGGGGGAGAGGGGCCCCTGAACCAGTGCTCCCAAGCACTGTTGGGGGGCCCGGCTCTCCTTGGAAATGGGGGCATTGAGGCTTAAAAGTGATACACCTTCAGCGTTGGGGTGGAAAAGGCAAGCTGGTGGAAAGGGCAGCAGCTTTCTTAACCTGCTCCTCTCTGCCGAGGCCACTCCGGGACCACCAGCCTGTTACTGAGAGGGGAAGGGGACACTTGGAGACTCGGGGCTGCCCCTCTGGCCATGGGCCACCTCTCAGCGTCTCTGCGCAGCTGTATGACAGAAAATGGGAGAAGTGTATTCCTCCATGTCTTGTCCTTCCCAGGCCCGCGTAGAAGGACGGCTCCCTGCCTGGGCCTCCCTGCAGTACAGGGACGCCTGGTTTTCTCAAAAGAAGGAGACTGAGGCAAGCGAGTGGCCACTGGGGTCCACCCACTGCGTGTGCCTCCATGGGCTCTCAGGGGCCCTCCCTCCCGAGTCACTGCAGCACACCAAGGGCCACTGTGGATCTGACAGGACTCGGGGTCTAGGAGGGAGTATGTCTGGGAAGACAGAACTGCAGACAAAACCTCCAGCCAACCAGAGAAGCTCCACAAAGGTGGGAGAGGGTAACCAGCCTCGCAGAGGTGGACAACCGCACCCTTGTCCGCAGCCAAGCAGGGACTTGATTCACAGCTCCTGTGTTCATGACTGATTTGTCTTATCTTTATGACCAGAGGTGACTTCGGACTTTCTTCTCCCGGGAACCAGCCATTTGTTGTGTTCTCTGATCACCGCGTTCCTCAGAGGTGGCTCCCAGGATACCCGCAGGAAACGTTCCTGAGCTGCGGACCTGGCCGAAGGCTCGCTCCGCCGGTAAGAGACTTAAGGACGTTTCAGAGGAAGAGCTTACGAGGGACCGAGTCACCCGAGGTAAATGCTTTGACAAGGAAGTCTGTTCCCTTAGTCTCGGCCGGGAGGACCGAGCCTCCTATTTTCAGTTTCGACAGCCCTTGTCACCGACAGGCCAGGCTCGGCTTGTCCTCTATCATTAAACAAATGACTGGAAAGTCCAGGAGTTTGTGCAAGGATTAAAGGTTTATTCAGATGACCGGCATCTGGGGGTGACCAGGCTAAAATCATCCCCCCTTCTGATGCCTGTTCTGGGGTTTATAAAGGGGAAGAGGTGGGAAGATGAGGAGAGGGTCTTTGTTCTAAGAAAAAGTGGGGGAAGGGTCTGGGAGCAGCAGATGGTCTGAGTCAAATGTCAGGGTCCCGTGATGGATTGGAAACTTCAGTGTCACAGAGTCTGTGTTCAGCTTCAAGTCTTTGATGTCACCTCGAGGTTGGAGTCCTTATCTCCTCGGGAGAGCTCAGGGATAACAACCTTAGTCAGACATCAGAAATATACCTGACTTGGATTTCTAATGAGCATGAATGCAGTTTTCCTTTAAGTGAGAGGGGAGTTGACAACCAGCTCGGCTGTCTGCCTCTCTCTCTTATCTCTCCTTTGGGTAAGAAAAACAAGAAACCCAGTTTCAGTCCTTAATTGCAGGCGCACAACCTCTGACGTAAATCAGCATAAGGGGTGATCACATCTCCTGCAGCCTCTCGATTCTTCTGCTAACCTCAAGGAATTGATGATTATCAGTTCCCAAGTTAAGGGCTGACTGAAATTCTGCTGGATTTTAGTTACCCCAAAGATGGTTGTTGTTCTGGCTAAGGTCCCTTTCACCCTCACGTGCTGAATGTGCAGCCCAGGATGGGGTGTTCTTTGTACTTGAGGGCAAAACTCTCAAGCTCACTGTTTTAGTCACTCGCATTACAAGTGGACTTGTTTTTCTGTCTGTCTCGATGTGGATAAGGCCCAGAAATGATTTTACTTGGTTGGGGATTAAAATTGTAAAACTATATGCAATTAGTGGAACAATTTCCACCACGACCCGTGCTCCTGAGTCTGCTGTCACTAACGTCATTGTGAGCAGCGAGTTCGTTTGAGGCTGCTAGAAAAGTGCATGGGCCAAGGGGTCTGGAGAGGCTCAGGGAAGGGCAGCTGTTTCCCATTCTAAAAATTTACATCATACCTGGATTTTCCTGCAGGAGTCACACATACTACACATAAAAATTTCTGTGCACCTGTCAGGGTGGAAGAGCTGTTAACATGGACAGGCGCTTGTGACTGTGTCTGGGTGTGAGGTTTGTTTGTTCAACAAGTACAGGTTGAGGGTGTGGGGACGGAGAAAGCTCTTTTCCCCTGTTGGAAAAATAGGATAATTTAATCAGGACCCCTAGCCTTAGGTACAGTTGGGGGTGGTGTGGGCCATTCTTTGTAAGCAATTTGTGTGTGTGGGTGGGTGGAATTAGTGTGCAGCCATGCTCTCAAGCCTACGGCTCCAAGGACCTTTTGGCTGGTTATCTAGCTCATAGATCTGCGTTTGAGGGGTCTGGTGACCCAGCCTGGCATGTGAGGGGCCTGGGGACCCAGCCTAAGACTTGAGGGGTTTTTGACCCAATCTGGACAACAGGCTTGAGGGGTCTGTGTGCTCCAGATCCAGACCTATCTTGACACTGGCCCAGTCGGCAGGATTACCAGCAGGTAAAACAGCCTGACATTCCTCCAGCCCTCTTAGGTTCTCAGGCTGGGGCCTTTTAAATTAGACTAACAAAAGGCAGATTATCCAGAACAAAACAAGTATGTTTATTAACACGCGAATACTCACGAATCAATAACTCAAAGGGATGATAGAATTTGGGGTCTGCGCACCTACCTTAATACAGGAAAGAGAAGGGAGGGAAAAGACACATATAGAAGAGCAGAGGATGTTTTTGGACAGGTAAAGGGCCCTCAGGAGAATGAGAGAGAGTGTAGTGGGGTGTGGCAGGGTCTGCTGGGGGTGGTGCTGAATTCTCTCTGTGCAGGGAAGACCTGCAGTGGGTCCTGGGAGTGTATTTATGACAACTGAGATTTTTTGGGAGGCTCTGCTTTCAGACAGGTATGGGAATTCAGGAAATCAAATGCCTCGGGTTCAAAATAACTCTTGTGCTAAAATGGCATATCTTGGGGTGGGTGGCATGTCCTGATCTTCCTCAAGGGTCAAGAAATACGTGTTGAGTGTGTACAGTCCAGCTACTAGGACAATGCTAGGTAGACAAGCCCCCTGTTTTGGGGGTGACTCCAGAATTTCTGTGTCGGTGGGGCTTAAGAGTCCCTCTGTGTGATGAGCTGCTGAGTGACCTGTTCATCTGTGCATTCACCTCTCCATCCATCTATTCATCCATTCATCGAACTATACATGAACACATCCATTGAACAATCAACACCACCATTTATCCATCCATCCATCCATCCACCCATCCACCCATCCACCCATCCACCCATCGACCCATCTACCTATCCATCCACCCATCTACCTATCCATCCACCCATCCACCCACCCTTCCACCCATCCATCCACCTATCCACCTGCCCATCCATCCACCCATCCATCCACCCATCCATCCATCCATTCTGGGGTTTGAGAGATATCGTGGTTCACTTGAGTGACACCTTCTCTTCCAAGGATAATGGGGTTACTCCTGCACATAAATGTTCCTTAGCTGCAGTATTCTTGTTGACTTCTTATGCGATGGCCTTGGCTTTATCATGACAATGTTAAGACTGCCACTTGGACACCCATGTTTCCACTCCTACATCTAGCAGGATATATTTGAGGGGATCAGAATATGCCACTTTCACATAAGGTATATTCTGAGCTGAAGGTATTGAGGAAGAGCTGTCACACAAGAGCTCTCTTGCCCACCCCTTTATGCCTAAAGATAGGACATACATTCCCTTTGTGAAGCTGACATACATTTCCATCTGTGAAGGTGTTACCCTCTCTGTTCCAGAAACACCAGAGACTGCACTGAGATGCATATGCAGAACAGTCTTACTAAACCACCCTTACCACTTTCTAGTCACCTTCCCACAATTTACCACTCCTAGGAGCCAGTCACTTCTGCACAATTTATTACTCTTTATTAAAATTGTTTTTGAGCCCCTGGTTCTAGCTGCTCCTTTGGGCTTCTCACTTTTCTGTGAAGACCTTGTGCATGTGAAATAACATTTGCATGCCTTTTCTTCTGTTAATCTGTCTTTTGTCACTTTAATTTGCAGGCTGCAGTTACAGAACTTTAGAGGGTCAAGTTTTTTCCTCCCTTATACTCTGTTCACTGCCTACGTTGACATTTTTGCATACACAGAGGGGCCATTTTTATCCTGTTTTATCCTAGCAGCAAGTTGGAAATTGGAGGTGAAAGTTTGGAGAACCCCTGTCACCTTGATCCTCTGGTCTTTTTTGCAGTCTAATTGGTATTTCAGGTGAGACTTGCAGAGTGTGAGTTTTACCAAGGGCTAGGTGAAGGGCCTGCAGGCAGGGGTGTGCTGGTAAATGATCTAGAAGCAGCTCTTCAGGAAAAATGCATGCACACATACATAGTTTATTATGTAAGCTGATACAAAGGATGTGTACCACACAATTAACAAAGGAAAATACTATATTACTCTTATCTGATAGACTAATAATACACAAGAGTCTTACTGTAAGTGACTCTCCAAAGAAAGGAAGCATGCACAGATACATACATTTATATAAACTGATATGAGGGGTGTGTGCACACAGTTACCCCAAAATAATAACAGATGATACCCTTCATTGGAAATTTCACATAGCCAACTGAGTGTCATGATGCTTTTGTTCATTTTTGCTCAACTCTTGGATGATTAGCCAAGCTACGGTTGCCATCGACCAATGAGTGTATTTCCCACGTGATGAAGCTTGGTTGGTACTTCTATTCTTTTAAGTTAATTAGTAAGACTACAAACCTGACTGTGAGAAAAACTCACTCATTCCTCAGTGATGGGTCAACCTCTTTGCTGAACTGGATAATTGTATTTAAATACCAAATTGTTTATGAATACTGCTATTTACTGTATAACAGCCACACACACACAGACACACACAAACACACAGACACACACACACACACACACACACACTTTTAAGTTTAATCTGCATTATTAACGTTTTCTCCATCACTTTCATAAGTCTAGGCAGTTAACAAAAGAATAAATCAAGGCCCGCCAATTTCTGTCGTGTAAATCTTCCCACCATGGACAATTTCAGGCTAGTTTGTTGACCATGGAGTTGCGGGGCGGAGGGCGATGGCTCACCGTTAGTGTTTCCACCGTGCCTATACTATGTAAATAACGGCAGGAGCAGAAATAACAGTAAAACGCAGTGCAATAACTAGAAGTGTTGAGTTTTGAGTATTCGTTAATATAACTTTGTTATTAATATTGCTTATTCAAGTGTAGGGTCTTAATTTAATTTCTGGTAATAGCTGCGTTGCACAACCGGTTCACGCAATTCCTGAAAATTTAACACTGGGCTTTGGTGAAGGGATAATCGAGTACCTACCATTTGGGGGCACCAGCCTTCACAAGGGTTGGGGTGCAGGTGGTGTTTGAAGCTTGAGAGTCTTTTCCTCTGGAAACAAGATGGCAAGTTGATCCCTGTGAGATTCCCGGGCAGCCCTGCAGAGAAGCCTGTTCACAAAATTAGTCTGAGGGTCTCAGTCCCATCTGGGACAGGACTGGAGAGGGGAAAGGGTTCCGTCAGTGCTGCAGCTGGATGTTAAAAGACGCAGCAGTCATTTGAGAATGAGTCTAATTGGACTAATAACCAACAGGTCACCCCCATGGGTCCTGAGGATGGGGTTCCAGGCTCTGAGCCCTGGCCCTGTCCCCAGGCACGTCAGATTCCGTGAGGGGGTGCCAGAGGAAGAGGCATCATCGTTGCTGATGGTGGGTGCTGGGTGAACCAGTTGCTGCGTGCCACCTGGCAGACTCCACCTGGACGATTGCTGCACAAATGTCACGGGGCGGCTTAAACAACAGACATTTATCTCTCACGGTCCTGGAGGCTGAAGTCTGAGATCAAGGCGTGGCAGGGCTGGTTTCTCCTGAGCCTTCTCTCTTCGGCTTGTAGATCCCGTCTTCTCCCTATGTCTTCACATGGTCGTCCCTCTGTGCATGTCTGTGTCCTCATCTCCTCTTTTTATAGCGACACCAGTCCTACAGGATCAGGACACACCCCAATGACTTCATTTTACCTTAATCACCTTCTTAAAGTCCCTGTCTCCAAACACAGTAACATTTGAGGTTCTGGGGGTCAGAGCTTCAACACAGGAGTTTTGGAAGGACACAGTTCAGCCAGTAACAGTGTCCCATTGGACACTGTAAGTCAGGGGACCTCATGGACAGGGTGGCTTTGGCATCAGATGGCCATGGGTGAAGGCTCTGGTCCTGCCCAGGCGTCCCCACCGAGCAGTGTGGACCTGATGCTCAGGCTGTGTCACCTGTGCAGGGCGTGGCTGGTAGTGCACAGTCACCTGCCTGCTTATCGTGAGAGCAAGTTGATGACTGTGCACAGGTATTTGGCACGCACATTGCAGATGTCCAAGGGCAGCAGCTGGGGTCACAGTTTAGCAGCACATGTCTCTTCCGGCTTCCTTCTGCCCTCAGTGTTTTGCGGGTTCTTTGAAGGAGACGTGTTTCTGTAAAAGGTCTGAGCAGGAAAAAGCCATCAGAGGTTGGAGAGTAAAGCAGAAAGAATGCAAATCCAAATTAACACTTCAATGTAAACCCAGTTTCAACCTAGTGAGAAGGTCCATAGTTAAAACTCATAGCCTATCTGGAAACTTGTTTTTAGCAAACAGAGGCAGGTGGGACATTTGCTCCAGGATTCTCTTAATCAAAGCAAAGAAAGATTTGGGGAAACCAAGATCTGGGCAAATACCCGGCATTATTTAGAAAAAGGCCCCAGTTTTTAACTCTTTACTTTTTTATTACCCAGATCCTCTTTTTTATAAGTCAGAAAGATTTCCTGCACCCGAGCCTGATATCCCAACAGATGGAGGCAGAGCAGCCACGGGGCCAGGCTGGGAGGTGTGGAGCCCAGTGCTCCCCCAGGCAGGGCCCTGAAAGGCTGTGCCATAGCCAGGAAGGGGGACCCTACACCTGTGAGATGCTGCAGCTGGAAGACCCCGCACCCAGGAGACCCCACACGGGAGACCCTGCAGATTCACCGCTGCGCCCCTTTCCACAGTCCTGGATTGTGGGGTGGAGTTAGTGTGTGATCTGAGGGCAAGCGCTCCCCTGGAGGCAGGACACATGCTTCAGCCACTCCAGCAAAGGGGCTTTGTGGGCTCTTAGTGTGGGGGTGCCCCAGGTGGCTCTGGGCACCTCTCTTTCTCTCCCTCCCTCTCTCTCTCTCTCTATTCTGTGTGAAGACGAAGGGAAAAAACCCTTTCTCTACCCTCTTAGGTTTTGTGAACAGGGTCCTGCAAAATAAACTGAGAAAGGACAGATGAACAGGGGAAAAGGTTTATTTCATATGCATGTGGTGCCCTCACAGAAATGAAATGAAAACCCCAAGAGATGGTCTCTTAAACAAAGGGTGACGTGTTTGTGGAGAGGGGACTAGACAAAGGAAGGGATCTGAGCTTCTCGGAGCCATAAATCATGTGTATGTGTGTTGGGGGGGGGTGCTAAGTATCTGGGGAAACTAAAGGTAGATGGGTCGTTGTAGGAGGTTTGTTCAGTGGATTCCTCTCGGTGAGTCTCTGGGCTGCAGAGCGTGCAGGTCGCCTTGGTGACTGGGACCAGAGCTTCTCACTCCTCCACACACGGGGCGGTGTGGGCAGCTGTTTCTCAAGTGTCTTTGGCTCAGAACAGTCCTTATCTACCGTGGGTATTGGGGGGCACTTTCTGGTCCCCTGCATGTTTCTCAGGACCCCCCCTCCTCTCTCTCCCTCCCCCGTCCTCAAGAACCCATCTCCGATCTCCCCACAGCCCAGACCACCCTGTCCTCCTCTGGGGAAGTCTGTTGATTCTTTTTTATTTCAAAGCCATGCCACCTGTGTAACCAGCACAAGTTTTCACCCTAAAAAACCACTTTTCTTTCCTCGGGTTGCACAGGGCTTGCTTGCAATGGGCGGCCAGGTGAGCGCTGCCAGCAGCTTCCCGAGCCTGCGCTGTGGGAACGCCAACGCGGACTGGATGACGGGGCTGTGCCCCCAGCTGTGGGACGTGCCCCTCCACCACCTCTCCTTCCCAGGTGAGGGCGAGGTCTTCTCTGCATTCCCAAGCAGGGATGCCGGCTGCAGGATCAGTCCTGGGTGTGGGGAACCCCGCAAAACACACACACACGCGTACACACAGATGCACACATGTGCACACATCTGCACACATGCGTATGCACGCACACACATGCACGTGAGCACACAAATACACGCGTGTACACATGCACACAAATGTGCTTATGCACAAGCATGTGCACGTACACACAGGTATGCGCATTTGCACACATCTCCACGCACATGTGTACACACATCTACATGTATGCAGAAGCATATGCATGCACAAGCATGTACACACATGCCTGCACATATACATACACCTGTCCTTCTCTGTCTCCTTCATCTTGATTTGGCTGCAGAGGGCACGTGGTGTACCCCAGGACAGCACAGCTTTGGCAGCCATTACGGCTGAGGCATTAGTGGCTATGATCCCTGTGACTAGTCTGTCCTTGCTTTGAGGACACCGGTGGGAGTTCCAGGCCCCTCACTGCTGCATTCATCATCCCCGTCAAAGGTGCATTGAGCATCTTCTGTGCTTGGAGTTCCAGTGTCAGGTTTGGCCCACCAGCAGGGCAAACTTAAATGCTCAGGGACTTCTTAATCAAAAGAAGAATGCTTGACACGAGTCTATAGCAGCAAAGGCCACGGTGGCCACTGCAGGTATGGGGATCCCAGGGGGAGGGGCCATGGTGTCCCACCTGTGCCCATGAACTCGAGCACATGTGGTTCACCCTCCACCATGGTGTTGGTGAGCCTGGATCCCCACCGCCAGCACCGCCACTGACAGCCCCCACTGCACCTGCGTGAAGGTGGGATGCTTTCTGTGGTGCTGCGCATGTGGCCCTCCAGCTACGAGGGGGCCGAGCTTCTTCTCAGCAGAGCCTGCCTTTGTGCCTGGGCCTCTCCTGCTGTCTGCGACCCATTCACGTGAGCCTGGACACTCAGTCAGACAGCATTTCTCTCCAAGATGCAGTTTTGTGTGCTGGGGTTCGTTTCCTTGATGCCTATTGGGTTTCTCTGCTCACCGCCCCAGGAGGCACTACAGCTCACAGGCTCAGCTGGGGGACATTCTGTTCTCTGGATCTGCCCAGCACCCCCACTGTGGGAAGGGCCAGTGCACACCTCAAGGAAGAAAGGTCCTGTCAAGTACCCTGAACAGTGAGGCTCTGGGATCCTCAATGCTCTGTAAACAAGGAAGCGGGCTATTCGCTCACCTCCTGGCCAACCTCAGGCCCATCAAGGACGTGGGTCCAAGTAGCTCCAGCACCAGGTGTGGCCAGGTGCGGTTGGGGTAGGGCCACCTGAGGTGACCGGCAGGTGGGCCCAGCTGGGAGGAAGGCAGTTTGGAGGCGGAAGGGGGGACAAGCCTCCTCTGTAAAGGGGCCCAGTCTCGTCTCCCAGGAGACACTCCCCTTCCAACCTTCAGACATCCTGGTGGCAGAGGACCAGGCCAAGGGTCAGGCCAGCTGACCTGTGGCCCTTGATGCTCCAGGGTGGTCTGTGGCTCAGCTCAGGAATTGGGGTTTCCCTAGACCTGCAGAATCAGATCTCCCCTTCAGCAAGATGTGCTGCTCATCAGACCTCTCCCGATGGCTGAGCCTCCTGTGGCAGGTTCTGGAAGGTGCCCAGCACGGCTTCCCCATGCTACCCTCGGTTGGCACCGCTGCCCGCAGGGCCAGCCGAGTTGGGTCTGCCCTCCTGGCTCCCTACCTCGTTCAGCATGAGGGGGCTGGTCTTGAAATGCAACGTGGAGCAAGAGAGGGAGACAGGAAAGGGACGTAGTGGTGTCTCTTTCAAAGGAGCTCATAACCAGTGCGTTCAGGTGTGACATCTGCCCCTGAACACTCTATTCTTCATGCTTTATCAAGATGTAATTCACACACCACACAAGTCACCCATTTAAGGTGAACAATTCAGGGGCATCTAGTGCATCCACAATGTTGTACAACCACCACCTCTATCTAGTTCCAGAACATTCCCACCACCCCAAAAGGAGATCCCATCCCCATCAGCAGTCCCTCCCCCCTCCCCCCTCCATAGCCCCTGGTGACCACTAATCTGCTCCTGTTCTGTGGATTTGCCTGTTCTGGACATTTCATGTAAATGGAATCACACACTGTGTGGTCTTCTGTGTCTGGTCTCTGTCACTGAGCATCATGTGTTCAAGGTTCATCCATGTTGCAGCAGGTGTCAGAGCTTCACTCTTTTCATGGCTGTGTAATATTCCACTGTGTGGGTGGACAACATTATGTTTATACGTCCGTCTGTTTTTGTTTCTGTTTTTTGGGTTTTTTTTTACCGTGGTTGTTGAATCGTGTGCATCCATCTGTCCCCCGAAACATTGCCAGTCAGCACTCTCCCCACCAAAGCAATCCATGTCCTGACTTCTTCCACTCCAGGTTCCTTTTGCCTCTTCTAGAACTTTCCACCGAGGAAATCCTACAGAATATACCCAGGTATCTGCTGCTTTCCCTCTGAAATGCTGTTGAGATTCCTCCATGTGTTTGCTGACCCTGTTCGTTCTTTCCAGAATTCTATAACCTTTAAAAAGACATTTAAATCTTTGATTCATACACTTATTTTGGTGGAGCAGGATCTGATCTGTACTTTTTCCGGAGAGCTGCCAGTTGTTCTGCCACTTAGACTCCTTCAACGGCCTCAATCCTACCGCTCGAATGGCCTGGCTGTGCGGTGCTGTCAGGACTTCAGAGAGGAGAGACCTCCCTGGTTCAGGCCTGGGCCTGAGGCACGACTAGGTGTAATAACACCTGATGCAGTGGGGAGAATGGTGTCACCTGAGAATGGGACCTTATGTGGAAAGAGGGTCTTTGCAGGTATAATTAGTTGAGACCATCCTGAATTAGGGTGGCCGTAAATCCAATGACAGGTGTCCTCATAAGTGACAGAATAGGAGACACAGACACAGAGGAGAAGCCACGTGAAAATGGAAGCAGGGACTGGAGTGAAGCGGCCACAAGCCCAGGGATGCCTGGAGCCACCAGGAGCTGGAAGAGTCAGGAAGGATCCTCCCCCAGAGCCTCTGGAGGGAGCACAGCCTTGCCACACCTGGATGTCACACTTCTGGACTCCAGACCGAGAGGGCATAAAGTCAGTTGGTGGTGCCATGAGCCCGCAGGACGTTCTGTTATGTAGAGTTCCCAGAGGAGGCGTGGGGTCCCTGCCCTCCCACCCTCTCTGCCTGGGGTCCTGACAGAGGACAGGCCTTGCTGTGGAGCCCCCTCAGTAAAATGGGAGTCTCCGCCTCGGGAGACACTTTCTGTCCTTTGACAGGGACATCTGCAGCGGAAACCAACCTTCCCTGTTGTTGGAATCGCTAACAGAGGTCTCAGAGCGGGTCCTGGGGGCTTGGGGTGGGCATCGTGGGCTGGTCAG
The DNA here is from genome assembly GCF_027409185.1 of Cynocephalus volans. Lineage (NCBI taxonomy): Eukaryota > Metazoa > Chordata > Mammalia > Dermoptera > Cynocephalidae > Cynocephalus > Cynocephalus volans. The sequence goes on along the minus strand of NW_026902463.1, from coordinate 6,255,893 downwards.
AGTGTGGGAGCCACGCACTGTGGGTGCCTCTCACTTGGCACCCAGAAACTCTGTCCCTTCCAGGAGGTGCCGACACTGCGCCTGCTGTGGGCGCGGAGCCAGCAGGTGATCATCTTTTACGAGGACGAGGACACCGTGAGCTGGCACAGGGAGCTGTCACCGGGGGTCTGCTACTGGTGGGGCAACAAAGTGAAGGTGCAGGAGCTGATCCGCTACCTGGAGGGCATGAAGAGCTGCAGCCGCCCATGTACCTGGAGCTACTCCTGAACAGGGCCAGACTGAGGCCAGTGACACACTTCTGCAGTCTTGGGGGCACGTTTGCTTTCAGTTTTGAGTGAAAGAATTTTAAAGGTGATACATGTCACTGTGTGTGTGTGTGTGTGTGTGTGTGGTGTGCACATATGTATATGCACATGTGCATGTCTACATATATGTGCACGTGTGTGTGGACACACATGCTCACACATGTACATACGCGTGTGTATACATGACAGTACTTCAAAAAATTCACAGATTCATATTGTCTTTCAATTCAGTTTTCCCAAGATCTTTTTGAAGTGTGATGTGTGCACACATACACACATACACATCACACCAGTGCTGAGGCGTGGGAAGCTCTCACTCCCTCTCAGTCCCACATGCCCGTTTCTGCTCGGCAGCTGCTAGTCTGCAGCTCCAGGGCACAAACAAGAGCACTCCATATTGATCTGCAGTGTCAGAAACATGCCACAGACGCCATAGCACACACATGCTTACAAAGGACTGGTATTTGATGCACATGTGTATACACCACGCGCTTGCTAAGTCCTGTACAGACCTGAGCATGTTAGTCTCAAAGCATCCTGTGCAGGACGCAGTCCCTTTTGCAGGTGAGAAGCGAGGCCCTGGCCCTGGCCCCTGACGGTGCCACCTCGGCTCACGCCCTCTGTCTCTCTCAGCTTATCTCCATCTCTCTGTCTCTCTCAGTTTATCTCCGTCTCTCTGTCTCTCACAGTTTCTTTGTCTGTCTCTCTCAGTTTCTTTGTCTCTCTGTCTCTCTCGGTTTATCTCTGTCTCTCTTTCTCTCCATCTCTCCATCTCTCTCTCTATCTCTCAGCCTCTCCCAGTTTGTCTCTCTCTATCTCAATCTCTGTGTGTCAACATCTCTCTTCTGCTATCAAGTTTAACATCTTATTTGGTTCTGACCTTCCTCGCTGCTCATCTGTGTGTAGCTCATGCATGTGGCATGATTTGATGAAACCCCACCCAGAGTCCTGTTTTGCACCATGGTAGTTGACACGCATTGTGCAGAATCTTCCAGGCCCCCAGCCCCTCACACGCTCAATGTCCCCACGTCCTTTCCCAGTGGCCGCGCCTGGCCTCTGCCCTGAGTGACGACTGGCATGGGATTCGCGTGTTTTTGTGCATTTCTTTTTCCATTTGCCTGTTTTATCCACTGCGTTTCCCTTTTTCTTAGTGGTTTGTCAGACTTCGCTGGACTTGTTGGGTCTCCAGGGACCTGGGGCACCATCATTCTCACTATGAACCAGTAGCAGGTGGCCTGGTGCCTTGTGTGCTGTTGCTTGGGCCACACTTAGCAAACACCTCTGGCCTTTTTCTCTGAGCCAGCGTGATCTACAACTGCATTTGTAACAAACCCAGCACTGACCTGTCATGCTAACACCATGCGAGTGTTATCCCTGTCTGCCCAAGCCAGTAATGTGATGGGCCAGTGGGGCTCCACAACTGCGTGCAAGGACACCTGACGGAGGGACAGAGGCAAAGAGGGACCGGGGCTGGAGGGCTGTAGATGCCAGCCAGCATAGGCTTCCTGCAGCCGGCTCCACCTGCCCCAGTGTTTCCACTAAAACCGTTCACCTTGGTGGGTTTTGTGCTCAGTGCTGCCCTTCTGTGGTTCTTTGATCAGTGGTTTGTCTTTACAGAAAGGAGTTCCTGATGTTGTGGCCATTTTGGTCAGTGTTGTCAAGCACAGTGATGAGAAACTTTCCAGAGGATGGGATTTCGGGGGGGAGGAATGCGGTCCCAAACCTGGCTGGACGTTGGAATCGACTGGTCCTATGTCATGGGTGGGGCCCAGGACGTTTACAGGGATGAGTTACCCCAGGTGGCCCTTGGGGTTGAGTGAGTAGACAGTGTGCTGTATCCACACAGTGGAATACTATGCAGCCATGAAAAGGAACGGGGCTCTGACACCTGCTACAGCGTAGATGAACCTTGAACACATGATGCTCAGTGATAGACGTCAGACACAAAAGACCACACAGTGTAGGATTCTACTAACATTAAATGTCCAGAACAGGTAAATCCACATAAACAGAAAGCAGGTTGTCAGGGGCTGGGGAGGGGGAATGAGGACTGACTGCTAACGGGTACGGGGTCTCCTTTTCGGGTGATGAGAATGTTCTGGAACTAGTTAGAGGTGGTGGTTGCACATATAGTGAATGCACTAAAACCCACCGAATTGGTCACTTTTAAATGGTGAATTTATAGTATGTAAATTTCACCTCAATTTTTAAAAAACCCACTGGGGTCCGTCTGGTGCAGCAGCTTTGCAAACCACATCTTGGGTCCTTCAGAGGCAGGAATCACAGGCCTGCAGCAATGAAGGGCCCCGCACAGCACAGGGTTAGGGTTGGGCTGGATCAGCCCCAACGTGCTGCTGTTCACACTGCAAAGCGTGACCCAGGAGAGATGGGTCCTGAGGGAACAGCACAAAACCAGGCACCACAGACCAGGAGCAGCTGTCTGCTGTTTTACTATCTCGCCCTCTCACGTGTATGTAATTGACAAGGTTCGAGACTTTGGAGATAAGAATGAAAAAACATTTGCAGAGAACTTTATTCTCTTAAGGTTCCAGAGGTCAGAAATCCTCAAAAGGTGTCACAGGACTGGTTCTTTCAAGGCTCCAGGGAGAATGGGTTTCCTTGTCTTTCCAGCCTCTGGAGGCTACAGCAGGCCTTGGCCTAGGGCCCCAAATCGAGTCTCCTTTTCTCCACCTATTTCCTTCTCCACGTCACCTACTCTTCTTCTGTATTCAAATCTTCCTGTCCCCCTCCTATAAAGACACTGTGATGACACTGGACCTGCCCAGATAATCCAGAACAATCTCCCATCTCAGGATCTTCAACTGAATCTCATCTGCAAAGTCTCCTTTGCCGAGTAAAGTCACATATTCATATGTTCCAAGTATTGAGACATGCACAACTTTGGGGACATAATTCTGTACACCACATGGGGATTAGGACGTGGGCATCTTTGGGGACATTATTCTGTCTACCACATGGGGATTAGGATGTGGACATCTTTGAGGCCTATGGTCAGGCCAGCGTCCTCTGTAACGAAGTGCAACTAATATGAGGCCTCTGCTGAGCATTGTGCCGTCAGAACTCTAACTTCTGAAATGGGTAATGGGGAAGACAGGCGGGTGACGGTGGCAGTGTGAGACGGGACATATGCAGCAGCGTGCGTGTGTCGCATAATTGCTCTGCCACTTCCTTATTTCAGGCGGGTTGTTTGTGGCTGGCATCAACCTTATGGAGAACCTGGAATACATCCTGGTGCATCCGTGTGAGTCCCTGCAGAAGATGACGGTGCCCGAAGTGCCGTACCTGAGCACCTGGGTCCGAGCGCAGTGCCCGGGGCTGGGCTCACGGTGCACCAACGTCATCGCGGGTGACTTCATCGGCGCGGACAGTTTCGTCAGTGACGTCATCAGACTCAACGAGAAGCTGCTTTGGTGCTGACGAAGCTCAGTACGGGGCGGCTCGAAGATTCAACCATAATCCTTCAAGTATCGCGCTCTTGTTTCGGCCAAGTACCAGTGAGGGCAGGGGTCTGGGAGTTTGGGGCGAGGCCAGCACGGCCTCCTGCCACCTGCCCTCGTTACCCTCCAGTTTCGACGCGGGATGGAGTCAACGTACATGCTGATGGCTAAAGATGACTACGCGGCAGCACCTTCAAAGGAAGACGCGACTCACCTGTAAACGTGGGCTTCTCCCACCACCGCGGCCGTGGCGTGGGTGTTAATGACAACCCTCAAGTGTGTCCTTCACCTGACCACTTTCGAGAGCACCACAGTGCAGTGACGTTTGAATAGTGACAAGGCACTCCTTAAAGTGCTCACGATTGTGATGCTGGCGGAGTAGGACTAAGGGGGTTGAAATCCTACCGAGAAACAAATTTTTTTAAAAGAGAACGAGGGTTACCTATTTTTAATTCTGATGAAATCACAGACTGTTCCCCTAGGCCAAGGGGATTCTTGGGTGCTCGCTGGTTTTGCTTTGGCTGTTCCAGCTGTTCATAGGAACAAATTTAATGAGATGTTTGAGGACTTACACAGATGGGGATGACGGGCCGTGTACGAGATCGGTGTCGAACACACGCTCCTCACGTGTCCCCCGGGCCTCCCTGTGCTGTTCTTATGTGCAGGAGTAAGAACACAGGTGTGAGCGGCACAGCACAGGTATTTTGGGCCCCCGTGCCACAGCCATGCTGTGACCTCGCTGTCACAGCTGTTTCTCACGTCTTCTCTCTCACCTGCCACTTCCAGTAACCTTCCTGGGCCTCCTCTGTCCACCCATCTCTCCCTCCAGGTGAGAGGCTGCGCTGCCTCCGCCAGGTGTCCCCAGTTGCCGGCTGAGATGCAAGCCCACCTGTCCTTCCTGCAGTCCCACCCTCTCTGCCTGCCAGTAACTCTTCCCTTTCCTCCAAGGCCACGGTGGGTTTGTCAGTTTTCCAACGTTTCTGCCTGTTCTGTGTTTTCTTAGATTACATTTTTGTCTGTTTGGCACCTTTCATCACAGGGCCGGCTCTATTAACTACATTTTCCTATTTCAAATTCTGGATGCTCTGGCATTTGGGGGCCTTACAGATGAGAAAAGAGACTGCCCTTCCCAGGGCCAGCAAACTCCTGAAGGTAGCCAGCGACCCGCTCCGGAGCACTCTGCTCCTGTGAAGCCCCTTTTCCTAATTGTCACACACCCAGCCAGTATCTCCCTGCCCTCAGTCACCTCAGGGCTGGGTATCAGGCCAGCAGAGGACCCACAGCAAGAAGCCCACTGTGGTTTTACAAACTCACCAGCCCCGAGCTGTCCACGCAGCCTGCCTTCCACTCCTGTGGAAGCTCCAGCAAAGGCTGTGACCCAGGCTCTCCGTCGCCCCTTCCTGCCTCCTGACACACACCAGGGCTTTCCCCACAGCCCCGTGTGCGGTGACGGTCCCATCCTCTTGATTAATGTAGTAATTTCTTCTTTCAGTGGCATTGGCCTGTGTTGGCAGTTGGTCACCTCCAAACTTAAAGGCCAACGGGTACAAATGAGACTCCCCCACTGTGGCCTGCCGTCCTTGGGTGATGTGACATTTTCCAAGTGGGTTTTTGCTTCACTTCCCAATACTGAGGGGTCCAGGTTTCACAAACCCCCAAATCACAGAAATACCTCCTTCTGTACATCTAGTTTTTCAGAGCTGGTGGTTTAAATTCTCAGCCACATAATGGATACCAGACATAAGTTGTCTTCCAGTTCCCTCGTAAGAGGGTACCCAGCTAGGGATTCTTGTTTGTCCATGTTCTGGAACAAGACAGGTTTTCTTAGGATAGTCTTAAAAATAATTCTTTAATCTACGTTGACGTGTGTTGTTTGGAATCCAATTAGTCGTTCTCCAGAGGAAAATCTGCTTATACTTTTGGTATCCAGTTGCGATGATTCTATGAAGGTACCTGAAATCCAGGAGGACAAACTCATGGGCCACCACCCACTGGCTACCTCAGACCCATGACTTTCCTGGATCCAGCAGCCCAAAGCTTGATGCTCAGGAAGAGCACGATGGAAATGAAGGAACACGTTTAAGGATAAGTCTGTGACAATGGCCAGTGTTTCCACTAAACCCGTATCATGATTCCGTCGTCTGTGCTATTCAGCATGACTCGTTTAATTCCAGAGATTAAAAGAAATTAAAGTCAAATGTCTTTATGGGTTTTTGTGACCATGGAAACAGCCAAGACAATTTTGGTAGATTTCAGAATAATCCATGGGAAGAATCTAGAAAATGTTACCTTGATTGAACACTTTTTTCAGATCACAGAGTTAAAAGAAAACAATAAAATCTTGCCTCTCTCCTCCTCAGGTTACTTTTGTCATAGAAACTCAAGGATTGGGTCAAAGTTTTGAGTTTTGCATGATTTAAGCTCCGCCATGGGGACATTAAGTAAAGATTGTGTATTGAATTTTAAAGACGAACTTCTGAAGCTTTTGAGTTCAAAGAGAAATGCTCTGTCAGAAAGAGCTTTCCGGCGGGGAGGGACTCCATTGCTCTGTGCACAGAACGCCAGCCCCGTGCAGGGCTGAGTCTGCTCAACTTCCCGCCTTCATAGCAGACAGTGCAGCTTCTGTGTCACTACCCGATAACGTTTGCAAGGGGACCTATGTGACACGGGTGCACCTCGGGCTCTCTCGCAACCCGTCACGTGACAGATCCGGGAGAGGGGCCCCCATGGGGATCAGCCCAACGCAGACCCCCTCCTCTGAGTCCTGCTTTCCTCCCACCCAACGGGGTTTGTTCTCAGGACCCCAGTGCTCTGGTACAGCCAGATTGAGGAACTGGGAAGGGACAGGCCCAGCAGCAAAGCAAGGAGACTGGAGACACTGGGAGCTGAGAAGGACGGGGTGCTACACCTGTGCCTATCCCACACGAAGCCCACTACCCACTGTTCTGGGCTCCCTGAGATGCCCACCATCTCCTCTGGGCTTCATGAGAGCCCCACCCTCTCCTCTGGGCTCCTTGAGACCCCCTCTCCCCTCTGGGCTCCCTGAGACACCCAACCCTGTCCCCTGGGTTCCCTGAGGCCCCCACCCTCCCCTCTGGGCTCCCTGAGACCCTCTCGCTTCCCACATGAAGGCCCCTGTGTTGCCGAGCTCCTTGCAGGGGGTCTCTCACTGGGCTGTGCCTGAGGAAGCAGTGGGGGCCACGCTCTCCCTCAGTGTCTGAGTCAGGGTGGAGACCACGAGAGTGGCCAGGTGGGTGCTGGAGGACAGCCAGGAGACCAGACCCCGTGCGGCCATTCCTGTGTCACCCAGACAGGGAAGACTTGGACAGGACCAGACACAGTCTGGAGCCAGACCTGGGAGGACAAGCTGGCCTTGCAGATGGGGAGAGGTCTCGGGATCCATCTGGCCCTGCAAGTCCCAGGAGGGGGTGTCTGGGAGAGCTCCTAGGAGCACAGTGGGCACAGCCCCTGGATGGCCACAGGCTGGCAAGCGGTGGGCTGTACCCCACGAGCCCCCAGGAGGCACTGCCCAAGCACGATGCTTCACAGCCCACAGGAGAGTCTCCAAAGTTGCGGTGAAGTGACTCCTCCACAGCAGATCCCAGTGAACCAGATGGGCTGGGGGAAGCACCCGTCTCCAGCCACCGAGTCCTGAGGCCTTCAGTGGTCTCCTCACCTACTGGTCCCTGTCCCAGACGAGGGGGCTGTTCTGCTCCACTTAGTAAAGCCTGGGCGACCTGCACGTGTCATCCACCCTGTGAGGCTGGGGACAAAGGGCTAGACAGAGGGTGCAGCTGGGACCACGTGCAAGCTCTGTCCTCACCTGTGGGTCCCAGGACACGGCCCCAGCCCTGGAGCCTACACTCCTCACCTGTGAGAGGTGTGGGAAGGACAGGTACTGAGCTGGGGGGAGTGGAAAGGAACAGGAGGGGCCGTGTGTCTGGCAGGGCTGTGTGTACAGCAGGGCCACCTGGCCCGCCATTGGAGAAGTTCACACGCACCCCATTCACACACTCAGGAGAGGGGTACAGATTTATTTTTGTTTTTTTTTAAACTTATCCCTGAATGCTGAATTCTGGAACTCAAAAACACTGACCACTATAAGTTGAATGTAAACCTAAGAAAAAAATACGATTTTTCCTTAGTGCCAAAAGGGAAAAAGGACACTACCCGACTTCTCTCAGGCATTTCCTTAGGAAAACGTGCCATCGCAGGGCTCCCTCAGTGTCTGCGACTCTGCAGATCACTTTAAAATCTGAATGAGCCTGGGGCCAGCTGTGCATCCCATGAATGTCTTTCCAGGAGCCGAGAAGCCTCCTGTGCAACGTGAGCATTAAGTGGGGCCCTGTCTCCCTGCCTTTGTTGGAGTTTTGCTCTAAGAGGTAATTTCCCACTCCTTGAAAAGATGTAAGTAGTTTCACTTTTCTTTTGGGTAAAGACAATGGATGTGTATGTGATGGGCTGTATCCACCTGCATTTAGGAAGGTGAGATTCTCTCTGTCTCTGCGATCTCTTAGCGGTGTTCCTGGTTTGTTGCTTTTCCAATAATAAAACTGTTTTCTTTCTCTTTTACCTTTGTGGGGAGTTTTCTGGGCTGTGTCTCGACACCAGCAAGGGGACAGCAGGGCAGTCTCTGAGTCCGTGAACACCCGGTGCCCAGCACGCGCTGAAAGAACTAGAAATGCCAGTTGAGGCGCCTCAGAACAAAGCTTTTAATACCTCGTCACTGAAACATCCCAGAGGGAAACCAGTTCTTGCCACGCACTGATGGCTGGCCTGGATGGTTCAGAGCTGACACTCCAGCCGCCCACTCCGAGGTGACACCAGCCCCACCGTGGTGTCGTCATTGGCAGCAGACGCCCAGGCACACACAGGCGGAGGTGGCCTGCTCTGCTCTGATGCTGGAAAAATGCGATTCGCTGGCCGAGGGTGTCTTTTCATTCCGGAAAGAGCTTCCAGAATTTGCCATAGGTGGCGTTGCTGATGGTGACTGTAACATCGGCTGCCCCGTCCTCAGGTATCACGTCCACCTGCTGCACAGTTGCCTCCTTCTACAGCCAGCTGGGGACGGAGAAGCACGTTCCATGAAGACCGTGAGGACCCTCCACTCATTTGGTCAGTTTCAGCATAAATACCCTGGAGGACAGCCTAGCCACCCCCAAGCCCCTGCTCAGACCTCCTTGTGTTGCTCAGGGAGGTACAGCCTGTAGCCCAAGAATGTCCATGAGCACAGATTAGGCACCTGGTGTACGCAGGCTGAGTCATTAACACAGCTCAGGTCCTTTCAGAAACATCCCAGCTACTTGCAGAGTCAGAAAACAGACCTAGGGTTGCCAGGGTGGAGGGGGGCAGGGGGAGGGACGCTGGGGAGAGGTTGGGTGGGGACACAGGGAATAACTGCAATTTGTGGTGAGGGGCACACTGAGAGTATTGATCTGATCATCACATCTTGGGCACAGGAGGTGATAGCTCTGTGCTCCTTGAATATGAATAATCAATTAAAAAAAAATAATCCCAGCTGATGCCTGCACATCTAAAGCTGGGGGTGCTCTGCCTGTTTTGTGGCTCTCCCCAAACACCCAAAGGCCCAGTTCTGGGCCTGGCGCTGGGACCCAGGTCATCACCCTTTCCCGCCCGCCAAGGCCGCTCACCTGAGCTGGGCCCCTGCCAGGCGGACACGGAGGGTGAGGACCCATCTCCTGGTGGCTCTCAAAACCGCCTCTTCCAGCTCAGTTCTCAGTTCCTCCAGCCCATGCCCCAGGAGGGTGGACACAGCCAGGACGTTTGGTTCTGTGGGGCTGTACCTGCCAGGGTAGGACACAGACCCAGAGAGGACACAGACCCGGCTCAGCCTCAGGGATGACCTGTCGAGAAGAGGGTCCCCTTGTCACCCACCCACAGCCGGCTTGTGACACTTTAATTGGTGCAAGGTGAAGACACCAGCCCCACCGGATGGTTAGGACATGGAAGAGTGAAAAGAGGTGGCAGAGGCGGAGGCAAACCCCAGGCTGGGAACGAGGAACTGTCCTGAGATCACCCCTGCCCGCCTGCTGGCCACACCTGGGGAACGGAATGCTCAGCCGGCACTGGGTCTTTGGCTCACCCAGGCACCAGGTCCCCCTTGTTGTGCACTTCCACCATGGAGTCCAGGAGCGGGGCGGGCAGGCCTAGGCCCTGCAGGGCAGACAGCACGCTGGCTTTCTGCAGCTCCGTCTCGGGGTGGCTCACATCCCTCACATGGACAATCAGATCATGCAGGACGGGCCACACGTCAGAGCTGAGGTGAGTCCGACCCCAACCCCACACCCGTGGATGGCCTGCACGGTCACTGCAGGCCGGTGGGGGCAGGAGCTGCCCCGCGTGCAGTCTCAGACGGGCACCTGAGGACGGGGGCTGCTGAGGCCACCCATCGCCCCTGCGTCCGGATCCCACCCACTACCCGCCGTGACTCGCTTAGGCTACTGCTTGTGTGACACGGGGACCACCACTCGGTGCCTGACTGGTCTCGGGGGCCACAGGTACCTGCTCTGGCCCTCCAGATCCATGGACAAGGTGAGTGCCGGGTGTGACCACCCATCCACTGACACCTCATTCAAAGCTTCCAGCTGTTTAATCCTTCTGAAAAATCTTTAAAAAATTTTTTGTAAATGATTTCATGTTTTAAAGGATGCTTTTCTTCATTTTAAAAGTATCTGTACATAGGTTCCTTATGCAAAGTCTGGAAAACACAGAAGAGAGGAAAATAAAAGCCACGTGTAATCCTGCCACCAGAAACAGGTGCCACTTACAGATTAGGGTCTTCATGTCTAGGTTTTGGGGTTTGTTTGGATGTTACTTAAGCTTTTAAAAAATCTTTTCACTTTGGAAAACTTTAAGACTTTCAGAAAACTTGCAGATGTTGGAGTGGGTAGCCCCTGGCCCTTGGCCACCTTTTCCCACAGTCCACCCGTGATGTGAGTGTAGGCACCTGTCCCATTGGAGGGCCGACACTGTTACATGCTTGTCACTCCTCACCTCGTTTGATTTCACTAGCTTTCCCTGAAGGCCTCCTGCCCCAATGCCCAGAAGAAACAGATACGTAAAGTCCTCACATCTCAGGCTCCTTGGCTATGACTGCGTGTAGTTCTTCTGCTCCAATGGTTGTAGGATGTCCTCTGTCTGGAGATTTTCTCAGGTTGACACGGGGTTAAGGGTTTTGGGGGTAGACCACAGAGCAGGGTGTCCCCCTCAGCACCTCATGTCAAAGGCACTTGCTGCCAACCTGACCCTCCATTGGGGACGCCAATCCTGGCCACCTGGCTGCAGAGTGTTTGTCAGGTTTGTCCCTGTTCAGTGACTCTCTCCCCCATGATGTCCTTCTTGGAAGACGTCACTAAATACAGCCCACACTTGTGGGAAGGGTCCACCTCTTTGAGAGTTTGGAGCTACATCAGTCACTGTTTTCAGGAGATTTATCTCTTTTCCCCATTGCAGAAACATAATTGAGAAGGAGCTGGAAGTGGCAGGTAGGATCCTCCTCTGGAGCCACCCTAACCCTAACCCTCACCCTAAACCTAACCATTAACCTAACCCTAACCCTCACACTATCCCTCACCCTAAACGTAACCCTCACCCTCACCCTAACCCTCACCCTAACCTTCACCCTCACCGTAACCCTCACCGTAACGCTAATCCTAACACTCACCCTAACCCTAACCCTAACTCCTAACCCTAACCCTAACTCCTAACCCTAACCCTAACCCTAACCCTCACCCTCACCGTAACCCTTACCCGAACCCTAACACTCACCCTAACCCTAACCCTAACCCTCACCATCACCCTAACCCTCACCATCACCCTCACCCTCACCCTAAACCTAAACCTAAACATAACCCTCACCCTCACCCTAACCCTCACCCTCACCCTAACCCTAACCCTCACCCTCACCATAACACTCACCCTAACCATAACTCCTAACCCTAACCCCTTTGAGATCCCCTGTGGACAGGACCACGGGGCAAGGCTACCCTAGTGCTGAGAGCCAGATCTGGGCCTCATGACAAGCCTGTAAGGCCGGTCACGACCTGAGAGACTGCTCTTCAGTACTCGAGGCTTCTTGACTGACGCATGCGCAGTACCCAGAGTGGCGAATGCCTGAGGTTTTGGGCAGGATCGTCCACCAGGCGGGAAAGAAGTGGTGCCTATTACTGACAGGTTTAGGTTCCGCCCTACTCCCTGCCCCTTTATCCCCTCCTGATCGCTTATTGGCGGGAGCTCGGATTGGCGGTTTGGTGGTACCGGCGGCTGCGTGGCCGTTTCAACGGTCGTCTCCCTCCTGAGAGGATCCGAGCGGGCGCCAGGCCAGGGTGGGCCGCGCGGCAGGAGAAAGCCAGGGAGACTGACAGGAACTCGGGAAGTCTTTGCCGTGCAGTAAGAAACCCTTGTAAACCTTCAGCCCAAGACCTTCAAATTTCAGCCTGGGAAACCCCAGATCCCCTGATCCCCAAGACACCTCGAATCCGCTAACCTGGACTGACCTCAAACCCCCTCGGCCTGAGACACCGACGCACCTCAGCTTCAGACACCTTCAAATCTACCGTTCACCCACAGGAACGCCAAATCCTCTAATGCTTAGAGCCCAAACACCCTAAGCCTGAGGAATCACAATTCCCCTCAGCCTAAGGCACCCCAACCCCCGCAGCCTAGGAAACCCTAAATACCGCAGCCACAGAGAGACCAATTTTCCCCAACCTTAGAGATCCTGCTCAGCCTGGAAACGTCCTTCAGCTTCAAAGACCCCCAAATAACGTCAGTGTCAGAGAGCCTAATGCCCCCTAATGAGAGACCCCAAATCTCCTTAGCCTGAGAGACCCCGAGTTTCCTCAGCCTCAAAAATGCCACATCCTCTCATCCTGAGAGACCCCAAATTCACTTTACCTGATGAATCCCAAAGCCTCTCAACCTGAGCATCCCAAATCTCTTCAGCACGAAAGACCCAAAATCTTGTCCTGAAAAAACCCAAATACTATCAGCCTGAGAGACCCCAAATCCCCTCGACCTGAGAAACCCCCAGAACCTCAGCCTGAGAGATCCCAAATCTCATTGGCCTTGGAGACCCCCAATCTCCTCAGCCTGAGGGATTGCTGCTCCTTAGAGATCCAGGCTGCTTTACTCCCAGACTTTTCCAGAATCTCCTGGTGGAGATCCCAGAAGCCTTCCTATGACAAATGTTCATTTCCTCTCGCTGGAGGAGAGCCCCGCTGGTCAGTGTAACCTGAGTCCCACCAGTCAGGGGCCCTCAAGGTCTCCATGGGACTCCCCTAGCCCTCACACCTCAGGTATCCCCTTGAAGACGCCTAGCCTTGACCCTCAGTCACCTTTGCCACCCTTCCTCAGATGCATCAAGATGCAGGGGAACTGAAACAAAACAGCTTACATTAGGTGGTCTGTGATGGCCAGCAGAGACCCCCCCATCCCGTCAATAGCCCCCAGACCTCCCCAACGCCCTCCAGTCCTTGCAGGGTCCCCACAACTTCCTGGTCTGGACACCCTGGCCAAGTGGAGAAGACAGAGCCTGGCTCTGGGCAGTGGTCTGGGCTGTGGCCCCCTCTCAACAACCTCTCTTTCCACAGGAGCTTTGGCCTTGCAGCTCGGAGACTCACGGGACCTTCTCTACCTTGGAGGTGGAGCAGGGCCTGCCATCCTGTCCCAGCACCATGAGCTCCAACATCTCCCCAGAGGAGAACCCTGAGGGAGATGCAGGGAGAACAGGGCGGAAGCCCATGGTGAGAGGTGGGGGAAGTCGAGCGAAGCTCCAAGCAGGATTTGTACGAAGGATGGAGAGGGGGTACTAGTGACAAGCAGCTGGTGTCTGGAGGGCCACAGACTTGTGGCCTGCAACTCTGTGTGACCCTGGCTGTGCATGTGCATGCAATGGGGACAATTGGTCCTGTCTGGGACATGAGGGCAAAAAGGAGACTAGAATCAAACTCTCTGTGTTGGGGAGAGCTAGGAAAATGCTGTGTTCTCTCAAACCGAACACAATCTGGGGAGGGAGGTAACGAACATCTTTATCCTTGTTTCATAGAGACCACCGCAAGACCCCAGCCTATGTTCTGATTGTTAAGATTACAAGGCAGAAGAAAAGGCCCCACTCGATCTTGTGATGTGTGCAGTAAATCACTGATGAACTATGTTATTTTCTCTAGGCTAAAGATGTTTCCAAAGACATTTCCATATACTTCTCCAAGGAAGAATGGGCAGAGATGGGAGAACTGGAGAAAATTCACTATAGGAATGTGAGAAGGAACGATAATGTGCTGATTAATTTAGGTAACTTCAAGTGCTGGTTGCAGACCGGCCTGCGAAATATAAAACAGGTCTTCTGTCCCCGTGTTATTTTGGCTCTCTCTTAGGCAGCTGCATGGGCCCACAGTTCCCTTCTGTATGGAGACAAATCTGGAGGGGTAATTTTGTTCTTCTTCATCATTTTTTTTTTTTTTTTGTCAGTGCACAGCTGAGTATCGGCACTAGTCATGCAGAGCTCACATCTTGACCTTTTTCAAGACTCTCCCAGCACGCGCTGAGCCACACTGGCTTTGTGGTGCTTTCCATTGCCACCACCCTTTGTTCCTCCTCTCACCTCTTCCCTTTTAGGACAAAGATTTGGCTTCTTTCCAGGTGTCGGAGCCTCTCAACCAGCTTTCCTGTGTCACCAAAGGCAGACCAAGCACCATGTGGATGACACTGAGGATTCTGATGAAGAATGGACACCTCGACAGAAAGGTGAGGGGCCAGGAGGAATTAGAGGTGACCTCCTGAAACCATCCTGGGTTGAGGTCTCGGCTTTATCTCAGGAGTTAACAAAGGAGACCATGTTCTCTCAAAAACGTAAATGTTCAACAAACAAGCAAGGTGCAATACAGTATATACAGTAAGAGGCTATTCATATAAAGGTTTTAAACCTGTAAAATAATTACATATTTTATTTACAGATACAGTAATAAGTGCTAAATGTATAAAAATCTGAATGTGAGTAAGAAATACCAAACTCAGAAGTTATTATCACAAGAGAAGGAGGAAGGGCTGGCAGGAGGCTTCACTGCGTCATAGTTACCTTTTTTGTTTGTTTTATTTTTACTTTTGAATTTTGAAATAAAAAGTAGAAATAAAAACATCTCAAGCAGCTGTGGCAGAATGTTGAAATGGGACTGCATGGTGGTGGATTTATGTTTTCCAGCATTATTCTCTGTACTTTTCTATACGTTTAAAGTTTACCATTCTTTAAAGTCATAAAGAAAGAATGGTTTTGCTAGACATTGTTAATTAATCAGCGGGAAATTAACTAAACTTTCATTGAACTGTAAATCCACCAAAAAGCTTTCTAACCCTAATGTCTTAATAGTTCAGTCATTGGATCAACGGTCTTAGAAGAAGACATGACTAACCCCATGGTTTGTCATACATCGTTATCTGCACTCAGTTGATCCCCCCCTTAGTCACTTTATCATCTCTTATCGAGAAATCTTGTGGGATTTCTACAAGAATTTTTTTTTTTTTCCTTTTGAGATTTCTTATGAGAAATCACACAATGGCAACTTACCCTTCCTAACAATTTTTGAGTGTTTGATATTATTAACTATATACACACTGATGTGCAAGAAACTGCTAGAACTTTTTCATCTTGCATGACTAAAGCTACACCCGTTGAACAACAACACACCATTTCCTCCTGCCCCAGTTCTTGGCAACAATTCTACTTTGTTTCTATGAATTTGATTACTTTAGATACCTCATATAAGTGAACCATGCCATATTTGTCTTATTGTGACTGGCTTCTTTAACTTATCAAAATGTCTTCGGTTTGTCCACGTCATAGCATTGGCAGGGTTTCTTTATGTTCTAAGGCTGAATAATAGCCCATTGTATTTATATACCACATTTTCTATATCTATTCACTTGTTGATGGATATTTAGGTTGCTTCCACCTCTTGGGGGGAATCTCTCTCTTCCTCTTCTTGTAAAAGCACTATTCCCATCATGAGGGCCCCACCCTCATGAACTCATCTAACCCTAATTACTTCCCCAAAGCTCCATCTCCCAATGTTATCACACCAGGAATTAGAATTTCAACATATGAATTTTGGAGGAGCAAAATCCAGTCATAGCACCCATTTTTTAACTGAGTTTTTTTTGTTGTTGTTGAGTTGTAGGAGTTCTTTAGATATTCTAGGTATTAACCCTTTTTCAGACATATGGTTTGTAAATATTTTCTCTCATTCTGTAGGTCGCCTTTTCACTCCACTGATTTTTTCTTTCAGTGCTCAGAAGTTTTCAGGCTTTACATAGTCTCTTTGTCTATTTTTGCTTTTGTCACTGATGCTTTTGGTGTCATTTCCAAGGAATCATGGCCAAATTCGATTTCTTGAGTCTTTCTCCCATGTCTTCTTCTTGGAGTTTTATACTTTTGGGTGTTAGATTAAGGCCTTTAATCTATTTTGATGTTATTCTTGTATGTAGTGTAAGATAAGGGTCAATCTCCATTCTTTTGCATATGGCGATCCAGTTTTCCCCATACCGTCTCTTGAAGAGACTGTCCTTTCCTCCATTGTGTGGTTTTGTTTAGCGTTTTTTCATGAAAGTTAAGCCAATTCATTTTTTAAAAGATAAATGTAATGGAAACCTTGTGAACACAAGAAGAAGCAGAGATGAGGTTTGGTGTTGTTTTCTTTGCTTTGTGGTGCGTGACCATTTACCTCAGTTGGTGAGAGTGTGGTGTTAACACCAAGACACTGGGTTCTCTTTTTTAAAAAAAAAAAACATTTTAAGAAAATTAGCAATGCCTCCAATAGAAGCAAAGGTCTTAATGTTACTTCAGAAACCGTTTTCAAATCACCCGTGGATAATACTTGGAATTGTCACTCTAGTTCAGAATTCTCTGTCCCTAATGAGAATCTTCTGAGCTGGGAAATATTTACCGACCAAAACACTGGTTTCTCATCACCTTTTAGTCAAACCTCCTCGGGCGGCCTTCAGAGTGGGACAGAGTAAACACCAGAAGGTGAGTAACTGAAAAATCCTATCGACAAGTCAATCTTCCTCATGGAAGATCCAAACACATGGAAGGGAAGGAGAATGTGCAGAGTATCCTAGGACTGCTGCCTTCCTTTTCTGATCTCTTCAGCACAATGTCTGACATCATCATTTTAAGAGTTAATAAGAAGAGCAACAATAATCACTACCACTCGTTTTATTTTTGCAATATTTCAGACTTTATTTTAAGCATTTTACATGAATAAACTCACTCAAACCTTACAACTATAACTATAACCATTTTGTGGATGAAAAAACTGAGCTACAGAAATGTTTGAGATCACAGTCAGTAGTGGTTCAGTCTAATCCAATACTCCTTCATTCTCTAAAGTACTTACAAGCTCATTAAAGCTTTCCTGTTTTGTAAAGTTCATGTTGCCTTACCCGGACACCTTTACATTATTCATCGGACTGATTATTTCAACCTAATTCTTGTCTGCTGTGCTAAGTGAGAGATACGCTAAGACACTCTGAGGGAAACTTGCAAATATACAGTCAATTTGCACTGCGCACGGTCCCAGAGGAAGGCGGAGATAGTTCCTACTCTCTCATAAGGGATGCTTTCAGATGTGAGAAAGTTGCTCCAGGCCCTGAGAAGTTTGAGGTTTGACTGAGAAACAACAGATAGGAAAATGACTTAGCACTTCATGTATTTTACACTATCCAGTAGAAATGCATCCTGGTACTGATTTTAAACTCTCCTCCCTGTAGGAAGAAGTAACTACTCCTTTCTCTGGGCCCAAATTAGGCAAATGTCATGCTGTTTCGAATCATTTATTTAGCCTGCTGCTTCTGTATTGTGAGTTCTTTGAGAGCATGGTTCATACCCGATTTTTCTCAGGAGTCCCAGGCGAGGCTTAGAGCCCCTGAGGGCCCCCTGAATGTTTTCTGAATGATTCCAAGTTTTGCAAATTAAAATACGTGTAACAGGGTCAAGTAATGCTGAAGATAATATCTTTGAATTAGATTTCAACTGTAGAGATGGTTGAGGAGGTAAATCGATGTCAGGACTATAAGAGAAATTATTAATCTCATGTTTGCACTGTATTTAACAACTCGCAAAACACTTTGGTGAACATTATTGCATTTCATGTTCACTATACCATTAAGAATGAGAATGCATGCCAATTTGTGGATCAGAAAGCTGAGTAGAATTAACTAATAGTACACCCTTCCTTAAGTAGAATTGGTACAGGAACCAGTTCATTCAATTCCAAAGTTAAATATTCCTTCCAGGTTATGGCAGTTTGCAACTCTTAGCATCACTTTCTTAGTTGTCTGCATACATTTATACCAACTGTTTCTTCTCTTCCCAACCTCACTGTTCATTTTCTAGATGTGTGTTGTACCCTCTGTGCTTTTCTACATTTCTCTTTCAATCAAAAGTCTACTAGTTCATAGAAGATCCCCTCTTTTTCTCTATAAGCCCCTACCTCCTTCTTTCAAAGACCTGGTTGAGTCTCCTGCTAGTATTCCAAAATATTCTCCCTCCCTCACTCTAACGTATATAGAGAAAGTTGAAAGAAAAGAGCCTTAAGACATGGGTTCTAGTCCTGGAGTCACTACCCAATCAGGCCTTTCCCTTTCTCTCTGGTATTCAGACACTCCAGGTTTTTCAAGGGACTGTTGAACAAAACTCCTACATGTGAAAACATGTTGCAAGCCCTAAGAAACTAAATAAATGTATGTTGGTTTTTAATATGTGACTCTCACATTAAAGGGAATGTCCAGGGCACTGTTAAGTAATGAATCTAGTTTGAAGAAATTGCCCGGAACAACAGATTTCCTGAACACAAGTGACTCAGAGGAGGCCCAGAAACGAGTGTCCCCTCCTGCAGAAGCAAGTACCTCCAGACGGCACTCTAGACAAAAATTGGGTAAGAGAAAATAATTTGGGGACTTTATCCCCTCTAGGTCCTTTAGAAAAGTTGATGAGTATGGTCTAGATATGTGGCGAAGACTTTCAATAGGCCTGCACTTAAGCTGGACTATGCTGAGACCAGAAGTTAGGTACTGTACTGAATAGCATGTGGGAACACCAACTCTGAAGTCACACGCTTGTTTTAATCCACGCAGAATCATTAGGGCCTTGGGCAGACATTATAAATTCTCTGCACTCCTTAAAGCTAATCTGTAAAATGAAGATAAACACATATAGCTCATATATGTTTTAAAAGCATTAAATTAAATATAAAAGAACTGATACATACAACTGTGATAATAGAGACCACATTTTCTTATTGTACATCCATGCCTTTGTTCCATGCCTAATATGTAATGCACCCTCAACAAATATTTTGTGGATAAATAAATGCATGAATGAACTGTTTTGTAAGTAGAAAGTTTGGGAGGTTCAATCTGATCATGGGAATCCAGAAACTAAAATTGACTTATGCATCTGTAGTCAGTGTGGAGTCTTAGTCTCTCTGAAATAATAGTTAAGAGGTACTGAAGGGGTGGGGAGCCAGAGTATGTAGAAGGATAGATAATAATTTGATGGTAAGAGATTTCACATCTTCTGAAAAAACAGAAACAAACACTCCAGACTCCTAACTTCACTCACTTACTCTTCTCCAATGTAGAACTCGAGAGAAAGGAGATTGAAGTGAAGGTGTACAGCCTGCGAGAAAGAAAGGGTCGGTCATACAAAGAGGTCGATGAGCCTCAGGATGATGACTACCTGTGTAAGTGACCCTTTTGGCCCACTCATGGAGAAGGCTATATCCCGGTAGAATAATTTTATCTTGTTGTTTGACCCCAAATCATTCCTTTACTCTGGTGGCTTGGGATACAGGATTGAGGCTAAATTATGTAACTGCTGGGCTCTTTCTGAAGCTCTTTATATCCAGGAACATGCACTATACTTTTCCAAATCCCTGCTGCTCTCACCTCCAGATTGTGAGAAATGCCAGGACTTCTTCATCGACAGCTGTGTGGCTCATGGACCCCCTACATTTGTAAAGGACAGTGCAGTGGACAAGGGGCATCCCAACCGCTCAGCCCTCACTTTGCCCCCTGGGCTGAGAATTGGGCCGTCGGGCATCCCTGAGGCCAGGCTTGGAGTATGGAATGAGGCATCCGATCTTCCACTGGGTCTGCAGTTTGGCCCCTTTGAGGGCCAGATCACAGAAGATGAAGAGGCAGCCAACAGTGGCTACTCCTGGATGGTGAGAAGGGCCTACCTTACCCCATCTTCTGGCTTCCTATATCCCTTCTGTGCCTTTGGTGGGACATCACCTTCTACATGCTAGAACATGGATACTGGCAACATGGTTAGCTCTGTGTACTTAGTGGTCTTTGCATGAACCTGGAACTCCTATTTAAAGGTCAGAGGGTGAGCGGGAGAAAAGTGGCACGGAGACAGAAAAAGTGCATTCTCCCTATGGGGCCTCAGCTCTGACTGGACAAATCAACTCAGATGTGTAGATGATGCTGAGGAGTACACAGCATGTGTCACCATTGGCGGCTGAATCCATGCAGGCTCAAAATGCATCGATGACAGTACAATAAAATAATTCTGATTATTACCTGCCCCTCAACCCCAAAATGACTAACTTATTTTTCTGAAACTCAGATCACCAAGGGGAGAAACTGCTCTGAGTATGTGGATGGAAAGGACAAATCTCGGGCCAACTGGATGAGGTAAGGCCAATAGGTTTCGGGTTCCAGCAGGGACACTCATCTCTCTCAAGCTCGGCTTCTTTCCTCCTCAGCATGCCTCCCTCGATGGATTTTACACTCTCTGTTCTCCTTACAATGTTCTTTCATATAATGAACATCCAGGAAAAAAGAGATAAAATATAAATATTACCATTTCTTTTATGAAAAAACTAAATCTCTATGATAGACAAAATTGGGGCACCAGAATAAACGCTGAGGAGCCTAGATTCATTGGGGATGCTGGATTCGCACTTTCATTGATCTAATCAGCATTTATTAAGCACTTACTATATTCTTGTTTAGAAAATGGAGTACATCACATGAACAGATCACACAACCCATGCCCTCGTGGAGGACTATTGCGCGGAGATGTGAAACATTTGATTATAGGAGAAGTACACAAGGCCAAGACAACCTAAAACAAGGGACCTTTAAACTGTGAGGGCAGGAAATCTTGCCAGCTTCAATGAAATTAAAACCTGAAGCCTGAGAAGTGAGCTGCAGGGTGGTCACGGGCCTCTGTGCTGCATGGGCCAGCCCCTTTCCATGAGGGACTCTCATTTTATTAGAAGATAAGAATATGGACATACTGTTATTATTCTGTATTTTCATGCTAGGACAAAGGGACCTCTAAGTTTCTATGGAAACCCAGGGAGGCAGGTGAATGGCACCTGGGTAAACTATGGGAGATTAGAGAAAGGTCTCTTAAAAGAAGATAGACTTGGGCTGAGTAAAGAATGATGTGTGCTAATCCAGAAGCGGAGTACATGATTGATCAAACACCAAATTCTGTGCTATCAGCAGAAATCGATTGAGAGTTTAGAGAAGTGAGAAGTTAGTATTTTATGGCCAATCAAGGTGGAGGTAAGTTTGTAATTGGGCTTTGAAGAATGGATAAGTAGGCAAAGGGGGGGAAAGCATTCCAGGCAGGATGAGCACCATAAGCAGGACTTGGAGAAAGAGGCTTAGGTATGAACAGCAGGTTCCTGGAGGAGGGTAACGGCATGGCCCGTCACAGCATGGGGGCCTTGACCATCTGGTGACAAGCCCAACACGGCCCTGGCAGGTAGTGGAGACTCACTGCCTGTTATTTTCTGTCCCTTTGTCTGCCTCAACCCCAGGTATGTGAACTGTGCCCGGGATGATGAGGAGCAGAACCTGGTGGCCTTTCAATACCACGGGCAGATCTTCTATCGAACTTGCCAGGTCATCAGGCCGGGCTGTGAACTGCTGGTCTGGTACGGGGATGAATATGGCCAGGAGCTGGGTATCAAGCGGGACAGCAAGTGGAAGAAAGAGCTCACAGCAGGGAGAGGTGGGCACCACTATTATTCTTTAAATAGAACAGAAGAGAAAGAATTCTCCTTGGGAATTTTCATGGTACAACTCTTAAGTAGAGTAAAAGGCAGTCGAAAGATGGAAAAATTTCAAATCAGGTGCTTCTGAAATTAAGGATTCATTTCATTTGCCTTTGACTCTTAGGGACAATTTATATTTTGAAATTTCTGTTCTTATTTTATTTTTTTAACTTCTTTATATGAAAAATATATAACAACATATAGTCCTGACAGGCTTAGAGACAAAGAAAAAGTCTCAAGCACCTACCAGCTCTTTTATCAAGGCAGTTTCATCTGGCTCTTTTAATTGTTTCTTAATTTCTTCCATATTTCTAAATAACATGCATATATTGTTTTTCATTCATTCATTATTTCAATTAGTTGTCACGTGAATTCCTACTCTGTGCCAGACGATGTTCCAGGAACAGGAAATACACACAGAACAGGATGATCAGAATATGTGCTCTTGAGCAGCTGACACGTGAATTAAGGAAACACGCAGACACGCACAGGCATGTGCATATCAGACAGTGATTCGTGCTTTCAAGAAAACTAATCCAGAAAAGAGCCTAGAGATCATCATGAGGGGAGGGAGGGTGTGACAAGGGATGGTCAGGGAAGTTTCTTCTCAGGACATAACATTTGAGAGGTGCATAGTTGTGGGCAAAGGACTCCAGGCAGAGGGAGCAGCTCGTGCAACAGCCCTGAGGCAGGAGAGAGTGAGGGTGTTTGAGGAATGGCTGAGACCACCCAGGTGAAGGAAGCAGAGAAGAGAGCAGAGGTCAGAGAGATACACAGAAGCCTGGACATGTAGTGCCCATGATTCCTGCCCAGAAACTGGGGATTTTCCTAAGATGGAAACAATTGTGGAGTTTTGGTTAATTTTCAGAAAATAAACTGCAGTGGGTAATCCCATCAGAGGCCACTTTAGACTCCAGGTAAGAGAGGATGGTGGGTTGGATAAAGGTGGAAGTCAGGAGGTAAAAAGTCTGATTAGGGATACAATTAAAACAGAACTTTCTATTAAATTTGAAATGGCCTAAGACTGAATGAAATAACTCAAGTAGGAATATTTGGCGTGTCACCCAAGGAAGGACATATTTTCATTTTATGATTTGTGGACAGAGAGAGAAGCAATTCACAATCTAGTTTAGGCAGCAGGAACCAGAGTCCTTTACTCAAGGGGGACTGGACCACTCTGAATCCCACTTCCTGATGGAGAACCAGGTACACAAGAGTCCTCAATTAAATGTCTTTGACTGGGGAAACTCAAATTCAGTGCTCTTTAACCACTACTCTACACTGCCTTCTACATTTGTGCATCTCCAGACAAAGTGGCTCCTGACTTTATAGATCCCTTTTCCCTCATAAGAAAAGTCACTAAGGATGAGTCCATCCATAACAGCTCCTTTTCGTGTTGCTATAACACAATACCTGCGACTGGATAGTTTATAAAGAACAGAGGTTTATTTGGCTTATGATACTGGGACAGCTGCATCTGGCATGAGCCTCAGGCTGCTTCTACTCATGGTGGAAAGTGGCAGGCAGCTGGCAGGTACAAGCGGCAAGAGGAAGCATGAGAAAGAGAGATGGGGGAGGTGGTAGGGTCTTTTAAACAACTAGCTCTCGTGGAAACTAATAGAGTGAGATCTCACTCACTACTGCCACCTTCCAGGGAGAACATTAATTCATTCATGAGGGATCTTCCCCCCATGACTCAAACAGCTCCCAACACTGCCATATTGGGGATCAGAATTTCACATGAGTTTTGAGGGTTCAACACATCCAAAATCTATCACCATCTACGTAATCCAAAGTCAGTTATTATTTCTCAGTAGAATAAAATAGCTGCAGATGCTCTATCAGGAAAAGTACCCAGAGATTAGGGGGAGAAGACGATATGATATGACCCAGAAGATACTTGTAGTGTGTGTGGCAAAGTCACTGCAGTTCCTTCTGTATAAAGACTGAAGCTGCCTCTGATGCTACTGAAGGTCCCTGGTTTGGCTGGTACATAGACAAGGCCCTTGACCTAGGCTTTCTGGATTTCTGTGGAAGTTGTAGAGAACAAAAAATGGAATGAAAAAAGACTGTAAAGGAACACTCGGTGGGAGACAGCAGGCGTTACCACATGAGGAATGATTAGGGGAGCAGGCCTTACCATACAACAAAGCAGATGTCCCAGACAGTGTTGTCTACACCTCCCCTAACCAAAAACTTCCTCTTTCAGCAGAACAAAAGCCAGAGATCCACCCATGTTCTTCAAGCCCTCTGGCCTTCTCCAGTCAGAAATTCCTCAGGCAACATGTGGAACACAATCACTCCTCTCAGACCTTCCCAGGGACATCTGCAAGAGAACTTCTCCAGCCAGGGAATCTCCATCTAGTTTGTCAGAATCAGGAGCAGCAACGTTCTGATCCACACAGCTGGAATGACAAGGCTGAAGGTCAAGAGGTCAAAGAAGGGTCCAACCCCTTATATAAAAGGACAAAGCAGAGGAGAATTTCAAACACATTTTAAAGCCCACCCAAAGGACTAATGGGGAGTTCTCAAGAAGAGTCCAGAACAGGCCAGAAAGTGCGTCCAGAGGACACAGGCAAATTATTTGTGGGGTTAGGAATCTCAAGAATTGCAAAAGTCAAGTGTGGAGAGTGTGGGAGAGGCTTCAGTAACAAGTCAGGCCTCATCCTACACCAGAGGACACACACAGGGGAGAAGCCCTACCTTTGCGGGGAGTGTGGGAGGGGCTTTAGCCAAAAGCCACACCTCGTCCAACACCAGAGGACACACACAGGGGAGAAGCCCCAGCAATAAAACCACATCTCAACAGAGAGAGAGGTGGCCACCACACACCTCCACGCCCCAGCACTGAGGGGGCTTCAGAGAACGTCTTTTGACCTCTTGCCTTCCCCAGGAGTGTCGAAAAAGATGTAAGTGATCAAACACACCCTCCACTTTCATGACCAGAGACGAGGCAGAAAATGTGGGGGGTCCGGGATTCCTTTAGGGCTCACGGGCTATGGACAGGTACAGATCCCCTCCATGTCCCGCATGGCTCCCCTCTATGTTCTTCTGGCCTCCTTTTCCAATAAACGTTGTTCCCACACAAACCTGCAGCACGGGCTGTGTACCTCGTCCCCAGTTCCGAAGGCGAGAGAGTCCAGGAGGCCACGGGAACTCAGACTCTCAGCAGGGTCTCACGGGAACCAAGTCCCACTTAAATCACCTCCTGGGCCCAGGGAGAGAACCAGGGGAGGAGATGGAGACAGGGATGGGTCGGGAGGGGACCACCCCCACCAGCGACCCATGGTCTCTCCCGTTACCCCCATCTCTGTAGCCTCAGAGGCGAAAGCCAGGCCCAGACACGAGTGGGAACTCAAGAGAAAAGGAAAAGAAGTCAGGAAACCAGTTGGCCAAGGCCCCAACTTCTTCTCAATGGGTCCAGTCATCAGGTTGGGTATCAGGTATCATAGCAGAGGGGGCAATTGCAGCCCCAGGATCTAGGGCACGTTTACAGAGCAGGGCTTCAGTGGTGGGGTGGTCCCAAACCCTTTAATGACAGAGGCCTCATTCCTGTCGGGTCCTGACCACATGAGCCAAGTCACTAAACCTCTCTTGAAACAGTAAGGCTAAGCCTGTGAACCAAACTGACTCCATTTTCCCTGCAGAAGACACTTTGTTACTTTTCCACTCCTCAGTCATGAGACCCCTCCATGCAAATGATTACCCCATGGGCTGCCCTGACAAAACAGACTGACATAAGACAGGAAACAGATATTTCCTGAGTGGCAAAACCCCTCCCCAAGGCTTGTTTACTATAATTGTAAAAGTTACAGTTTAACCTAAGACCGCTTTAGGAATTCCCACCTGTGCACAAAGTGTCAAGGTGACTGCTACAATGACCCTCCTGGGGTGACAATGATGAATAGCACTGCCTACTGAGCATGCACCCATGACACAACCAGGAAGAACAGAACGGAACACCTCCTGTGATGCTGCCTGCCACCCCTTAACTCCTTTCCTATAAAAAGACCCTGAGCAGCTCCCCTGGGGGGGCTAGCTTTACTGTTGCTACCCCCCTCATGCATAAGTCCATCTCCTCTTTTAATAAAGCGCTGCTTGCTCTATTGCTGGGTACATTGTTCATTTCTATGACTTTGGAATCCGAGAACCTAATTTAATCACTGGCAAAAATTGGAAGGGCATCGGAGAGGACCCCAGCTGCAAGAGGCAAGTGGCCACTGGGACTATTTTGCTCCCATGTCTCTGCTGCTGGCAGATCTCTCCTGGAGTCCCTGGCCTAAGTTCTGACAAGTCAATGCTTTATTCTCTTTACGTTTCTCTGACTTTCCCGGCCCTCTTCTGTTTGCTGGATTGTATCCACGTCTGTACAGGTGCACCGTGGAGGGCTCCTGGCTATGCTTTGTTTTTCTGATTTAAATCTAGTTGGTACTTTTCTTCTTTATGCTGAAAACAAAGGGGAGAACTGCTTTTATCAATTCTTGTTAATGGAGTAGGTTGGCCCCGCAGATTGGGACTAGGCGGAACTGGACCCCACTGCTCCTCTTTTCTCTTTGTTTGTTTGCTTGGTCAGAAATTTAGTTGAATACGTGTAATCTGAATAAACCTTCCAATCCTTGCATCAGCTTTTGGACTTCGAGGTCATTTGTTTAATGCGAGAGGGCAGGGCAAGCCTGGCCGGTTGGTAACACTCTGTGCCTCAGTTTCTTTGTCAGAAGAACAGGGAGAGTATATGTTCCTGCCTGTACGAGTTTGTCAGGGCTGCCATAACAAAATACCAAGAACAGGGCTTCAGCAGCAGAGCTCTATCCTCTCACAGTCCTGGAGGCTGGCAGGCCAAGATTGAGGTGTGGCAGGGCCAGTTTCTCGTGAGGCCCTCTTCTCCCTGTGTCCTCGCGTGGTCTTTTCACTATGCACAAGCATCCCTTCTTTGTGCTCAAATTCCCTCTTATAAGAACAGGACATTTAATTAGGGCCAGCCCTAACACACAACCTCATTTTATCACTGTGAGACCACATACAGTCACATTCTGAGCTACTGGCGGTTAGGGTTTCAACTTATGAACTGGGGTGGGGGAGCACAATTCAGCTCATAGTACTACCTCACAGAGCTGTTGCAGGGTTACTGAATGAGTGTAACGTGCTTAGCACCATGTCTGGCACATGGTAAGTACTCAGTAAAAGTTAGCTATTGATATTATTATGTATGTCTGTGATTGCTTGTATATCTTTGAAAGGCAGACTGGTATGGCATGAATTGTGTTTCCCCCAAAAGTCATAATCCCCAGTACCTGTGAATATGACCTCGTTTGGAGATAGGGTCTTTACAGACGATCAGGGTAAGATGATGTCATTATCATGGGCCTATAATCCAATACGACTGGTGTCTTTACGGAAAGAGGAAGTTTGGGTATAGGAAAGACGTGCACGGGGGAAGCCGGCCATCTACAAGCCAAGGCCGCTGCAGCCGCTGGAAGCTGGGAGAGAAGCATGGGGCAGGTTCTTCCCCACAGCCTCAGAAGGAGCCAGTCCTGCTGACACTCGATCTTGAGCTTGTGCCCCAGAACGGTGAGAGAGGACACCTTGCTGTTCAAGCTTCAGCTGTTCGAGCTGCCCGGCCCGTGGTCCTCTGTTGTGGCAGCCCCTGGAAACTCATGCGCAGACTGCCCTTTACACTCCTAAACACCTAGAGCCCAGTCTAGCCCTGGCGATGCCGCAGGCGTGCTGTAAGTAATTTCTGAGTCTGCTGCGAAGTTTCACCGTCTCTCTGGGTTGAAATCACGTGTCCTCATCAAGCACTCACTGCTGGTTCCCAGAAGTTCCTTCATGATATTTAAGGTGCTGGAGTCATGAACTAATTCTTTCATTTATTTTTTGAAAGTATGATTTTCCTGATGTTTTCCCCCTAAGTTCTCCCAAGAGGTCCTCCAGGAAAAAAAAAAAAAAAAAAAAAAAAAAAAAAAATTATGACTCTTTTATTCTGCAGGTGTCTGGGAAATGGAGGAGGGGGAGAGAATCTATCCCAGTTCTCCTGTCCCTGGAGATCAGGATTCCCCCCAAGCCTTGCTGAAGTCCTGTTGCAGCTGGGAACAGGTGAAAACCTGCTATTTAGTTTTTGGAGAGTCAGATAAACAGGCCGTTTGCGGCAGCACCGGTGTGGGCTCAGGGGCTGAGAAGAGGGCTGGGATCCAGCTGCTCCCCTGGATAGCTCAAGCAGCAGCTTTTCTGCCCTGCTTCTGTCATCCAAACAGGCCGTGGACACCTTGGAGTTAGGGGGCGGCCTCCTCGATACACAGTGCCATGCAGAGTGGGAACCGTGGAAACCGCAGCACGTGCGGAAAGTCCCAAAGCCAGGAGGCAGTGCTGACACCGCTAGACCCTCCCTAGGGCAGAGCGCTTCTGCTGCCCCCCACCCCAGCGATGCACAGCAGAGCAGCCCTCTGAGCCACCAGCCTGCGCCATGG
Organism: Cynocephalus volans; assembly: GCF_027409185.1. Taxonomy (NCBI): domain Eukaryota; kingdom Metazoa; phylum Chordata; class Mammalia; order Dermoptera; family Cynocephalidae; genus Cynocephalus; species Cynocephalus volans. The sequence goes on along the minus strand of NW_026902463.1, from coordinate 6,227,577 downwards.
CAACTTCACAGCAGCTGGATTTAGAGGCGTGACGCGTCTGAACTGAGAGGCTCGAGCCACCGAGGCCGCTGCCGTGTGTAGCTCAGAACCGGCCTCAGCCAGGATGGCCCCTGACCACCCTCGGGGTCTGCTGGTGACAGACGTCCCCTCGTCCCTTCCTTGTCATCGCTATGCTGATGACACAAGCACTGCCGCCTCCAGCCTGGGCTCCTCTCCCCAGTGCCAGGTGCATCTATGCAGCCACCAAGTGGCCACCTCCCCTGGGGGCTAAGGGGTGTCCAGACAACAGAGATGGGGTCTGCTGTGCCTATCCCGGGGCGTCACTCTGAGCCAGACATAGGGACTGTCCCCCACCCCCCACTCCCCTTCATGCCCCAGCTCTGCACGTTAGTGCTCCTGACGGTTCCTCCTCCAGAATCTAATCCCACCACTCACATCACCTGAAGCCACAGCCCCATCAAGCCCCCACCTGTGTCACTGCCCAACACACTCCTCACCCCCAGCATCGCATACCCAGGCCCATGAGGCTTCCCGGATCAAATGTCAGACTAGGGCACCCCAACTCCCAGCTCCTGAGGGTCCCCATGTTTGCTGAGCGTCTGTTGCGGGGGACGTCACACGGCCCTGAGGTCCTCCTCAGGCTTCCCCTTAGCTTCCTGACGCCAAGCACTCCTGGGCGGGTCACATGGGCACCCCAGTAGTTCAAAGTGACACAGCCTGATGGAAGACACCCCAGAACTGCTCAACTCAGGAGGGGACTGGCCCCCTCACCATGGGATTAGTAGTGTCAGTGGATTTCCCAGCTGGAACTCCAATCCCTGCACATGGAGTGTCCCCCAAGCCACCACATCACCCCATGGGACTTGAGGTGAGAGGGACTAGCACACATCTTAGCCCTAAGAAGGGTGCATGGGGTACACCAAGTCTCCCCAAAGCTTATGTGTTGGAGTCCTGACCCCAGAATGTGACTCAGAATGCAACTGTGTTTGGAGATGGGGTCTTTAAAGAGGTGATTAAGATAAAATGAGGTCACAAGGGTGGGCCCTAATCCAATAGGATTGATGTCCTTATAAGAAGAGAAGATTAGGACACAGACACACATAGAGGGATGACCATGTGAGGACACAGGGAGATGACAGGGTCTACAAGGACAGAGGCCTCAGGAAGAACCGGCCCTGCCACATCTTGATCTCAGACTTCAAGCCTCCAGGACTGGGAGTGATACATGTCTGTCGTTTAAGCTGCCCAGGCTGTAGGACATTGTTATGGTGGCCCTGGCAGGCTCACACAGAGTAAAATCAGATCCCAGAGTCAAGGAGCCCACGCACCCCCCTTGTATGTCCCCTGTAACTTTACAGGGTCCCCAGGGACCCAGGGGCGTCCTGAGCAGAGGGCTGTGCCTTGATGTACATAACCTTCAGGAAGCAGCCTCTTGCTCCCTCTGTCACAGTCTGTCTGGCCTGGCTGCGACATTTGCTCGATGTGTGAGTGCTCTCGACTACTTGACACTGTGCATAATTGACTGCACTGAGCGTCACAGCCATACTTAGACTGGGACTTTTCTAACCCTATCTGGCAGCCTCGCGGCTGTGCCGCTGAGCAGGGAGGGGCTGCCCTGGGTGCGCATGTAGCAGGGGGCCGCTGTCCCAGGGTGCACGCTGTCAATGGTGAAACTGGATCCTCCACACAACTCTGCCTCCAGCTCCATGCTCCCTGCACTGCCCAGCGACATCTCCCACAAGATGAAGGGATTTCAGCCTTGGAGCAGGGATGCTGCTGTTCTCCAGGGGCAGCTGGTTCATTGGGAAAGGACGCTGGACTCATAGAACATCTGACATGTGGAGAACCAGGGTAGAAACCATTGTGCCCATGCCTCAGCCTTGGCCTGGTCCCGCGCCCAATTCACCACACAGGCATGGGACTCCAGGTGTCCTCACCTGAGTGTGCTCAGGCCCAGCTGTGCCCTTCTGGACAGTTGTATCCGTGCTACTAATTTCAACCATGACGCCAAACTCACTTTGTGCCTCATGGATCCAGTAGTGGTCCCCACTTGGGACTTCCAGGTGTGTCCCTTGGGCTCCAAAGATTAGTGTGTTCTCTGCCCAAGGCGGCCACTATCTGCTCAGACGTATGCTCTGTGTAGGGCCCTGACCGGGAATCTACCTGTCAGGCCATGAAGTGGTGCCTGGGGTCTGCTGGCATCTTTGGGCCTCAGTGACCTCCCTAGGGACAGTGAAACAGAATCAGTTCTGCAGATCTCATCAGAGATACCAGGCACCTCTAGCTGGCCTTCTGCATACACGGTGCCCTTTTGTAAAAGACTGTGTCACACATGTGGCCCCAGCCTGAAGCTGCCCCGTGAACACAAGGTGAGACCTTAATGCTGCCTGGGGAGCTAAGAGCAATTAATGCCTCTCAAATGATAGTGGTGGATATTTTCCGTGTAACAGAGACTTACGGCGCCTGGGAGTTTTAACTATGCCGGTTGATGTCAGACATGCTATTGGCCATTCTCTACCAAGTGTCTGCAATTACAGTGAATTTGCTGATTTGTGCTGTTAAACAAGGCCGGCTTTCTGTAAGTACGGCTGTCCCACTCACAGGCTCCCTGGGAGGCTGGGCTGCAGATAAAGTGCCACCCTCCCTCGTAAACCCTGAAAATGTTTACATTGCAAGCACATTCACCCGAGCGCTCTCTACAAAGCAGCGACGTACCACAAGCGCTCTGACACACCAAGAGAATGGCAACATCCCTGGGGGCCTAGACCCGACTGAGTGCGGACCAGCCACTTGCTACAGCAGGGCCCAGCACGGTGGCCCACAGCCATCTGCATGGACTTAGCTGGATTATTCAACAGGATAGACAAGGGTGTGTAATATGCAGACAAATAGAGGAAGCAATAGGAGAAATGTTGTGCATAACACGACTGCATCCGTGTTGAACACAGCTATACACACTCTCAGAAGGCAAGTTTATTCCTGCAATCTTCTCCAGGGCACCCACTCGCACACTTGATGCAGAACTGCAGTTTGGCATGATCACCTCCACTGTTAGCGTCAGGCTGGAAGCTGCCACACACCCCTCTAACAGGATTCCCACAGCCACTCTGCTTCGGGGTCTGGTCTGCACTGACCTGCAGCCCAGGCATCACCGTGGCCAGAGCCCACCTCACCCCGCAGTGCTGGAGCCACCTGGCTGCCCGCCACAGTGTGCTTTCCTTTGTCCTGAGATTGTGTCCAAACAACGTCTCCCACCCGCCCTGCCCTGCAGCTTGGGCGCAATGTCCCAAGTTTCCAGTGGGAAGTGGGTGGAGGTGAGGTGTATCCGAGCTGGCCTGGTGTGAGGAGGAACGAAGGACGCTGTGCTTCGTGGTCACTCCACACCACCACCCACCTGCCCTGCTACTGGCCCTCCACCAAGGAGGAAAGTGAGAAGCCAGGAGGACACAGCCTGGGCCCGAGTCACCGCGGCAGCAGAGCTGTCCACTTGCATCCCTAGATGCTGACATGAGGGAACGGACGCCTCCTCCTTCCAGCCCCTGGTGCATCGGGACTCTTTGTAACCTCGACATTTCCCTAAACACAAAGGTGCTTTGCAAACCCCTCCCCAGTGGTAACAGAAAATGAGACTTAATGTAGCTCACACTTCCTCAACCACAGCCCACGCTGCAGAGATGTGTCTCAAGACCATTACTCACGCGACGGTGCTTAAAGGCATGCCCTCGGGAAGAACCCTCGGGTCCAGCCTCTCCCAACTCTGCTGTCTGCTTTCAGGAGAGGCTTCCCTGAAACCGTGCAGCCTGCTCAGTTTCCTGTACAGCCACTCTTTGCAACTGCCTGAGCTTTCCTTGTTTTAAACATCCATTTCAGTCCCATTGAGCCTAAGGCAGCAGTGCCATCATGTGTCTCGTACTGGCACAGCCTCGCTGCAGACAGGCTCATACTCTTCCAGTCCTTCTAGGTATTCTTTGGTGGCATTAGACCTTTACTGGTTAATATCAGAACTTTGTCACTTCTGTGTTAGAGTATTTACTGTTCCTACCACTTAAACTCTGCACTGGAACTAGTTTGTTGTCCTTTGCTTACTTCTAAAATGGGGGAACTTCCTGTGAGGACCAGCACTCGAGCTCTGTGGTTGAGCTAAATTGCTGCTTTGCTGCTGATTCTCTGGGGAAGGCTTTTTGTGCAGCTCAGGATTTAATTGTGGTTACAAGATGGTCTTGTAGGTGTCTGGGTGCCAGTGTGTGTGCGGCAGGAGGTATCTGCTTAAGCGTGGTGAGGTCACCTGACCCTCGCGGGGACATGCTTCGTGCGTGCGGCGTGAGGGCGCCCGGTATTTTGGAGACCTGCTTAGTGCTTTTGAGGAATACAAACTTTATCGATGTGACCTTGAGGCGTGCGTCCCTCCGTAGGGGAGATGGAGAACAGTTAGTGGTTGTCAGAGATTTAGGCGGGGGACGTATTCCTGTGAGTAGAGGAAGGTCACGTGAACCGCAGTTGGGGATCATGCTCCATTAGGGTGCAGGCCACATGGCCCGCGGGCATCCTGCTACCTGAGGGGTGATGTCCTTCGCTCTGATGGGGAAGACATGTACTTAAAGGGTGAAGGTGCTCGGCCTTCGGGGACGGACCTCGTCTGTGAAGTTTGAGGGCTCCAAATCTTATACGTGTCCTGGTGAGGGTGCGCGGCCCACGGTGCGGACCTGCGCCTTTCGAAGTGAGGTCTCTAGGCCTTACAGGTATGTGTCCAGGTGAGGCGTGCGTCTCTACCGCGTAGGGACCTGCTCAGTGTAGAGGCAGGGCGTGCTTCCCGCGGTAGACGAGCACATTCCATTCGGAGGGAGGGCATACGGCCCGCGGGAGTCTTGTTCCCTGTGAAGTGAGATGATGTGACATTCGCCGGAACGTGGGCCAAGCGTATGGTGTGAGGGCTCTCGGCCCTTGTCGTGACGTTCTCAGTTCGTCACGGTATAAGGCCACCGCGGGGAACTGCTGCACCGTGTTGGGTGAGGGCATTCCACTGGCTTCTGGGACCTGCTCCGTCAGGGCTAAAGGCGCGGGACCCGCTTTGGTGACATCACGTGACCCTGGAGCGGACATGTTCCCTGCGTGCGGGGTGAGTGTGCGTGGCTGATTTGGAGACCTGCTTACTGCGTTGGGGGACTAGAGACTTCATCGGTGTCCCCTTGAGGCACGCGTCCCACCCTAGGGACCCGTTAATGGTAGAGTGAGGTTGCACGTCCTGCAGTGGGGTGTCATGCACCATTCGGCTGCAGGGCCCGGGTCCCGCGTGTGTCCTGCTCCCTGTGGGGTGAGATCCCGCGGTCCGCTGGGGGCGACCTGCTCCTGAGGGGTGAGGGCACTCGACCCCCGGGTGTTCTGCTCCCTGCGGGATGAGATTTGGCGGTTCGCTGGGGACCACATACTCTAGTGGTGAGGGCGCCTGTCCCGCGGGGGTCCTGCTCCCTGTAGGGTGAGGTCCAACGTTCTGCTCTGGGCGACCTCCTCTTCAGGGGTTATGGAGCGGGACCCACGGGTTCATGCTTTCTGTGGGGTGAAGTCTCGCTGTCCCCTAGGGGCGACATGCTCTTCAAGCTCGGGTCGCGTGCCCCCCTGGGGTCCTGCTCCCTTTGGCGTGAGGTCCTGCGGTCAGCTTGGGGCGACCAGATCTTCAGAGGTGAAAACGCGCAACGGGTGTCCAGCATCCTGTGGGCTGAGGTCCCGCGGACGGCTGGAGGCGACATGTTCTTCAGGAGTGGGGCACGCATCCCGCTGGTGTCCTGCTGCCTGTGGGTGAGGTCCCACGGTCTGTGGAGAGGACATGTTCTTGAAGGGTGAAGGCGCTCGGCCCGCGGGGACGGACCTGGTCCTTGAAGTGGGAGGGCTGCAAATCTTATACATGTCCGGGAGAGGGCGCCTGGCCAACGGTGCGGAGCTGTGCCTTTCGGAGTGAGGTCTCTAGGCCTTACAGGTAGGTGTCCAGGTGAGGCGTGAGTCCCTACCGCGTAGGGACCTGCTCAGTGCAGAGGCAGGGCGTGCTTCCCGCGGTAGACAAGCATACTCCATTCGGAAGGAGGTTATACGACCCGCGGGAGTCTTGTTCCCTGTGAAGTGAGATGATGTGACACTCGCGGGAACGTGGGCCAAGCGTACGGTGTGAGGGTTCACGGCCCTTGGTGAGACGTTCTCAGTGCGCTATAACAGTATAAGGCCAGCGCGAGGAACTGCTGCGCCGTGTTGGGTGAGGGCATTCCACTGGCTTCTGGGACCTGCTGTGTCAGGGCTAAAGGCGTGGGACCCGCGTTGGTGACATCACGTGATCCTCGCGGGGACATGCTCCGTGCGTCCAGGGTGAGGACATGCAGCTGGTTGGGAGACATGCTTCGTGCTTTTGAAGACTACAGACTTTATCGGTGTCTGCTTGAAGTGCGCATTCCACAGAAGGGAACTGCTCAGTTTAGACTGAGGTCGCACGTCCCGCGGTGTGGGATCATACTCCATTCGGGTTCAGAGCACACGGCCCGCGTGGGTCCTGCTCCCTGTGGGGTGGGGGCCTGCGGTCCGCTGTCGGTGACCTGCTCTTGAGGGGTGTGGGCCCGCATTCTGCGAGAGTGGGGAGGTGGTGATGTGCCCCTGCCGTGTGATGGTGCGAGGCCCACTGTGGGTACGTGCTCCATGAAGAGCGTGGCTTGCGTGTCGCCGGGCACGGCATCAGCTTCTTTTGGTTGGAGGGTGCGCGGCCTTCGGGAGTTCCTGCTTTGTGTGGGATAAGGGCGTGTTTGCCAAGTCAGGGTGACCTGCTCCGTGTGGGGCGAGAGCTCCAGACCTTATCCGTGTCAGGGTGTGGGCGTACGCCTCGCAGAGGTCCTGCTTGGTGCATAGTAAGGGCGCGCACCCGCTGGGGGCCGTGCTTTGTGTGGGCTGAATGCTCCAGAGTGTACTGGTGTCCCGGTTAGGGCTCTCAGTCGCGGGTTGGGCGGGATATCTGAGCACAGATAAAGGGGGTCATCCAGGAGTGCTTTCCTAGGGTATTCTGCAAATACTATGGTTGGTAAAATTCGTGTCCGAGGGACGTTGGTTTTAAAAATTCAGTTTATGGTGTTTGGCGTTTGCTTACTCGGAAAACTTCACTGCAGTTAAGCAAAGTGCAAAAAAATGTATTGGATCTCTACTTAACCCACCAGGTGGTGTGTGTATTCTTTTCTGTTTTGCACCATATATTTTGTCTCGCGTGTTTTTAAATCTGAAACCTGAAATCCTTCCCCTGTCCCGGTTTTTCAGGTTTGGATTTTACACCACAGGTGCGCAAGCTGCTCTCCAGGTCCGAATCCGGCTTGCTGCTCATTTCCTATGGCCCATGAGCTAAGAGTGGGTGTACATCTTTAAATGTTTTTTTTTTTTAAATCGAGAGAGGAATAGTATATGTTGCCATGTGACTGTCACATGACGTTTAATTGTCAGTGCCCATGAGTAAAGTTGATGGGAACGCAGCTATGCTGTTCGTTTGTGCGTTGTCTAGGGCTGCCTTTGCCCTGCAAATGCAAAGTTAAGTTCTGGACAGACAAAGCCAGAAATATTTACTATCTGGCCCTTTACAGAACAAGTTTGCCAACATCTGCTTTAAATTATAGGATGGCACTTTTTACAGACATCTAAGCTAGATTTTGCCATTTTGTTTAACTTTTTATGTTGGAAAATTTCCAGCATATGTTAATGTAGTAAATGATATATAAATGAATAAAATAAATTCCTCTTACCCTTCATTCAGCTCATCTACACACCCCCTCATCCGCCTCACTGGATTAATTTTAAGCAAATTCCAGAACTTTTATCATTTCATCCCTACGAATTCCAGTGTACAGCTCTAGAGGACAAAGACTCTTAAACATATATAACCTTTATATCATTATCACTTTAAAATGATTAAAACCAATTCTTTAATGTCATCAGTGTATGTTTAGTTGTATCGTAAGTGTTTTTGTTGTTTTTTGTTTTTGTTTTGTACAATAGATTTCTTTGAATCGGGTCAAAATACTGTCCACACTGGCAATTGGGTGATAGGGGCTGACCATTTTGGAATCATGTATTTGCAGAATGTTTGTCCTTGAAGGCGGTTAGGTATTTTCTAACTGCCCTCCATACCCCACCTTGTGCAAGTTTCTGGGCACAGGGCTGTGTGTCTAGGGCCCAGCTATTCTGTCCCCTTACCCACATTGCCAAAAACGTGACTGAAGGCGCTCAAGAAACTTGACTTCAAATAAATGCTTTGCAACCTCAAGTTACTTTATCAGACTTGAGGAATAAGACAGGGAAGCAATATTTCCTTTTTATTTGGCGTAAAATCACTTGCGTGCAGGCTAATTCAATCAAAACTCCTTTTCTTCCTGATTCTACTAAGTCGTTTTGGAAAAGCATCTTAATAGTAACTTAGTTTCTATAACTTGAATATCTGGAAGTAAATGTGTACCCAGACATCTTTTGAGGGTTAGTGAATTATTATGCGTACATCCTTTAGCCTTAGAAAGGGTGGTGGATAGTGTTGTGAGGAAATGAGGAGAAAGCAGAAGTCAGAAGAAAGCTGGTGACCTGTCCCCTTACAGAAAAATAAGAAATACGATGCCTACCTCATAGGGCTTTTATTGATCTCAAAGGAGTGCTATGTGCCAAAAGTTATATACAGAAGAAAGGCATTATTTTTATTAGCAGTGGCTTGATAATGAGAAATAGTATGTCTTAGTGTCCCCAGTTCTCCTTTAGTAGTGTATTACATAGTGTATGTTTAAACAAAGGGCATTGTATTACCTAATGAAAAAACCATAATATGTACCGAAAGTGTGTGCGCTGTTTTAAGTAGCATTAGATATGTGGGTCTAATAACAAGGGAAACTCACAAATAACAAATGTAAAAAGCAAATTATTGAGAGCTAATTTGTGAAAATCTTAAATGTATGTTTTTTAAAAAGAATGAAGGATTTATATATTCAAACTTCCAAACTGTGCTTTATGAATAATTCGTTTTCAAATGAGGTATAATTAACATGGAGATTAAAATTGAAGCTGAGAAATACAGATTGCTATTCAAAACATCACGTTGCAATGCCAAGCAAACAATAAAAAAAAAAAAAAATAGGGATGAGACTGTAGCCAAAGATGGTTCAATTTGAAATCAAAGTGCATGGGATTGCCTTGCTATCATAAGAGTTATTTCCTGAGTAATGCAGTATATTTTCTTTCTCTCTCTCTGCACACTCCAATATGTGTAGATTTTTCTAACTTCCTTCAATTCCCTTCTCTTCACTTCCATCCTCTCCCTTCCCTTTCCCCTCTCTTCCTCCCTTCCTTTCTATCATCTATCTCTATGTGTCATGCTTATCTTCTATCTAGCATATCTACCTAGCTTCCTTACTATCATATCTGTTGTCTGTCTGTCTGTCTGTTAATCTATCTGTCTGTCTGTCTGTCTGTCTATATCTATATCTGTCCATCTATCTATCTGTTATCTGTACAAAGCAACTAAAGTCAGCTTTAGATTTGAATTAGAATCAGACACCAAGCATCATTTAATTCTCACGTAGGTATCATAATACGTTCTTCGGTGTTGTTAGGACTCCCAGATTTCGTTGAGAACATCTCCGATGTGAACGGAACAGACATCTGGCCTGCCTCTTTCTTCATGGGGAGTGCGGTAGGTGCTCCCACCTTTGTTCCCCTCTCCACCCTACTTACGTTCTTGTCACACTGCCATGATTGACTAAGGAGTAAAGAGGGACATACATGACCCAAAAGACTAACATGATTCCAAATACGCATTTTTACTGATCGTACAGTCCGTCACCTGGTAGAGTCAAAATAAATAATCGGTGAGAAACACACAAATGAATGTACAATAAAGATCCGCCAGGTGGGAAGGTGGCCAGGAAACGATTTAGAATGCTCGGCAAGTCGGAGGGCAGAGTTACTGGTAACCAGGGACTGATCCTCCTCCACCCTGCACCAGCTGTGTGTCACTTGACAAGGTAATAAACATCTCTGGCACTCCAATTCTTCCTCTGTAAAATGGAATTGAACATACTAATGCCTGCTTGCTGTAAATGTTAGCGATCATTTTCATGAATTATTTTCATAATTCAAGTGGCAGTTACCAATGGCCTACTGAAGGCATGACAGAGTGCTGTGTATGCGTATTAATTGAACTAGAACATCTTGGGAAAAATTAGATGGTAGTTACACGACATATTTAGTGTGTCAACCACAGCAGCTTATCTTTTCTTATATTATAATAAATTAGGCTCCCAAGTCTGAATGAAGAGTTTCTTGGCTTAAATATAGAGAAAAGGAACAAATGATTCACTGACCTACACAGTTATATCCACATACAGGCGCTGGCACTCTTTCTGTCATGGGGCCCCTGGTAAATACCTTAAACTTTGAGGTCCAATGGTCTTCTATTGCAACTCCTCAACTCGGCCACTAAGGCGTGAAAGCGGCTACCGACAATTCTCAACAAATGAGAGTGGCTGTGTATCAATAAAACTTATTTAGAAGAACAGGTGATGGGCCAGTTATCGCCTGTGTGGGCTGTACCCTGCCAACTGCACCCATGACTTCTCCAAGAGTGTGATGATGTTTAGAGTTCGTTTATTATTTTATATTAAATTTTACACCTTGAATGAACAGAAAGCAGTAACAGAGTAAAGTTTTCAAACTATCATGAAACCAGTGTAGTTTCTGTGGGGGAATGGTTCTATGTCTCCTTCCTCTTTGTTCTGGGATCTTCCACCCCATGATGGCTTCGAGAGGCACCTGGCTCTAAAGCCATCACATCTCTCTGGCAGCCCTGTCCAAGTGCAGAGTAAAGGAGTCCCACTTTGGCTCCGTGGCCTGTCAGGGGACAGTGCCCTGTCCCTGGGTCCGTTTTACTCCTGCTCAGGAATTGTGCAGTCTACAGTGGGAAAAAGGAGCTTATCAAATTAAGAGAGCAGAAGTCTGCTAAGAGAACAGTCTGTGTCACTAACATCAGTCTAGGGGTGAAAGTTTACACAGAGCACACCCACACCCCCTGCTCTGTCCAGCCATTGATAAACACAGTCTGGAGATTTTCCTCTCTTTATCATTAAACTATGAACCTCAAAAGAAGAGACACTTTACACAGAGGTCTGTAGAACAGTGGAATATACTGACAGAGATTACATGGTAAAATTAACACGAAGATCAAAATTACAAAAACAAAACCTATACAGGTCCTTTTGATTTCTTAAGGGGAAGGAGAAAGCCTAAGAATTCAAAGAAAACATCGTGTTATCTGGAGAATGAAAATAAACATGTATAGATCGAAAGTATTTTTTTTTAAGTTAATACTCACTTTGTCTACACCAGCACTCAAAATATAATTCCCCTTTTTGTTCCATTTCAAGGCAAAGATGGGGTCTCTATGTTGGCCTAAGGTGCTGGCCAGAATACCTGTTATGTAAAACCAATACAGACAAACATGTTGACTTCAAAGTCATGGTCTGTTCACTTCACGGTTACATACAGAAGAGGGTCCTGTCCAACCCCAACACGACAGACACAGGACTACCGTCTTCCATCCATATCCTTGCAAAATGGTCATATGAACCTATGGCCAGAAGCGTCCCATTGCTCTGCGGGCCAGAAAGAGACACAAACCCACAGAAGCAGCTTAGTAGTGGTGGCACCAGAAAAGCACACAGAAATCGCCAGGATCCCAAGTCTAGAATATTCCTAAGCCGATAACTGATGCCACATTAAGAGACTAACGGGTCATCTCTGACTACTTCAGCACACACTGCTGTTAAATTAAATGCAAGGCATGTGGACCAGGAAGTGAGAAAGCCACACTGGAACCACTCAACATGTGTGCTGTCTAATTAAGGACAGAATTTAAAATACCTACAGAAAGTCATCCTAAGACTATGCAGAAAGCAAAAAGAAGTTGAACGGCATGTGTCCCACGTATAAATGCACTTAGCTGCTGGTCCTGAGCTCTCCAGGTGGAAAGTTTTCTTTCCTGGCTGCTTGTCACAGCTCCCCAGCTGAGCCTCCCGGGGGTCCCACCTTCACGCTGTGAGGTCCCCCTCTCAGCGCCATCAGGCTTGACTCGCTCATGTGTGCTGACCATGGGAAGGCACGGCCACCCAACACCCAGCTCATTCTGTGCCCGCCATGGCCTCAGCAGGATCTCTTGGAGATGGAGAGCACCTGTGAGCCCACAGCTCAGGGCAGGGCCACCACACATTTCAAGGGGCCCAGGGGGTGGAAGATGCTTACATTCCAGTCCAGTGAGGTGACATCTTTGTTACTGGGGACATCGTGTCCCCCCTCCCGTATACATTGCCTCGGTAAAAGCTGGGTAGAGTCCCCGTTGCTGTGTTCATTAAGGTTCCATATCCTGGCCGTCGAGTCTCCAGACCTGCAGAATAAAAACACACGCACGTTGGCTCTTGGTGGGAACAGCTCTTTCCCCCTTTCCCATCCACCCCCACTCTGCTCCTTCCCACCTCTGCATTTAGCAGTTTTAAATGTCTTTGCTCCCCATCCCATGGAGAACACGGCGTGGAATGTCGACTTCACAATCCGAGACACACAGAGCTGTGGACTTCACAGGACCCACTAGGGATCTGCTCATGTCGGAAAGACATGACACACGAGGTCAGACAACAGCACGTGTCCCTTGAGGCAGAATGCCAGAGACGAGAAGGGGTTCCCCTGACCCTGGAGCATCCCCCACCTGACATCCTCACCCAGAAGCCAGCAGATCACTGACAGGGTTCCAGGCACAAATGAACAACTCAGACTCATGGCCTCGAAGGACTGTGGCTTTGTTGGGTGGAATCTCAACGTCCCCATCAATTTGCATGGGTTTCGAGTGATTATCTGTTGTAGGAAACACAAAAAGGCACGTGGCTCATCAATAAAAAGGAAACTCATTCTCAGGGGGCTTCTGTTTTAGGAACACCTTATTTTTATATACTAGGTGATACCATCTCTGATGATTATAACTAAATCATGGCTTTGTGTGATTGGGTATTTTATGTCTCTTTGTATTTTGCCAGTCTTCAAATTTGAGTGAGAAATACACTAAATTATTCCTTAAACTGGGGCCAGTCAACTATGGCCCATGGGCCAAAACCTAGCCTGGTGCAGCCTCTCCTCATAAATAACGTTTAAGTTATTTACTGATGCCCACATATTTAGGCATTACCTGCAGCGACTGTTATGGTGTGAACCATGTCCCCAGTACCTCACACAGTGACTGTATTTGGGGACGGGGTCTTTAAAGAGGTGATTAAGGTAAAATGAGGTTGCTAGATTGGGTTTTAATCCAATATGACTGATGTCCTTATAAGGAGAGGAGATTAGGACACAGACACACACAGAGGGACGAACATGTGAGGACACAGGGAGAAGATGGTGTGTACTAGCCAAGGAGAGAGGACTAAGGAGGAACCAGGCTGCCCCGCCTTGAGCTCAGACTTGTATCCTCCAGGCCTGTGGGGAGAAATGTCTGCTGTTCCTGCCGCAGATCTGCGGTGCTCTGTCACAGCTGCCCGAGCAGAAGAGGACAGCTGCTACGGCATTTCAAGACAAAATTGGGTCACTGTGACAGAGACTGCCTGGCCCTGAATGCCTGTGACAGCCACTGTCTGGCCCCTTAGGGAAAGTTTACTAGCCCCTGCTTTACGGGAAAGAGAAGGCAGAGGTCCAATCTAACTAGCACACAGTCAGCAGCAGCTGACAGTTTTGTAATGCAGTGTAGAGTTGAGTCTGCTGTTACATCTTCTTGTTCAGATATTTTGGTGGAAAACCCCAGGAAGAGAAGGACTCACTTCTCAGTGGCAGGTAACCTAAGATCCACTGCTTCTGGGTCAACACATAAAAATATGAAAATGCCTGGTGACCCTTGCTTGGATTGAGAAGCCTGACACAAAATCTTCACAGCCTACCCTCAGGAACAGTGGGGCTGTGAAAAAACCCTACTTCTTTTATGCTTCCCAAGTTCCCATGTGGCTGGGAGAAGATGAAGATAAGCAAAATGATCTTCCATGTTTGGTGGATCCATCCCCTGGTGATGGCGAGAGGACAGCTGGCATCCTAGCCAGCCGTGCAGTGGGGGCCTGGGACTCTGTAGAGGCGTGCAGAGTAGGCTGTCACCTGCTCACTTATCCACAGGCAGCCGTGGCACGCTCCAGCACAAACAGGCTGGTCTGCAGACCAGGCGTGAGGTGCTGAGAAGGGGGTTGAGCTGGCTGCTGCAGAAATTAAGAGCAGTGAGCGAGGGTGTGTTAGCCACGTGCACCAGCAAGAGAAGGAGGCTGGGCTCCCTGGGGCAGGGGTCAGTGCCCAGACGCAGCCTGGGCAGAAGAACTCCCACTCCCACGGCCACAGCAGGGAACAGCCTCCAGAGGAACAGACCAGAGATGGGGAACGGGCAAGGAGCCGACCTCAGACCAGAGGGGTTGCAGAATGGCTCAGGTCCTTGATGGAGCACAGGCATGCCTTGCATTCTGACTTTGGGTCCCAGGACATGGCACCTCTTTTGTCTCCGTTGTTCTAGTTTTAAATAGATTTTCTGATGTGGGAGTTAGTTGGTGGAAGGTGCACCGGGCCTGAGCAAGTTTTGTGATATGATTGTCGAGCTCTGACTCATCTGCTGCATACTCTTGGGAGATTAGCTAACAGGTCTAACCTCCCGGAGTTTTGCAATGACCTAGTAAGATGATGCCTGGTGTTCGGGGCGTGGTGCCCTTGCACTGACCATGGGCTCGACTACTAGACCATAATTTGGCTGAAAACCCTCTGCATGGAAGGCTGAGAGAGATACTTGCTTATGTTGGACAGTGATCATCTGGTACTTGTCCCTGTTACACGCGTGCCCTCAGGAGCAGGGCAGCAGGATTTCATAAAATCCAGGATGTGTGTCGAGAAGGTCATGTCTAAGGATTTTGCTGACAAACAGGGAATGTGAAGGTCTTCCGGCCGTACAGTAAGCAAGCACTGGAAAACAACTGGTGAGAAGTTGACAGCAGGCAGATCTCTAAGAAGTCGTTGCATTCGCCCAGCTTTAGAAGCACAATAAAGCGCCAGAAGAAACACACTTAATTATTGCGTGTGCTCGTTCTCCTCCCCGTTGACCGTGGCCTCTCCATTCTTTGGTGGATTTTGCTGGGAAACTGCTGCGGGCGCTGACGTGGCTGCCGTGGCTGCTGCTGCAGCCGCTGCTGCTGCCGCTGCGGCCGCCGCACTGGCCTGCTGCGGCGCGAGCTTCTCGCGGAACGCCTGCTGCCGCGTCTGCACCACGTCGGGCATCACAGCGTCTATCAGGGACAGGGACTCTATGGGGCTGCCGTCAAACACCGTGCCATCCTGAGAAAGTAAGCCAAGTGCAGCCGTCAGCAACCGCAAGAGGACCTCGAGGACCAGACTCTGCCTTCCAGGTGGGAGAGGTGCAGGAAGGTGGCCCAGAAACAGAGACGCCTGGGAGCTCAGGGGCTGGGGTCGGGGGTCGGCGGCATCAAGCAGGTGCCCGGAATTTAGGGGCAGGGCAGAGGGACTCTCTGGTGGGCCAAGGACAGGGAGGTGGACAAGGGGAACCATCGATGAAGAACTAGGTATGGTGGCTGTCTCGAGGGAGACCTGATATTTGGTAAGTGTCAACCTGAACTGGGACATTAAGGACATGTGAACCTGTCTCCTTTATTCCTAGACAAAAGTGCTATATCCCTGATGCAAGGATTCTCAACAGGAGCAGGGATGTGTGTAAGGGGGGAGTTATTTTGTCTCCTTGGGGGACATCAGGGAATGACTGGAGACATTTTTCATTGTCACCACTTGGCAGGGAATCTACTGACAGCTGGTGGGTTGAGACCAGGGATGCCGGTCCACATCCTCCAGTGCACAGGACAGTCCCCACTACAGAGCAGGGTCCAGCCACATGTGTACATAGTGCTGAACAGGAGAAACCCCGTCTGGTGCCACGGCAAGTGTGGAATCTCTTAGTACCCACTTTTGTGGGAGGAGTAAGTCTTTGGAATCAGCAGCCCCGTTTTAGAGATGCCTGCAGCATTCAGGATTTCCTTCCTGGTGAACGTGCCCATCTGATCTAATAAAATAAGCACTTGCAGCTACTTGAAACGATGCCCTGGGTTCAGGGTTTAGACCGAATACAGCCACGATACAACCGACAATGACCTCGTTTACTTCTGATTCATATATATATATATATTTTTTTTTAAAGATGACCGGTAAGGGGATCACCCTTGACTTGGTGTTGTCAACACCACGCTGTACTGAGGGAGCTCCAGTCTGGACCTCTGATTCACATTTTTGTCTGAACATCCTTCGATTCTCTGGTACTATCAAAAAAATTTCTGTACACACTTAAAAGTAAGACGTGCTTTCTAAATACTCGAATCACATGAAACCCGCAGTGCTCCGGGTGCTGCCTGGTGGACGGACAAACACATTTTTGTGTGCTCTGAACTTGAGGAAGGCGGGACAGAACTGGGACACGTGGACTCATCCGTGTGGGACTCAGCTGAATCCAGAGAGCACAGATGAAGGGGCCAGGGAAGAGAAGGGATCTGTTTAAATCCCAAATAACACTTTCAAAATTTCTATCAAATCGGCACAGCTCCAATCTAGTAGGTGGCAGGGGATAGAAGAGAATCTGTATGATTTTAATTGATGGTTTTTGTTCTATACTTCCCCGGATCAGCTCCACAAAGAGCACAGTCGTGAAACCAGCACCTGAAGTCACTTTAACACAGGGCCATCATCTCTCTGTCCCTGACTGTCCCTCTGGTTATGCCCTCTGTCAGGCTCCCAGGAATGCTTGGAACCAGAAGCGTTTCACAGTGTGAAATTTTTTCTGAGTTTGGAATACTTGCATTATACTTACTGGTTATGCACCCCAAATCTGAAAATCCAAAATCTGAAATGTTCAAGTGAGCATTTCCTCTGAGGATCACATTGATGCTCAAAAACTTCAGATTTTGGAACATTTAGGACTTCGGATTTGGGATGCTCAAAGTGTAACAAAAACCAAACAAACAACCCCAGCTTGCTCTCAGACGCCTGCAGGAAGCACACGCGGGCTTTGGACTGGGGTCCCGAGACCCCGCTGCTGGGAAGTCCAGCCCCGCAAACATAACGTACCTCGTTGATGCTGATCTCAGCCTCCACGTACTGCAGCCCCTTCTGCAGGATGGAGATGAGGGCGGCGGGCGGCACCAGCGTCCCGTTGATGTTGGACTGGCTGATGTGGCTCTCGATCCCAAACGTGAAGGCTGAGTGGGAAAAACCTGCTGCGAGAGGGAGGCCAGGCAGGTGAGACCAGAGCAGGAAGAGCGGGCAGAGCCAGAAAGCTCTGAAGGGGGCAGCGCGGATTTCAACCACGCTTCATTAACGGGGTGGCCACTGCTGCAGGACTGCGGCTTCCGATGTGGGGTCAGGCAGGCAGGAAAGGGCAGGGGAGAGAGACGAGTGTGAGATCAAGGAAGACTGGGGAAGGGATGAGGTTCCTTCATGGGAGGACCCTTTCAGTGCTATTAAGAAGCAAAAGGGAACAGAGTGGAGGCTGCCCCACGTGCCCTGGATGGCTGTCTCTTGCAGAAATCCAACTCTGGGAGTCCCCCGACCCCACGGTTCACATATTCTTTGCGGGAGCTTAGTGCCGCAGCCTCTCTGTGTCCCCTTCCTCCCCCAATGTGTCTCCGTTACTGCCTGTGTGGGAAGCTGCTTGGCAACTCAAAGGAATTTTGGATGAAGGTTTTTAAGGAAAAGTTCAGGAGAGCCAGGATGGCTACTGCGTGTGGATGACAGCCGCGTTGCGAAAAGAAGGCAGTGGCATGAGGCATGGAAGGAGGTGCTGAGGGTCCACGTACGGGTCTGAGGGCAGTGGGAAAGCTGCAATACCCCCTCCTCAAGGAAAGGAAAGTGGCCCCCTGCTGTCGGTGGGGGGATCTGTGCAGCTGCAGGTAAAACGGGCAGTCCAGTCGGTGGGGCTTGATCGCCCCGTGTGGACCACAGGCGGCCCTGGGGTGCTCGTAAACCCAGGGAGGTGAATGCTGTAGGGGCATCCGAGTAACCTGGACCTCCATGCTCGGCTCCCCGGCCAGAGGTGGGGTAGGGCCTCTCACTCCGTTTCTATTGTCTGCTGATCGGGCAGCAAGGGTTCACAAAGTGACCACTCCTCCTGACTTGGTTCTGCCCACTGTTTATGGCGACGTTGCCGGTTTGCAGGCTTAGTCCCTGGTTACCCGAGCAGGTGGGTGCCTTTCCACCTGGCCTGGCGATTGCTTCCCTTCCACCCTCCCTCAGTCACCCGAACAGAGGCAGCGGGATCAGGAGCGTGAGGGCTTGGCTCTCATCAGATGCAATATCATCAGCCCTGCTGCCTCCCGTTACCCAAATCGAACTGACTTTGCAATAAACCAAAGTCTCACTAGATGGGAGCACACCTCCATGCAAGGAGGCGTCTGTGTCTGTGCTCTCCTGCCCCTTTCCCTTCTCACTTCCCTGTCCACTCGCTCCTCCCCAACCCACCCCGTCCCTCCCTCATCTCCCGGTAATAACTGATGTGTAAAATAGGTAGTTTATATTGACGGGACGGAACAAACGTGGTAGATGTCATTAATTCTGCACTCAGTTGCATACAGCCCTGTAATTCTTTACAAAACCATACATAAATTAGGTTGCAAGGCTTCCTCTCTTCTGCGTTTTTAGAGGATACAAGCACAGGCCCTTTACAGTAGACCTTACCTTTCCCTTCTCCCCTGTTTTATTTTTTTTTCTCTTTACCCACCTTCCTTTCCCTGACCCACTCCTAGCAAATCAAAACAAGCCACCCCTGCGTTCAACCAGTGACTCCCCTGTATCTCCACCATGCTCTGCAGCGTTATAGCTCCAGGCTTTCCTCGTCCAGGTTTCCAGCATTGCTGATCAATGGATGGAGGGCTATGTCTCATCCTCCTGGTATCCTGAAAAGACCTCATGCAGGGCTATGACACTGTGCTCCAAAGCTTTGTTACTTCAAATATTACTGATTTTGCGAGTGTGATATAAATTGCCAGTACCCCCAGATACTACATCCTGTGTGAGTCCGTACATCTGCCTGGCAACTCTGGCTGGTCTTTTACCATTGGGACCTAGGAGCTGCCTCCCTGTGATTCTGGCTCTTGTCTCTCTGCCTACAAGTGGCCCAGCTTCCACTGGCAACACTGGGGCCCAGACTGAGGCTCTAGGTTTGCTAGTGAGCTGGCTGGAATGAGGTGTTAACTTGAGTGATCTGAGCCTTGAGTGATTCAGTGCCCCTCTTTTTTCCTGTAAGGTTTGTACATTTTGAGTCCAGAGACTATCATGTACTTTCTCTTTCCTGTGAGTTTTCCAGGCATTTAAAGTGATCTTTCCCCTAGCTTTGCCTCTCAGTCCATCTTTGACCCTCTCTAGCCAGCAGAATTTTGCACTTTGAGCTCTAAGTCCTTCAGGCACACACAGCATTTGCTTTGGTCTTCCATGCATGTGATTTCTCCTCCTTGGAATGTCTTAGAGAATATGTTCTAGAGTGGGATTGTCCAAACTTTTAAACCCAGGGCTCCGTCCACAAGGGTAAAAATGCCACATGATTCTGTAGTGTGCAAAATTAAAACATATATAGTGTGACTACTAATTGAGAGGAAAAGCACTGCTTTTTTCAGGCTACAGAAGGGATTGTACTGGCAAGTGGCAGAGCAAACAAAGTCGATTTCAATCCTTCCACGGCCTCGTGCTGGGACTTGCTTACAAAGCCCTCTGAGGCTGATCCAGTTGGTGAGAGAATGCTCTTGGATAGAGAGGAGGGGCAATGAGGGGCCCACTTTGCAATGCATGGTGGACAGTATTCCTTCCTCTACATCCCTGCTGTTTGGCTTGTTCTGTCCAGTTGGACAATGAGATTGAACCTTAAAAGTGACTCTCCTTGGGCTGGCCTGTTAGCTCACCACAATGTGGCCGCAAATCCCTCTTGTGCAAGCAATCTAAGACTGAGGCATAGCACAGTAAGAAGCGATCCAAGAGAGAGGCAGAGGCATTCACAGACCTTTCCCAAAACTGAGCACGTGTTAAGCTACAATGAACATATGAATCATACAAAATAAAAAATGTCTTTTGGAACCTAAGTGTCAGTCAGAAGTGACAGATGACCACTTGTCTATATTCTACCGGTCATGCAGATCAGGCCTGAAAGAATGTGGGCGGGAATTACACAGAGTGTGGATAGCAGGAGTTGGGAACCATTGGGGACCACCTTGGAGGCTGTAAACTCTTGCATACATGAGAAATGTCAACCTTAAGTAATTAAAGAAATACGAAGGAAAACAGGATATATGTGATTCTTCTCCTTTTAGAAATGTAGCAAAGGTCAAAACCAACAGTAAATGTTCATTCTAATAGGACATAAATTTGGTGTTACATGTCCAGAACACAGTTTAGCTTTACATATAGGAAGCCTGAGGAGTGCAAGTGCCTGATGAATTAGTAATTTCAAGACTTCAAATGTTTCCTATGGATCTAACCATCTGCTGAAAAGATTAAGGTTTTAACAAGCCTATACATCACAATATTCTCAGTAATAGCAAAGAGTTAATAAACCAGTCCACAGTAGGGAAACTGTTTAAATTATGATTCATCCTTTCAATAGGATAGATTGGAAGCATTAAAAATTACTTGTGGGAAAGTTATTTATTTTCAGGAAAAAGATTTGTACAATATGCTGATCCAAGCAGGTCACAGATGGAGATGTATTCCATTACGTCTATAAGGTGATTATAATTTGTGTTTCTATACAGATGTGTTTACATGCCTAGAAGATATACATGAACCTGTTTAATGGGCACCTCGGGGTGGGTGAGATTTGGGATATGTTTCATTTCTTATTTCTCTGCTGTGTATTGCTTTTATAAATAAGGGTTATTGTTCAGGTTAGGATTATGGTTCGGGATAGGTCTCAGGTTAGGTTAGGTGTTAGGGTGAGTGTAAGGGTTGGTTTCGGGGGCAGTTTCGGGTTTTGGTTCTGCTTCGGGTTCGGGTTAGTGTTAGGGTTTGGGTTTTCTTTCCAGTTTGGGTTAGGGTTACGGTAGTTTGAGGGTTCCGGTTTTGCTTTGGGGACTGGATAGGGTTTGGTTTAGGGTTCGGGTTCTGTTTTGGGTTCGGGTTCGGGTTCGGGTTCGGGTTAGGGTTATTGTTAGGTTTAGGGATTGTGTTTAGGGTTAGGGTTCGTGTTATCGTTCAGGTTTGCCTTACGGATAGGCTTAGGTGTAGTGTTAGGTTTAGGGTTTAGGTTAGGGTTAGGGTTAGGGGGAGGGTTTTCTTTCGGGTTCGGATTATGGTTAGGTTAGTGTTACAGTTCCGGTTTTGGTTCAGGTACTGGTTACAGTATGGTTTAGGATTAAAGTTCTGGTTTGGGTTAGGATTAGGATTAGAATTAGGGTTATGGTTATTGATAGGGTTAGGGTTAGGGTTCGTGTTAGTGTTCTGGTTTGTGTTTCGTTTAGGTTTAGGGTTAGTGTTAGGGTAAGTTGTTGGGTTAGTGTTAGGGTTCGGGTTAGTGTTCGGGTTCGGGATAGTGTTAGGGACAGGGTTATGGTTAGGCTTAGGGTTAGGATTGTGTTCGGGTTAGGGGTTTGGGTAGGGATAGCGTTGGGTTAGTGTTAGTTTTCGGGTTATTCTTCGGGTGAGGGTTAGGGTTTGGGATCCGATTCAGGTTAGGTTTTCCGTTCGTTTTGGGGTTAGGGTTAGTATTCATTTTAGTGTTCGGTTTCAGTTAAGTGTTAGGGTTAGGGTCAGGGTTAGGGTGAGGTTTAGGTGTTGGGTTTGGGTTAGTATGAGAGTTTGGGTTCGGGTTCGGGTCAGGTTCAGGTTCAGGTTAGGGTTGGGATTTGTGTTAGGTTTACGGTTAAGGTTAGGCTTGTAGTTTGTGTTCATTTTTGTGTTAGGGTTCCTTTTAGGGTTCGGGTTAGGGTGATAGTAGGGTTTGGGTTCTGGTTCGGATTCGGGTTCATGTTATGGTAAGGGTTAGTTTTAGGGTTCAGCTAAGGCTTTGGATTTGGTTTAGGGTTAGGGTTATGTTTAGGGTTCTGGATAGGATTAGGGCTTGAGTTACTTTTTGGTTTTGTGTTATCGTTCAGGTTAGTGATAGGGGTAGGGGTAGGGGTAGGTTTCAGTTTATGGTTAGAGTTAGGATGAGGGTTAGGGTTCGTGTTAGGGTTAGGGCCCAGGTTAAGGTTAGAGCTTTGGTTAGTGTTAGGGTGCAGTTTAGGTTTATGTTTAGGTTTAGGGTTCTGGTCCAGGTTAGGTTTCTGGTTAGGGTTAGGGTTAGGGTTATGCCTGGAGTTTGGGTTAGGTTTAGGTTTCTGGTTCGAGTTCTAATTCGGGTCAGGGTTTTGGTTAGGGCTCGGTTTAGGGTTCGGGTTTGGGTTAGGGTTAGTGTTAAGTTTAGTATTCCATTAGGATTAGGGATCGGTTCCTTTGTAGGGTCAGAGTTAGTGTACAGGTTCAGGTTCGGGATCAGTTCAGGGTTAGGATTAGGGTTAGGTTTAGGGCTAGGATTAGGGTTACAGTTCGGTTTAGACTTAGGTTGAAGGTTAGGGTTAGGGTTCAGGTTCAGGTTAGGGTTCAGGTAATGGTTAGGGTTAGGATTCTGGTCCAGATGTGGGTTAGTGTTAGGGTTAGTTTTAGGGTTAGGGGTAGGGTATGGGTTAGGGTTAGGTATCGGGTTTTGGTTACATTTAGGTTAAGGGTTAATGTTCGGATTCTGGTTAGGTTTAGCATTAGGGTTATGGTTAGGTTTAGGTTACGGGTTAGGGTTCTGTTTATGGTTAGGTTTATGGTCCAGGTTCAGGTTCTAGTTCGTGTTTGGGTTCGGGGTAAGGGTTAGTGGTCGGGTTCGCATTCGGGTTAGGGTTAGGGGTAGGGGTACCATTAGGCTTCGATTTAGGGTTAGGGTTAAGGTTCCGTTTGGGAATACGATTCGGGTTCGGGTTAGGTTTATGGTTAGGGTTCAGGTTAGGGTTACCCTTTGTGTTCGGCTTCTGGTTAGGTTTAGGTTTAGGGTTAGGGATCGGGTTCTGTTTATGTTTAGGGATACGGTTAGGATCAGGTTTTCAGTTCGGGTTTCTGTTAGGGTTAGGCCTAGTGTTATGGTTCAGATTCGGGTTCGAGTTGGGTTCGGTTTAGGGTTGGGGTTCAGGTTCAGTTTTGGGTTCTGGTTAGCATTAGGGTTAGGGTTGGGTTTCGAGTTCGGGGTCAGATTCGGGTAACGGTTAGGGTTAGGGTTATGGTTTTGGTTAGGGTTTGGGTTCTGATTAGGGTTTCAGTTAGGCTTAGGGTTAGGGTTAGTGTTAGGGTTTTGGTTAGGGTTCAGGTTGGGTGTAGGGTTAGGGATTGGGTTCGGGGTCAGGTTTGGGTCTGGGTCAGGGACAGGGCTAGGTTTAGGATTAGCATTCAGTTTCCAATTAGAGTTACAATTAGGCTTAGGGTTGTGGTCAGGGTCCTGGTTAGGCTTATGGTGAGGGTTAGTGTTAGGGCTCTGGTTACGGTTAGAGTTAGTGCTAGGTTTCGGCTTTTAGTTCAGGTTCAGTTTCGGGTCAGGTCAAGGTTAGTGTTAGTGTTAGGGTTCGGGTTATGGTAATGGTTTGGGTTTAGGTTGGGGTTAGTGTTAGGCTTAGGGTTAGGGTTAGGGTTAACATTAGTGTCCTGTTAGGGTTCGGATTATAGTTCGTGTTAGGTTTAGGGTTAGGGGTAGCATGAGTGTTATCATTAAATTAAGGGTTCAGGTTACAGTTAGGGTTACGGTTTAAGTTCAGGTTAGGGTTATGGTTAGAGTAACGGTTACGTACAGGGTTAGAGTTAATGTTACGATTAAGGATAGGCTTCGATTCTGGGTTAGGTTTTGGATTCTGGTTAGGGTTCAGGTTTCGGTTAGGTTCGGGTTTGGGTTAGGGTTAGGTTGATGGTTAGGGTAAGGGGTTGGATTTGGTATCTTGTAATGTTTTGTTTTGGATTAGGGTTATGGTTAGGTTTAAGTTGAGGGTTATTGTTGGGGTTCTAGTTAGGATTAGGGTTAGTGACAGATTTATGGCTCGGGCTAGGGTTAGTGTTAAGTTTGGGTTTAGGGTTCGGTTTCAGGTTATGGTTAGGGATCAGGTTAGGGTTAGGGTTAGTGATTGGGTGCCGGTTTGGGTTCAGGTTAGGGTGTGGGTAATGTTTAGGTTTATTGGTTGAGTTAGGGTTAGGGATTGGTTTAGTGTTCGGTTTTGTGTTATGGTTATGTTTAGGGTTAGGTTTCGGTTTAGGGTTAGAGTTAGGATTGGGTTCGGGTTAGATTTGTGGTTAAGGTAGGGTTAGGATTAGGGTTAGGGGTTATGTTTAGGGTTAGTGATAGGGTTAGGGTTAGGGCTAGTGTAAGGGTTAGGGGTTAGGGGTTAGGGTTAATTTTAGTGTTAGGGTTAAGTTTAGGGTTAGGCTTCAAATTCGCGTTAGTGTTCTTGTTAGGGTTAGGGTTAGGGTGAGGTTTAGTGTTCGTTTTAGGGTTAGAATTAGATATTTGCTTAGTGTTAGGTTTAGGGTTATGGTTCGGTTTCATGTTCGTATTCGGGTGAGGTTTCAGGTTATGGTTCAGGTTTGGATTCTGGTATGGTTTCAGTTTATGGTTCGGGTTAGGGTAATGTTTAGGATTCAGGTTCGGGTTAGAAATAAGGTTAGGTGACGCATTAGGGTTAGAGTTTGAGTTAGGGTTCGGTTTAAGGTTAGGGTTTGGTTTCTAGGTAGGGATAGGTTTAGGATTCGGGTTAGTGTTAGTTTTAGGGTTAGTGTAACGATTAGTGTTAGAGTTTGGGTTAGGGTCCAGGTTAGGGTTAGTGTTTGGCTTCGGGTTAAGGGTTGCGCTAGGGTTAGGGTTCAGGTTAGGGTTCAGGGTCAGTTTAGGGTTAGTGTTATTGTTAGGGTTAGGCTTAGACTTAGCGTTAGGTTTAGGGTTCGGGATTGGGGTAGGTTTTGTCTTCGGCTTAGGGATATGTTTAGGGTTTGGGTTACATTTAGGTGTAGGGTTATGGTTAGTGTTCGGTTTAGGTTTAGATTTTGGGTTAGGGTTTGGGTTAGGGTAAGGGTTAGGGTTCGTTTCAGGGCACAGTTTAGTTTTATGGTTCTCTCTAGGTTTAGGATTACATTTCAGGTTAGGGTTAGATTTATGGTTCATTTTAGGGTTAAGGGTAGCTTTAGGGTTAGGATTACGGATAGGGTTAGGATTATGTTTAGTGTTATGGTTCTTCTTCAGGTTAGGTTTCTGGTTAGGGTTAGGGTTAGTTTTGGGTTTTGGGCTAGGGTTAGGGTAGGGTTCAGGTTAGGATCCAGGACAGAGTTAGGTTAGGGTTAGGGTTAGGGCTCGGATTAGGGTTCTGGTTTGTTTAAAGTTTAGATTTATGGTTAAGTTTAGGGTTAGCATTCGGGTTGTGGTTATGGTTAGGGTTCAGGTTCAGGTTAGTTTACTGGTTAGGGTTAGGGTTAGTTTTGGGTTTTGGGCTAGGGTTAGGGTAGGGTTCAGGTTAGGATCCAGGACAGAGTTAGGTTAGGGTTAGGGTTAGGGCTCGGATTAGGGTTCTGGTTTGTTTAAAGTTTAGATTTATGGTTAAGTTTAGGGTTAGCATTCGGGTTGTGGTTATGGTTATGGTTCAGGTTCAGGTTAGTTTACTGGTTAGGGTTAGGGTTGGGGTTTCGGTTCACGGTTTGGTTAGGTATAGGGTTAGTGTAAGTGTTAGGTTAAGTATTATTGTTAGGGTTAATGTTAGGGTTATGGTTCGGGGTAAGATAATGTTTAGGGTTAACGTTCGCGTTAGTGTTAGGCTTAGGGATATGGTTAGGTTTAATGGTAGGGTTCGTGTTCGGCTGTGTGTTCGGGTTTAGGTTCGGGTTCGGGTTAGGGTTATGGTTAGTGTTCGGGTTTGGTTTAGGGTTCTGATTAGGGTAGGTTTCGGGTTCCGGTTTTGGTTCGGGTTTGGGTTATGTTTCGGGTTCGGGTTAGGATTAGAGATCGGCATAGGGTTACATTTAGGTTTACGGTTAGGGTTGGGTTTAGGGTTTGGTTTCCAGTTAGCTTTAGATTTATCGTTAGGGTTAGGGTTAGGGTTCGGCTTAGGGTTAGGTTTAAGGCTATGGTTATGATCCGGGTTCAGGTCGGGTTTGGGTTTCATGAAGGGTTAGGGTTAGCGTTAGGCGTCTGGTTCGAGTTCGGGTTAGACTTAGGGATAGGGTCAGTGTTGGGGTTAGGTTTGGTTTAGAGGACGGGTTAGTTTTAGGGTTTGTGTTCTGGTTTGGTTTCGAGTTCAAATTTGGCTTATGGCAGGGTTCCAGGTCCGGTTTTTGTTCAGGTTAGGGTTAGGGTTAAGGTTAGGGCTTGGGTAAGGTTTAGGGTTCAGGTTAGTGTTCGTGTTTGTGTTATGGCTAGGGTGAGTGTTAGGGTAAGGTTTAGGATAAGGGTTATTGTTCAGGTTAGGATTATGGTTCGGGATAGGTCTCTGGTTAGGTTTGGTGTTAGGGTGAGTGTAAGGGTTGGTTTCAGGGGCAGTTTCGGGTTTTGGTTCTGCTTCGGGTTCGGGTTAGTGTTAGGGTTTGGGTTTTCTTTCCAGTTCGGGTTAGGGTTATGGTAGTTTGAGGGTTCCGATTTTGGTTTGGGGTCTGGATAGGGTTTGTTTTAGGGTTCGGGTTCTGTTTTGGGTTCGGGTTCGGGTTCGGGTTCGGGTTAGGGTTATTTTTAGGTTTAGGGATTGTGTTTAGGATTAGGGTTCGTGTTATCGTTCAGGTTTGCCTTATGGTTAGGCTTAGAGGTAGTGTTAGGTTTAGGGTTTAGGTTAGGATTAGGGTTAGGGGGAGGGTTTTCTTTCGGGTTCGGATTATTGTTAGGTTAGTGTTATGATTCCATTCTTTCTATATATTTAACCATGTTATCTGCACAGAGGGACAAATTGACTTTCTCCTTTCCAACTTGGATGCCCTTTATCTCTTTCTCTGGCTCTATTCACAATTGCTAAGATTTGGAACCAACCTAAATGTCCATCAGTAGATAATTGGATAAAGAAAATATAATTTTCACAATATTGCTCTGGTCAGAACTTCCAGTTCTATGTTAAATAAGAGTGGAGAGAGTCGGCATCCTTGTCTTGTTCCAGTTCCCCATTCAGTATGCTGTTATGTGTGGGCTTATATATGGCTTTTATTGTATGAGATTATTTCTATACCGAATTTGTTGAGAGTCTTTATAATGAAGTGATGTTGAATATTATCAAAATTTTTTCTGCATCAAGATCTATATATTATTTTGATGATTTGGTGTGTTACATTTCTTGATTTTCATGTATAGAACCATCTTTGCTTCCCTGGGATAAATCCCAGTTCATTATGGTACATAATGTTTTTGATGTGTTTTTGGATTCAGTTTTCTACTATTTTATTGAGATTTTTTGTATCTATGATTATGAAAAATATTGGACAATAGTTTTCTATTTTTTTTGTGTCCTTGCCTGGTTTTGGTGTCAGGCTAATGCTGGCCTAGTTGTATGACTTTGGAAGAATTCAGTTCACTCTGATTTTTTGAAATATTTGAATGTTGTATTATTATTAGTTCTTCTTTAAATGATTGGTAGAATTCAGCAGTAAAGCCATCTGGCCTTGCACTTTTCTTTGTTGAGAGACTTAGTAAAAACATAAAAATATAATTCGATCTTGTTCTCTGTTATTGGTGTATTTAGTTTTTCTATCTCTTCTTGGTTCAGACTTGGCATGTCATATATGTTTAGGAATTCCTCTATTTTGTCTAGGATAGAGAAATAAAAATTTTGAATTTACTGGCATATAGTTATTCATAATGGTCTCTGTTGATCTTTTATTTTTTAGTGGTATCATTTGTAATGACTCTATTTGCATATATCATTTTGTTTACTTGGGTCTTTTTTCTTTATTTCTTTGTTAGTCTGGCTAATGATTTGTCAATTTTGCTTATGTTCTTAAAGACCTACTCTTCATTTATTGGTCTTTTATATTGCATTTTTAATTTCAATTTTATTTGTGTCTACTCGGATTCTTATTATTTCTATTCTTTTCCTTGTTTGGGGGTTAGTTTGTTCTTTATTTTCTAGTGCCTTGAGGTGCATTTCTAGGTTTTTCATTTGATAGCTTTAGATTTTTTTGATATAGGCATTTATTTCAATAGACTTTTTTCTTGCCTCAGCTGTGTCACCTAAGTATCGTTATGCTGCATATCTGGATTCATTTGATCCAAGTTTTTAAAAATTATTTCCTTCTTAATCTATTTGTTCCATTGTTTGTTTAAGAACATGTTGTTTGATTTTAAAGTATTTGTGTCACTTTGAAAGTTTCTCTTATTATTAATATCTAGTTTATTCCATTATGGTCAGAAAAATACTTGGCATGATTTTTATTTTTTTTTGACCTTGTTGAAATTTATTTTGTTATCTAACGTGGTCAATCCTGGACTATGCCTTATGTGTTGAAAAAAAAATGTGTACTCTACAGCTGTTGTATAAAATGTTATGTAAATATATCAGGTCTGTGTTGTCCATGAAACCATTTAAACAGCATGTTCTTTTAAAAAAATAATTTTCATTATGTTTTTTTTCTAATGATCTGTCCAGTGATGTGAGTGGTCTTTGAAGTCCCTATTATTCTGTTGACAACTATCTCTCTGTTCAGATCTAAGAATATCAACTTTATATACCTGGGTGCTCTGATGTTGGTTGCATATATAACTTATTCTCTCATTTTATTGATTCCTTTATCATTATATAATGCCCATCTTCATCTTTTAGAATAGATTTTGATTTAAAGTGTGTTTTATCTGATGTAAGTATAGCTACTTTTCACTTTTGATTTCCATTTGCAGAAAATATCTTTTTCCTTCCCTTCACTTTCATTCTGTGTGTGTCTTTGCAATCTTCACCACTTTGGGCCTAAGATGTTCCCCAGTGGAACCTTAACATGCATTAACTTCTGGGAGTTTAAATGAGGTGAATGATATTACTTTTTTGTGTATATGTGCAGATGGGATGGTAGTTTGCTTATTTCCTGCATCAATACTGTGGTCAAGTTTTCTTCTAACATACCTCAAAAATATTTATAACTTCCCACCAAAGGAGGAAGCTATAAAAACAAACAAACAAACAAAAGAATGCCAAGTTGTTTGGACAAACAAAATTCTGCTTATTACCATCATTTTGTATCTGCTGCTTTTGTAATAGTAAAAAAAAAACAGACATTATTATTAAAAAACTTTGCTTATCTCTTTTCTGGTCTGGCTTCTCTCCAAAATTATTTATAAACTTGCTTTCTGCCTGAATCATTCAATACCAGACTCATTTAGTTTATCTCTGGGAGCCACATGATTTTTCTCTAAGAATAGTGGTAAATTTTTCAGATTATTTAACTTTAAATTCATCATCTCCAATCTCAACTGTGCCCATCATTCTAGACCAGGTTGTAATTTGAAGCTATTTAAACTGTGCCTTCATAGGGGCAACAGATTCTGATACCAAATTTTTTGGTTTTGAATTTTGACTCTATTGCTGACTACCTGTGTAACTTTGTGAACAGTATTTAATAATATCTGTGCCTATGTTTTCTCGTTTATTAAATAAGGATAATAATTTACCCTAGTATTATTTTTTTAACTATAAGTACATTACTTAAAAGAGAGCTGTGTATAAGTAAACGTGATATAAATGTTCTCTTATTGTTAGCAATCTTTAATTTTTATTCTTCTCCAGATTCTTTCCATTCAAATTTAAACATGCATGTGTTTTTCACATCTTAAGAATATTTATTTGTCCCACATCTGCCCCCAGGGAACATTCAGTTTCTTATGTCCAATTTATAGCCCAACGCCTCATTTCTGCACTTGAAATCTTTACATTCTTGTCTTCTTCCATTAATATCACTCATGCAAGCATCTTTTGCACTCTGACTTTGGAGTCCCCAACTATTAAAAAATCTTCAGCTAAGATCATCTTTTGTTTACTAAAATTTTGGTTACTAAAATTCTTGCTTCTCTGACTTCTCTGCATCATTTTACATGGTTGAGATATTTTTTATGGTGTTCCATGCTAGTTTTCTTTTCTTTCTAAAAAAAAATTCTTTATAATTGGCACATAATAACAACATGTTTATGGAGATACAGCATAATATTTAAATGCATGTGTACATTTTTCTAATGATCAAATGAGAATAGTTAGCATATTTATCACTTAAACAATTTATTTCTGGCGATAACATTCAAGATTCTGTTTTCTAGGTAGTGTAAAATGAACAATGCAGTATATTTATCTGAAGTCACCCTACCATGTAATAGAAAACCAGAACTTACCTTTTCTATCTTTTACTTTGTATCAGTTGACTAACCCATATGCAATTGGTTATTGCTATTTGCATTTACCCTACAATGAAAGAAAATACTGCAACTTATGTCTTCTATCTAATTGTAATTTTGTACCCATTGACCACTTTCTCTTTATTTTCCCTCACCCTGCTCTTCCCAGCCTCTCATAACCACTATTTTACTTTCTACTTATATAGAAATAATGTGCTAAAATTCCAATATGAGTGAGATTACGCATCATTTGTTTTAATGTACTTGGTTTATCTCACTTAACATATTATTCTCCAGATTTATTTATGTTGTCACAACTGAGAGAATATACTATATGTAAATTTATTTATGTTCTCTCTATTCTCTTTCATTGTTCTCTGTACGTTTTTATGCCAGTATTATGCTACTTTGGTTACTATATTTTTGTAGAAATTTTGATGTCAGGTACTGCGATGCCTACAGATTTATACTTTTTGCTCAGGATTGCTTTGGATATTTGGAGTCTTTCATGGTTTTCCACAAATTATTTATTTTTTTCTATTTGTGTAAGATTATCATTGGTATTTTTGTAGGGAGTGTGCTAGATATATAGAGTACTTTGGGTAGTGTAAATATTTTAATGTAAATAATTTTTTAGTTTATGAACACAAGTTATCATTCTAATTAATTGCCTATTTCAATTTCTTTTGTAAATGTTTTATAGTTTCTATCACAGAGACTTTTAACGTCGTTAAATTTATCACTAGTTATTTATTTTATTGTAGTTGTTGTAAATGCAATTACTTTCTCAGTATTTTTAGATAGTTTGCTGTTGGTGTTTAGAAACATTAAAATTTGTGTGTGTGTGTGTTTTTTTAATCCTGAAAGTATACTACATTCATTAGTTATAACAGTTTTTGTAAAGTCTTTAAAGTTTATATATGTAATAAAGTTTATGTATGTAGTCACATTGCTTGCAAACAGATATCTGACTTCCTACTTTACAAATTGTATGTCTTTATTCTGTTGTCTGATATTTTTGGATAGTACGTTCAGGACTTTGTTTAAAAAAAGCAGCATAAGTTGGCAACTTTTCCTTCTTCAAGTTCTTAGAGAAAAAAATATTTTAACTTCCCTCTTTCAGTATGATGTGGTTTTGTCATATATCACTCTTATTGTGTTTGACAATGTTTTTCTCTGCTTCCTTTTACAAAAAAATTTTATTATAAAACGATGTAGAATCTTGTAAAATGCTTTTGTACATATTTCTTGGTTCTGTTATTATGATTTATCACTTTTATTAATTTGCATATGTTGAATCATCCTTATATTACTGGAACAAATCTTACTTGATCATGGTGAATAATCTTTTAAATGTGATATTGGATTTTGTTTGCTAGTATTTGCTGAGAATTTTTGCATTTAGGTTTATCAGCAATTGGTCTTTATATTTATTTATTTATTTTTATGTCTTTGCTTTTTGATACCAGTATAATGCTAGACTCATAATAAGTTTAGAAGTGTTCTCTTCCTTTCAATTTTTTTGATGGCATTAAAGAAAAAAAAATTTGTTTGTTGCTTTTGTTTTGTTTTTAGTGTTTGGTAGAATTTAACAGTGAAGTCACCAGGCCCTGAACTTCCATTTGACAGATGGCCTTATTACTGATTCAACCTTATTGCTCATTATTGGTCTCCTCGTGTTTTCCATTTCCTCATGACTTGGTCTTCATACATTGTAATTGTACAGAAATTTAGGTATTTTTTCTAGTTTTTCCTGTTTGTTGAAATGTAGTTGTACAAAATGCTATTTTATTATCCTTTTTATTTCTGTGATTTCAATTGCCATGTCTTCTTTTTATTCATGTGAGTTTTCTCTTTATTTTTAAAGGTAGTCTAAAGTTTTGTCAACTTTGTTTATCTTTTCAAAAAACACTGCTTGTTTTATCGACTTTTTAAATTTTTAAATCTATATCTTTTCTAATCTTTGTTGCTTTTTCTTCTACTAATTCTGGGTTTATCAATTTTTTTTTAATTTCTTAAATTGTAAAATTAGGTTGTTAATTTTACACCTTTCTTCTTACTGTAGACACTCTTTGCTATAAATTCTCTTCTTGAACTGTGAATGTTGTATTGTATAGACATGTTGTGTTGAGTTTTCATTTTAATTTGTCTCAGAAATTTTTCAGTTTTCTAATTTTGTTAAAATCCCATTGATTCAGAAGCAAATGTTTAATTTCTATGTATGTGAAGAGTTTTTAATGTTCCTTTTACTACTGATTTCTAGTTTAATTTCATTGTGGTAAGCAAAGATACGTTCTATGATTTCAATATTTTTCTTAAATTTTAAGGCTTATTTTGTCACCCTACATAGGGCCTACTTTAGAGAATGTTTTGTGTGCTGTTTATAAGAATGTGTATTGTTTAGATGTTAGATAAAAAGTTTTCTACATGTTTTGTGTATTTGGCCGTTTTAATCTAGAACTTTGATATTTCTTTGCTGATCATTTGTGCATATAATCTCTTTATTGCTAAAAGTGGGGTGTTTAACTCTCCTTTATTGTATTGAGCCAATATCATTCTTTAGGTTTATAAATATTTGCCTTTTATGCTTGCATGCTCTGGTGTTTGGTGCATTTATATTTAAAATTATTATATGCTTCTGGTGTTTTGGCTTCTTTATCACTATGTAATGCCATTATTTCTGTTTTTTCTTTTGACACATTATTAGTGAATTGTATTTATCTGATATAAATATAGCTACTTTTATTGGTCTTTATTTCTATTCATAGTGACTCCATTTTGTTCAACTTCTAAATTAAAAGGTATTTTTCTTACTCTTGCAACCTGAACGGCATAGCTTGCAGCTCGACATTAGAATACAATGATTTTGGTTCACATGATTCTCTTAATTATTGTCTGTGGAGTAGTGAGCAAACAGACATTTGGGGTTTTGGTAACAAATGGATTATTTTTTCCCCATTTCTTCACTTTCAGCCTGTGTGTGTCTTTTTAGATGAAGTTTGTTTTGCGGAGGCAGCATGTGGTTAGGTTTATTTGTTAAAATGTATTAACCTACTCTAATCCTTTAATTAAAAACTGTACTGTATTTACATTTAGAATTATTGTTACATTAGTAGTCACTACAGCTATTTCATCACTTGTTTTTTTGTTCATATTTTTTGCTTTTGTAGTCTCTTTTAACTTTTTTTTTCTTCTCTTACTGTCCTTCTTGGTATTTAAGTGATTATCTCTGGTGGCATATTTTAATTCTATGCTATTTATTTTCAGTATATATATTATAAGGTTATTTTATGTTTACCATGTGTTGGGAAAATAGAATAGTTTGGTCAGGGCCCTCACCTCAGGCCCAGTTGGGTGTGGTTTTAGCACATCTTTGTAAGCAAATTGTGCGTGTGTGTGTGTGTGTGTGTGTGTGTGTGTGTGTGTGTGTGTGTGTAGTTAGTACAAATGCACAAGGATGTATCTTTTAATGTTGTTGCTATTCTTGTGTTCTTCAGACAGAGAGAGAGAGAGAGAGAGAGAGAGAGAGAGCAGTTTTAGTGAATGAGACAGGTGGACATCTGCCTCAGGCATCTGCCCTGTGCAGCCATGTTTTCCCACCTTTTGCTCCATGACCTTTTGGCTGGTTACCCAGCTTATAGACTTATGTGAAGGAGTCTGGTGACCCAGCCTGGCGTGTGTGGGGTCTCGTGACCCAGACTGGCATCTGAAGAGTTTGTGAGCCAGTCTGTGAATGGGCTTGAGGGGCCTGGGAGCTTCAGACCCAGCCCTAGTGCAACAGTTGGCCCAGTCAGCAGGATTACCGGCAGGTAAAAGAGCCCGACAACTGGTATGGTTGCCTACCTTTACAATTGGTGATGTTGATAGGATTCCAGACCTTAGCTGTGGTTCCACAATTGGTGTAGTTGGCAGGATTAAGAGTGCCACACCATAATACTAACGATAAACGTCTTACAGATATAATAGGTTATTTAAAACTGATAACAACATAACTTTTATTAGAAACAAAAGGATGAAGCAAAAGCATACTCTAAACTTTAACTTTATTACTTTTTACCTTCTGAATTTTTAATGTCTCTGTTTACATATTTCATTCTGTCTCTTAACCAGTCCTCATAGTTATTACTTTCAACATTTTCTTTTTAGTCTCTATTAAAGATATGTTATTTACTCTCCACATTTACAATATTAGAATATTTTAAACTTGTCTGTATATTTATATTACCAAACAGTTGTATACTGTCTATATTTTGTTGTTACAAATTAATATCTTCTTTTTTCAGACTGAAGAATTTTCTGTAGCATTTCTTTTAGGATGGGTCTGGTGTTGATAAATTTCTTCAGGTTTTTCTTGTCAAAACTCTCTTCTTGCTAAAATGATAGCTTTGCTGAACAATAGTTTTGATTGGCTGTGTCTTTCTTTCCTTTCATTTATCAGCACTCTAAACATATTATCTCAATCTCTCCTAGCTTGTGAGATTTCTTCTGATAAATCCACTGAAAATTGTATTGAGGGTCCTTGAAATGTGACGTATTTCTTTTTGCTGCTTTTAGCATGCTTCTTTATCACTGATTTTGATAATTTGATTATTTTGTGCCTAAGAAATATGGTAATCCTATTTGGGTTGAATATGACTAGTAAATTCTGAGATCCATGTACCTGAGTGCTGTTGTCTTTCTTCAAGTGTAGAGAACTTTCAGCCATTATTCTAAAATATGTTTCTAGGCCATATTTGGTTTGTTTCCTTTGTAATTTATTTGCTTGGTTATAGTTTTCCATAATGTTTACAGGCCTTTCTCATTCTTTGTCTGTCTATCTGTTATCCATCCTCTACATAA
The DNA here is from genome assembly GCF_027409185.1 of Cynocephalus volans. Classification (NCBI taxonomy): domain Eukaryota; kingdom Metazoa; phylum Chordata; class Mammalia; order Dermoptera; family Cynocephalidae; genus Cynocephalus; species Cynocephalus volans. The sequence continues at coordinate 6,192,314 of NW_026902463.1, read as the reverse complement.
TCTATTTATTTTTGTTTCTCAGATTCGGTGGCTCCAGGCATCCCTGGGCTTGTGGCCACATCACTCCAGTCTCTGCCTCTGTCTTTGCATGGCTTCTTCTCTGTGTCTGTGTCTCTTCTGCCCCTTATAAGGACAGCTGTCATTGGATTTAGGACCACCCTGATCCAGAATGACCTCATCTCAAGGTCCCTAACTAATCACATCTGCAAAGACCCTGTGTCCACATAAAATCCTCTTCAAGGTTCTGGGTGGACTTTAATTTGGGGGTGTCCCGCTCCCCCCACTGCAGGTTTTATTATGAGGTCCATCTCTGGTCTCCACATTTTTTCTTCAACAAATAAGACTAGCCGAGACCCAGGAAGACTAATAAATCCAGTTTTATAAAGCATCTTTCACACGACCAGATGTTTAGCTCTGTTTGTGGCAACATAAGAAGAGAGCCACAGAAGCAGTAAAGTCACAGGTGTGAAACTGCCAACAGCAGCAGGGCAGATCAGCAGACACTGGTCTCGGACGCTGAGAAGATACTGTGCCAAGTGCATGGCAGCCCCAGCACTGTCCTCTGAGAACACTCAACACCCAGGATGGAGCAGGCTCTGGATGGGCAGGCAGCTGACCTCATGGTGTCTGCGTATGACCGGCAGGCCACGGACCCAGCCCCTGAGCGGAAGCCCGGTCTCCCCCCACATCGAGTCTTCCCCATGGAGATAGCAAACTCCAAAAAGGTGGACAGAGATCATCATCGGTGACAGCAATAACCACCTGCACAGAGACAGAGCCAACGGGTCCCAGGGCTGGGAGAGGAGGGCATCCCTGCGACCTAATTCTAACCCTCCCCACCAGGAGAAGAGCCAGGACTGGAGAAAACACAAACTGATGTTCTCAACCTGTAGAGGGTCCAGCGAAGCCAGCAGATGCACATGTTCTGTCTCCTAAATGCTCTGTCCTCTGGACACTCTGTCCTCGATGGTCTATCCCCTGGATGCTCTGTTCCCTGGAAGCTCTGTCCACTGAACACTTGGTTCCCTGGACACTTTGTCCCCTATTTGCACGGCCTCTGTGTACATTGTTCTCTGGACACGCTGTCCTAAATGCTCTCTCCTCTGTGTACTTGGTCTTCTGTCTCATCTCCTGATTATTCCGTCCACTGCCTGCTTGACCCCAGGTCCCCATCCCCCAGGAGGAACCCCTCTTTTGGCTCTGCCTGAAACCCTGCTCTGCTCTGTCACCCAGGGATGTGGGGAGCACAGAGGTCTGTCCTGGATGTGGACACTGCTGTCCTCTGAAGGGCAGAGATGGCCGTGTGGTCATCGTGGGCTTTGCAGCCAGCAAAGGACCAGGACCTGGTCAGCTGAAGGAAAGAGGAAGATCTCTACTAACTCAGGCAGCGACCTCACTGAGTGACTGCCCCATGGGCAGGCAAGAGGCCCCCTTGTGGGGAGGCTGGTGGGAGGGGATGCTGATATCCATGCAACTACCTCCGGATCCAAGGTGCAAGATGTATCAGAGCCCCAGGAGCAGCAGTCCTGACACAGTAGGTGATAGGAGACACCCCTGGGGGAGATGGTGAAAAGGTGGAACCCCAACATGGCCCCAAACCCTGAGCCTCTGCAGTGGGGAAAACCCTCCCATTCCTCCAACAGGGACCAAACTCAAAGGGAAAATCCAGGAGAGTGGCTTGGACCCATCCAAGCAGTTGGCTGCGTGGACACTTCTGCAGTAGGAGAGGAAGGCCATCCAGTGGGGATGGAGGGAGTGGCTCTGCAAGCAGCCATGGCTGGGAGACCTGGGACAATTTCTCAGTGCTGGCAGGACATGTGCTGAGGCAGAGAGCTTGGCTGAGTGATCCTGACGGAGTGTCGAAAAGGCTGGTCCAGGAGGTGGCAAATGCCATCCAACCCAGGCAGCATGATGGGCATGGCCTGTGAAGACCTCAGTGCGGAAAGCTTTGGGCCACCTGGCAGAGAAGTCCAAGCACAGGACCGTGACTACTCAGAGAGGACCTGGAAGGCGCAAGTGTGTGTCCTCTCAGAATAAAGATTCAAGTCTGTGATTCCTAGGAAACCCTCATGGGAGCCAACACCACCTGCTTTTCAGAGGATTAGGACAAAACCTCTCATTCAGGTTAGGATTGTGGTACCAAGTCTCAGGACAATGACGACTCAGCACCCATTGAGACAGTGTGATGGCCTCTAGGGCCACTGGCCTGTAGGATTACTGACCTCTGGTGTTGCTGACCTCTGACCAGCTGGCCAGCCTGCCCCTAGGGCATTAACAAGCAAAAAGAAGCCCAGAGCCTTTAAGAACCAGCCTGACATCAGCCCCTAACATCAGCCTTGAAGTGTGCTTTGTTACAGTCCGTGAATCAGTATTGACACATTATTGTTAACTAACACACACTGGGGGCTTACTCTCAGTGTTGTGCATTTTGTGGGGTTGGGCAAATGTGTAGAGAGCACTAACATTTATGGAGCAAATGTATTTCACAGGGCCTGTTTTCCAGGGCCGTGTGGCTTCAGGTTTAGCCTAACCTTTTAAAATTACATATAGAAATGTTAACCTTGCAAAAGACAGAAAACTTTCTTCAGGCTAGGGTCTCTGATGTGGATGGAGAGTTGTGGCAAAGCAAGGTTGCTGGCTCAAGGACAGACAAGTTACTGATTGATGCGTAAAGATACTGGGAAATCGCTGCAGGGAAAAACAGTGTTTTCTAAGATCAAGCTTTTGTTGGTGGACCGACTTAACCTTTTGCACATTGCATTATGGAATGTCACGTTGCTGTTTCACATTGCTGAATTTTACCAGCCTCTACTGTTAAACTACAATTGATCATAAGTACACCTATGTTCCCTTCCTGTAACTTCCTGGACTGGAGAATAAATGTGGGCAGAGAACCCCAGTGTGTAGTTAATTTCCCATAGGAAGGAATGCTTCTGTCTTGAGGGTTCCAGGAAATTAACCCCTTCGGGTCTCTCACTGCTCAGGAGAAATGGGCTTTAAGTAATCCTTTTTGTGGCTCCATCAACCAGGGGAAGAACGGTGACAAATCCATGTGAGGGAAAGCAACAAAATGCATAAGGTCATGTATCCCCATTAAAGTTGTAGTTTCACTGCCCTGAACATCCTCTGTGCTCCACTGGTCCATCCCTCCCTCCCCTGACCCCTGCCAACCAGATCTATTTACTGTCTCCATGGTTTTTTGCATTTTACAGGTGTCATGTGGATGGAATCATACAGGATGCACCTTTTTAGATGGCTCCTCTCACTCAGCAACATGATTTTCATGTTCATCTGTGTCTTTACATAACTCAATAGCTTATTTGTTTTTTATTGCTGAGTAGTGCTCAATGGTGTAGTTGTAGCAGAGTTTGTTTTCTGCTCACCTACTGGAGGATTTCCTGCTTGCTTCCAAGCTTTGGCAATTATGAACAAAGCTCCTATAAACACGTGTGGGCACATTTTTGTGTGGACATAGCTTTTCTGCTCGGTTGCTAAATGTCAGGAAGCATGATTGCTGCGTCGCAACAGAGTGTTTAGTGCTGTTAAGAAACTGCCAGTCATCTTCCAAAACCACCACACCATTACACATTCCAGTCTTTCTTTTCTTTCTTTCTTTCTTTCTTTTTTTTTTTTTTTTTGAAAAATTTCTGTAACCTACTACTGTCTGCCTAAACTAACAATCGTACCTTGTTTCCTGCCGATTCCTTAAAGAGCCATGGGGAGTTTAGTCTCCCCAGAAGGTCTGTCCACCCCTGAGGGCTGTACCAGCTTCCATCCAACAGACCAAGCTCTGAAAATGATGCCGTCTGGTATCAAAGACATCCCCCATTAGTCCTCACAGTCAGCTCAGCATAAGCACAGACACGGTCACCCTCCCTCACCCTGTCCCCTATCCCCTCTAATTCCTTCAAGGCCGGTGCATTCTGAAAACCTCTGGCACAAAACGGGATCTTAGGGGAAACAACGAAGCCGTTAGTGTCAGGATAGCTGCCCATCCGCTTCTCAGAACTTAGGCTCTTCCCCCAACACCCTCCTTCCTAAGTTCAAACCCTATGAAGCTTCACTAGACTGTACGGAGGCAGACATTGACCTTTCAGTCTCCCCTCGAGGTTCACTGGAGATAAACTGTCTTATTTGATAACATTTGGCTTGGAGTCCTTAAGTCTCTTGGTCTCGCTGACCTAACACACCCATCCCTGGTCACAGGGCTGCAACCTTTCAAAAGTTCAGCAGAAATACAGCAGGTGCAGAGATACACCACGCACACATGGCAAAACCTCAGCAAGTCGTGAGTCACTAGCAAGCATCTCTAAGTGTTCATTTTGCTCTTCTTTCCATTTTTCCGTGTATTAGAAGAATTTCAAAATGCAAGTATTGGGTCAAACAACCTAGTCGAAGGGGAAAAGTCTTCCCAGTATATGTGGCTGAGGAGACTCCCCTTTGAGAATCTGCCCCAGGGAGGAACCAAAAGGTCCTGAAGAAATGTGAGAATGGAGGTGCTCATCCCAGTGTTATTTACTGTAGAAAAACATGAAATAAATGAAACACCTGCCAGTTCGATTGTACATTCAGGTGGTGAAATACTGTGCAGCCCAGAAAGCCATGTTTTTGGAGCATGTTTGAAATGTTTCCACAACGCGTGCACACGAGGAGGCTGCAGGAAGTCGGAGCTGGCTCTCAGAGGCTGGTGAGGAGGTTTTTGTTTCTTCACTGTACTGGACACCTGGGGCTGCTGGGCTGGGCAGGCATTGTGCAGGAATCAGACACAAGCCCACCCCTGCGACCCTTGCTGAGGTGTCAGCGGTGGGAACTAGAGGGCATTTTGTGGTGAAGTCGTGGTGGGCTCCAGGCACCTGCAGACCCACCTGTGGCTCTGCCCCAGCAGGTCAGGTGGGTGACTTGTGGCTCTCTGGCCATGAGGCAGGTGGTGAATCTGAGGTTCTCATAACAGTGGGTGTTTGTTGCCCCATATGGAATGCTCTCCTGGTTTACTGTCTGCCCCAGCAGGAATGGCAGGGATGGAAGACTGCTGTGGTCATGGCAGGAGGAGGATGCAAAACCCCCTCAGGACCTTTGAATTCCACCCCCAGTGTCAGGGGCATTTCTAATACCACCATGTACATTTCAGCCCTCTCCAAGGGATCTTCCATGCACATGCTGGACACACCATCAGCAAAAGCAAGTGATTAACGGCAGGAGAAAAGAGTGCACTTGTACCTCCCTTCCCAGTGTTCCCAGTGTTCCCGGTATCCCCAGTATTCCCAATGTTCCAAGTGTTCCCAGATTTCCTGGTGTTCCTAGTATTCCCAGTGTTCCCCGTGTTCCCAGTATACTGGGTGTTCTCGTGTTCCATGTGTTCCCGGTGTTCCCCGTGTTCCCAGTGTTCCTGGTGTTCCCCGTGTTCCAAACATTCCCAGATTTGCTGGTGTTCCTAGTATTTCCAGCGTTCCCCATGTTCCTGGTGTTCCCAGTGTTCCCCATATCCTCAGTATTCCCAATGTTCCCAGTGTTCCTAGATTTCCCAGTGTCCTAGTGTTCCCTGCGTTCCCAGTGTTCCCAGTATTCCCAGTATTCCCATTGTTCCTGGTATTGCAAGTGTTCACCATCCTCACCAGTCGTGCTCAGCCGGGTCCACTCCCAGATGACTAGGTTCACATTGGCCTTGCCCAGCTCCCGGATCCCTGATGTGAGAGTCTGTACCTGGGCTGAGGTCCCCTCCCCTGTCCCCTGGGACCCGCTGCCCATCCCCCAGGTTGACCCCTCAGTCAGGAGCACCTTCCAGTGGGCCTCATGTCCTCCCACGTTAATGAAGGTGGCCTAGTCCCTGTGGACTGTCTTCCTCGCTCCAGACCAGGACTTGGAGACCAGTTCCAGCACCCTGTTCCTTCACAGGAGGACAAGTATGCACTTTGAAAACACGAGCCACGGGCCTCCACATCTGAGACACTGGATGGTGCAGCAGGCAGAACCAACTGCACACCCTCGTTTGCCCACACGCATGGCGAGACCCTTGTGGCCACATCACTCCAGTCTCTCCCTCCATCTTCATGTGGCTTCTCCTCTGTGTCTGTGTCTTATCTCCTTCTGCCTCTTTTAAGTATTGTGTCTCGGGGCTGGCTTAGCTCAGCACAGCTATGTTAAGTGGCTTTTCCACTGTTCCCCTCCTGGCAAGGGGTAAACATTACGTTCATCATCAAGGGAAAGTCTTGTGCATTGTGTCCGCAGGCTTCAGGCTGGATTGCTTTGAACCAAGACAGTGGCTCATTGGGAGCCTGTGCCTTAACCAACCAGATGTTATCAGACCACAAGGGTGGTTTCACTTGCATACCACTGATTTCAAAACTGCCCCTTACTCTGCCAGAACCCGCAAAGCCTTATAATCCTCCTGCTTTCCTTTGTTGGTGGAAACTAACCTGGCTCAGTCTCCCTTCCATGTTACTGGAATAAAGGTTTTTGGCTGAAATAGTGCCTGGCTCGGTCTCTCTCTCTTTCCCTATTCTGTGTCTCACTGTATCTAATAATAAGGGCCTTGTGATGACACTGAACCCACTCACACAATCTCGAGCAATCTCTGCATCTCAGGATCCTTAACCAAATCACATCTGCCAGGTCACTTTGCCATGTTAGGGGCCGACTCACAGGTTCTGGGATGGGGACGTGGGCATCTTTGGGGACAGCATTCAGCTGACCACAAAGTCTCACATACAAGAGGTGGAATTCTAGCACAAGAGCCCCAGCTGCAGGCACATCTCCAGGTGACCCTTGCTAAGAGGGAATGCCACGAGTACCCTGACTGGTTCCAGGAGAGCTTTGGGGCATAAGGAGCAGCTGCCTTGTGGTGGGAACTGCTCAGACCCCTGTGTCCTGGAGACCTGGCAGGGCTGGCAGGAAGTCAGGGGCAGGGTCACACAGAAGGAACAGTGCCATGCGGGGATGCGGCTGCCCCTCCCCTCCCCATCTCTGCTCACAGCACCTGCCTCAGAGCTGAGCTCTGACCTGCCAGGGAGCCAACCCAGCTGAGGGGCCTGGGAAGAAGCAGCCCCCCCCCAAATGAGCCCAAACGAGAGGGGAGTATTCAGTGGTGGCCCTGCACTGCACATCCCAGGCCCTCAGAGACACTCTGTGGTGACAGTGGGTGGCCGTCCTCCCCAACTTTGCGTTGAAACAGAGCAAGGACAGCCCAGGCATCCCTTGTGCATGGATAGGTGGATACACATGGTCTGTCCACACCATGGAGATGGTTCACCCGAGGCCTGAAGCTGTGACATGCTGATGCGGGTGAGCCTCACACAAGGAGCGGAGGGGAGGACGCCAGACACACACGGCACAGAGCATGTGAGGTTTTTCACACGTGTGTACAGAACAGGCGAGTCCACAGGGACAGAAAGCAGATCAATGCTAGCCGGGGCGGGGACTGGAGTGACTGCTGATGGGGACGGGGTCTCCTTTTGGGGTGATGAGAATATCCCGGGTTAACAGCACCGTGATGTATTAAAAACCAGTGAGTCGTTCACGTTTGAATGGTGAAAATGATTTTAAAAAGCCAAACCATCTCAGAGAAAAACGTCATTGGAATTTTGGGGGGCGTTCCATTGAATTTGTAGATCACTTTGGGTAATATGGACATTTTCACAATGTTCATTCTTCCAATCCAAGAGCATGGGATACTGTTCCATCTTCTCGTGTCCTCTTTATTTGCTCTCAACAGTGGCTTGTATTTCTCTTTGCAGAGAATTTTCACATCCTTGGTCAGCTTTATTCCTAAATTTTTTAATTTTATTTATTTTTTTTCTTTTTTTGTGGCTCTTGTACATGGGTTAGCTTTCTTGATTTCTTTTTCTGCATGTTCACGGGGGAAGTATAAAAATGGTACTGATTTTTGTGTGTTCATTTTGTATCCTGCAAATTTGCTGATATCATTTATCAACTCCAAGAGTTTTTCTGTAGAGTCTTTACTGTGTTTGATATGTAGGATCATGTCATCTGCACACAGGGACAGTTTGACTTCATCCTTTCCAGTCTGGGTGCCCTTTATTTCCTTCTCTTCTCTGATTGCTCTGGCCAGTACTTCCGACACTATGTTGAATACCAGTGGTGAGAGTGGGCATCCTTGTCAAGTTCCTGTTCTTAAAGGAAAAGCTTTCAGCTTTTCCCCATTCAGGATGATGTTGGCAGTGGGTTTATCATATATGGCTTTAATTATGTTGAGATACTTTCCATCTATGCCTAACTTGTAGAGAGTCTTTATCATGAAAGGATGTTGAATTTTGTCAAATGCTTTTTCAGCATCAATAGAGATGATCATATGGTTTTTGTCTTTGCTTTTATTAATGTGGTGTATCACATTTATTGATTTGCATATGTTGAACCAACCTTGCATCCCTGGGATGAATCCCACTTGATCATGGTGTATAATTTTCTGTATGTGTTGCTGTATTCTGTTAGCTGGTATTTGATTGAGGATTCTTACATCTCTATTCATCAAGGATGTTGGCCTATAATTTTCTGTTTTTGATTCATATTTGGTTTTGGAATTGGTGATAGTTGCCTCACAGAATGAGTTTGGAAAAAATGGCCTCTGTTTCAATCTTTCGGAACAGTTTGTAGAGAATTGGTATCAGTTCCTCTCTGAAGATTTGGTAGAACTTGCAGCGAACCCATCCAGTTCTGGGCTTTTCTTTGTTGGGAGCCTTCTGATAACAGCTTCAATCTCTTTTATTGTTATTGGTCTGTTCAGATTTTGTATATCTTCTTTCTTCAGTTTTGGTAACTTGTATGCATCCAGAGATTTATCCATTTCCTCCAGATTTTCAAATCCAGACATTTATATGGAACAACAAAAGACCATGCATAGCCAAAGCAATCCTGAACAAAGAAAAATAAAGCTGGAGGCATAACACTCCCTGACTTTAAATTATATTACAAAGCTATAATAACCAAAACAGTATGGTACTGGTGTAAAAAGAGAAACATGGACCAATGGAACAGAATAGAGAACCCAGAAATTAAGCCATATGACTTCAACATCTGATCTTTGACAAAGGCAGCAAGTCTACATACTTGGGAAGAGACTGCCTTTTCAACAAATGTGCTGGGAAAACTGGATAATCATATGTAGGAGAATGAAACTAGACCCATATCTGTCACTATATACCAGAAACAACTCAAAATGGATTAAAGAATTAAATATACATCCTGGAAAATAAAACTCCTTAAAGAAAACATAGGGGAGGGCTGACCGCATGGCGCACTTGGGAGAGAGCAGCGCTCCCGCTGTGCAGGTTCGGATCCTACATAGGGATGGCCGGTGTGCTCACTGGCTGAGCGCAGTGCAGGCGACAGCAAGTCAAGCATTGCGATCCCCTTACCGGTCACGAAAAGGACAAAAAAAAAAAAGAAAAAAAAAGAAAAAGAAAACATAGGGGAAACGCTCCAGGAAATAGGAGTGGGTACAGAATTCATGAATAGGACCCCCAAAGCACAGGCAACTAAAGGTAAAATAAACAAATGGGATTATATCAAACTAAAAAGCTTCTGCACAGCCAAAGAAACAATCAACAGAGTAAAAAAACAACCAACAGAGTAGGAGAAAATATTTGCAACATATACATCTGACAAAGGTTTACTATCCATAATATACAAGGAACCCAAACAAATTTACAAGAAAATAACAAATAAACCTATTAAAAAATGGGCAAAGCAGCTGAACAGACATTTCTCAAAGGAAGATATACGAATGGCCAACAGACATGTGAAAAAGTGTCCAATATCACTCCTACATCTGGGAAATGCAAATCAAAACCACACTGAGATACTATCTCACCCCAGTTAGGATGGTTAACATCCGAAACACTGACAATGATAAGTGCTGGAGAGGTAGTGGAGAAAAAGGAACTCTCATCCACTGTTTGTGGGGCTGCAAAATGGTACGGCCTTTATGGAAAACGATATGGAGCTTCCTGAAAGAATTACAGAGTGATCTACCATAAGACCCAGAGATCCCACTGCTGGGAATAGACCCAGATTAATGGAAATCATCATGCCAAAGGGATACATGCACTCCAATGTTTATTGCAGCTCTGTATACAATAGCCAAGAGCTGGAACCAGCTGAAATGTTCATCATCTGATGAGTGGATAAGGAAACTGTGGTACATCTACACAATGGAATTCTACTCTGCGATAAAAAAGAAAGATATACTACCATTCACAACAACATGGATGGACTTAGAGAAAATTATATTAAGTGAAACAAGTCAGGGACAGAGAGAAATACCACATGTTCTCACTTATTTGTGGGAGCTAAATATGAACAAATGAATAAATACACAAACAAATAACGGTTGGGGGGAAGAAGACAGAATAAGCACAAAAATTCCTTGAAGTATTTAGGCCAACTGCACAGATATGATGTGGGGGTGGGGGAGGAGAAAGGGTAAAGAGGAACAGATAAAGGGGCATGAAAATCAAGTACAACGTATTTTGAGAAGTAAAATTAAATTCAATTAAATTCAAAACAAACAAACAAACAAATAATAATAATAAAAAGCCAAACCAGAGCAGCAGCCCCAGGCCCATACTGACACCTGCTGACCCAGGACCTGTTCCTGGGAATGGGCTGGGATACAGCAAGGTTGTTTTCTTCAACTACAGTTCCCAGTGCTGCTCTGATGGGCCACCATCAGCCCATCTGGGCAGCCAGCCCCACCCTGCCAAGGCCAACCCAAGGCAGGCAGACCCAGGAGGGCCAGACCCCACAGACCCAGAGGTCTTAATAAATCGCCTTCCCTGCAGCCACAGTGCACCTGAGGCTGCACTTCCTGCCTCCCATCAGTGCTGCAGGGCTGCAGGCCAGGAGGGGTGTGAGGACTCCGGGGCCATGCAGCATCCAGCTCAAGTGGCCTGCTGGGCCCACCGCAGGCAGAGCTGGACAGCGAGCTGCTGCTAAGGTTGGTGCGGCTCCCACAATTGCCATCTGAAGTTCTCCTACAGCAGGCAGACATCGGAAGCAAGAAAAAAGCCCTAAGGAGGCATAGCCTAGGTTAATCCACCCAGATAAAAAGAGCACCTGGGGCCAGAAACCAGGAGGCGTGACTCAACTCCAGCACTGTGTGCCTCTCACCTGGCTCCCATCCAGTGTCTGCTCCTTGGTGTCTAAAATCTTTGCACACATCTGGCCTGGTGTTCCCTGTGAGGGATGGGTGAGCCACCACAGGAGCAGCCAGCACAGGGACAGCTCACATTCATAAGAGGCTGGCTCTGGGGGCCTGCAAGCTTTTTCATGAGGACTGACCACTGGTGACTGTGAGAAAGTCCCCGTCTCCCTGGGGACTTGGTCTCAACTTCAGAATCCTGTTCATTTGCAATGCAAATGTCAGGAGTGGGTTTTCACAGATGTGGCTGGTGGCTTCCTAATCACCAGTGTGAATGGTGATGCTGGAGTCTCCACAATCAGAGGTTGACTGAGATGCGCCTGCCCCTCCTACTGTGGCTTGAGTATAGTGGGGGATCTGGTCATGGGCTGCAGCCTCTGGGATGGGTCCAAGGCGTGCACTCCAGCAGCCTGTGACCAGACACTGTGCTATGACTCCCGGTGACCCCGAGGATGACTCTAAGGGGTGTGTGATCCAGCCTCTACAACCCTTTAAGGAGACCCACACTCCCAGGAGCCTACACAATGGGGACTGCAGGAGTGTCCTGGGGCAGCCATAGCAAAGGACCACAAACTGGGGACTTAACACAACAGGAATTGATTCTCCCCCAGCTATGGAGGCAGAAGTCTGAGATCCACAGAAGGCAGGGCCACGCTCCCTCTGGAGGCTCCAGGGGAGGATCCTTCCCACCTCTTCCAGCTCCTGGTGGCTCGAGGAGTCCCTGGGCTCGTGGGCACATCATTCTGGTCTCTGCTTCCATCTTCACATGGCTTCTCCTCTGTGTCTGTTTCCTCTTCCATGTCTTATGAGGACACCTGTCATTGGATTTAGGGCCCACTCTAATCCTAGATCATGTCATCTCAAAATTATTAATTACATCTGCAAGCACTCTTTTTCCAAATAAAGTCCCCTGAACGGGTACTGGGGATAAATCTATTGGGGGCACTATCCAACCCACTACAGTGTGTAATAAAATAACCTTTTGTGTGGGAGGTGACCGAGGTCTGGAGCAGACTGTTACAAATAGCACTGGGCAGGGTCTGGGCTGAACAACGGTGCCGAAGGCCCTTCTGGTGGAAGGTCCATGGCCCGGCCTGTCAGAGTATGAGCCTGTCTGCAGCGAGGTTGTGCCAGTACCAGACCCAGAATGAGTTACCTTGGAAAGCTGGTTCTTCTGGAATTCATCATTAAGACCATCTTGTAACCAATAATTACAGGGTTAGAAGAAATCGATCACAAGACACATGATGGCACTGCTGTCTTAGGCTCAACAGGAATGAAATGGATGTTTAAAACAAGGAAAGCTCGGGCAGTTGCAAAGTGTGGCTGTCGAGGAAACTAAGCAGGCTTCACGATTTCAGGGAAGCCTCTCCTGAATGCAGACAGCAGAGTTGGGGGAGGCTGGACCCCAGGGTTCTTCCCGAGGGCATACATTTAAGCACCGTCGCGTGAGTAATGGTCTTGAGACACATCTCTGCAGCGTGGGCTGTGGTTGAGGAAGTGTGAGCTACATTAAGTCTCATTTTCTGTCACAGCTGGGGAGGGGTTTGCAAAGCACTTTTGTGTTTAGGAAAAAGTTGAGGTTATGAAGAGTCCCGACACACCAAGGGCTGGAAGGAGGAGGCATCCGTTTCCTCAAGTCAGCATTTAGGGATGCAGGTGGACAGCTCTGCTGCTGTGGTGACTCAAGCCCAGCCTGTGTCCTCCTGGCTTGTCACCTTCCTCCTGGGTGGAGGATCAGCAGCAGGACAGGTGGGTGGTTGTGCGGGGTGACCACGGGGCACAGCGTCCTTCCTTCCTCCTCACATCAGGCCAGCTGGGGTACACCTCACCTCCACCCACTTCCCACTGGAAACTTAGGGTCATTGCGCCTGAGCTGCAGGGTGGGGCAGGTGGGAGATGTTGTCTGGACACAATCTCAGGACAAAGGAAAGCAGACTGTGGTGGGTGCTGGGTAGCTCCAACACTGTGGGGTGAGCTGGACTCTGGGCACAGTGATGCCTGAGGTGCAGGTCAGTGCAGACCAGACCCCCGATGCAGTGTGGCTGTGGGAATCCTGTAAGAGGGGCGTGTGGTAGCTGCCAGCCTGACGCTAACAGTGGCGGTGATCATGCCAAACAACTGCAGTTCTGCATCAGGCATGGGAGTGGAGTTCCTGGAGAAAATCGCAGGAATAAACTCGCCTTCTGAGAGTGTGTGTAGCTGTGTTCAACACGGATGCAGTCATGTTATGCACAAAATTTCTCCTATTGCTTCCTCTATTTGTCTGCACATTATACACCCTTGTCTATCCTGTTGAATAATCCAGCTAAGTCCATGCAGATGGCTGTGGGCCACCGTGCTGCAGCAACTGGCTGGTCAGCACGCAGTCAGGGGCCAGGCCCACAGGGATGTTGCCATTCTCTTTCTTGGTGTGTTGGGGCATTCGTGGTATGTCGCTGCTTTGTAGTGAGCACTCGGGTGAACATGCTTGTAATGGAAACATTTTCAGGGTTTATGAGGGAAAGTGGCAATTAACCTGTCACTCAGCTGATTCCAGCCCAGCCTCCCAGAGAGCCTGCAAGTGGGACAGCCGTACTTACAGGAAGCCCGCTTTGTTTAACAACACAAACTAGCAAATTCGCTGTAATTGCAGACACTTGGTAGAGAATGGCCAATAGCTTGTCTGACATCAACCTGCATAGTTAAAATTCCCAGGTGCCATAAGTCTCTGTTGCCGAGAAAATATCCAGCACTCTCAATTGAGAGGCATTAAGTGCTCTCAGCACCCCACATAGCATTAGGGTCTCACCTTGTGTTCACGGGGCAGCTTAGGACTGGGGCCACACGTGTGACACACCCTTTCACAAAAGGATACCATGTGTGTGCAGAAGGCCAACTAGAGGTGCCTGGTAGCTCTGATGAGATCTGCAGAACTGCTTCTGTTTCCACTGCCCAGGGAGGTCACTGAGGCCCAAAGATGCCAGCAGACCCCAGGCACCACTTCATCGCATGACAGGTAAACTCCTGGTCAGGGCCCGACACAGAACACCCATCTTAGCAGACAGTGGCCTCCTTGGCCACAGAACACACTAATCTTTGGAACCCAAGGGACACACCTAGAGGTCCCAAGTGGGGACCACTCCTGGATTCAGGAGGCCACAAATGAGTTTGGAATGATGGTCAAAATTAGTAGAACAGATGCAACTGTCCAGAAGAGCCTGGTGTGGCCTGAGCACACTCAGGTGAGGACACCTGGAGTCCCATGTTTGTGTGGTGAGTTGGGCGAGAGACCAGGTCAAGGCTGAGGCATGGGCACAATGGTTTCTACCCTGGTTCTCCTCACATCAGACACTCTGTGAGCCCAGCATCCCTCCCCAGTGAACCATCTGCCCCTGCAGAACAGCAGCGTCCCTGCTCCAAGGCTGAAATCCCTTCGTCACGTGGGAGATGTTGCTGGGAGGTGCAGGGAGCATGGAGCTGGAGGCAGAGTTGCATGGAGTTTCAACATTGACAGCGTGCACCCTGGGACAGCAGACTCTGCTATCCATGCGCCCAGGGCAGCCCCTAACTGCTCAGCATCGCAGCCTCGAGGCTGCCAGTTAGGGTTAGAAGAGTCCCAGTCTAAGCATGGCTGTGATGCTCAGCATAGTCAATTATGCACAGTTTCGAATACTCGAAAGCACTCACGCATCAAGCACACGTCGCAGCCAGACCAGCCAGACTGACAGAGGGAGCAAGAGGCTGCTTCCTGAAGGTTATGTACACCAAGGCACAGCCCTCTCCTCAGGACACCCCCAGGTCCCTGGGGACCCTGTAAAGTTACAGCGAACATACAAGGGGGGTGCGTGGGCTCCTTGAGTCTGGGATCTGATTTTACTCTGTGTGAGCCTGCCAGGGCCACCATAACAAAGTCCTACAGCCTGGGCGGCTTAAACAACAGACATTTATTTCTCCCAGTCCTGGAGGCTGGAAGTCTGAGATCAGGACGTGGCAGGGCTGGTTTTTCCTGAGGCCTCTCTCCTTGTAGACACCATCTTCTTCCTCTGACCTCACATGGACATCCCTCTGTGTGTGTCTGTGTCCTAATCTTCTTTTCTTATAAGTACACCAGTCCTCTTGGATCAGGGCTCACCCTAGTGACCTCATTTTATCTTAATCACATCTTTAAAGACCCTGTCTCCAAACACAGTCACATTCTGAGGTCCTGGGGTCAGGGCTCCAACACATGAGCTTTAAGGGGACTTGGCATAGCCCATGCACCCTACTTAGGGCTAAAATGTGTTCTAGTCCCTCTCGCCTCAAGTCCCATGGGGTGATGTGGTGGCTTGGGGGACACTCTATGAGCAGGGGTTGGAGTCCCAGCTGGGAAATCCACTGGCACTTTTAATCCCATGGTGAGGGGGCCAATCCCCTCCTGAGTTGAGCGGTTCTGGGGTGTCTTCCATCAGGCTGTGTCACCTCGACCTTCTGGGGCACCCATGTAACCCATCCAGGAGTGCTTGGTGTCAGGAAGCTAAGGGGCATCCTGGAGAGGACTTCGGGGCTGTGTGATGTCTCCCCTGACAGATGCTCAGCAAACATGGAGACCTTCAGGAGTTGGGAGTGGGGGTGCCCGGGTCTGACGTTTGGTTCCGGAAGCCTCATGGGTCTGGGTGTGTGATGCTGGGGGCGAGGAGTGCATTAGGTGTTGACGCAGGTGGGGGCTTGACGGGGCTGTGGCTGCAGGTGGCATGAGTGGTGGGATTAGGTTCTGGAGGAGGAACCTTTAGGAGCACTAAGGTGCAGAGCTAGGGCGTGAAGGGGAGTGGGGGATAGTGGACAGCCCCTGTGTCTGGCTCAGAGCAAACCCCCGGGGTGGGCACAGCAAACCCCATCTCTGCTGACTGGATGCCTCTTAGACCCCAGGGGAGGTGGTCACTTGGTGGCTGCATAGATGCAGCTGGAGCTGGGGAGAGTAGCCCAGTTGGAGGCGGCACTGCTGGTGTCATCAGCATAGCGATGACAAGGAAGGGGCAAGGGGAAGTCTGTCACCAGCAGACCCCAATGGTGGTCAGGGGCCATCTTGGCTGAGGCAGGTTCTGAGCCACACAAGGCAGCGGCCTCGATGGCTTGAGCCTCTCAGTTCAGATGCGTCACACCTCTAAATCCAGCTGCTGTGAAGTTGCCATGGCGCAGGCTGGTGGCTCACAGGGCTGCCTGCTGGGCATCACTGGGGTGTCGGACAGCAGAGACCCTCTGCCCCGGGGAGGGTCTAGCGTTGTCAGGACTGCCTCCTGGCTATGGGACTTTCCATCTGTGCTGTGGTTTCCATGGTTCCCACTCTGCATGGCACTGTGCATCGAGTAAGTCACCCTGCCCACCCCCAAGGTGTCCATGGCATGTTTGGATGACAGACATGGGGTGGAGAAGCTGCTGCTTCGGCTATCAAGGGAAGCAATTGGATCCCTGCCTTCTTCTCAGCCCTGAGCCCAAACTGTTGCTGCTGCAAATGGCCTGTTCATCTGACTGTCCAAAAACTAAATAGCAAGTTTTTACCTGTTCCCAGCTGCAACAGGACTTCCACAGGCTTGAGGGGAATCATGGCCCCCAGGGACAGGAACACTGGGACAGATTCTCTCCCACTCCTTCTCCATCTCCCAGACACCTGCAGAATAAAAGAGACTTCGGGGTTTTATTTGGGTTTTTTTTGGAGGATCTCTTGGGGAAACTTAGGGGACAAAAGTCCAAAAAATCATACCTTCAAAAAAGACGGAAGAATTATTTCATGATTCCAGCACCTTAAATATCGTGAAGGAACTTTTGTGAACCAGCAGTAAGTGCTTGATGAGGACACATGATTTCAACGCAGAGGGACGGTGAAACTTCATAGCAGACTCAGAACCTACTTACAGCACGCTTGCGGCATCGCCAGGGCTAGACTGGGCTCTGGGTGTTTAGGAGTGAAAAGGGCAGTCTGTGCATTAGGTTCCCGGGGCTGCCACAACAGAGGACCACAGGCAGGGCAGCTCGAACAGCTGAAGCTTGAACAGCAAGGTGTCCCCTCTCACTGTTCTGGGGCACAAGCCCAAGATCGAGTGTCGGCAGGACTGGCTCCTTCTGAGGCTGTGGGGAAGAACCTGCCCCATGCTTCTCTCCCAGCTTCCAACGGCCACAGCGGCCTTGGTTTGTAGACAGCCAGCTTCCCCCTATCGTAGACAGCCAGCTTCCCCCATCCATGTCTTTCCTATACCCAGATTTCCTCTTTCAAAAAGGACCCCAGTCGTCCTGGCTTATAGGCCCACGACAATGACCTCATCTTACCCTGATCGTTTGTAAAGACCCTATTCACAGGTACTGGGGATTACAACTTTTTGGGGAAACACAATTCAAGCCATACCAGTCTGCTTTGAAAGATATACAAGCAATCAACGACATACATAATAATATGGAGAGCTAACTTTTATTGAGTACTTACCATGTGCCAGACATGGTGCTAAGTGTGTTATACACATTCATTAGCCCTGCAACAGCTCTGTGAGGTAGCACTATGGGCTGAATTGGGCTCCCCCACCCCAATTCATAAGTTGAAGCCCTAACCCCCAGTAGCTCAGAATGTGACTATATGTGGTCTCACGGTGATAAAATGAGGTTGTTAGGCCTGGCCCTAATTCAATGTCCTGTTCTTATAAGAAGAGGGAATTTGGGCACAAAGAAAGGATGCTTGTACACAGTGAAAAGACCACGCGAGGACACAGGGAGAAGAGGGCCTCACGAGAAACTGGCCCTGCCACACCTCGATCTTGGCCAGGACTCTGAGAGGATAGAGCTCTGCTGCTGAAGCCCTGTTCTTGGTATTTTGTTATGGCAGCCCTGACAAACTCGTACAGGCAGGAACATATACTCTCTCTGTTCTTCTGACAAAGAAACTGAGGCACAGAGTGTTACCAACCGGCCAGGCTTGCCCTGCCCTCTCGCATTAAACAAATGACCTCGAAGTCCAAAAGCTGATGCAAGGATTGGAAGGTTTATTCAGATTACACGTACTCAACTAAATGTCAAACCAAGCAAACAAACAAAGAGAAAAGAGGAGCAGTGGAACCAGTTCAGCCTAGACCCAATCGGCAGGGCCAACCTACCCCATTAACAAGAATTGATAAAAGCAGTTCTCCCCTTTGTTTTCAGCATAAAGAAGAAAAGTACCAACTAGATTTAAATCAAAAAAACAAATCATAGCCAGGAGCCCTCCACGGTGCACCTGCACAGACGTGGATACAATCCAAGCAAACAGAACAGGTCTCGGAAAGTCAGAGAAAGGTAAAGAGAATAATAAAGAACTTAGGACAGGGACTCCAGGAGAGATCTGCCAGCAGCAGAGACATGGGAGCAAAATAGTCCCAGTGGCCACTTGCCTCTTGCAGCTGGAGTCCTCTCCGATGCCCTCCCAATTTTTGCCAGTGATTAAATTAGGAAATCGGATTCCAAAGTCATAGAAATGAATCATGTACCCAGCAGTAAAGCAAGCAGCGCTTTATGAAAAGAGGAGATGGACTTATTCATGAGGGGGGTAGCAACAGTAATTTAGCCCCCCCAGGGGAGCTGCTCAGGGTCTTTTTATAGGAAAGGAGTTAAGGGGTGGCAGGCAGCATCACTGGAGGTGGTCCGTTCTGTTCTTCCTGGTTGTGTCATGAGTGCATGCTCAGTAGGCAGTGCTGTTCATCATTGTCACCCCAGGAGGGTCATTGTAGCAGTCACCTTGATACTTTGTGCACAGGTGAGAATTCCTAAAGCGGTCTTAGGTTAATCTGTAACTTTTACAATTATAGTAAACAAGCCTTGGGAAGGGTTTTTTCCACTCAGGAAATATCTGTTTCCTGTCTTATGTCAGTCTGTTTTGTCAGGGCAGCCCATGGGGTAATCATTTGCCCGGAGGGGTCTCATGACTGAGGAGCGGAAAAGTAACGAAGTATCTTTTGCAGGGAAAATGGAGTCAGTTTGGTTGCAGGCTTAGCCTTACTCTGTTTCAAGAGAGGTTTAGTGACTTAGCTCACGTGGTCAGGACCCGACAGAAACGAGGCCTCTCTCTGCAGCACACACACTCTGGGGTGCTATGCTGCGCTTCCTTAGACTCCCTGGAAAAATGTGATTCCTCAGTGCACCCTCAGTGTGCAGGAGCGTGAGTGTGGAGATAAAACCCGTTTCAACCATCTTAAGCAAATGGGCACAAGGCGGAGGAGTATTGGATATGTTGGGGAAGGAATGAAGGACCAAGCCCAGGAGCGAGAGACAGACCTGGCCGCACAGATAGCTGGGTGCGGACTGGATGCACTGGGCTTTGTCTCCTCTCCCCGCTGCACCCTCAGAGGAAGAACTGGCTCTTCTCCCATCACAGAGCATGTGCCACACCTCACAGTCTGTGACGAGGTAGATTGATTTAGCTAATGCCATTTTTACTGTTCAAAAAGTGTCCTTGTTTGAACCCACCCCCCAACACCTATGGTGAAAATTGAAGTTTAAAAATTGTCCTGTTCTTACACAAATTTTAAATTCTTCCTGCCTTTGCTGTTTCCCGCCTATGCTGTCCCTGACTAATAAAACCAAGAGCTGTTTCTGGATGTATCTAGACAACCTGAGGAGGAAACCTCTCTGTGGAAGTTTTTGCTGTCCCTAAGTGATTAACTGGCTTGTCTTGGCTTCTGTAGCCAGCTTGCAGGAGGCCTCAAAAAACCCCCTCCCTCCTCAAACTAGGAGGAAACGTGTGTGACTATATGATAACTTTAAGTGTGTGACTATATGATTTTCTTGCCTGTGTGACAATGTGCCTTTAAAAGACCCTTTCAATTTAAACTCAGGGCTCTTCTCATACCAGAATATCTGGAGAGACAGTTGCCGGTAAAGACCCCCTTTTACAATTCTCAGTTGGACGTTCTGGTTCCTTTTCTGTGCGACAGCCTCACCACAAGTCCAGCTGCGGAGAGACTGGGATCCAGGGTGGTCAGATTCCCAAGTGGCAGATGTCCACTGGCTGCCGCCAGCCCAGCACTGCGGGAGTTGGTGTTTAGTGGGTGCAGAGTCTCAGTCTGGGAGATGAGAGAGTTCTGGAGAGGGACAGTGGTGATGTTTGCACAGCAGTGTGAACGTGCTCAATACCCCTGACCTGGACACTTAGATGGTCAAGATGGTCAGTTCTATGTTACGAATGTTTCACCACAATAAAGATTATTCCTTAGAGAGAGATACTGACGGGTGCACTGAGAGATGGGCTTAGATGGGGCCCACTTGGGTTGGGCCCCAACCTTAAGCCATGCAGCTTGCGTGGCGCCGTGGCTGGGCGCTCGCAGGCGTCAGTGGCATGGCCAGGGAGGTCAGTCCCCAGCCCAGGATGGCGCAGGCAGCAGAAAGGCGTCCTGGCGAGGGATCATCCCGGGGCTGTCCAGGGCCAGGGGACCCTCGGGCTGCAGCAGCGAGTAGGACTAATGGTCCCAGAAGGAGCGCGGCTGTGAGGGCGTCGTGTCCATCCATACTCGGGTGGCCAAACGGCAGAGAGCAGGTGTCCACGAGAGCCCTCTTGACCCGCGGGCGGAGCGGCGGACCCCGGGTCGCGGTTCGTGCGGCCCGTCTCTGGACCCTGCGGGCCGGGTCCACACAGCTGTGGGGTGGCGAAGCCTGGAGCCCGGGAGCCCGGGACCCCGGGCCGCAGCCGCACCGCATAGTGAGCCCCGGGGACGTGTGCCAGGCGCGGTCGGGGGCGGGAGTCAGGACGGGGAGGGAGCCAAGGAGCGACAGGGGCAACCGGGGCGCCGCCCAGGGCCATGCTCTGCCAGAGACTGCGCGACGGCCGCCGTGAGCCTCCCAGCGCCCGGGCACCGCCGCGCGCCCCGGGCCACCTGCTCCCCGGGGCCCAGCAGCCGCGCGGCTACCCCAGTCCAACGCCCCGCTCTCTGCCGGCGCCACCCCGCCTACCCGCCACACCCGTCACCGCTCGGCTCCACTCGGTCCCATCCGCCACCGCTTGGCTCCACCCGCCACCGCTCGACTTCACTCGCCACCGTCCGGCTCCGCTTGGTCCCATCCGCCAGCATTCGCTCAGATGGCAGCCTGAGGGTGGGGTGCAGGTGTAGGTCCTGCAGAGCGACAGCTGAGGGGCAGGTGTTGGTGCAGCAGAGTGACAGCTGGGGTGCAGGTGTAGGAAGTGGGCAGCTGGCAGACGGGAGGTTTGCCCCTACTTTAGGTGGTTCCCGAGTGTCCACCTTCTGACTGCATCCTTCACCCTCTCCGCGAGCCAGACGGAGCCTGTCAGCAGGTGGGAAGCCGAGCGTGCAGGGCGTCAGCAGTCCAGGGGATCTGCCATCACCGGACAGGGGCTACCTCAGCAGAGCTTGAGCCACGACGCCAGGTGTAGTGGATCGAATCATGCCCCCCGCCAACTCATTGCAGCTTGAATTGTGTCCCCCAAGTTTTATGAATTAGAAACTTAGGGAGGTCAAGATGGCGGAAGAGGAGAGGTGCCTGCCGCTTTTCCGCCACCAGTAGAAGCAGCCTGAGGCCCGCGCCGGATGCAGCTGTAGCAGAGTCAGCGCAAAGGAACGGCTTCGAAAGGGTGTCTTTACCCTGCCGAGAACCGGGAATCTTCCCCCAACGCAAGCAAGGGACCCCCCGGTTCGCCGCAGCCCGCGTCTCAGCCGCAGCCGCAGAAGTGGAAACATGGAGGCCTGAACAGCGTGTGTCACCCCAGGCTGCAGAGGTGACCACAGCTTCTGACCCCCACCCCCCGCCTCCACCTGCCCGTCCCTGGAGCTGGAAGCAATTCAACTGGCGGCCGAGAAAGGGAGACGTCCAGTGGGAGAGGCAGAATTTCCATGGAGACCACATGCCCTGCAGGGCCGCCACTGCGTGATCCAACTGGTAGGCTTCACAGCTGCCACCCAGCTTCATTCCCAGCTCAGCCCAGTGCATACAAGGCGGGGAGACATCTGGCAGGGGAGGCGGGAACTCCACAGGGTCCACGCTGCTGCTGCACAATCCAGCAGCAGGTAGGCTTCACCACCGCCACCCGGCTCCATCCCAAGCCCCGCCTAGCGCACACAGGGCAGGGAGACATCCTGCAGGGGAAGGGGAAGATCTGCAGAGACCACACGCTCTGCGGTGCCTCGGTGCATCCCAGCAGCCCGGAACAGAGCACACAGGAACAGGGAGTCACTGAGGTAGCGATACCAAATTGGCAACCACAGCAACATCTTAGTCAGTCAATAGTGCCAAACCTGTGGACTGTGAAACCCCCTGCCACAATGAATAAACAACAAAGAAAAGATAGAAATACAAAAAATCAAGAAAGTACACCACCAAAAGATAATAAATCTCAAGCTCTAGATCCTATAGAACAAGAAGCCCTTGAAGTGACTGACAAGGAATTTCAAGTGATAATTCTGAGGAAACTGAATGAGATACAAGAAAACTCAGCTAGACATCATGATGAAATGAGGAAAAGTATACAGGACCTGAAAGAGGAAATGTACAAGGAAATCAATGCCCTGAAAAAAAATGTAGCAGAACTTGCCGAACTGAAGAAGTTATTCAGGGAAATAAAAAACACAACGGAGAGCTTAACCAACAGGCTTGTGGAACTTGAAGAGAGAACCTCTGAACTTGAAGATGGGCTGTTTGAAATAACACAAGCAGTCAAAAAAAAAAAAGAAAGAAAAAGAAAAGAAAAAGAAAGAAAGAAAGAAAAAAGAATCAAAGGCATTGAAGAAAATCTGAGAGAGATATCAGATAACCTTAAGCGCTCAAATATCCGACTCATGGGTATTCCAGAAGGGGAGGAAAAAGGAAATTGCATTGAAAACATATTCAACAAAATAGTGGCAGAAAACTTCCCAGGTATAGGAAAAATCACAGATCTTCAGATCTAGGAAGCTCAACGATCTCCAAATGTATTCAACTCAAAAAGGCCTTCTCCAAGACACGTTATAGTCAAATTGGCAAAACTCAAAGACATAGAGAGAATCTTAAAAGCTGCAAGAGAGAAGCATCAAATCATCTATAAGGGAGCCCCAATCAGACTAACATCAGACTTTTCATCACAAACCCTAAAAGCCAGAAAGGAAAGGGATGATATATTCAAAACACTAAAAGAGAGATTGCCAGCCAAGAATACTCTTCCCTGCAAGGCTATCCTTCCGAAACAAAGGGCAAATAATATATTTCTCAGATAAACATAAACTGCGGGAGTTCACCACCACACGACCACCCTTACAAGAAATCCTCAAGGGAGTACTGGGTTTGGTTCCTGAAAAATAACTACCACTGCCATAAAAACCCAAGAAAAATCTAAAGCCACTAGTATAATACAAATGGCATTCATGAAGAGAAAACAAACAAACAAAAAGGCTATCTACAACCTAAGGAACCAACAAACACAGAAAACAAACAGTAAATCAGAAAGCAAGGAACAAAAGACACTGAAGCCAACCAAACAACAATCAACAAAATGCTAGGAATAAACCAACACTATTCAATAACAACTCATAATGTAAAAGGCTTAAATTCCCCAATCAAAAGACACAGACTTGCTGACTGGATTAAAAAGGAGGACCCAACTATACGCTGCCTTCAAGACACCCACCTCACCTATAAAGACTCACATAGACTAAGAGTGAAAGGATGGGAAAAGATTTACCATGCAAACAGAAAAGAAAAAACGAGCTGGAGTAGCTATTCTTATATCTGACAAAGTAGACTTTAAACTAAAAACCATAAAAAGAGACGACGAGGGAACTATATAATGATAAAAGGACTGATCCATCAAGAAGACATAACAATCATAAATATGTATGGACCCAATGTTGGAGCAGCCAGATTTATAAAACAAACTCTATTAGACCTAAAGAAGGAAATAGACACTACTACCATAATAGCAGGGGACCTTAACACCCCACTGTCAATATAGGACAGATCATCTAGGCAAAGAATCAGCAGAGAAGCACAAGATCTAAAAAATACTCTAGACCAGTTGGACTTGGCAGATATCTACAGAACATTCCACCCAACAACCTCAGAAAATTCATTCTTCTCATCAGCACATGGATCATTCTCCAGGATAGATCACATATTGGGTCATAAATCAAGTCTCAACAAATTCAAAAAAATTGGAATTATCCCATGTATTTTCTCAGACCATAATGGATTAAAACTAGAAATCAATAACAAACGAAATTCTCGAAACTACACAAACACATGGAAATTAAACCGTATTCTACTTAATGACATATGGGTCCAAGAATAAATCAAGCAGGAAATCAAAACATTTATTGAAACTAATGAAAATAATGATACATCATTATTATTATCCCAAAACCTGTGGGATACGTCAAAAGCGGTATTAAGGGGGAAATTTATTGCATTAAATGCTCACCTCAGAAGAATGGAAAGATGGCAAGTGAACAACCTAACACTTCACCTTAAAGATCTAGAAAAACAAGAACAATCCAAACCTAAAGTTCGCAGACGGAAAGAAATCATTAAGATTAGAGCAGAACTTAATGAAATTGAAACCCAAAAAACAATACAACAGATCAATGAATCAAAAAGTTGGTTTTTTGAAAAGATAAATAAAATTGACAAACCATTAGCATGGCTAAAAAAAAAAAAAAAAAGGAAGAGAGAAGATTCAGATAACAAAAATTAGAAATGAAAAAGGTGATATTACAACTGATTCATCTGAAATACAAGGAATCATTCAAGACTACTATAAACAACTATCCACCAACAAGTTTGAAAATCTGGAGGAAATGGATAAATTTCTGAACACACACCAGCTCCCAAAACTGAGCCATGAAGATACAGAAAATCTGAACAGACCAATAACAATAAAGGAGATTGAAGCTGTTAGCAGAAAGCTCCCAACAAAGAAAAGCCCAGGACCAGATGGATTCACAGCAGAATTTTACCAAACATTCAAAGAGGAATTGACACCAATTCTTTACAGACTATTCCAAAAGATTGAAACAGACGCAAGTCTCCCTAACTCTTTCTATGAAGCAAACATCATCCTGATACCAAAACCAGGTAAAGACATAAACAGAAAAGAAAACAACAGGCCGATATCCTTGATGAATATAGATGCAAAAATCCTCACTAAAATACTAGCAAAGAGAATACAGCAACACATATGTAAAATTATTAACTACAATCAAGTGGGATTCATCCAGGGATGTAAGGTTTGTTCAACTTATGCAAATCAATAAATGTGATTCACCATATTAATAAAATCAAACACAAGGACCATTTGATCATCTCTGTAGATGCTGAAAAAACATTTGATAAAATTCAACACTCATTCATGACAAAGACCCTCTATAAGTTAGGTATAGAGGGAAAGCATCTCAAAATAATTAAAGCCATATATAATAAACCCACTGCCAATATCATCCTGAATAGGGAAAAGCTGAAAGCTGTTCCTTTAAGAACAGGAACTAGACAAGGATGCCCACTCTCACCACTCCTATTCAACATAGTGTTGGAAGTACTAGCCAGAGCAATCAGAGAAGAGAAGGAAATAAAGGGCATCCAGATTGGAAAAGGTGAAGTCAAACTGTCCCTGTTTGCAGATGACATGACCCTATATATCGAACAGCCTAAAGCCTCTACAATAAAAAAAAAAAAAAAAAAAAAAAAAAAAAAAAAAAAAAAAAAAAACTCTTGAAGGTGATAAATGACTTCAGCACAGTAGCAGGATACAAAATCAACACACAAAAATTAGGAGCATTTCTATTCTCCAATAGTGAACATGCAGAAAGAGAAATCAAGAAAGCCTGCCCATTTACAACAGCCACCAAAAAAAATAAAATACTTAGGAATTGAGTTAACCAAGGATGTGAAAAATCTCTATAATGAGAACTACAAACCACTGCTGAGAGAAATTAGAGAGGATACAAGAAGATGGAAAGATATCCCATGCTCTTGGATTGGAAGAATCAACATAGTGAAAATGTCCATACTACCCAAAATGATATACAAATTTAATGCAGTCCCCATCAAAAGTCCAATGACATTTTTCTCAGAAATGGAAAGAACTATCCAGAAATTTACGTGGAATAACAAAAGACCACGCATAGCCAAAGCAACGCTGAGCAAAAAAAATAAAGCTGGAGGCATAACACCACCTGACTTTAAACTATACTACAAAGCTATAATAACCAAAACAGTATGGCACTGGCATAAAAACAGACACACTGATCAATGGATTAGAATAGAGAATCCAGAAATCAACCCACACACCTACAGCTATCTGATCTTTGACACAGGCACCGAGCCTATACTCTGGGGAAGAGACTGCCTCTTTAGCAAATGGTGCTGGGAGAACTCGATATCAATATGCAGGAGAATGAAACTAGACCCACAGCTTTCACCATACACTAAAGTCAACTCAAAATTCATTAAAGAATTAAATACACACCCTGAAACAATAAAACTTCTTAAAGAAAACATAGGAGAGACACTTCAGGAAATAGGACTGGACACAGACTTCATGAATACAACCCCAAAGCACGGGCAACCAAAGGAAAAATAAACAAATGGGATTATATCAAACTAAAGAGCTTCTGCACAGCAAAAGAAACAATTAACAGAGTTAAAAGACAACCAACAGAGTGGGAGAAAATATTTGCAAAATATACATCTGACAAAGGATTAATATCCAGAATATACAAGGAACTCAAACAACTTTACAAGAAAAAAACAAGCAACCCAATTAAAAAATGGGCAAAAGAGCTAAGTAGGCATTTCTCTAAGGAAGATATACAAATGGCCAACAGACATATAAAAAAATGCTCAACATCACTCAGCATCCGGGAAATGCAAATCAAAACTACACTGAGATACCATCTCACCCCAGTTAGGATGGCTAAAATCCAAAAGACTCTGAACAATAAATGCTGGCAAGGTTGCAGAGAAAAAGGAACTCTCATACATTTTTGGTGGGACTGCAAAATGGTGCAGCCTCTATGGAAAATGGTATGGAGGTTCCTCAAACAATTCCAGATAGATCTTCCATATGACCCAGCTATCCCACTGCTGGGAATATACCCAGAGGGATGGAAATCATCAAGTCGAAGGTATACCTGTTCCCCAATGTTTATCGCAGCACTCTTTACAATAGCCAAGAGTTGGAACCAGCCCAAATGTCCATCATCGGATGAGTGGATACGGAAAATGCAGTATATCTACACAATGGAATACTACTCTGCTATAAAAAGGAATGAAATAGTGCCATTTGCAACAACATGGATGGACCTTGAGAGAATTATATTAAGTGAAACAAGTCAGGCACAGAAAGAGAAATACCACATGTTCTCACTTATTGATGGGAGCTAAAAATAGATAAATAAATTCACACACACACACACACACACACACACACACACACACACACACAAAAAAAAAAAAAACGGCGTGTGGGGGGGAGATATAATAGCTATAATTCCTTGAAGTTGATACGATGAGCAAACAGAAAGGACATTGTTGGGAGGGAGAGGGGAGAGAGAGGAGGGAGGGAGTTTTCAGTAATGGGCCACAATAATCAACAACATTGTATATTGACAAAATAAAATTAACAAAATAAATAAATAAATAAATAAACTTAGCCCCCACTGTGACTGTTAAGAGGGTGGGAAATCCTATTATGGTAATTGAAAGGTGGAGCCTTAAAGAGGTGACTGGATTGTAGGACCATGCAGTAGTGAATGGATTAAAAATGGTGCTCAGGGGCGTGTTTCTGAGGGCTTTAAAAGAAGAGGAGAGCCTGACTCTCTCTCTCTCTCTCTGTCTTGCTTCCTCCCACCATGTGATCTGCTGGTACCCGCCAGCTGCTGCTGCTTTTCCTCCATGAGTAGAAGCAGCCGGAGGCCTGCGCCAGATGCAGCTGTCCCAGAATCCTAAGCCAAATAAACCTCTTTCCATTTTAAATTACCCAGTCTCAGGTATTCTGTTACAGCAACACAAAAATGGGCTAATACAGCAGGGTCTGTGACTAAATTTTGCCACAGACTGGCTGAGTTCTTGGATAATTTGCCAAGAAATGGAGACTTTTATGTAAGTGTGCTTCTGGACAAATACATATACACCTCTATATATCTCTCTCACCGTATAAATATCTCACTATATATCTCTCACTGTGTATCTCTCATTATATAAAAACCTTACTATTTATTTATTTCATTATGTATCTCTCACTGTATAATCCTCTCATTATACGCATATCTCACTATATAAACATCTCACTATAAAAATATCTCACTATATATCTCACTATATAAATATCTCAGCATGTCTCACTTTACATCTCTCACTGTATATCTCTCATTATACACACAATCGAACTCTCTTCTCTCATGTTCTTTTCCATCTATCACAATATTATCGATGTCACTGGCTACAAGAAGCAGCAGTCACTGGCTGCTTCTGACCTTAATTGGGTAGACACACATGGTGTTTAGGACAATGTCAGGCCGATGTCCTCAGTGTCAGCTCTCTGCAGGTCATCAGCTGGGGGACACTTGGGTGACTTCTGAGATGTGCTGACCATTCCTGCCCATCTCCAGGCACCACGGGTACATTGCTGAGGGTCAGACTGGACAATGGGTAGATTGTGGTGACAAGACCCACCCAGGGCAATCTGGGTGCCCAGACACCTCAATCCCAACACCTGGCATGGTCCAGTGACTGCCATCCCTGGCTGCACTGCAGACACTCTCGGGATGCTTCTTTTTCATTCTGGCTAGTTGATTTGAAATTCTTATGTGGTCGTCATAGGGTTCAGGGCTACCTGTGATCCAGGTGGAGGCCCCTTCTCAGTCTGGCTTCCACTCTCATCTACTGAAAGGAAACAAGCAATGTAGACAGGGTTTAATTCCCTGTTGGAAAGCAAGATGCAGACAGAAGTTTTGAGAAATGGTTCCAGGTCCAGAGCTGTGTGGCCCCCCATCCCCACCCCAACACCCCAGGGCTCTGTGAACCCATGGGGGTGGGTTCGTTCTGTTGATAGGAACTGTAGGGACAGAGACGCCAGTATTACACGGGTTAATGTTAGGATTATGCCTCGAGGTTTAGGGCTGGATATCATGGTTGTGGTCAGGGTTGGTTCTCAGGTAACCTCAAACCCTTCCTTAACTTGAAAGGGCTGAGGCCAGTGTTTCCTGTACTCAGTTGCATTTTTCTAGGATCCCAATTTGCTCCAGCACTTGTTTAAAATTCCCCATATTACCTTGTAATATATCCAGTGCAGTCAGTCTCCAGCACGTTGTTTCAATCCTGTAACCCTCAACAGGCAGGTGGATGTTTCGTCAACCTTTGATTTCCTTCCTCAGCATTCTGCGCACATCAGGACAGCCATGACACATCTGCAGGGATTACTTTTAGCACTTTTCTTAGAGGAATTAAATGCTGTTTTCGAGACTCTGGGTTTCATCACAACTTCATTGCTTGTGATGCACTTGCCAACTCCAGGTCAGCCTGTTGTTTTTCTGTGAACTCACCACCTCTCTCTCTCTCAACAGCAGAATCTGATCAGAAATTGGCTCCCACGTCGAATGCTGTATGCCAGTCACAGCCCTGAGGGAAAGAGGTCTTCAAGTCTGAACCTGTGGGCTGTCCACCTAGCTCCCTGGAGCTGTGCCTGGACAGGGCCTTGAGACCTATGGGGCCTCCATGTTGGGCAGTGCCCCCAATGCTCAGAGCCCACCCGGCACAGGATCAGTAGCTTTCTCCCCAGTGCCCACCGGCCTCTCACTGAAGACACACTCAGTCTGTGCAGAGACATGGTTTTCTTCTCTGTGTGAGGATTCACTCCCAGAAGGGACCAGGAGCAGAAGGAGGAGCAGAGGAGGGGGCACCATCCCCATC
Source organism: Cynocephalus volans (assembly GCF_027409185.1). Classification (NCBI taxonomy): domain Eukaryota; kingdom Metazoa; phylum Chordata; class Mammalia; order Dermoptera; family Cynocephalidae; genus Cynocephalus; species Cynocephalus volans. The sequence goes on along the minus strand of NW_026902463.1, from coordinate 6,162,304 downwards.
TCCCCCCTGCTCCTCTGTGGAACCCTGGCCCTGGACACCAGCCTTTTATACCCCATCCCAAGCTCCCCAGCTTCAGACAGGTCACAGTGGAGTCCCCAAAATGTAACTCCCATGACTCCATCCATCTACCACCTCCTAGAGCATTCTCCTCCTGGGTACCTGCCCAGGCAGATTTGTCCCATGACTCCTTCCCTTCTCCAGGCCCCACCTCCCTCTCCCCAATTCCAGAGACTTCATTTTACAGGTGGAACGTTTGGGTCTGGGGGAGATGACCTACCTTGGAGCATATGCAAATTATATGTCGGGCAGCCTCAGACCAAGACCGCAGTGGTCTCCTCCCTCCCCCCTCACGCTGTTTCCAGGAGCTGGAGGATCAGGGACCAAGAGTCCACAGCTGGGGAGGGCTCTGTGATTACAGGGTTTGGGCCCACCCCACCACCGAAGCCCTGCTCTGTAAACATGCCCCAGATCCTGGGGCTGCAATTGCCCCCTCCGCTATGATGCCTGATACCCAGCCTAAGACTGGACCCATAGAGAAGGGGTTGGGGGCTCGGGGAACTGGTTTCCTGACTCCTTTTCCTTGTCTCTTGAGTTCCCACTCACGTCCCTGCCTGGCTTCTGCCTCTAAGGCTACAGAGATCAGAGGAAACAGGAAAGGCCAAGGGGGTGCTGGTGGAGGCGGGCCCCTCCTGGCCCATCTCAGTCTCCATGTCCTCCCCTGGTTCTCTCCCTGGGCCCAGGAGGTGATTTAAGCAGGGCTTGGTTCCCATGAGACTAAGCTGAGAGTCCAAGTTCTCCGTGGCCTCCTGGACTCTCCCACCTTTGGGACTGAGAACAAGGTACACAGCCTGCACTGTAGCTTTGTCTGGGGATGATGTTTATTGGAACAGGAGGCCAGAAGGACATGGAGGGGAGCCAAGTGGGACATGGAGGGGATCCGCACCCGTCCACAGACCATGAACCCTTAAGGAACCCCTGCCTCCCACATTTTCTGCCTCATCTCTGGTCATGAAAATGGAGGGTGTGTTTGATCGGTCACATCTGTCTCTACACTCCTGGGGAATATGAGAGGTCAAGAGAAGTTCTCTGAAGTTCCCTCAGTGCTGGGTTGTGGAGGTGTGTGGTGGCCACACACTCTCTGTTGAGATGTGGTTTTACTGCTGACTCACTTGCCCTTCCTGCAAACATAGGGCTTCTCCCCTGTGTGCGTCCTCTGGTGTCGCATGAGGTGTGACTTACAGCCAAAGCCTCTCCCACACTCCCTGCAAACATAGGGCTTCTCCCCTGTGTGTGTCCTCTGGTGTCAGATGAGGCCTGACTTGTTACTGAAGCCTCTCCCACACTCTCCACACTTGACTTTTGCAATTCTTGAGATTCTTACCCCCACAGATAACTTGCCTGTGTTCTCTGGATTCACCTTCTGGCCTGTTCTGGACTCTTCTTCCATCTCACTCTCCCTAGAACTCCCCATTTGGCCTTTGGGCGGGCTGGAAAATGTGCTTGAAATCCTCCTGTGCCTTGTCCTCTTATATAAGGGTTGGACCTTTCTTTGGCCTCTTGACCTTCGGCCTCATCATTCCAGCTGTGTGGATCAGGATGTTGCTGCTCCTGATTCTGACCCACTGCACAGAGATCTCCTGGCTGGAGATGTTCTCTTGCAGATGTCTCTGGGAAGGTTGGAGAGGAGTGATTTTGTTCCACATGTTGCCTGAGGAATTTCTGACTGGAGAAGGCCAGAGGACATGAAGAACAAGGGTGGATCTCTGGCTTTGGTTCCGCTGAAAGCAGAAGGTTTTGGTCAGGGGAGGTGTAGACAACTGGGCCATCTGCTTTGTTGTATGGTAAGGCCTGCTCCACTAATCATTCCTCATGTGTTAATACAAGCTGTCTCCCACCGAGCATTCCTTTACAGTCTATTTTTCATTCTGTTTTTGTTTACTACATCTTCCTCAGAAATCTAGAAAGCCCACATCAAGGGCCTTGTCTATGGATCAGCCAAACCAGGGACCTTCAATAGCATCAGAGGCAGCTTCAGTCTTTATACAGAAGGAACTGCAGTGACTTCCCCCCCACACACACTACAATTATCTTCTAGGTCATATCATATCCTCTTCTCTCCCTAATCTCTGGGTACTTTTCCTGATAGAGCATCTGCAGCTATTTTATTCTACTGAGAAATAATAACTCTGGATTACATAGATGGTGATAGAGTTTGGATGTGTTGTCCCCCCAAAACTCATGTGAAAATCTGATCCCCAATATGGCAGTGTTGGGAGCTGTTTGAATCATGGGGGCAGATCCCTCATGAATGAATTACTGTTCTCCCCGGAAGGTTGCAGTAGTGAGTGAGTTCTCACTCTATTAGTTCCCATGAGGGCTGGTTGTTTAAAAGACCCTAGCACCTCCCCCATCTCTTTCTCTTGCTTCCTCTTGCTGCTTGTACCCGCCAGCTGCCTACCACTTTCCACCATGAGTAGAAGCAGCCTGAGGCTCATGCCAGGTGCAGCTGTCCCAGAATCATAAGCTAAATAAACCTCTGTTCTTTATAAATTATCCAGTCTCAGGTATTGTGTTATAGCAACACGAAAAGGGGCTATTATGGATGGACTCATCCTTAGTGACTTTTGTTATGAGGGGAAAAGGATCTAGGAAGTCAGGAACCACTTCGTTTGGAGATGCACAAATGTAGAAGGCAGTGTAGAGTTAAAGAGCATGTGTAAGTACACCTGAGTTTGAGTCTCCCCAGTCAAAGACATTTAATTGTGGACTCTTGTGTACCTGGTTCTCCATCAGGAAGTGGGATTCAGAGTGGTCCAGGCCCCCTTGAGTAAAGGACTCTGGTTCCTGCTGCCTAAACTAGATTATGGATTGCTTCCATCTCAGTGTCCACAAATCATAAAATAAAAATATGTTCTTCCTTGGGTGACACATCAAGTATTCCTACTTGAGGTATTTCATTCAGTCTTAACACATTTCAAATTTAATAGGAAGTTCTGTTTTAATTGTATCCCTAATCAGACTTCTTTCCTCCTGACTCCCATCTTTATCCAACCCACCATCCTCTCTTACCTGGAGACTGATGTGGCGTCTGAGGGGATTACACACTGCAGATTATTTTCTGAAAATTAACTCAAATTCCACAATTGTTTCCATCTCAGGAAAATCCCCAGTGTCTTGGCAGGAATCATGGGCACTACATGTCCAGGCTTCTGTGTATCTCTCTGACCTCTGCTCTCTTCTCTGCTTCCTTCACCTGGGTGGTCTCAGCCATTCCTCAAACACCCTCACTCTCTCCTGCCTCAGAGCTGTTGCACGAGCTGCTCCTTCTGCCTGGAGACATTTGAGCACAACTCTGCACCTCTCAAATGTTATGTCCTGAGAGGAACCTTCCCTCATGTTCCCTGCCATACCCTCGCTCCCCTCATGATGATCTCTAGGCACTTTTCTGGCTTAGTTTTCTTGAAAGCATGAATGACTATCTCATTTTATGCACATGCCTGTGTGTGTCTGCGTGTTTCCCTAACTCACATGTTAGCTGCTCAATAGCACTTATTCTGATCATCTGGTTCTATCCATATTTCCTATTCCTCGAACATTGTCTGGCACAGAGTAAGAATTCACATGACAACTAATTGAAATAATGAATGAATGAAAAACAACATATGTATGTTATTTAGAAATACGGAAGAAATTAAGAAATAATTAAAAGAGCCAGAAGAAACTGCCTTGTTGAAACAGCCGGTAGGTGCTTGAGAACTTGTTCTTTGTCTCTAAGCCTGTCAGGACTATATGTTGTTATATATTTTGCATATAAAGTAGTTAAAAAAATAAAATGAGAACAAAAGTTTTAAAATATAAATTGTCCCTAAAAGTCAAATGCATATGAAACAAAGCCTTAATTTCAGAAACACCTGATTTGAAATTTTTCTGACTTCAGACTGCATTTTACTCTACTTAACAGTTGTACCATGAAAATTCCCAAGGAGAATTCTTTCTTTTCTGTCCTTTTTAAAGAATAATGTGGTGCCTACCTCTCCCTGCCGTGAGCTCTTTCTTCCACTTGCTGTCCCACTTGATACGCAGCTCCTGGCCATATTCATCCCCGTACCAGACCAGCAGTTCACAGCCCGGCCTGATGACCTGGCAAGTTCGATAGAAGATCTGCCCGTGGTATTGAAAGGCCACCAGGTTCTGCTCTTCATCATCCCGGGCACAGTTCACATACCTGGGGTTGAGGCAGACAAAGGGACAGAAAATAACAGGCAGTGAGTCTCCACTACCTGCCAGGGCCGTGTTGGGCTTGTCACCAGATGGTCAAGGCCCCCATGCTGTGACTGGCCATGCCGTTACCCTCCTCCAGGAACCTGCTGTTCATACCTAAGCCTCTTTCTCCAAGTCCTGCTTATGGTGCTCATGCTGCCTGGAATGCTTTCCCCCCCTTGCCTACTTAACCATTCTTCAAAGCCCAATTACAGACTTACCTCCACCATGATTGGCCATAAAACACTGAATTCTCACTTCTCTAAACTCTCAATCGATTTCTACTTATACCACAGAATTTGGTGTTTAATCAATCATGTACTCTGCTTCTAGATTAGCTCACATCATTCCATAATCACCCCAAGTCTATCTTCTTTTGAAAGACCTTTTTCTAATCTCCCATAGTTTACCCAGGTGCCATTCACCTGCCTCCCTGGGTTCCCATAGAAACTTAGATGTTCCTTTGGCCTAGCATGATAATACACAATAATAACAGCATATCCCTATTCTTATCCTCTAATAAAACAAGAACCTTCATGGAAAGGGGCTGGTCCATGCAGCACAGAGGTCCATGACCACCCTGCAGCTCACTTCTCAGGCTTCAGGTTTTAATTTCACTGAAGCTGGGAAGAATTCCTGTCCTCACAGATTAAAGGTCCCTTGTTTTACATTGTCTTGGCCTTGTGTACTTCTCCTATAATAGAATGTTTCATTTATGCTTGCAATAGTCCTTCACAAGGGCATGGGTTGTGTGATCTATTCATGAGATGTACTCCATTTTCTAAACTAGAGTACAGTAAATGCTTAATAAATGCTGATTAGATAAATTAAAGTGTGAATCCAGCATCCCCAATGAATCTAGGCTCCTCAGGGTTTATCCTGGTGCCCCAATTTTGTCTATCATAGAGATTTAGTTTTTAGATTAAAAAATGGTAGTGTTTTTATTTTACCTCTTTTTTCCTGGATGTTCATAATAAGAAAGAACATTGTAAGGGGAGCAGAGAGTGTAAAAACCATCGAGGGAGGCATGCTGAGGAGGAAAGAAGCCGAGCTTGAGAGAGATGAGTGTCCCTGCTGGAACCCGAAACCTATTGGCCTTACCTCATCCAGTTGGCCCGAGATTTGTCCTTTCCATCCACATACTCATAGCAGTTTCTCCCCTTGGTGATCTGAGTTTCAGAAAAATAAGTTAGTCATTTTTGGGTTTGATGGGCAGGTAATAATCAGAATTATTTTATTCTACCGTCATCCATGCATTTGAGCCTGCATGGATTCAGCCGCCAATGGTGACACATGCTGTGTACTCCTCAGCATCATCTACACATCTGAGTTGATTTGTCCCGTCAGAGCTGAGGCACCATAGGGAGAATGCACTTTTTCTGTCTCTGTGCCACTTTTCTCCCACTCACCCACTGACCTTTAAATAGGAGTTCCAGGTTCATGCAAAGACCACTAAGTACACAGATCTAACCATGTTGTCACTATCCATGTTCTAGCATGTAGAAAGTGATGTCCCACCAAAGGCACAGAAGGGATATAGGAAGCCAGAAGACGGGGTTAAGGTAGGCCCTTCTCACCATCCAGGAGTAGCCACTGTTGGCTGCCTCTTCATCTTCTGTGATCTGGCCCTCATAGGGGCCAAAGTGCTGACCCAACAGCAGATCGGATGCCTCATTCCATACTCCAAGCCCGGCCTCGGGGATGCCCGACGGCCCAATTCTCAGCCCAGGGGGCAAAGTGAGGGCTGAGTGGTTGGGATGCCCCTTGTCCACTGCACTGTCCTTTACAAATGTAGGGGGTCTATAAGCCAGTCAGCTGTCGATGAAGTAGTCCTGGCATTGCTCACAATCTGAAGGCAAGAGCAGCAGGGATTAGGAAAAGTATAGTGCGTGTTCCTGGATATAAAGAGCTTCAGAAAGAGCCCAGCATTTACATAATTCAGCCTCAATCCTGTACTCCAAGCCACCAGAGTAAAGGAATGATTTGGGTTCAAACAACAAGATAAAATTATTGTACCGGGACATAGCCTTCTCCATGAGTGGGCCAAAAGGGTCACTTACACAGGTAGTCATCATCCTGAGGTTCACAGGCCTCTTTGTATGCATGACCCTTTCTCGCAGGCTACACATCTTCATTTCAATCTCCTTTCTCTTGAGTTCTACATTGGAGAAGAGTAAGTGAGTGAAGTTAGGAGTCTGGAGTGTTTGTCCCTGTATCGTCAGAAAATGTGAAATCTCCTACCATCAAATTATTGTCTATCCTTCTACATACTCTGGCTCGCCACCCCTTCACTACCTCTTAACTATTATTTCAGAGAGACTAAGACTCTACACCCACACTGACTACAGATGCATAATTCAATTTTAGTTTCTGGATTCCCAGGATCAGGATTAACTTCTGAAACTTTCTAGTAACAAACCGTTAATTCATGCATTTATTTATCCATAAAATATTTGTTGAAGGTGCATTACATATTAGGCATTGAACAAGGGCAGGGATATACAATAAGAAAATGTGGTCTCTATTATCACAGATGGATTTATTGGACACCTTGAATGTATATTTATTTTAGTGCTTTCAAACAATATATGAGCCATTGGTCTTTATCTTCATTTTACAGATTAGCATTAATGAGCTCAGAGAATTTATAATGTCTTCCCAAGGTCCAAATGATTCTACGTGGATTATAACAAGTGTGTGACTTCAGAGTTAGTGTTTGTTCTTACATGTTATTCAATACAGCATCTAACTTCTGGTCTCAGCTTAGTCCAGCTTAAGCACAGGTCTATCGAAAGTCTACGCCACATATCTAGACCATACTCATCAACCTTTCTAAAGGACCTAGAGGGACTAAAGTCCCCAAATTATTTTCTCTTACCCAATTTTTCTCTAGAATGCTGTCCGGAGGTACTTGCTTCTGCAGGAGGGGACACTCGTTTCCGGGCCTTCTCTGAGTCCCTTGTGTTCAGTAAATCTGTTGTTCCTGACAATTTCTTCAAAATAGATTCATTATTTAACAGTGATCTGGATATTCCCTTTAATGTGAGAATCACATATTAAAAGACAACATACATTTCTTTCGTTCCTTAGGGCTTGCAACCTCTTTTCACATGCATGACTTTAGTTAATGGTTCAACAATCCCTGGAAAAACTTGGAGTGACTGAATACCAGAGAGAAAGGGAAAGGCCTGTGTGGGCAGGACAGTCTTAAGGCTCTTTTGCTTCAACTTTCTATATATACATGAGAGCGAGGGAGGGAGAATAATCTGGAAGACTACCTGGAGACTCAACAAGGTCTGTGAAAGAAGGAGGTAGGGGCTTATAGGGAAAAAGAGGGGATCTTCTATGAACTAGGAGACATTTGACAGAAGGAGAAAGGTAGGAAAGCACAGAGGGTAGAAAACACATCTGGAGAATGAACAGTGAGGTTGGGAAGAGAAGAAACAGTTGGCATAAAGGTTATCTAGACAACTAAGAGAGTGATGCTAAGAGCTGCAAACTGCCATATCCTGGAAGGGATATTTAACTTTGAAATTGAATTAACTAGTTCCTGTACCAATTCTGCCTAAGTAAGGGTGTACTACCAGCTAATTCTATTCAGTTTCCCGATCCGTAAATTGGCATACATGCTAATTCTTAATGGTACAGTGAACATGAAATGTAATAACGCTCACCAAAGTGTTTTGAGATTAATAATTTCTCTTATAGTCTTGACATCAATTTTCCTCCTCAACCATCTCTACAGTCAAAATCTAATTCAAAGATATTATCTTCAGCACTCTCTGACCCTGTTACCTCTATTTTAATTTGAAAAATTTGGAATTATTCAGAAAACACTGAGGGGGTCATCAAGGGCTCTGAGTTGGGCCTGGGACTCCTGAGAATAATCAGGTATGGACCAGGCTCTCAAAGAGCTCGTAATACAGAGGTGGCAGGCTATACAAATGATTACAAACAGCATGAGATTTGCCTAGTTCGGGCCCAGAGGAAATAGCAGTTAACTTCTTCCTACAGGGATGAGCATTTAAAATCAGTACCAGGATACATTTCTACTGAATAGTGTAATATACATGAAGTGCTAAGTCATTCTCCTATCTGTTGTTTCTCAATCAAACTTCAAACTTCTCAGGGCTAGGAGCAGTCTTCTCACATCCGAATGGGTCCCTTATGAGAGAGTAGGAACTATCTCCGTCTTCATCTGGGACCAGGCACAATGTAAATTGACTGTATATTGCCAAGCTCCCCTCAGACTGTCTTAGCGTATCTCTCACTTAGCACATCAGAGAAGAATCAGGTTGAAATAATCAGTCAGATGAATAATGTAAAGGTGTATGAGTAAGGCAGCATGAACTTTACAAAAGAAGAAAGATTTAATCAGCTCTTAAGTACTTTAGGGAAAGAAGGAGTATTGAATTAGACTGAACCACTACTGACTGTAATGTCAGGCATAATCTAACATTTCTGTACTTCAGTTTTCTCATCCACAAAATGGTTATGCTTATAGTACCAACTTCATAGGGTTGTTGTAAGGTTTGAGTGAGTTTATTCACGTACAATGCTTAAAATAAAGTCTGAAATATTGCAAAAATAAAACAAGCAGTAGTGATTATCATTGCTCTTCTTATTAACTCTTAAAAGGATGATGTCCGACATTGTGCTAAAGAGATCAGAAAAGGGAGGCAGCAGTCCTACGATACTGTGCACATTCTCCTTCTCTTACCTGTGTTTGGATCTTACATGAGGAAGATTGTTGTGTCAATAGGATTTTTCAGGTATTCACCTTCTGGTGTTTACTCTGTTCCACTCTGAAGACCACCCAAGGAGGATGGACCAAAAGGTGATGAGAAATCAGTGTTTTGATTGGTAAATATTTCCAAGCTCAGAAGATTCTCATTAGGGACAGAGAATTCTGAACTAGAGAGTGACAATTCCAAGTATTATCCAAGGGTGATTTGAAAATGGTTTCTGAAGTACCATGAAGACCTTTGCTTCTATTGGAGGCACTGCTAATTTTCTTAAAATGTTTTTTAAAAATAGAGCTCTGGATCTTGGTGTTAACACCACACTCTAACCAACTGAAGTAACTGGTCACCCACCAAAAAACAAACAAAACAAAACCTCATCTGTGCTTCATCTTGTGTTGACAAGGTTTCTATTACATTTATTTAAAAAAAAATATATATATATTGACTTGACTTTCATGAAAAAACGCTGAACAAAACCACACAATGGAGGAAAGGACAGTCTCTTCAAGAGATGGTATTGGGAAAACTCGATCACCATATGCAAAAGAATGAAGATTGACCCTATGTTACACTACATACAAAAATTACATCAAAATAGATTAAAGGCCTTCATGTGACACCCAAAAGTATAAAACTTCAAGAAGGAGACATGGGGGAAAGCTTCAAGAAATTGAGTTTGGCCACGATTTCTTGGAAATGACACCAAAGCATAAGTGACAAAAGCAAAAATAGACAAAGAGAAGTATGTAAAACTTAAAATCTTCTGAGCACCAAAGGAAACAATCAAGGAGTGAAAAGGCAACCTACAGACTGGAAGAAAATATTTACAAACCATATATCTGATGAGGGGTTAATATCTAGAATATATAAAGAATTCCTACAACTCAGCAAGAAAAAAACTCAGTTAAAAGAGTGGGTGCTATGACTGGGTTTTTTTCCTCCAAAATTCATATTTTGAAACCCTACTTCCTGGTGTGATAATATTTGGAGATGGAGCTTTCGGGAAGTAACTAGGGCTAGATGAGTTCATGAGGGTGGGGTCCTCATGATGGGATTAGTGCTTTTTATAAGAAGAGGAAGAGAGAGATTCCCCCCAAGAGGTGGAAGTAACCTAAATATCCATTAAAAAATGAATGGATAAGGAAAATGTGGTATAGAAATACAATGGAATATTATTTAGCCTTAAAAAATAAAGAAACCCTGCCATATGCTGCCACATGGATAAATCCTGAAGACATTTTACTAAGTTAAATAAGCCAGTCACAATAAGCCAAATATGGCATGGTTCATTATTTGAGGTATCTAAAGTAATCAAATTCATAGAAACAAAGTAGAATTGTTGCCAAGAGCTGGGGCAGGAGGAAATGTGGTGTTGTTGTTCAATGGGTATAGTTTTATAGTCATGCAAGATGAAAAAGTTCTAGCAGTTTCTTGCACATCAGTGTGTATATAGCTGATAATATGAAACACTCAAAAACTGTTAGGAGGGTGAGTTTATGTTATGTGATTTCTTACCACAATAAGAAACAATAAATTGACTAAGATGGGGATTTAACTGAATCCAGATAATGATGTGTGACAAACCGTGGGGTTAGTCATTTCTTCTTCTAAGACACTTGATCCAATGACTGCACTATTATGAGATTAGGGTTAGAAAGCTCTTTGGTGGATTTACAGTTCAATTAAGGTTTAGTTAAATTGCCCACTAATTAATTAACAATGTTTAGCAAAACCAGTCTTTCTTTATGACTTTAAAGAATGGTAAACTTTAAACGTATAGAAAAGTACAGAGAATAATGCTGGAAAACATAAATCCACCACCATGCAGTCCCATTTCAACATTCTGCCACAGCTGCTTGAGATGTTTTTATTTCTACTTTTTATTTCAAAATTCAAAAGTAAAAATAAAACAAACAAAAAAGGTAACTATGACATAGTGAAGCCACCTGCCAGCCCTTCCTCCTTCTCTTGTGATGATAACGTCTGAGTTTGGTATTTCTTACTCACATTCAGGTTTTTATACTTTTAGCACTTATTACTGTATCTGTAAATAAAATATGTAATCATTTTACACGTTTAAAACCTTTATATGAACAGCCTCTTACTGTATATACTCTTTCGCATCTTGCTTGTTTGTTGAACATTTGTTTTTGAGAGAACATGTTCTCCTTTGTTAACTCCTAAGATAAAGCCGAGACATCAACCCAGGCTGGTTTCAGGAGGTCACTTCTAATTCCTCCTGGCCCCGCACCTTTCTGACTAGGTATCCATTCTTCATCGGAATCCTCAGTGTCATCCACATGGAGTTTGGCCTGCCTCCAGTGACACATGAAAGCTGTTCGAGGGGCTCTAGAAAGAAGCCAAATCTTTGTCCTAAAAGGGAAGAGGTGGGAGGAGGAACAAAGGGTGGTGGCAATGGAAAGCACCACAAAGCCAGTGTGGCTCAGCATGGGCTGGGAGAGTCTTGAACAAGGTCAAGATGTGAGCTCTGCATGACTAGTGCCGACACTCAGCCATACCCTGACAAATAAAAAGAACAAAATTTCCCCTCCAGATTTGTCTCCATACAGAAGGGAACTGTGGGCAGATGCAGCCACCTAAGAGAGAGCCATAATAATACAGGGACAGAAGACCTGTTTTCTATTTCCCAGGCTGGTCTGCAGCCAGCACTTGGAGTAACCTATGTTAATCAGTTCATTATAGTTCCTTTTCACATTCCTATAGCAAATTTTCTTCGATTCTCCCATCTCTGCCCCTTCTTCCTTGGAGAAGTATATCGAAATGCCTTTGAACGCATCTTTAGCCTAGAGAAAATAACATAGTTCATCAGTGATTTACTGTATACATCACAACACCGAGTGGGGCCTTTTCTTCTACCTTGTAATCATAACAAGCAGAACACAGCCTGGGGCCTTGGGGTGGTCTCTGTGAAACAAGGATAAAGATATTTGTTCCCGCCCTCCCCAGATTGTGTCCTGTTTGAGAGGACACAGCATTTTTCTAGCTCTCCCCAACACAGAGAGTTTGATTCCAGTGTCCTCTTCTCTCCCATGTCCCAGACGGGACAAATTGTCCCCACTCCACGCACATTCACAGCCAGGGTCACACAGAGTTGCAGGCCATGGGTCTGTGGCCCCCCAGACACCAGCTCCTGTCACTCGGTTCCCCTCTCCATCCTTCTTACAGATCCTGCTTGGAGCCCAGCTTGACTTCCCCCACCTCTCACCTTGGGCTTCTGCCCTGTACTCCCTGCATCTCCCTCAGGGGTCTCCTCCCGGGACCTGTTGGGGCTCTCGGTGCTGGGACAGGCTGGCAACTACCTGCTCCAACTCCAAGGTTGGGAAGAACCCTTGAGTCTCCCAGCTACAAGGCCAACGTTCCTGTGGAAAGAGATGGTGCTGAGAGGAGGCCACAGCCCAGACCATTATGCACAGCCAGGCTCTGTCTTCTCCACTTGGCCATGTTGTCCAGACCAGGAAGATGTGGAGACCTTGCAAGAACTGGAGGATGTTGGGGAGGTCTGAGGGCTATCGATGGGATAGGGGGAGGGTCTCTGCTGGCCATGACAGACCACCTAACATAAGCTGTACTGTTTCAGTTCCCCTGCATCTTGACGCGTCTGAGGAAGGGTGGCAAAGGTGCCTGAGGGTCAAGGCTCAGGTATCTTCGAGGGGAGTCCTGAGATGTGAGGGCTGGGGGAGGCCCATGTAGACTTTGAGGCCCCCTGACTGATGGGACTCGGGTCAGACTCACCAGCTCCACTGAGAGGAAATGAACATTTCTCATAGGAAGCTTCTGGGATCTTCAACTGGAGATTCTGGAAAACTGTGGGAGTAAAGCAGTCTGGATCTCTAAGGAGCAGCAATCCCACAGGCTGAGGAGATTGCGGGTCTCCAAGGCCAATGAGATTTGGGGTCTCTCAGGCTGAGGTTCTGGGGGTTTTGGGGTTGAGGGGATTTGGGGTATCTCAGGCTGATAGTATTTGGGGTTTTTCAGGACAAGATTTTGGGTCTTTCGTGCTGAAGAGATTTGGGATACTCAGGTCGAGAGGCTTTGGGATTCATCAGGTAAATGGAGTTTGGGGTCGCTGAGGATGAGAGGATTTTGCATTTTTGAGGCTGAGGAAACTCGGGGTCTCTCAGGCTAAGGAGATTTGGGGTCTCTCATTAGGGGGCATTAGGCTCTCTGACACTGACGTTATTTGGGGGTCTTTGAAGCAGAAGGACGTTTCCAGGCTGAGTAGGATCTCTGAGCTTGGGGAAATTCAGTCTCTCTGTGGCTGCGGTATTTAGCGTTTCCCAGGCTGAGGGGAATTGTGATTCCTCAGGCTTAGGGTGTTTGGGCTCTAAGCATTAGAGGATTTGGCGTTCCTGTGGGTGAACGGTAGATTTGAGGTGGCTGAAGCTGAGGTGCGTAGGTGTCTCAGGCCGAGGGGGTTTGAGGTCGGTCCAGGTTAGCGGATTCGAGGTCTCTTGGGGATCAGGGGATCTGGGGTTTCCCAGGCTGAAATTTGAAGGTCTCGGGCTAAAGGTTTACAAGGGTTTCTTACTGCACGGCAAAGACTTCCCGAGTTCCTGTCAGTCTCCCTGGCTTTCTCCTGCCCCGCTGCCCACCCTGACTGGCGCCCGCTGGGATCCTCTCTGGTTGAAACGGCCACGCAGCCACCGGTACCACCAAACCACCTATCAGAGTTGTGACCCAAACGCTCCCGCCAATGAGCGATCAGAAGGACATAAAGGGGCGGAGAGTAGGGAGGAGCCAAGCCTGTCAGTCACAGGCTCCCCTCAGTCCTAGGCTCGGGTGGTAAGGCGGGACCTGGTCTTTCCCGCCTTGGGGACAATCCACCCCAAACCTCAGGGACTGGCCGCTCTGGGTGGATCCCTGAAGGGGTGATTGGATTATAGCACCATGCAGTAGTGAATGGTTTAAAAATGGTGGTGAGTGACGTGGTTCTGAGGACTTTAAAAGAAGAGGAGAGTCTGTCTCTCTGCTCTCTCTCTCTCTCAGCTTCCACCATCTTGCAGCGTGAGACCCCTGGGTCACTGTTGCCACCACAAGATGGACTTTGGACTTCCCAGCCTCAGAAACTTTCGCAATAAATTTCATTTTCTTTATAAATCACCCAGTTCAGGTATTTTTTTATAAGCAACAAAAACAGACTAATACAGCAAGCTTTTCTCTCAGGCTCATCTTTAGGCTTCAGGTAATCCACAAGAGAAGACTTGAGCAGATGTAAACTGCTCGTATAGTTTTGACGGTGTACCAAAATTCTGAGCCAATCTGAAAAGAACAAGACAGCATTTTTTTTATTTGTCCTGTCTTACATTTTGTTCTGGGCACATAAAGAAATGTCTCCCAAATTACTGCTTAATGGAACAGAGACATCAGTGATTGCACACGACAAGTATGGTCTACTCAAAACAGTTTTGAAAAGTAAGTTTAAAAAATCGACTATAATGATCAGAAATAAACCATGGTGAGGGAGAATAACGTGTTCTCCAAAATTACTACATTGCAATAATCATAAATTCCAGGTTTCAAAAACAAAACAAAACAAAAACCTAACAAACGGGAAAACTTTTCAAAGCATGCAAAGAAACATGAAAGCACTTCCCATTCACGGGAAAATAGTAATGATGATGATGATGATGATGATGATGATGATGATGATGATGATGATGATGATGATGATGATTTAAAAAATGGTGGGTGGGGACTCCCAGTCAATGAACTTATTAGACAGTCTTTAAATCACCCAAATCAACTGTCATACATATGTCCAAGAGGTAAAGGGAATGATGCACAAAGAAATAAAAGAAACCAAGGGAACAATGTCTAACCAAATAGAGATTCTCAATAAGGAGATAGAAATCAACAGCTCGAAAACCATAACATGTGAATTGACACCTTCACTAGAGGTTTCAAATGAAGGTTTGAGCATGCAGAAGAAAAAATCAGAAAACTTAGTTAGTTCACTTGAAATGATCCTGTATGACGAGCAGAAAGAGAAAAGAAAGAAAAAATTAAACACAGCCTAGGAGACTGTGTGATCCCCATAAAGCAAGCCAATTGTATTAATCCACTTCTGTTGCCGATAACAGAAAACCTGAAACTGAGTGATTTATAAAGAAACAAAACATGTTTCTTACAGTTTTGGAGGCTGGGAAGTCCAAGGTCCAGGAAAAATATCCGGTGAAGGCCTTCTTCTTGGTGGTGACTCCAGAGCAATGCAGGCTGTCACAGGGAGAGAATGGGTGAGCAAGAGAGCTAACCTGCTCACTTGCTTTCCTTCTAAAGTTGTCAGAACCACACCCATGATAACTCATTACTTCACGGACAAGGGCATAGTACTCACAATCCAATCCCTCCTCAAAGACCCTATCTTGCAAATATTATAATAGTACTTCCCACTCTCTTAACACTGTTACAATGGAGGTCAAGCCCCAGTGAGTTTTGAGGAACAGTCGAAGCCCAGAATGACAGTCCCAGAAGAGAGGCTAAAGAGAAAAGGGCAGGAAAACAAACAAACAAACAAACAAACAAACAAAAAAAAACACATTTCGAAGAATAATTGCTCGAACTCCCAAAATTCTTGAGAAGACATGAAAGTTCAGATAGAATGTTCTTTGGCTTAGAAGCCTTTAGACCAAATTATCTCTTCCTGAAGCCCTCACATTTCTTCAACACCCAGACCCTGTAGGCAGAATAGGCTCACACTGTTACCTGCCCTTTCTGAATGCCCTGTTTAGTTTATGTCCCCCTCTCACTTCTCTGCAGGAGGTCAACGAGAATAGAGATTTTTTGACAACTTCTCATGCAATGACAAACCCATACATAAATAGCTTAGAACAAACAAATCATAAAGAAATTGTGCATAGATTAAGGTTTTTAAAGGAATAATCCAGTTAAAAACTGGAGGGGCTGTGACCATCAACTCCATTCACCACTGCACTGTGTTTACAGAACACTTACAAGTAAACCTGACAAGTAAACCCAAGATTCCCCCCCGCCCTTGAAAACGACCTGACACATTCCCTTCAAAGCGTTCATTCTCTTCTGGGGGCGAGGGGTAAAGGGGGCAGAACTAGGAGGCGTAGTTGTTACTGACTTTTCCGAAAGCCTCTCTTATGTGATCCAAGTGGGATTTATGCTCCTCGTTAACTTCAGTGAGTGCACAAGCTATCCCTGTTTCTAAATATGTAACAAGGTTAGTTATGCCTATAAGTAAAGCATTTCCGTGACTCACAAAAATAACTCACAGATAATCTCAGTTAGAAGAGATAGACGGATTTGATGCAGAAATGGAGAAAACAGCCAAATTCACTTGGAGACAGGCTCAGACACAAACTATATATGAATGAATGAACAAACGGTAACAGTGGCAGATAGCAAAGCAAAGAGATGAAAATATTGAAACCACTGTAGAGATGTGAGTGTTCAGTTTACATCAGCAAGGATAAATGATATCAGATGATAAAAGTATGGGCAGAATCAGAGAAATGGAGAAAACAGCCAAATTCACTTGGAGACAGACTCAGACACAAACTATATATGAATGAATGAACAAACGGTAACAGTGGCAGACAGCAAAGCAAAGAGATGAAAATATTGAAACCACTGTAGAGATGTGAGTGTTCACTTTACATCAGCAAGGATAAATGATATCAGATGATAAAAGTATAGGCAGAATCAGAGAAATGGAGAAAACAGCCAAATTCACTTGGAGACAGACTCAGACACAAACTATATATGAATGAATGAACAAACGGTAACAGTGGCAGACAGCAAAGCAAAGAGATGAAAATATTGAAACCACTGTAGAGATGTGAGTGTTCAGTTTACATCAGCAAGGATAAATTATATCAGATGATAAAAGTATAGGCAGAGTCAGAGGAAGAGACACACACTCACACACAGAATGAGAAAGAAACCTGGTGAAATGCAGACACTCAATTTGAATTTTAAACAGAGAATACCAAGACACTGACATCAGGAAAAACAAATGTGGTTCAGAGATATCAAGTCAGAATGCTCACAAATTAATCATGTGATTATGAGGCCCACATGCACTGATACTCCATGGAAGGAAGCATTAGGGAAAATGTACAATTTCACACTTCTTTTGGTAACCCCAAAACAGCGGGACCATGTGAAAGCAGTAATATGACTGAATTACACCTATGAGTCAAGGACGAAACTCAGGAAGCTGCATTCTCTTGGGTGGACATGACCAAGCCACTAGGCAATAGCAGTTTAGTCAACAGTAGACAGCTACGGTTTTGCTAGACCCTCCATGGAAGTTCTCCTCACATTTCACTCCAAGAGCAGCTACAGTTAAAACTGGCAACCAAGGGCTAGCGGGAGATAAGTATTTCGAGAACCCTTTCCTAACCTTTTCTCCATTCATTAAACACTAAGTAAGACCCCTAAACTTGCAGCTAAATACTCAGAAAAGGGCACACAGAAATCTGCTGACCTGCTCTCATGCAGGGCTTCTGGAACTGCTCTCTTTTACAAGCACAATGGAAGATAGGTAGCAGCACATGGCACCGGAAAAGGTTCCTGCTGTTTGGATCAAGATGGACCAAGTTGCTTAGAAAGCCTGTCCCGTTCTTTCCTTTTATGTTAACCTTATGCACAACATGCTGAAAACACCACAGAAAATGAAAGGTTTCTGGGTTCCTAATACGGTGTGGGGTATCATTTACTAAGACAACATTCTCACTGGAGTATACCAAGAAAGGAATGTACTCATAATGGCTTACCTATTTACATTTTGGGATCTTCACCTAATACACAGGGTCTTGGGTAAAAGCTTAGACCATCTGAAAATAGGAATATTAAGAATAATGTCTACATCTAGGATCATCTAGGGACAGACAGCACATGGGTGAAAGTCTAGCAGTTGTATATTTAACCACTCCACCTCCCTGCTCTGTTTATATTTTTTGCCCAAACTCAGTCACCTGGAAAAACAACGGGACTCACATACAACTACAAGGAGACCCGCTTTTTCCCAAAAGTTTATCTTTTCACTTAGTCACCTTTGCCAGAAACAAAGCCACACCTTCAGTGCCTTCCCTCATCCCTTTGTGTCCTTTCCCACAGTCCCTTCATATACCATATATTCCCATTTCTTAAAATGTTGCTGGGAAGCCTGGCCCTGACAGGTTGATTGTCCCAGCAAAGCACTGTGCATTCATCTACCTAAGGATGACATTTGGTTCAGAAGAGAAACGAACTTTAATATTTCCACCTTGAATTCTCTTAACGCACAAGAGAGGATATTTGGAGGAGCCCTGTGCAAGAAAATTTCACCCTGATTATCTTACTTCTGTAATCACTAGGTCCTTTCCTTGAACTACCCTCACATTCCTGGGAAAAACAAGAAGTGTCAAACTAAACTGTTTCTCTTTCCTTTCTTCTTTCTCCACAACCCCCTGCTCTGTGGGGAAGGAATAAAAAAAGTCCTCAGACGGAATCCCAAACCTTGGTGTATCTGCTCTCTACAACTTTATAAGCCCAGATCCTCCACAGACTGACAGTTCCAGGACAAAGAATTAAAAATCCCACATGGATCTGACCTATGTAGAATCTCACCCCAATCCGGTACACAAGCACACACACAGAGACACATATGTTTGATGGTGTTTATTTCTCCTTCACACCAATCCGATTTTATCCAAGTGTCTTGCTGTCTGCATTTTTCATCACCTGACCGGCTTTTCTTTCAATCCTGAGCATGAGAACACTGTATCTGAAGTCACTTTTTAGAAGTTCTGCTTTTTTAGGTAAAGTCTGATGCTCCGAGATATTCAACTCAAAAACTTGGAATACTCTAAAACACACAAACACACATAAAAACTCATTTTCTCTGAAAAATGTTAAAAATTGCTTTAATTATGCAAGGTCCTGCCCAGGAAAAACTAGCCCTTCCCCGTTTGTGACCTCTTCAATTTCCCCTTACCATGTGTTAGAAATTGCTCTCCGTAACATCTGCCCCACTGCCAGTGTTCTCTGTATGAGTAGAATAAGCTAAGGAGATAAACAAGAAAATTAAAAGACACTGATTACCAAAATGGAAAATTGATGAGAGAAAGGAATGAGAGACTGTACAAATATTCATAGCCTTTTGTGGAAAGGGTGAAAGGAGGAACATTTGATGAGCCAAAATTTAAGGGGGTGGAGAAATGACTGAGGGTGGGGTTGGCTGTCATGGAATTAAGTTCAGAGAAGTAAAGGATTGAGCTTTGCTTCTGTCCAAACGACTCCGGACACTGACTATAGTGCAGTGGGCTTAAGCTTCCCCAGCTATAACTTGTTTTGCAGTGCAGTTTCTCCAACGTTCCTGTTTCATCTTGATGCCCTGGGTGACCTGGTTTGTGTCATTCCCTGTCTTTCAATTTCTACACTTGTGAAATGAGTGTCCAGGTACCTACAAACATGCATTTCAGCCCCTACTTCCTGAGCTGCTCACCTGCCCTCTCGGTTCCCTGTCCAGGCACCTGCATCCTCATGTGGTACCGCAGGGGATTGAGCCATAGGTCTTTACAGATGATCTGTTAGGGGAACCAGGACAGGACCGCTCAGGGTTCAGACACCATTCCCAAGAAGGCTGGGAACCCTCCCTGGTCATTTCTGAATTTTCGCAGTGAGGCCCTACCTCAGCGATCCTGTTAGATCCTGCAAAGTTGTGGTCAGAAAACCAGTTGAAGAAGTTAACACTGCTGTTGTGGTGCCTGCGGCTATAAGCCTCATGTTCATAATCCTGATACCACTGAACTGGAGTGGAATGAGATGCCCTGTATCCTGCAGGGAAGAAAAGTATACAGGAAGGGGTTGGAGCATGCTGACGATGATAAACCCAACACCTTCACTACCCATCCTGGGATCCACCTCCTACCGGTGACATTAATGAGATATTCCTTAATAATCACTTTATTCCGGAAGTACGGGTTGTTCCGAAAGAACAACATGATCTTGCAGCAGTGAATGGGATGCCTGATTTCCTCCACCTGTCATGACAAAGTGGAGAAGGTTAAAATTTCTCTTCAGGTCACCTAACCTTTTCTGTTTGCCTGAAAGTATTGCTTCTCTTATCCTTCCCCGCTCAACCTTCCAGCCTCAGTCTCACTAGTTCTGACCTCCAAGTCGATCATGTAGCTAAGCAAGTCTTCATCTTCATCGCTGATCATGGCCAACATCTCGGGGTGGTTCACAATCTGCCTCAGGTCAAGGAGCCTTTCCATGCTACGGAAGTAGGCGCTAGAAGCAACTGAGCATGTATAAACAGCTAGGAGAGTGTGTTGCGCAGGGGTCTCCCACACCTCACACATTGTGTCTCCCACACCTTATGCACCGTGCCCTCCCTGCCTTTCATGAGACACACTCAAGGCAATGGGTGCCTTGCATGGCCTTAAATGGGAGACTGTCCACGTTGACACAGGGAGGGGCTCCTTTCTGAGGGATGTTGAGCTCTATGTGTCCCTGATGTACTAGGGGCAAAAGTGAATCTGCTTGTATCTAAGTATGCACTTTATCAGCTCTTACTGACTAGGGTGGGAATTCATACACTTTCCTACAGCATTATTTTCAGCAAAGCCTGTCCTTCAAACACCTTTTCTACATGAGAACTCCTTTGTGCTATTCACGACACTGATCCAGAATGACTTCTAATTCTCCGCCCCAGTTAGTGTCTCTGTGCCATAAGTATTTGTATTTGCACGAGTGTGGCTGCAGCTCCGTCTTCCCTCAGTCTGTACCTTCCTCCACAACCCCCAAGTAGATGTTTTCCAGTACAGGAATGGAACTCTGGTCCTTGGTGCTATCAGTTCCATTCTCTAAACAACTGAGCAACCGGTCAGAAAAGCCTGTATATTCTCATGTTGAACTGTCCCGTGGATCGATTGCTATTACCCTTGCCCATGCTCCTACTGGTCAGTATAAAGCGAGATTCAAAAGGATACGGCTTTGGCCCAGAAGCCAGGGATGCCCTGGATGATGGCCCTTCGGTGACCGAGATGAGTCCTGCGTCTCTGCACCAGGTTCTGCCTCAAACGAGCAAAGGCCCTCCTGGCTTGGTTGTTCACGGGCTCCAACTCTAACTGAAGGACCTCCAGTGACTACAGAGGGGATAAGGACAACATGGGGCTCCACAGAGTCTGTGTCGGGGTCTTCTATTCAAGCTTCTCCTCAGGCTCTACAAGTTGCATCAGAGTTTCCTCCCCCAGGTCTTCTTCCTGAACTTATTCCTCAAATTCCTCCTCCTCCTCTTCCCTGTCAGGCTCCTACACCACCCTCTCACCGTCCATCACGTGCTGCGCCCACTCCCCCTTCCACTGCTCCTGCTCCTCCTTCTCCTCGTCCTGCTCAACTTCCTCCACCTCTTGAATAACATCCACCAACACAAGCACCACATCCTCCTGCTCCTCGACTTCTCTCTCCCCTTGTCCCTCTTCGGATTTCCCCTTCTCTTCCTGCTCCTCCTGCCACTCAACGACCTCCGCCACCGCCATTACATCCACAAGCACAGCACCACGTCTTCCTGCTCTTTATCCTCCTGGTCATCGACTTTTCCTTCCTCACAAGCCTCTTCCGGTTTCTCCTCTTTCCTCCTCCACAGCGACCTCCACCACCTCCACTGCCTCAAACAAAACTGGCGCCACCTCCTGCCCGGTCGCTTCCGCCTCCCTCTCTGCCAAGGCCGCGCTTTCCTGCACAGCTTCAACCCCGGTCCCGGAGGCCTCCTCGGGCGTCCCACCCAACTCTGCCAGGGTCGCACACCCCACGCCATTACTGGCCTCTGGCGGCTGCTCCCCAAGAGGCCTACCGGCCCCTCCCTCCCCAGGGCCCTTTCCCACACCTACCTTTATCCAGGGTTCGGCGGAAGCCCCTTCCTCCCGGGAGCCCGCCTCACTCGCCATGCTGCCCTGGTCCTCAGCAGGCTCAGCTGCGCCGGGTAGGCAAGGTCGAAAGCCTTGAGCTGCACACCCCCAGCAGCAGCTAGAGAAGCCGAGCCGCAGGCAGCTTCCGGCTCTGAGAACTTCCGGGAGCCTCGCGGTCGGTCACGGCATTCTGCGCATGCGCAGGACTTTGGCCCGCTCTGCCGGCTTCATGGCGCCAAGGCACCCAGCCACGCCCAGCCATCTACTGTTGGTCCACGGCCAATGGATGAAGAGGTAGTGGCTGTCACGCAGGATGGCCCCGCCTCCCGTACTCAGGCATCTGGGGCACAACTGCCCCGCCTGCGAGCCCTGGCCGTTGTCTCTAGGAAGCCCTCCAAGCTTGCCCTGTGCAGTGCACACACACAGCCGGTTTGCACTTTGTAAAGTCCAATGAGTGTTCCAGTCCAAAGTCCATGCCTGCGTCTTGTGTGGCACCGAACCCAGACAACATAAAGTACTTAAGGACACGAAGTGGGCGCATTGGACAGTACTGGGTATTTCAGTTCCAGCCCACAGACAGAATGAGGTTCTCTGAGGGTCGGGCCCATGTGTTGCTCTATATGATGCTGCGCTGGATTTCATCGGGTCTAGAGGCAGAGAGCAGTACTGCAAGCCCTCCCTCAGGATTAGGAAAATTAGGGGTCTCAGAAATAGTGCACGATTGTCTCTGCAAGTATCAGACCCACTCCTCCTCAGTGCCTGGCACAATGGAGGTGATTCAGCAGAATGTCCGTCCGCCTGCATGCACACATTTATGCAGTGCCTTCCCAGAGACTGAGAGAGCAAGCCGTGGCCTCCTTTCTACCAATGGCAGATGGCCACCGGCCGTTTGTGCTTTGGAAGAAAGGAAGTCGTGCTCAGGTATGTAGGTTCCTCTCTTCGGTATGTATAGTGGGTCGGTAGGTCAAGGGTGTCGTCCAGATCTCCTACACCCTTCTTCCTCGTGATCTTTCTCTTTACTCCCCTCCCTGTTGGGTAGAGGGTACCGATCGTGGTTCCCCATGGGCTGTGTTGAGTGACTGATGTCACTGTCTTGTTTTCTAGTGTCTCTATGGAATTGTACACGGGCACCCCCTTGCTTCACAACTGTGTTTTCTGCCCTTCCTTCTTTATTCTGGTAACCTGGTTTTGCACTTTCACTTGCACAAGTAGACTCCCGGGCTACCTCTTGCAAAAGAGGCAAGGTGAAAGGGACCAGGGCAAAGAGCACATGAAGTACACAGTAAAAACTGCCTGGGACCAAGTTGTGTGAAGTCCTACCTGTCCTTCGACCCTTTTGATGATGACAGATTAGCACCAATTAGTACACCTGTACCACCACATCCTTCTTTCTCGATGCTGCCTGTCCCCAGACACCATGCTTGAGCCTCAAGCACTCTCTGGTCAATCAGCCTCTGAGTCCAACTTTTTCTTCATGACGCTCACATGTTCCCATGGTTTTCCCTGAACTTCCCTGGGAGTGTCCTCACACCAGCTGCTGTGTGAGCCCATGTCTTCAGTGGCTTTTATTTTCTCTAACAAACGTAGAGGAGGCCCCTGGGAGCCAACGAGCTCTGAGATGTTCTCCTTTGCTCCTGACATGCAGAAATGTAAACTGTCTAGGTAAATATCAGGAAGGGGATTTTGAGGGAAGTAGAGTCATGCAAGCTTGTCGAAGCATTAGGTCATCTGAAAGTGAGGAAAAGAGAAGGCATCCTCCCCTCCTGACCGATAGAGACTTTGCATTGCACACTCATGGACACCGCATGAGAGTGGCTGTCCCGGGAAGTGTCCGTGCTCTTGGGATTGTCATTACTGGTCTCTTTTCCAGGAGCGAACATTTCTTAGTATGCCTCCTGGTCTGGGTGGAATGTGAACGCCCTCTTTGATTTCTTTGTAAGAGTCACTACTTTTTTTTCCTAAAGTGTATGTCTTATCTGGACATTACACCACCAAAAGCAATCCGTGAAGCCTAAACAGGTGAAATCAATCAACCACCTACCAGAAATATCTTGGTTCATTGAGGTATGAAAGAGTTTCCCTTTATCTCAGTGAAACAAGGTGAGATCTCCAAGTCACCCTCAGACGGGCTGCAGAATAATGGTGACCAAGATGAGAGAAAGAGCAGTAAGGGCATGTGACACAGAGTGCTATGGACATCTTGAACTGAAAATTTTGACATGCAGGCATAGAAGACGCGAGACTCATCGAACAATACACCTAGGGAGATCAGGTGACACCGTCTCACTGACACAGACACTGAGAGAGAGAGAGAGAGAGAGAGAGAGAGAGAGAGAGAGAGAGAGAGAGAGAGAGAGAGAGAGAGAGAGAGAGAGAGAGAGAGAGAGAGAAGCAGAGACTGAGGATATGAATGGACGAGTACGGGGACATCCTCACGTGCACGGTGCACTGTAAAAGAGTAACAAGAAACACCTCATCGAAGAGGACATGAGGAAAGGAATTGTTACAGAGGGAGTGAGCCAGAAAACTCACAAATTGATCAGGTCATTACCCCTGGATTGTGACGGGCTAGGGCCCATTGGAACTGGCATTGAAGAGAGGACAGCAGGGGCAAATGAAACCCATGGAACCTCACTTGGGATAACCCCCTATCATTTGGCCCTGGAAAGATCCCTAGTGAGAATGGGTTCCCCCTATGTGTAGATCTGTGCTCCGAGAAGACACTCAGCGTAGTCGTGTTCTCTGGGATGGCACCCGGGACGAAACGTTGGCACATGAGTCTAGAGACGGCTCCCTCAGACTTCCCTGTGCAGTGCACGTCATAGCCCTCCACTTGCATGCTTCATTTTAGGGCCGGGCAGAGTTTAACGGTGCCGTCACTTGTCCCTGCTGGGAGATGACCTTGGTTTAGACAGTCGGCTAAGGCTTTCCCCTGCTCTTCAGAGCCTGAGTGCTTTGTTTTCTTTTCTTTTCTTTTCTTTTCTTTTGTAAATATAGAATATGGATAATTCTTGTGGCTCATTACTGAAACCTCCCTCCCTCCTACCTCTACCGCCTCCCTCCCAACAGCCTCATGTCTGTTCACTTGTCATGTCAACTTCAAGGTATTGCAATTTTTGTGTCGTTTTCTCTCCTCCACCAGTTTATTTATTTATTTATTTTTAGCTCCCATCAATAAGTGAGAACATGTGGTATTTCTCTTTCTGTGCCTGACTCGTTTCACTTAATATAATCCTCTCAAGGTCCATCCATGTTGTTGCAAATGGCACTATTTCATTCGTTTTTATAGCTGAGTAGTATTCCATTGTGTAGTTGTACCACATTTTCTGTATCCACTCATCCGATGATGGACATTTGGGCTGGTTCCAACTCTTGGCTATTGTAAAGAGTGCTGCGATGAACATTGGGGAACAGGTGTACCTTCGACTTGATGATTTCCATCCCTCTGGGTATATTCCCAGCAGTGGGATAGCTGGGCCACATGGCAGATCTATCTGCAATTGTTTGAGGAACCTCCATACCATTTTCCATAGAGGCTGCACCATTTTGCAGTCCCAGCACAATGTATCCCACCATTCTATATACTATTTTTATGAAGTGCAACTTCTTATTTAGATTCCATAGATGACTGAAATAGCGTGGCATTTGTATTTCTGTTTCTGAAATTTTACTCATAATTTCCTGCAATGTTATCCATGTTGTTGCATATGACAGGTTATTGTTTTTAATGGCTGAATAGTATTCCATTGTGAATATGTGCCATATTTTATTATTCATCTATCCATTCCTGAAAACTTACCTTGATTTAACGTCTTGGCTATCGTAAATGGTGATGCAACAAACATGAGATTGCAGATATCTTTTCAAAATACTAATTACATTTTCTTTAAATATATTCAAATTAGTCTGTTCCTTGACCATTTTGTTCTACTACTTTTAATAGTTCAAGTAAATTTCATACTATTTTATATAATAGTTGTACTTAAATTTTATTTCCACTGAAACTGTGTGTGAGCGTTTTCTTTTCTCCACATTCTCATCAACACTTATTGGCCATTTTGATAATAGCCACCCCAGCAGGAGCAAGATGATATATCATTTTGGGTTTGATGTGCATTTTCCTGATGAGTAGTGAAGCTCAACATTATTTTCATATACCTGTTTTTCTTTTGTATGTCTCCTTTTGAGAAACGTCCATTTAACTCTTATAACTATTTTTAATTCGGTGTTTGTTTTATTACTATTGAGTTGTTTAAGGTTGTTATATACACATATTTTGGGTGTTAACCTTTATAAGATTTATAGTTTGAAATTTTATTTCTATATTCTGTAGATTGGCTCTTTACTCTTCTGATTTCCTTTGCTAGTTTAGTTTGATGTAATCCCAATTGTTTATTATAATTTTTGTTGCCTCTGCTTTTAGACGCATCCCTGAAATCATTACTCAGCCTGATGTCATGAATTTTCTTCAAGACTTTATGGCACAGCCCTGCATTGTCTTGTAATATTTTTATAGTTCATAGTCTTACACTTAAGTTTTTATCTACTTTGAGTCAGTTTTCATAGAAGGTCACAAACAGGGGTCTAATTTTTTTCTGCAGGTAGATATCCAACACATTTGTCAGTACTTCTTTCCCATTGTGTGTCCTTGGCACCTTTGTCAAAAATCATATGGCTATGAATAAGTTTATTTTGAGTCTCTCCATACTGTCTCATGTTTTGTTTCCTTGTTTTGTTTTAATACTAGTCCATTTCTGTTTTGGTTACTATAGCTTTGTAGTATATTTTAAAGTAAGGTGAGGTAACCCCTCCACTTTGTTCTTTTTGTGAAAGATTGCTTTTCTTTTTCGGTTTTATTGGGGGGATTATACAAATTTTAGGACTTTTTTTTTCTGTTTTTCTGATAAATTTCTTTGATATTTTGATAGACATTGCATTTATGTCTACATTGCTTTGGGCAGTGTGGATTTTTGAACAATATTTAGTTTTACAATCCACAGACACAAACTATCTTTTGATTTTTGAGTCTTTCTAAATTTTCTTCATCAATGTTTTATGTTTTTTTTATTGTATAGATCTATTAGCTCTTTGGTTATATCTTCCTAGCCTTTTTGTACCACTATAAATATAGTTGTGTTCTTGTCCTTGTTTTTCCAGATAGTTAACTAGAGTATAAAGATGTTACTATGTCGTGTATGTTAGTTTTGTGTGCTCCAATTTTACTAACTTTATTTATTATATCTCACAGTTCAGGGGTGCAGTATTTAAGATTTTTATATGTAAGACAGTATTATCTGGAATGAGAAAAAGTATAACTTTTTTTTTTTTTTTTTTTAAGTTCGGATGCCTTTAATTTCTTCCTCTTTGCTAATTGTTCTGGCTATCCAGGAAAATGTTGAATAGCATTTTTGTCTTGCTTTAAATCTAAGTAAAGTAACTGTAACTTTTCTTTACTCAGAGTGATATTATTTGTGATTTTGTCATATATGGCTTTAATTATACGAAAGCACATTTCTCCTACATCTAATTTGTTTGTAGTTTTTAATCATAAAAATTGTTTAATTTTATCACAAGATTTTTTTGGCACCTATCAAAATAATTATAGTTTTGTGTTTTAATTCTGATAATGTGATGAATCATGTTTATTGATTTGCATGTGTTTAATCATCTTTGCATCCCTGGGATAAATTCCAGTTGATCACATTAAATAATCTTTTTAATGTTCTGTTGAATCTAATTTGCTAACATGCTAACATCTTGTTGATAGTTTTTGCCTCTACATTCATTAGGTTAGGTAATTAGTGTGTAATTTTAGTTGTTTTTGTTGTTGTTTTGTCCTTCTATGGCTTTGTTATTAGAATAATTCTAGCATTATAGAATGATTTTAAAGTACTTCTTCCTTCTCGATTTGAAAAAAAAAAAGTGAGAAGAACTGGCATTTTACGTTTTTAAATTTTTGGTAAATTTCAGCAGTTGAGCTGTCAGAGACCCTGGGCTTTTTAACTTTATTTTATTTTTTGTTGTTTATGTTCATATTTTTTTCGCTATTGAAATATAACTGATTACACATATTTGTGGGAAACAGATTGATATCAGTACCTATGTACCTATGTGATGATCAAATCAGGATAACTAGTACATTCATCATTCTTTGTGACCCTTTTCCACTTTCTCACTAATCTTTCTCCCACTCCCACATTTCCACCCCTAGTAACCACAGTTATGTTCTCTCCTTTTGAAAGTTCTTTATTGTGATTGTTGTATTTTTACTACTTATTTATTTATTTGTTTTGTAGATCCCATTCATGAGTGAGGACATGCGGTATTTCTCTTTCTGGTGCCTGGATTATTTCACTTAGCATAAATTTCACAAAGAGTGAAGAGATCCTTGTGAAATGTGGAAGGAAGAAATGGAACCACAGAAAGAAGAACAGGGCATCCAGCCTCAGCCACACTGCAGTATTCTGGCCTTGAACCAGGTAGAGAGAAGGTAAGCTGGAAAAGACATCAACAATTCCCATGACAACCACAAATGCCAGTGATCGCCTACTTGGGGTAGTCTCCAAATAGTTTTGGATCTGAACTCATTCAGCACTTGCTCTCTACTTCCCAGGTGGGCAGACAGACATGCTGAGTGGGAAATGCACTAAAGTGGAGTGGTTCTGCACATTTGTGGCCAGCCTTGCAAAGCCTGCAGCAGCTGAATCAAGAAATGACCCATGGCCCATAGCTGAACTATTAGCAGTCATGGCTCTCACTATGACCCTCCACATGGTCACATGAGTGACACCAGCAGGTCCGTGATCCTAGGTACATGGTAGCTGGACCCCTGTGCTGGGTTGAGTGTGCCTGAGTCTCTTTGTCTGGAGACACTGTTTACATTCTATAGTTCTCAGGTGTTAGCAGGACCAAGGCATAAGCTGCATGGAGCCTAGGGCAGACAGAAAAACTGAGACCCTAGAGACTGAAATCACTCAGTACTCCTCCACCCAAGGTGAGCAGGCAGACTGACTGAGCAGAAAGTCTGCTGGAATTCAGCAGGTCCCCACATTCACAGTCTGCCTTGTGTGACCCATGGGGACTCAGGCCATGGGTGCCCACATGGCCAATGGATAACTTAGCAAAAGCCCACTGTAGAGGATTCTTAAAGCAAATGTACTTCACAGGTCCTGGTTTTTCAAAGCCTTGCAGTTTCCAATATTGACCTTGAAGAGGACTGGAAATTTTCCTCAGGCTACGAAGTCTCCATTGTAAGATAAAGATTTGTGGCACAGCAAGGTTGCTGGCTCAAGGACAGATCAGTTACTGATTGTTATGTAAAGATACTGAGAAATTGCTGTAAGAAGGTATGTTTGCTAAGATCAAGCTTTTGTTGATAGGGCCACTTATTTGCCTTACTGGGATGTCATCGGATTTGTTTCACTGAAAGTTACCAGCCTACCTATATTGTTAAACTATAACCCCACCTATGTTCTCTTCCTGTAACTTCCTGGCCTGGAAAATAAATGCAGGAAGAGAACCCCAATTCGGGGTTAATTTCCCAAGGAAGGGATGCCTCTCGCTTGAGCGTCCTGGGAAGATTAACCACTTTGTGGTCTCTCACGGGTCAGAAGAGATGGGCTTTGAGTAATCCTTTGCATCCAGGGGAAGTAGGGTGACAAATCCATGGGGGACACCTCACTTCCCTCCAGGGCCATCCACATACTTACATGGCTACTGGAATCCCAGCCATTTGGAGCCTAGACCCCTGAACTATAAGGGGCAAGTTTGGATCCCTTCGTCTGGAGGAGCTTCCTGCATTGTACAGTGCTCACATAGGCACCAGCAAGGCCAGGACACAGGCAGCTTGGAGCCTAGGACAGACAGAGTAACCTAAACCCCAGCCTCTGAACTCACTCAACACCCTTCTCCCCAGGCAAGAAGGCAGACTGGCTGAGCAGAAAATCCTCTGGAGTGTAGCAGATCCCCACAATCACTGTCTGCCTGGCGTGGCCCATGCAGGCTGAGCCCATGGGTGCCTGCACAGCCCACAGTTAACATGACAGAATTCCTGCCTCCCCTGCAACACGACACATGGTAGCATAGGTGCTGGTAGGGCCCAAATCCCAGCTAACTGGAGCCTAGACTCCTATGCTGGACCCAGAGAATCTGAGTCCCTTTGCCTAAAGGCACTGACTGCATTCTGCAATGTTCATTCAGATGCAGGTGGGACCAAGGTGCAGGCTGTCTGGAGACTAGGACAGATGGAAGGACTGAGACACAACATCTGAACATAGGCAGCACTCACTCCCCAAGTCAGGCCTCGATAGTTCTGCTAGGCTCAGGTGAAAGCTTGTTGGCTCACATTGGTCTCAACAGTTATTGAATAGCAGCTTTCTGTTTTTACAGCATTCCTCCAGACAGGTGCTGGAGGAATCATTCACATAGGCATAGTTCCGGCTCAGCTGAGCCTGTGGCCCTTTACAGACCTACCAGGAACTGCTACAAAAGTATACATCTATGCACTGACTGACAGCAGATCATGAATCCCAACAAGAAACCCACCTCAGCCAGACACTGCTGAATGACCCTCCACCTAGGTGACAAAGACATCCACTGACAACTCTGATTGAATACAGTTGAAGAAGTTACCTGAAGGCTGCACTACCACTCACCCAGATCCAAAATTAAAACGTTCAACCCAACTGACAATATAGAGTATTTCTGAAGGAAAGTCTCTGCATAATATGAGGCCTCTGCTGAGCATTGTGCCGTCAGAATTCTAACTTCTGAAATGGGTAATGGGGAAGACAGGCGGGTGACGGTGGCAGTGTGAGACGGGACATATGCAGCAGCGTGCGTGTGTCGCATAATTGCTCTGCCACTTCCTTATTTCAGGCGGGTTGTTTGTGGCTGGCATCAACCTTATGGAGAACCTGGAATACATCCTGGTGCATCCGTGTGAGTCCCTGCAGAAGATGACGGTGCCCGAAGTGCCATACCTGAGCACCTGGGTCCGAGCGCAGTGCCCGGGGCCGGGCTCACGGTGCACCAACGTCATCGCGGGTGACTTCATCGGCGCGGACAGTTTCGTCAGTGACGTCATCAGACTCAACGAGAAGCTGCTTTGGTGCTGACGAAGCTCAGTACGGGGCGGCTCCAAGATTCAACCATAATCCTTCAAGTATCGTGCTCTTGTTTCAGCCAAGTACCACTGAGAGCAGGGGTCTGGGAGTTTGGGGCGAGGCCAGCATGGCCTCCTGCCACCTGCCCTCGTTACCCTCCAGTTTCGACGCGGGATGGAGTCAACGTACATGCTGATGGCTAAAGATGACTACGCGGCAGCACCTTCAAAGGAAGACGCGACTCACCTGTAAACGTGGGCTTCTCCCACCACCGCGGCCGTGGCGTGGGTGCTAATGACCACCCTCAAGTGTGTCCTTCACCTGACCACTTTCGAGAGCACCACAGTGCAGTGACGTTTGAATAGTGACAAGGCGCTCCTTAAAGTGCTCACGATTGTGATGCTGGCGGAGTAGGACTAAGGGGGTTGAAATCCTACCGAGAAACAAATTTTTTTAAAAGAGAACGAGGGTTACCTATTTTTAATTCTGATGAAATCACAGACTGTTCCCCTAGGCCAAGAGGATTCTTGGGTGCTCGCTGGTTTTGCTTTGGCTTTTCCAGCTGTTCATAGGAACAAATTTAATGAGATGTTTGAGGACTTACACAGATGGGGATGACGGGCCGTGTACGAGATCGGTGTCGAACACACGCTCCTCACGTGTTCCCCGGGCCTCCCTGTGCTGTTCTTATGTGCAGGAGTAAGAACACAGGTGTGAGCGGCACAGCACAGGTATTTTGGGCCCCCGTGCCACAGTCATGCTGTGACCTCGCTGTCACAGCTGTTTCTCACGTCTTCTCTCTCACCTGCCACTTCCAGTAACCTTCCTGGGCCTCCTCTGTCCACCCATCTCTCCCTCCAGGTGAGAGGCTGCGCTGCCTCCGCCAGGTGTCCCCAGTTGCCGGCTGAGATGCAAGCCCACCTGTCCTTCCTGCAGTCCCACCCTCTCTGCCTGCCAGTAACTCTTCCCTTTCCTCCAAGGCCACGGTGGGTTTGTCAGTTTTCCAACGTTTCTGCCTGTTCTGTGTTTTCTTAGATTACATTTTTGTCTGTTTGGCACCTTTCATCACAGGGCCGGCTCTATTAACTACATTTTCCTATTTCAAATTCTGGATGCTCTGGCATTTGGGGGCCTTACAGATGAGAAAAGAGACTGCCCTTCCCAGGGCCAGCAAACTCCTGAAGGTAGCCAGCGACCCGCTCAGGAGCACCCTGCTCCTGTGCAGCCCCTTTTCCTAATTGTCACACACCCAGCCAGTATCTCCCTGCCCTCAGTCACCTCAGGGCTGGGTATCAGGCCAGCAGAGGACCCCCAGCAAGAAGCCCACTGTGGTTTTACAAACTCACCAGCCCCGAGCTGTCCACGCAGCCTGCCTTCCCCTCCTGTGGAAGCTCCAGCAAAGGCTGTGACCCAGGCTCTCCGTCGCCCCTTCCTGCCTCCTGACACACACCAGGGCTTTCCCCACAGCCCCGTGTGCGGTGACGGGCCCATCCTCTTGATTAATGTAGTAATTTCTTCTTTCAGTGGCATTGGCCTGTGTTGGCAGTTGGTCACCTCCAAACTTAAAGGCCAACGGGTACAAATGAGACTCCCCCACTGTGGCCTGCCGTCCTTGGGTGATGTGACATTTTCCAAGTGGGTTTTTGCTTCACTTCCCAATACTGAGGGGTCCAGGTTTCACAAACCCCAAAATCACAGAAATACCTCCTTCTGTACATCTAGTTTTTCAGAGCTGGTGGTTTAAATTCTCAGCCACATAATGGATACCAGACATAAGTTGTCTTCCAGTTCCCTCGTAAGAGGGTACCCAGCTAGGGATTCTTGTTTGTCCATGTTCTGGAACAAGACAGGTTTTCTTAGGATAGTCTTAAAAATAATTCTTTAAACTACGTTGACGTGTGTTGTTTGGAATCCAATTAGTCGTTCTCCAGAGGAAAATCTGCTTATACTTTTGGTATCCAGTTGCGATGATTCTATGAAGGTACCTGAAATCCAGAAGGACAAACTCATGGGCCACCACCCACTGGCTACCTCAGACCCATGATTTTCCTGGATCCAGCAGCCCAAAGCTTGATGCTCAGGAAGAGCACGATGGAGATGAAGGAACACGTTTAAGGATAAGTCTGTGACACTGGCCAGTGTTTCCACTAAACCCGTATCATGATTCTGTCGTCTGTGCTATTCAGCATGACTCGTTTAATTCCAGAGATTAAAAGAAATTAAAGTCAAATGTCTTTATCGGTTTTTGTGACCATGGAAACAGCCAAGACAATTTTGGTAGATTTCAGAATAATCCATGGGAAGAATCTAGAAAATGTTACCTTGATTGAACACTTTTTTCAGATCACAGAGTTAAAAGAAAACAATAAAATCTTGCCTCTCTCCTCCTCAGGTTACTTTTGTCATAGAAACTCAAGGATTGGGTCAAAGTTTTGAGTTTTGCATGATTTAAGCTCCGCCATGGGGACATTAAGTAAAGGTTGTGTATTGAATTTTAAAGACGAACTTCTGAAGCTTTTGAGTTCAAAGAGACATGCTCTGTCAGAAAGAGCTTTCCGGCGGGGAGGGACTCCATTGCTCTGTGCACAGAACGCCAGCCCCGTGCAGGGCTGAGTCTGGCCCACCTTCCCGCCTTCATAGCAGACAGTGCAGCTTCTGTGTCACTACCCGATAACGTTTTCAAGGGGATCTATGTGGCACGGGTGCACCTCGGGCTCTCTCGCAACCCGTCACGTGACAGATCCGGGAGAGGGGCCCCCATGGGGATCAGCCCAACGCAGACCCCCTCCTCTGAGTCCTGCTTTCCTCCCACCCAACGGGGTTTGTTCTCAGGACCCCAGTGCTCTGGTACAGCCAGATTGAGGAACTGGGAAGGGACAGGCCCAGCAGCAAAGCAAGGAGACTGGAGACACTGGGAGCTGGGAAGGATGGGGTGCTACACCTGTGCCTATCCCACACGAAGCCCACCACCCACTGTTCTGGGCTCCCTGAGACGCCCACCATCTCCTCTGGGCTGCGTGAGACCCCCACCCTCTCCTCTGGGCTCCCTGAGACCCCCCTCTCCCCTCTGGGCTCCCTGAGACTCCCAACCCTGTCCCCTGGGTTCCCTGAGGCCCCCACCCTCCCCTCTGGGCTCCCTGAGACCCTCTCGCTTCCCACATGAAGGCCCCTGTGTTGCCGAGCTCCTTGCAGGGGGTCTCTCACTGGGCTGTGCCTGAGGAAGCAGTGGGGGCCACGCTCTCCCTCAGTGTCTGAGTCAGGGTGGAGACCACGAGAGTGGCCAGGTGGGTGCTGGAGGACAGCCAGGAGACCAGACCCCGTGCGGCCATTCCTGTGTCACCCAGACAGGGAAGACTTGGACAGGACCAGACACAGTCTGGAGCCAGACCTGGGAGGACAAGCTGGCCTTGCAGATGGGGAGAGGTCTCGGGATCCATCTGGCCCTGCAAGTCCCAGGAGGGGGTGTCTGGGAGAGCTCCTAGGAGCACAGTGGGCACAGCCCCTGGATGGCCACAGGCTGGCAAGCGGTGGGCTGTACCCCACGAGCCCCCAGGAGGCACTGCCCAAGCACGATGCTTCACAGCCCACAGGAGAGTCTCCAAAGTTGCGGTGAAGTGACTCCTCCACAGCAGATCCCAGTGAACCAGATGGGCTGGGGGAAGCACCCGTCTCCAGCCACCGAGTCCTGAGGCCTTCAGTGGTCTCCTCACCTACTGGTCCCTGTCCCAGACGAGGGGGCTGTTCTGCTCCACTTAGTAAAGCCTGGGCGACCTGCACGTGTCATCCACCCTGTGAGGCTGGGGGCAAAGGGCTAGACAGAGGGTGCAGCTGGGACCACGTGCAAGCTCTGTCCTCACCTGTGGGTCCCAGGACACGGCCCCAGCCCTGGAGCTTACTCTCCTCACCTGTGAGAGGTGTGGGAAGGACAGGTACTGAGCTGGGGGGAGTGGGAAGGAACAGGAGGGGCCGTGTGTCTGGCAGGGCTGTGTGTACAGCAGGGCCACCTGGCCCGCCATTGGAGAAATTCACACGCACCCCATTCACACACTCAGGAGAGGGGTACAGATTTCTTTTTTTTTTTTTTTTTTTTTTTTTTTTTTTAACTTATCCCTGAATGCTGAATTCTGGAACTCAAAAACACTGACCACTATAAGTTGAATGTAAACCTAAGAAAAAAATACTATTTTTCCTTAGTGCCAAAAGGGAAAAAGGACACTACCCGACTTCTCTCAGGCATTTCCTTAGGAAAACGTGCCATCGCAGGGCTCCCTCAGTGTCTCCGACTCTGCAGATCACTTTAAAATCTGAATGAGCCTGGGGCCAGCTGTGCATCCCATGAATGTCTTTCCAGGAGCTGAGAAGCCTCCTGTGCAACGTGAGCATTAAGTGGGGCCCTGTCTCCCTGCCTTCGTTGGAGTTTTGCTCTAAGAGGTAATTTCCCACTCCTTGAAAAGATGCAAGTAGTTTCACTTTTCTTTTGGGTAAAGACAATGGATGTGTATGTGATGGGCTGTATCCACCTGCATTTAGGAAGGTGAGATTCTCTCTTTCTCTGCGATCTCTTAGCGGTGTTCCTGGTTTGTTGCTTTTCCAATAATAAAACTGTTTTCTTTCTCTTTTACCTTTGTGGGGAGCTTTCTGGGCTGTGTCTCGACACCAGCAAGGGGACAGCAGGGCAGTCTCTGAGTCCGTGAACACCCGGTGCCCAGCACGCGCTGAAAGAACTAGAAATGCTAGTTGAGGCACCTCAGAACAAAGCTTTTAATACCTCGTCACTGAAACATCCCAGAGGGAAACCAGTTCTTGCCACGCACTGATGGCTGGCCTGGATGTTTCAGAGCTGACACTCCAGCCGCCCACTCCGAGGTGACACCAGCCCCACCGTGGTGTCGTCATTGGCAGCAGACGCCAAGGCACACACAGGCGGAGGTGGCCTGCTCTGCTCTGATGCTGGAAAAATGCGATTCGCTGGCCGAGGGTGTCTTTTCATTCCAGAAAGAGCTTCCAGAATTTGCCATAGGTGGCGTTGCTGATGGTGACTGTAACATCGGCTGCCCCGTCCTCAGGTATCACGTCCACCTGCTGCACAGTTGCCTCCTTCTACAGCCAGCTGGGGACGGAGAAGCACGTTCCATGAAGACCGTGAGGACCCTCCACCCATTTGGTCAGTTTCAGCATAAATACCCTGGAGGACAGCCTAGTCACCCCCAAGCCCCTGCTCAGACCTCCTTGTGTTGCTCAGGGAGGTACAGCATGTAGCCCAAGAATTTCCATGAGCACAGATTAGGCACCTGGTGTACGCAGGCTGAGTCATTAACACAGCTCAGGTCCTTTCAGAAACATCCCAGCTACTTGCAGAGTCAGAAAACAGACCTAGGGTTGCAAGGGTGGAGGGGGGCAAGGGGAGGGACGCTGGGGAGAGGTTGGGTGGGGACACAGGGAATAACTGCAATTTGTGGTGAGGGGCACACTGAGAGTATTGATCTGATCATCCCATCTTGGGCACAGGAGGGGATAGCTCTGTGCTCCATGAATATGCATAATCAATTAAAAAAAAATAATCCCAGCTGATGCCTGCACATCTAAAGCTGGGGGTGCTCTGCCTGTTTTGTGGCTCTCCCCAAACACCCAAAGGCCCAGTTCTGGGCCTGGCGCTGGGACCCAGGTCATCACCCTTTCCCGCCCGCCAAGGCCGCTCACCTGAGCTGGGCCCCTGCCAGGCGGACACGGAGGGTGAGGACCCATCTCCTGGTGGCTCTCAAAACCGCCTCTTCCAGCTCAGTTCTCAGTTCCTCCAGCCCATGCCCCAGGAGGGTGGACACAGCCAGGACGTTTGGTTCTGTGGGGCTGTACCTGCCAGGGTAGGACACAGACCCAGAGAGGACACAGACCCGGCTCAGCCTCAGGGATGACCTGTCGAGAAGAGGGTCCCCTTGTCACCCACCCACAGCCGGCTTGTGACACTTCAATTGGTGCAAGGTGAAGACACCAGCCCCACCGGATGGTTAGGACATGGAAGAGTGAAAAGAGGTGGCAGAGGCGGAGGCAAACCCCAGGCTGGGAACGAGGAACTGTCCTGAGATCACCCCTGCCCGCCTGCTGGCCACACCTGGGGAACGGGATGCTCAGCCGGCACTGGGTCCTTGGCTCACCCAGGTACCAGGTCCACCTTGTTGTGCACTTCCACCATGGAGTCGAGGAGCGGGGCGGGCAGGCCTAGGCCCTGCAGGGCAGACAGCACACTGGCTTTCTGCAGCTCCGTCTCGGGGTGGCTCACATCCCTCACATGGACAATCAGATCCTGCAGGACGGGCCACACGTCAGAGCTGAGGTGAGTCCGACCCCAACCCCACACCCGTGGATGGCCTGCACGGTCACTGCAGGCTGGTGGGGGTAGGAGCTGCCCCGCGTGCAGTCTCAGACGGGCACCTGAGGATGGGGGCTGCTGAGGCCACCCATCGCCCCTGCGTCCGGATCCCACCCACTACCCGCCGTGACTCGCTTAGGCCACTGCTGGTGTGACACGGGGACCACCACTCAGTGCCTGACTGGTCTCCGGGGCCACAGGTACCGGCTCTGCCCCTCCAGATCCATGGACAAGGTGAGTGCCGGGTGTGACCACCCATCCACTGACACCTCATTCAAAGCTTCCAGCTGTTTAATCCTTCTGAAAAATCTTAAAAATTTTTTTTGTAAATGATTTCATGTTTTAAAGGATGCTTTTCTTCATTTTAAAAGTATCTGTACAAAGGTTCCTTATGCAAAGTCTGGAAAACACAGAAGAGAGGAAAATAAAAGCCACGTGTAATCCTGCCACCAGAAACAGGTGCCACTTACAGATTAGGGTCTTCATGTCTAGGTTTTGGGGTTTGTTTGGATGTTACTTAAGCTTTTAAAAAATCTTTTCACTTTGGAAAACTTTAAGACTTTCAGAAAACTTGCAGATGTTGGAGTGGGTAGCCCCTGGCCCTTGGCCACCTTTTCCCACAGTCCACCCGTGATGTGAGTGTAGGCACCTGTCCCATTGGAGGGCCGACACTGTTACATGCTTGTCACTCCTCACCTCGTTTGATTTCACTAGCTTTCCCTGAAGGCCTCCTGCCCCAATGCCCAGAAGAAACAAATACGTAAAGTCCTCACGTCTCAGGCTCCTTGGCTATGACTGCGTGTAGTTCTTCTGCTCCAATGGTTGTAGGATGTCCTCTGTCTGGAGATTTTCTCAGGTTGACACGGGGTTAAGGGTTTTGGGGGTAGACCACAGAGCAGGGTGTCCCCCTCAGCACCTCATGTCAAAGGCACTTGCTGCCAACCTGACCCTCCATTGGGGACGCCAATCCTGGCCACCTGGCTGCAGAGTGTTTGTCAGGTGTGTCCCTGTTCAGTGACTCTCTCCCCAATGATGTCCTTCTTGGAAGACGTCTCTAAACACAGCCCACACTTGTGGGAAGGGTCCACCTCTTTGAGAGGTTGGAGCTACATCAGTCACTGTTTTCAGGAGATTTATCTCTTTTCCCCATTGCAGAAACATAATTGAGAAGGAGCTGGAAGTGGCAGGTAGGATCCTCCTCTGGAGCCACCCTAACCCTAACCCTCACCCTAACCCTAACCATTAACCTAACCCTAACTAACCCTCACACTATCCCTCACCCTAAACGTAACCCTCACCCTCACCCTAACCCTCACCCAAAACATAACTCCTAACCCTAACCCCTTTGAGATCCCCTGTGGACAGGACCGCGGGGCAAGGCTACGCTAGTGCTGAGAGCCAGATATGTGCCTCATGACAAGCCTGTAAGGCCGGTCACGACCTGAGAGACTGCTCTTCAGGACTCGAGGCTTCTTGACTGACGCATGCGCAGTACCCAGAGTGGCGAATGCCTGAGGTTTTGGTCAGGATCGTCCACCAGGCGGGAAAGAAGTGGTTCCTATTACTGACAGGTTTAGGTTCCGCCCTACTCCCTGCCCCTTTATCCCCTCCTGATCGCTTATTGGCGGGAGCTCGGATTGGCGGTTTGGTGGTACCGGCGGCTGCGTGGCCATTTCAACGGTCGTCTCCCTCCTGAGAGGATCCGAGCGGGCGCCAAGCCAGGATGGGCCGCGCGGCAGGAGAAAGCCAGGGAGACTGACAGGAACTCGGGAAGTCTTTGCCGTGCAGTAAGAAACCCTTGTAAACCTTCAGCCCAAGACCTTCAAATTTCAGCCTGGGAAACCCCAGATCCCCTGATCCCCAAGAGACCTCAAATCCGCTAACCTGGACTGACCTCAAACCCCCTCGGCCTGAGACACCGACGCACCTGAGCTTCAGACACCTTCAAATCTACCGTTCACCCACAGGAACGCCAAATCCTCTAATGCTTAGAGCCCAAACACCCTAAGCCTGAGGAATCACAATTCCCCTCAGCCTAAGGCACCCCAACCCCCTCAGCCTGGGAAACCCTAAATACCGCAGCCACAGAGAGACCAATTTTCCCCAACCTTAGAGATCCTGCTCAGCCTGGAAACGTCCTTCAGCTTCAAAGACCCCCAAATAACGTCAGTGTCAGAGAGCCTAATGCCCCCTAATGAGAGACCCCAAATCTCCTTAGCCTGAGAGACCCCGAGTTTCCTCAGCCTCAAAAATGCCACATCCTCTCATCCTGAGAGACCCCAAATTCACTTTACCTGATGAATCCCAAAGCCTCTCAACCTGAGCATCCCAAATCTCTTCAGCACGAAAGACCCAAAATCTTGTCCTGAAAAACCCCAAATAATATCAGCCTGAGAGACCCCAAATCCCCTCGACCTGAGAAACTCCCAGAACCTCAGCCTGAGAGACCCCAAATCTCATTGTCCTTGGAGACCCCCAATCTCCTCAGCCTGAGGGATTGCTGCTCCTTAGAGATCCAGGCTGCTTTACTCCCAGACTTTTCCAGAATCTCCTGGTGGAGATCCCGGAAGCCTTCCTATGAGAAATGTTCATTTCCTCTCGCTGGAGGAGAGCCCCGCTGGTCAGGGTAACCTGAGTCCCACCAGTCAGGGGCCCTCAAGGTCTCCATGGGACTCCCCTAGCCCTCACACCTCAGGAATCCCCTTGAAGACCCGTAGCCTTGACCCTCAGTCACCTTTGCCACGCTTCCTCAGATGCATCAAGATGCAGGGGAACTGAAACAAAACAGCTTACATTAGGTGGTCTGTGATGGCCAGCAGAGACCCCCCCATCCCGTCAATAGCCCCCAGACCTCCCCAACGCCCTCCAGTCCTTGCAGGGTCCCCACATCTTCCTGGTCTGGACACCCTGGCCAAGTGGAGAAGACAGAGCCTGGCTCTGGGCAGCGGTCTGGGCTGTGGCCCCCTCCCAACAACCTCTCTTTCCACAGGAGCTTTGGCCTTGCAGCTGGGAGACTCACGGGACCTTCTCTACCTTGGAGGTGGAGCAGGGCCTGCCATCCTGTCCCGGCACCATGAGCTCCAACAGCTCCCCGGAGGAGAACCCTGAGGGAGATGCAGGGAGAACAGGGTGGAAGCCCATGGTGAGAGGTGGGGGAAGTCGAGCGAAGCTCCAAGCAGGATTTGTACGAAGGATGGAGAGGGGGTACTAGTGACAAGCAGCTGGTGTCTGGAGGGCCACAGACTTGTGGCCTGCAACTCTGTGTGACCGTGGCTGTGCATGTGCATGCAATGGGGACAATTGGTCCTGTCTGGGACATGAGGGAGAAAAGGAGACAAGAATCAAACTCTCTGTGTTGGGGAGAGCTAGGAAAATGCTGTGTTCTCTCAAACAGAACACAATCTGGGGAGGGAGGTAATGAACATCTTTATCCTTGTTTCACAGAGACCACCCCAAGACCCCAGCCTATGTTCTGATTGTTAAGATTACAAGGCAGAAGGAAAGGCCCCACTCGATCTTGTGATGTGTGCAGTAAATCACTGATGAACTATGTTATTTTCTCTAGGCTAAAGATGCTTCCAAAGACATTCCCATATACTTCTCCAAGGAAGAATGGGCAGAGATGGGAGAACTGGAGAAAATTCACTATAGGAATGTGAGAAGGAACGATAATGTGCTGATTAATTTAGGTAACTTCAAGTGCTGGTTGCAGACCGGCCTGCGAAATATAAAACAGGTCTTCTGTCCCCGTGTTATTTTGGCTCTCTCTTAGGCAGCTGCATGGGCCCACAGTTCCCTTCTGTATGGAGAGAAATCTGGAGGGGAAATTTTGTTCTTCCTCATCTTTTTTTTTTTTTTTTTTTTTTTTTTTTGTCAGTGCACAGCCGAGTATCGGCACTAGTCATGCAGAGCTCACATCTTGACCTTGTTCAAGACTCTCCCAGCACGCGCTGAGCCACACTGGCTTTGTGGTGCTTTCCATTGCCACCACCCTTTGTTCCTCCTCTCACCACTTCCCTTTTAGGACAAAGATTTGGCTTCTTTCCAGGTGTCGGAGCCTCTCAACCAGCTTTCCTGTGTCACCAAAGGCAGACCAAGCACCATGTGGATGACACTGAGGATTCTGATGAAGAATGGACACCTCGACAGAAAGGTGAGGGGCCAGGAGGAATTAGAGGTGACCTCCTGAAACCATCCTGGGTTGATGTCTCGGCTTTATCTCAGGAGTTAACAAAGGAGACCATGTTCTCTCAAAAGCGTAAATGTTCAACAAACAAGCAAGGTGCAATACATTATATTCAGTAAGAGGCTATTCATATAAAGGTTTTAAACCTGTAAATTAATTACATATTTTATTTACAGATACAGTAATAAGTGCTAAACTTATAAAAATCTGAATGTGAGTAAGAAATACCAAACTCAGAAGTTATTATCACAAGAGAAGGAGGAAGGGCTGGCAGGTGGCTTCACTGCGTCATAGTTAGCTCTTTTGTCTGTTTTATGTCTATTTTTGAATTTTGAAATAAAAAGTCGAAATGAAAACATTTCCATCAGCTGTGTCCGAATGTTGAAATAGGACTGGATGGTGATGGATTTATAGGTTTTCCAGCATTATTCTCCACACTGTTCTATATGTTTAAAGTTTATCATTCTTTAAAGTAATAAAAGAAAGACTGGTTTTGCTAGACATTGTTAATTAATCAGCGGGAAATTAACTAAACTTTCATTGAACTGTAAATCCACCAAAAAGCTTTCTAACCCTAATGTCTTAATAGGTCAGTCACTGGATCAACGGTCTTAGAAGAAGACATGACTAACCCCATGGTTTGTCATACATCGTTATCTGCACTCAGTTGATCCCCACCTTAGTCACTTTATCGTCTCTTATCGAGAAATCTTGTGGGATTTCTACAAGAATTTTTTTTTTTTTCCTTTTGAGATTTCTTATGAGAAATCACACAACGGCAACTTACCCTTCCTAACAATTTTTGAGTGTTTGATATTATTAACTATATACACACTGATGTGCAAGAAACTGCTAGAACTTTTTCATCTTGCATGACTAAAGCTACACCCGTTGAACAACAACACACCATTTCCTC
The DNA here is from genome assembly GCF_027409185.1 of Cynocephalus volans. Lineage (NCBI taxonomy): Eukaryota > Metazoa > Chordata > Mammalia > Dermoptera > Cynocephalidae > Cynocephalus > Cynocephalus volans. The sequence continues at coordinate 6,119,842 of NW_026902463.1, read as the reverse complement.
CTGCCCCAGTTCTTGGCAACAATTCTACTTTGTTTCTATGAATTTGATTACTTTAGATACCTCATATAAGTGAACCATGCCATATTTGTCTTATTGTGACTGGCTTCTTTAACTTATCAAAATGTCTTCAAGGTTTGTCCACGTCATAGCACTGGCAGGGTTTCTTTATGTTCTAAGGCTGAATAATAGCCCATTGTATTTATATACCACATTTTCTATATCTATTCACTTGTTGATGGATATTTAGGTTGCTTCGACCTCTTGGGGGGAATCTCTCTCTTCCTCTTCTTGTAAAAGCACTATTCCCATCCTGAGGGCCCCACCCTCATGAACTCATCTAACCCTAATTACTTCCCCAAAGCTCCATCTCCCAATGTTATCACACCAGGAATTAGAATTTCAACATATGAATTTTGGAGGAGCAAAATCCAGTCATAGCACCCATTTTTTAACTGAGTTTTTTTTGTTGTTGAGTTGTAGGAGTTCTTTAGATATTCTAGGTATTAAGCCTTTTTCAGACATATGGTTTGTAAATATTTTCTGTCATTCTGTAGGTCGCCTTTTCACTCCACTGATTTTTTCTTTCAGTGCTCAGAAGTTTTCAGGCTTTACATAGTCTCTTTGTCTATTTTTGCTTTTGTCACTGATGCTTTTGGTGTCATTTCCAAGGAATCATGGCCAAATTCGATTTCTTGAAGCTTTCTCCTATGTCTTCTTCTTGGAGTTTTATACTTTTGGGTGTTAGATTAAGGTCTTTAATCTATTTTGATGTTATTCTTGTATGTAGTGTAAGATAAGGGTCAATCTCCATTCTTTTGCATATGGCGATCCACTTTTCGCCATACCGTCTCTTGAAGAGACTGTCCTTTCCTCCATTGTGTGGTTTTGTTTAGCGTTTTTCCATGAAAGTTAAGCCAATTCATTTTTTAAAAGATAAATGTAATGGAAACCTTGTGAACACAAGAAGAAGCAGAGATGAGGTTTGGTGTTGTTTTCTTTGCTTTGTCGTGGGTGACCATTTACCTCAGTTGGTGAGAGTGTGGTGTTAACACCAAGATACAGGATTCAATTTAAAAAAAAAAAAACATTTTAAGAAAATTAGCAATGCCTCCAATAGAAGCAAATGTCTTAATGTTACTTCAGAAACCGTTTTCAAATCACCCGTGGATAATACTTGGAATTGTCACTCTAGTTCAGAATTCTCTGTCCCTAATGAGAATCTTCTGAGCTGGGAAATATTTACCGACCAAAACACTGATTTCTCATCACCTTTTAGTCAAACCTCCTCGGGCGGCCTTCAGAGTGGGACAGAGTAAACACCAGAATGTGAGTAACTGAAAAATCCTATCGACAAGTCAATCTTCCTCATGGAAGATCCAAACACATGGAAGGGAAGGAGAATGTGCAGAGTATCCTAGGACTGCTGCCTTTCTTTTCTGATCTCTTCAGCACAATGTCTGACATCATCATTTTAAGAGTTAATAAGAAGAGCAACAATAATCACTACCACTCGTTTTATTTTTGCAATATTTCAGACTTTATTTTAAGCATTTTACATGAATAAACTCACTCAAACCTTACAACTATAACTATAACCATTTTGTGAATGAAAAAACAGAGCTACAGAAATGTTTGAGATCACAGTCAGTAGTGGTTCAGTCTAATCCAATACTCCTTCATTCTCTAAAGTACTTACAAGCTCATTAAAACTTTCGTGTTTTGTAAAGTTCATGCTGCCTTACCCGGACACCTTTACATTATTCATCGGACTGATTATTTCAACCTAATTCTTGTCTGCTGTGCTAAGTGAGAGATACGCTAAGACACTCTGAGGGAAACTTGCAAATATACAGTCAATTTGCACTGCGCACGGTCCCAGAGAAAGACGGAGAAAGTTCCTACTCTCTCACAAGGGATACATTCAGATGTGAGAAAGTTGCTCCAGGCCCTGAGAAGTTTGAGGTTTGACTGAGAAACAACAGATAGGAAAATGACTTAGCACTTCATGTACTTTACACTATCCAGTAGAAATGCATCCTGGTACTGATTTTAAACTCTCCTCCCTGTAGGAAGAAGTAACTACTCCTTTCTCTGGGCCCAAATTAGGCAAATGTCATGCTGTTTCGAATCATTTATTTAGCCTGCTGCTTCTGTATTGTGAGCTCTTTGAGAGCATGGTCCATACCCGATTTTTCTCAGGAGTCCCAGGCGAGGCTTAGAGCCCCTGAGGGCCCCCTGAATGTTTTCTGAATGATTCCAAGTTTTGCAAATTAAAATACGTGTAACAGGGTCAAGTAATGCTGAAGATAATATCTTTGAATTAGATTTCAACTGTAGAGATGGTTGAGGAGGTAAATCGATGTCAGGACTATAAGAGAAATTATTAATCTCATGTTTGCACTGTATTTAACAACTCACAAAACACTTTGGTGAACATTATTGCATTTCATGTTCACTATACCATTAAGAATGAGAATGCATGCCAATTTGTGGATCAGAAAGCTGAGTAGAATTAACTAATAGTACACCCTTCCTTAAGTAGAATTGGTACAGGAACCAGTTCATTCAATTCCAAAGTTAAATATTTCTTCCTGGTTATGGCAGTTTGCAACTCTTAGCATGACTTTCTTAGTTGTCTGCATACATTTATACCAACTGTTTCTTCTCCTCCCAACCTCACTGTTCATTTTCTAGATGTGTGTTGTACCCTCTCTGCTTTTCTACATTTCTCTTTCCATCAAAAGTCTACTAGTTCATAGAAGATCCCCTCTTTTTCTCTATAAGCCCCTACCTCCTTCTTTCACAGACCTGGTTGAGTCTCCTGCTAGTATTCCAAAATATTCTCCCTCCCTCACTCTCACGTATATAGAGAAAGTTGAAAAAAAAGAGTCTTAAGACATGGGTTCTAGTCCTGGAGTCACTACCCAATCAGGCCTTTCCTTTTCTCTCTGGTATTCAGACACTCCAGGTTTTTCAAGGGACTGTTGAACAAAACTGCTACATGTGAATACATGTTGCAAGCCCTAAGAAACTAAATAAATGTATGTTGGTTTTTAATATGTGACTCTCACATTAAAGGGAATGTCCAGGGCACTGTTAAGTAATGAATCTAGTTGGAAGAAATTGCCCGGAACAACAGATTTCCTGAACACAAGTGACTCAGAGAAGGCCCAGAAACGAGTGTCCCCTCCTGCAGAAGCAAGTACCTCCAGACGGCACTCTAGACAAAAATTGGGTAAGAGAAAATAATTTGGGGACTTTATCCCCTCTAGGTCCTTTAGAAAAGTTGGTGAGTATGGTCTAGATACGTGGCGTAGACTTTCAATAGGCCTGCACTTAAGCTGGACTATGCTGAGACCAGAAGGTAGGTACTGTACTGAATAGCATGTGGGAACACCAACTCTGAAGTCACACGCTTGTTTTAATCCACGCAGAATCATTAGGGCCTTGGGCAGACATTATAAATTCTCTGCACTCCTTAAAGCTAATCTGTAAAATGAAGATAAACACATATAGCTCATATATGTTTTAAAAGCATTAAATTAAATATAAAAGAACTGATACATACAACTGTGATAATAGAGACCACATTTTCTTATTGTACATCCATGCCTTTGTTCCATGCCTAATATGTAATGCACCCTCAACAAATATTTTGTGGATAAATAAATGCATGAATGAACTGTTTTGTAAGTAGAAAGTTTGGGAGGTTCAATCTGATCATGGGAATCCAGAAACTAAAATTGACTTATGCATCTGTAGTCAGTGTGGAGTCTTAGTCTCTCTGAAATAATAGTTAAGAGGTACTGAAGGGGTGGGGAGCCAGAGTATGTAGAAGGATAGATAATAATTTGATGGTAAGAGATTTCACATCTTCTGAAAAAACAGAAACAAACACTCCAGACTCCTAACTTCACTCACTTACTCTTCTCCAATGTAGAACTCGAGAGAAAGGAGATTGAAGTGAAGGTGTACAGCCTGCGAGAAAGAAAGGGTCGGTCATACAAAGAGGCCGATGAGCCTCAGGATGATGACTACCTGTGTAAGTGACCCTTTTGGCCCACTCATGGAGAAGGCTATATCCCGGTAGAATAATTTTATCTTGTTGTTTGACCCCAAATCATTCCTTTACTCTGGTGGCTTGGGATACAGGATTGAGGCTAAATTATGTAACTGCTGGGCTCTTTCTGAAGCTCTTTATATCCAGGAACATGCACTATACTTTTCCAAATCCCTGCTGCTCTCGCCTCCAGATTGTGAGAAATGCCAGGACTTCTTCATCGACAGCTGTGTGGCTCATGGACCCCCTACATTTGTAAAGGACAGTGCAGTGGACAAGGGGCATCCCAACCGCTCAGCCCTCACTTTGCCCCCTGGGCTGAGAATTGGGCCGTCGGGCATCCCTGAGGCCGGGCTTGGAGTATGGAATGAGGCATCCGATCTTCCACTGGGTCTGCACTTTGGCCCCTTTGAGGGCCAGATCACAGAAGATGAAGAGGCAGCCAACAGTGGCTACTCCTGGATGGTGAGAAGGGCCTATCTTACCCCATCTTCTGGCTTCCTATATCCCTTCTGTGCCTTTGGTGGGACATCACCTTCTACATGCTAGAACATGGATACTGGCAACATGGTTAGCTCTGTGTACTTAGTGGTCTTTGCATGAACCTGGAACTCCTATTTAAAGGTCAGTGGGTGAGTGGGAGAAAAGTGGCACAGAGACAGAAAAAGTGCATTCTCCCTATGGGGCCTCAGCTCTGACTGGACAAATCAACTCAGATGTGTAGATGATGCTGAGGAGTACACAGCATGTGCCACCATTGGCGGCTGAATCCATGCAGGCTCAAAATGCATCGATGACAGTACAATAAAATAATTCTGATTATTACCTGCCCCTCAAACCCAAAATGACTAACTTATTTTTCTGAAATTCAGATCACCAAGGGGAGAAACTGCTATGAGTATGTGGATGGAAAGGACAAATCTCGGGCCAACTGGATGAGGTAAGGCCAATAGGTTTCGGGTTCCAGCAGGGACACTCATCTCTCTCAAGCTCGGCTTCTTTCCACCTCAGCATGCCTCCCTCGATGGTTTTTACACTCTCTGTTCTCCTTACAATGTTCTTTCATATTATGTACATCCAGGAAAAAAGAGATAAAATATAAATATTACCATTTCTTTTATGAAAAAACTAAATCTCTATGATAGACAAAATTGGGGCACCAGAATAAACGCTGAGGAGCCTAGATTCATTGGGGATGCTGGATTCGCACTTTAATTGATCTAATCAGCATTTATTAAGCACTTACTATATTCTTGTTTAGAAAATGGAGTACATCACATGAACAGATCACACAACCCATGCCCTCGTGGAGGACTATTGCGCGGAGATGTGAAACATTTGATTATAGGAGAAGTACACAAGGCCAAGACAACCTAAAACAAGGGACATTTAATCTGTGAGGGCAGGAAATCTTGCCAGCTTCAATGAAATTAAAACCTGAAGCCTGAGAAGTGAGCTGCAGGGTGGTCACGGGCCTCTGTGCTGCATGGACCAGCCCCTTTCCATGAGGGACTCTCATTTTATTAGAAGATATGAATATGGACATGCTGTTATTATTCTGTATTTCCATGCTAGGACAAAGGGACCTCTAAGTTTCTATGGGAACCCAGGGAGGCAGGTGAATGGCACCTAGGTAAACTATGGGAGATTAGAGAAAGGTCTCTTAAAAGAAGATAGACTTGGGGTGAGTAAAGAATGATGTGTGCTAATCCAGAAGCGGAGTACATGATTGATCAAACACCAAATTCTGTGCTATGAGCAGAAATCGATTCAGAGTTTAGAGAAGTGAGAAGTCAGTGTTTTATGGCCAATCAAGGTGGAGGTAAGTCTGTAATTGGGCTTTGAAGAATGGATAAGTAGGCAAGGGGGTGAAAAGCATTCCAGGCAGGATGAGCACCATAAGCAGGACTTGGAGAAAGAGGCTTAGGTATGAACAGCAGGTTCCTGGAGGAGGGTAACGGCATGGTCCGTCACAGCATGGGGGCCTTGACCATCTGGTGACAAGCACAACATGGCCCTGGCAGGTAGTGGAGACTCACTGCCTGTTATTTTCTGTCCCTTTGTCTGCCTCAACCCCAGGTATGTGAATTGTGCCCGGGATGATGAGGAGCAGAACCTGGTGGCCTTTCAATACCACGGGCAGATCTTCTATCGAACTTGCCAGGTCATCAGGCCGGGCTGTGAACTGCTGGTCTGGTACGGGGATGAATATGGCCAGGAGCTGGGTATCAAGCGGGACAGCAAGTGGAAGAAAGAGCTCACAGCAGGGAGAGGTGGGCACCACTATTATTCTTTAAATAGAACAGAAGAGAAAGAATTCTCCTTGGGAATTTTCATGGTACAACTCTTAAGTAGAGTAAAATGCAGTCGAAAGATGGAAAAATTTCAAATCAGGTGCTTCTGAAATTAAGGATTCATTTCATTTGCCTTTGACTCTTAGGGACAATTTATATTTTCAAATTTCTGTTCTTATTTTATTTTTTAACTTTTTATATGAAAAATATATAACAACATATAGTCCTGACGGGCTTAGAGACAAAGAACAAGTCTCAAGCACCTACCAGCTCTTTTATCAAGGCAGTTTCATCTGGCTCTTTTAATTGTTTCTTAATTTCTTCCATATTCCTAAATAACATGCATATGTTGTTTTTCATTCATTTATTATTTCAATTAGTTGTCACGTGAATTCCTACTCTGTGCCAGACGATGTTCCAGGAACAGGAAATACACACAGAACAGGATGATCAGAATATGTGCTCTTGAGCAGCTGACACGTGAATTAAGGAAACACGCAGACACGCACAGGCATGTGCATATCAGACAGTGATTCGTGCTTTCAAGACAACTAATCCAGAAAAGAGCCTAGAGATCATCATGAGGGGAGGGAGGGTGTGACAAGGGACGGTCAGGGAAGGTTCTTCTCAGGACATAACATTTGAGAGGTGCAGAGTTGTGGGCAAAGGACTCCAGGCAGAGGGAGCAGCTCGTGCAACAGCCCTGAGGCAGGAGAGAGTGAGGGTGTTTGAGAAATGGCTGAGACCACCCAGGTGAAGGAAGCAGGGAAGAGAGCAGAGGTCAGAGAGATACACAGAAGCCTGGACATGTAGTGCCCATGATTCCTGCCCAGAAACTGGGGATTTTCCTAAGATGGAAACAATTGTGGAGTTTTGGTTAATTTTCAGAAAATAAACTGCAGTGGGTAATCCCATCAGAGTCCACTTTAGACTCCAGGTAAGAGAGGATGGTGGTTTGGATAAAGGTGGGAGTCAGGAGGTAAGAAGTCTGATTAGGGATATAATTAAAACAGAACTTTCTATTAAATTTGAAATGGCCTAAGACTGAATGAAATAACTCAAGTAGGAATATTTGGCGTGTCACCCAAGGAAGGACATATTTTCATTTTATGATTTGTGGACAGAGAGAGAAGCAATTCACAATCTAGTTTAGGCAGCAGGAACCAGAGTCGTTTACTCAAGGGGGACTGGACCACTCTGAATCCCACTTCCTGATGGAGAACCAGGTACACAAGAGTCCTCAATTAAATGTCTTTGACGGGGGAAACTCAAATTCAGTGTTCTTTAACCACTACTCTACACTGCCTTCTACATTTGTGCATCTCCAGACGAAGTGGTTCCTGACTTTATAGATCCCTTTTCCCTCATAAGAAAAGTCACTAAGGATGAGTCCATCCATAACAGCTCCTTTTCGTGTTGCTATAACACAATACCTGCGACTGGATAGTTTATAAAGAACAGAGGTTTATTTGGCTTATGATACTGGGACAGCTGCATCTGGCATGAGCCTCAGGCTGCTTCTACTCATGGTGGAAAGTGGCAGGCAGCTGGCACGTACAAGCGGCAAGAGGAAGCATGAGAAAGAGAGATGGGGGAGGTGGTAGGGTCTTTTTAACAACCAGCTCTCATTGGAACTAATAGAGTGAGAACTCACTCACTACTGCCACCTTCCAGGGAGAACATTAATTCATTCATGAGGGATCTTCCCCCCATGACTCAAACAGCTCCCAACACTGCCATATTGGGGATCAGAATTTCACATGAGTTTTGAGGGTTCAACACATCCAAAATCTATCCCCATCTATGTAATCCAAAGTCAGTTATTATTTCTCAGTAGAATAAAATAGCTGCAGATGCTCTATCAGGAAAAGTACCCAGAGATTAGGGGGAGAAGACGATATGATATGACCCAGAAGATACTTGTAGTGTGTGTGGCAAAGTCACTGCAGTTCCTTCTGTATAAAGACTGAAGCTGCCTCTGATGCTACTGAAGGTCCCTGGTTTGGCTGATACATAGACAAGGCCCTTGACCTAGGATTTCTGGGTTTCTGAGGAAGATGTAGAGAACAAAAATGGAATGAAAAAAGACTGTAAAGGAACACTCGGTGGGAGACAGCAGGCGTTACCACATGAGGAATGATTAGGGGAGCAGGCCTTACCATACAACAAAGCAGATGTCCCAGACAGTGTTGTCTACATCTTGCCTAACCAAAAACTTCCTCTTTCAGCAGAACAAAAGCCAGAGATCCACCCATGTTCTTCAAGCCCTCTGGCCTTCTCCAGTCAGAAATTCCTCAGGCAACATGTGGAACACAATCACTCCTCTCAGACCTTCCCAGGGACATCTGCAAGAGAACTTCTCCAGCCAGGGAATCTCCATCCAGTTGGTCAGAATCAGGAGCAGCAACGTTCTGATCCACACAGCTGGAATGACAAGGCTGAAGGTCAAGGGGTCAAAGAAGGGTCCAACCCCTTATATAAAAGGACAAAGCAGAGGAGAATTTCAAACACATTTTCCAGCCCACCCAAAGGACTAATGGGGAGTTCTCAAGAAGAGTCCAGAACAGGCCAGAAAGTGCATCCAGAGGACACAGGCAAATTATTTGTGGGGTTAGGAATCTCAAGAATTGCAAAAGTCAAGTGTGGAGAGTGTGGGAGAGGCTTCAGTAACAAGTCAGGCCTCATCCTACACCAGAGGACACACACAAGGGAGAAGCCCCAGCAATAAAACCACATCTCAACAGAGAGAGAGGTGGCCACCACACACCTCCACGCCCCAGCACTGAGGGGGCTTCAGAGAACGTCTTTTGACCTCTTGCCTTCCACAGGAGTGTCGAAAAAGATGTAAGCGATCAAACACACCCTCCACTTTCATGACCAGAGACGAGGCAGAAAATGTGGGGGGGCCGGGATTCCTTTAGGGCTCACGGGCTATGGACAGGTACAGATCCCCTCCATGTCCCACATGGCTCCCCTCTATGTTCTTCTGGCCTCCTTTTCCAATAAACGTTGTTCCCACACAAACCTGCAGCACGGGCTGTGTACCTTGTCCCCAGTTCCGAAGGTGAGAGAGTCCGGGAGGCCACGGGAACTCAGACTCTCAGCCGGGTCTCACGGGAACCAAGTCCCACTTAAATCACCTCCTGGGCCCAGGGAGAGAACCAGGGGAGGAGATGGAGACAGGGATGGGTCGGGAGGGGACCACCCCCACCAGCGCCCCATGGTCTCTCCCGTTACCCCCATCTCTGTAGCCTCAGAGGCGAAAGCCAGGCACAGACACGAGTGGGAACTCAAGAGAAAAGGAAAAGGAGTCAGGAAACCAGTTGGCCAAGGCCCCAACTTCTTCTCTATGGGTCCAGTCATCAGGTTGGGTATCAGGTATCATAGCAGAGGGGGCAATTGCAGCCCCAGGATCTGGGGCACGTTTACAGAGCAGGGCTTCAGTGGTGGGGTGGTCCCAAACCCTTTAATGACAGAGCCCTCACCAGCTGTGGGCTCTTGGTCCCTCCTCCTCCAGCTCCGGGAAACAGTGAAAGGGGGGCGGGGGGAGACTGCTGGGATCTGGGTTTGAGGCTGCCCTACATATAATCAGGGTATGCTCCTGCATAGGTCCTCTCCCCCAGTCCCAAAATTTCCACCTGTAAAATTAAGTCTCTGAAATGGGGGAGAGGGAGGCGGGGCCTAGAAAAGGGAAGGAGTCATGGGACAAGTCTGCCTGGGCGGGGACTCAGGAGGAGAATGCTCTAGGAGGTCGTAGATGGATGGAGTCATGGGAGTAACATTTTGGGGACTCCACTGTGACCTGTCTGAAGCTGGGGAACACAGGACGGGGTATAAAAGGCTGGTATCCAGGGCCAGGGTTCCACAGAAGAGCTGGGGGGAGATGGGGATGGCACTACACCCCCTGCTCCTCCTCCTGTCCCTGTCCCCTCTTGGGAGTGAGCCATCACACAGAGAAGAAAACCAGGTCACTGCACAGACTGAGTGTGTCTTCAGTGGGAGGCCGGCGGGCACAGGGGAGAAAGCTGATGATCCTGTGCCAGGTGGGCTCTGAGCTTCGGGGGCACTGCCTGGCCTGGGTGCCCCACGTGACTCAAGGCCCTGTCTAGGCACAACTCAAGGGAGCTAGGTGGGCAGGACACAGACCCAGACTTGAAGTCCTGTGCCCCTTAGGGCTGTGACTGTCATACAGCATTCAACGTGGGAGCCAATTTCTGATCAGACTCTGCTGTTGAGAGAGAGACAGAGAGGTGGTGAGTTCACAGAAAAAGCCAGGCAGACCTGGAGTTGGCAAGTGCATCACAAGCAATGAAGTTGTGATGAAACCCAGAGTCGCAAAAACAGCATTTAAGTCCTCTAAGAAAAGTGCCAAAAGTCATCCCTGCAGAAGTGTCGTGGCTGTCCTGCTGTGCTCAGAATGCTGAGGAAGGAAATCAAAGGTTGCCGAAACATCCACTTGCTGGTTCAGGGTTACAGGATTTAAACAACATGCTGGAGACTGACTGCATTGGATACATCACAAGGTCATATGGGGAATCTTAAACAAAATGCTGGAGCCAATTCGGATCCTAGAAAAATGCGACTGAGTAGAGGAAGCGCTTGCCTGGGCCCTTTCAAGGTAAGGAAGTGTTTGAGGTAACCTGAGAAGCAACCCTAACCACAACCATGATATCCAGCCCTAAACCTCGAAGCGTAATCCTAACACTAACCCCTGCAATACTGGCCTCCCTGTCCCTGCAGTTCCCATCAACAGAACCCACCCCCTGGGGTCTTGGGGTGGGGCTCGGGGCCACACAGCTCTGGAGCTGAAACCATTTCTCAAAACTCCTGTATCTTGCTTTCCAACCGGGAATCACAACCCTGTCTACATTGCCTATTTCCTTTCAGTAGACGAGAGTGGAAGCCAGACTGAGAAGGGGCCTGCACATGGATCACAGGTAGCCCTGAATCCTATGAAGACCACATAAGAATTTCAAATCAACTTGCCAGAATGAAAAAAGAAGCATCCCCAGAGCGCCTGAAGTGCAGCCATTGATGGCAGTCACAGGACCATGCCGGGTGTTGGGATTGAGGTGTCTGGGCACCCACATTCCCCTGGGTGGATCTTGTCACCACAATCTACCCGTTGTCCAATCTGACCCTCAGCAATGTACCCATGGTGCCCGGAGGTGGGCAGGAACCATCACACATCTCAGAATTCACCCCAGTGTCCCCCAGCTGATGACTTTCAGAGAGCTGACACTGAGCACATCTGCCTGACCTTGTCCTAAACTCCATGTGTGTCAACCCACATAAACTCAGAAGCAGCCAGTGACATCGATAATACTGTGATAGATGGAAAAGAACAAGAGAGCAGAGTTTGATTGTGTGAGATATACAGTGATAGATATAAAGTGAGATATATATATATAGTGAGGAATTCATATAGTGAGGGATATATAGTGAGAGATATATATAGTGAGAGAAATATATAGTGACATAGTTATAGTGAGATATTCATATGGTGAGAGATACATACAGTGAGCTATATGTGCTGAGATATTTATATAGTAAGATATTCATATAATGAGAGAATTATCCAGTGAGAGATACAGAGTGATATATTTGTACATAAGCACACTATTATAAAAATCTCCATTTCTTGGCAAATTACCCAAGAACTCAGCCAATATGTGGCAAAATTTAGTCACAGACCCTGGTGTATTAGCCCATTTTTGTGTTGCTATAACAGAAATACCTGAGACTGGGTAATTTATAAAGAACAGAGGTTTATTTGGCTCAGGATTCTGGGACAGCTGCATCTGACGCGGGCCTCATGCTGCTTCTACTCAAGGCGGAAAGTGGCAGGCAGCCGGTGTGTACAAGCAGATCACATGGTGAGAAGCAAGAGAGAGAGAGAGAGAGAGAGACAGACAGACAGACAGACTCTTTCTCTCTTCTTTTAAAGCCCTCAGAACCAAACGCCTGACCACCATTATTAATCCATTCACTACTGCACGGTCCTACAATCCAATCACCTCTTTAAGGCTCCTCCTTTCAATTATCCTAATAGGATTTCTCACCCTCTTAACAGTCACAGTGGGGGCCAAGTTTCTAATACATAAAACTTGGGGAACACAATTCAAGCTGCAATGAGTTTTGGGGGGGCACGATTCAATCCGCTACACCTGGCGTCGTGGCTCAAGCTCTGCTCAGGTAGCCCCTGTCCGGTGATGGCAGATCCCCTGGACTGCTGACGCCCTGCACGCTCGGCTTCCCACCTGCTGACAGGCTCCATCTGGCTCGTGGAGAGGGTGAAGGATGCGGTCACAAGGGGGACACTCGGGAACCAGATAAAGTAGGGGCAAACCTCCTGTCTGCCAGCTGCCCACTTCCTACACCTGCACCCCAGCTGTCACTCTGCGGCACCTACACCTGCCCCTCAGCTGTCGCTCTGCAGGACCTACACCTGCACCCCACCCTCAGGCTGCCATCTGAGCCGAATGCTGGCGGATGGGACCGAGCGGAGCCGGACGGTGGCGAGTAAAGTCGAGCGGTGGCGGGTAGAGCCGAGCGGTGGCGGGTGGGCCGGATGGAGCCGAGTGAAGCCGAGCGGTGACGGGTGTGGCGGGTGTGGCGGGTGTGGCGGGTGTGGCTGGTGGGCCGGGTGGCGCCGGCAGAGAGCGGGGCGTTGGACGGGGGGAGCGGCGCGGCTGCTGGGCCCCGGCGAGCAGGTGGCCTGGGGCGCGCGGCGGTGCCCGGGCGCTGGGAGGCTCACGGCGGGCGTCGCGCAGCCTCTGGCAGAGCCTGGCCCTGGGCGGCACCCCGGTTGCCCCTTTCGCTACTTGGCTCCCTCCCCGTCCTGATTCCCGCCCCGGACCGCGCCTGGCGCACGTCCCCGGGGCTCACGCTGCGGTGCGGCTGCGAGCCCCGGGCTCCCGGGCTCCAGGCTTCGCCGCCCCACAGCTGTGTGGACCCGGCCCGCAGGGTCCCGAGACGGGCCGCACGCACCGCGTCCCAGGGTCCGCTGCTCCGCCCGTCGGTCAGGAGGGCTCTCGAGGACACCTGCTCTCTGCCGTGTGGCCACCCGAGTATGGATGGACACGACGCCCTCACAGCCGCGCTCCCTCTGGGACCATTAGTCCTACTCGCTGCTGCAGCCCGAGGGTCCCCTGGCCCTGGACAGCCCCGGGATGATCCCTCGCCAGGACGCCTTTCTGCTGCCTGCGCCATCCTGGGCTGGGGACTGACCTCCCTGGCCATGCCACTGACGCCTGCGAGTGCCCAGCCACGGCGCCACGCAAGCTGCATGGCTTAAGGTTGGGGCCCAACCCAAGTGGGCCCCATCTAAGCCCATCTCTCAGTGCACCCGTCAGTATCTCTCTCTAAGGAATAATCTTTATTGTGGTGAAACATTCGTAACATAGAACTGAACATCTTGACCATCTAAGTGTCCAGGTCAGGGGTATTGAGCACGTTCACACTGCTGTGCAAACATCACCACTGTCCCTCTCCAGAATTCTCTCATCTCCCAGACTGAGACTCTGCACCCACTAAACACCAACTCCCACAGTGCTGGGCTGGCAGCAGCCAGTGGAAATCTGCCCCGTGGGAATCTGATCACCCTGGATCCCAGTCTCTCCGCAGCTGGACTTGTGGTGAGGCTGTCGCACGGAAAAGGAACCAGAACGCTCAAATGAGAATTTTAAAAGGGGGTCTTTACCGGCAACTGTCTCTCCAGATATTCTGGTAAGAGAACAGCCCTGAGTTTAAATTGAAAGGGTCTATTAAAGGCACATAGTCACACAGGCAAGAAAATCATATAGTCACACACGTTTCCTCCTAGTGTGAGGAGGGAGAGGGTTTCGCGAGGCCTCCTGCCAGCTGGTTACAGAAGCCAAGACAATCCAGTTAATCACTTAGGGACAGCAAAAACTTCCACAGGGCGGTTTCCTCCTCAGGTTGTCTAGATACATCCAGATACAGCTCTTGGTTTTATTAGTCAGGGACAGCATAGGCGGGAAACAGCAAAGGCAGGCAGAATTTAAAATTTTTGTAAGAACAGGGCAATTTTTAAGCTTCAATTTTCACCATAGGTGTTGGGGGGTGGGTTCAAACAAGGACACTTTTCGAACAGTAAAAATGGCATTAGCTAAATCAATCTACCTCATCACAGACTGTGAGGTGCGGCACATGATCTGTGATGGGAGAAGAGCCAGGTCTTCCTCCGAGGGAGTAGGGGGAACAGGAGACAAAGCCTAGTGCATCCAGTCCGCACCCAGCTATCTCTGCGGCCAGCTCTGCCTCTCGCTCCTGGGCTTGGTCCTTCATTCATTCCACAACATATCCCATACTCCTCCGCCTCGTGCCCATTTGCTTAAAATGGTTGAAACGGGCTTTACCTCCACACTCACGCTCCTGCACACTGAGGGTGCACTGAGGAATCACATTTTTCCATGGAGTATAAGGAAGTGCAGCACAGCACCCCAGAGTGTGTGTGCTGCAGAGAGAGACCTTGTTCCTGTCGGGTCCTGACCACATGAGCCAAGTCACTAAACCTCTCTTGAAACAGTAAGGCTAAGCCTGTGAACCAAACTGACTCCATTTTCCCTGCAGAAGACACTTTGTTACTTTTCCACTCCTCAGTCATGAGACCCCTCCATGCAAATGATTACCCCATGGGCTGCCCTGACAAAACAGACTGACATAAGACAGGAAACAGATATTTCCTGAGTGGCTTGTTTACTATAATTGTAAAAGTTACAGTTTAACCTAAGACCGCTTTAGGAATTCCCACCTGTGCACAAAGTATCAAGGTGACTGCTACAATGACCCTCCTGGGGTGACAATGATGAACAGCACTGCCTACTGAGCATGCACCCATGACACAACCAGGAAGAACAGAACGGACCACCTCCAGTGATGCTGCCTGCCACCCCTTAACTCCTTTCCTATAAAAAGACCCTGAGCAGCTCCCCTGGGGGGGCTAGCTTTACTGTTGATACCCCCCTCATGCATAAGTCCATCTCCTCTTTTAATAAAGCGCTGCTTGCTTTACTGCTGGGTACATTGTTCATTTCTATGATTTTGGAATCCGAGAGCCTAATTTAATTACTGGCAAAAATTGGAAGGGTATTGGAGAGGACTCCAGCTGCAAGAGGCAAGTGGCCACTGGGACTATTTTGTTCCCATGTCTCTGCTGCTGGCAGATCTCTCCTGGAGTCCCTGGCCTAAGTTCTGACAAGTCAATGCTTTATTCTCTTTACGTTTCTCTGACTTTCCCGGCCCTCTTCTGTTTGCTGGATTGTATCCACGTCTGTACAGGTGCACCGTGGAGGGCTCCTGGCTATGCTTTGTTTTTCTGATTTAAATCTAGTTGGTACTTTTCTTCTTTATGCTGAAAACAAAGGGGAGAACTGCTTTTATCAATTCTTGTTAATGGAGTAGGTTGGCCCCGCAGATTGGGACTAGGCTGAACTGGACCCCACTGCTCCTCTTTTCTCTTTGTTTGTTTGCTTGGTTAGAAATTTAGTTGAATACGTGTAATCTGAATAAACCTTCCAATCCTTGCATCAGCTTTTGGACTTCGAGGTCATTTGTTTAATGCGAGAGGGCAGGGCAAGCCTGGCCGGTTGGTAACACTCTGTGCCTCAGTTTCTTTGTCAGAAGAACAGAGAGAGTATATGTTCCTGCCTGTACGAGTTTGTCAGGGCTGCCATAACAAAATACCAAGAACAGGGCTTCAGCAGCAGAGCTCTATCCTCTCACAGTCCTGGGGGCTGGCAGGCCAAGATCGAGGTGTGGCAGGGCCAGTTTCTCGTGAGGCCCTCTTCTCCCTGTGTCCTCGCGTGGTCTTTTCACTATGCACAAGCATCCCTTCTTTGTGCTCAAATTCCCTCTTCTTATAAGAACAGGACATTTAATTAGGGCCAGCCCTAACACACAACCTCATTTTATCACTGTGAGACCACATACAGTCACATTCTGAGCTACTGGGGGTTAGGGTTTCAACTTATGAACTGGGGTGGGGGAGCACAATTCAGCCCATAGTACTACCTCACAGAGCTGTTGCAGGGTTACTGAATGAGTGTAACGTGCTTAGCACCATGTCTGGCACATGGTAAGTACTCAGTAAAAGTTAGCTATTGATATTATTATGTATATCTGTGATTGCTTGTATATCTTTGAAAGGCAGACTGGTATGGCATGAATTGTGTTTCCTCCAAAAGTCATAATCCCCAGTACCTGTGAATATGACCTTGTTTGGAGATAGGGTCTTTACAGACGATCAGGGTAAGATGATGTCATTATCATGGGCCTATAATCCAATACGACTGGTGTCTTTACGGAAAGAGGAAGTTTGGGTATAGGAAAGACGTGCACGGGGGAAGCCGGCCATCTACAAGCCAAGGCCGCTGCAGCCTCTGGAAGCTGGGAGAGAAGCATGGGGCAGGTTCTTCCCCACAGCCTCAGATGGAGCCAGTCCTGCTGACACTCGACCTTGTGCTTGTGCCCCAGAACGGTGAGAGAGGACACCTTGCTGTTCAAGCTTCAGCTGTTCGAGCTGCCCGGCCCGTGGTCCTCTGTTGTGGCAGCCCCTGGAAACTCATGCGCAGACTGCCCTTTACACTCCTAAACACCTAGAGCCCAGTCTAGCCCTGGCGATGCCACAGGCGTGCTGTAAGTAGGTTCTGAGTCTGCTGCGAAGTTTCACCGTCTCTCTGGGATGAAATCACGTGTCCTCATCAAGCACTCACTGCTGGTTCCCAGAAGTTCCTTCATGATATTTAAGGTGCTGGAGTCATGAACTAATTCTTTCATTTTTTTTTTTTGAAAGTATGATTTTCCTGATGTTTTTCCCCTAAGTTCTCCCAAGAGGTCCTCCAGGAAAAAAAAAAAAAAAAAAAAAAAAAAAAAAAATTATGACTCTTTTATTCTGCAGGTGTCTGGGAAATGGAGGAGGGGGAGAGAATCTATCCCAGTTCTCCTGTCCCTGGAGATCAGGATTCCCCCCAAGCCTTGCTGAAATCCTGTTGCAGCTGGGAACAGGTGAAAACCTGCTATTTAGTTTTTGGAGAGTCAGATAAACAGGCCGTTTGCGGCAGCACCGGTGTGGGCTCAGGGGCTGAGAAGAGGGCTGGGATCCAGCTGCTCCCCTGGATAGCTCAAGCAGCAGCTTCTCTGCCCTGCTTCTGTCATCCAAACAGGCCGTGGACACCTTGGAGGTAGGGGGCGGCCTCCTCGATACACAGTGCCATGCAGAGTGGGAACCGTGGAAACCGCAGCACGTGCGGAAAGTCCCACAGCCAGGAGGCAGTGCTGACACCGCTACACCCTCCCTAGAGCAGAGCGCCTCTGCTGCCCCCCACCCCAGCGATGCACAGCAGAGCAGCCCTCTGAGCCACCAGCCTGCGCCATGGCAACTTCACAGCAGCTGGATTTAGAGGCGTGACGCGTCTGAACTGAGAGGCTCGAGCCACCGAGGCCGCTGCCGTGTGTAGCTCAGAACCGGCCTCAGCCAGGATGGCCCCTGACCACCCTCGGGGTCTGCTGGTGACAGACGTCCCCTCGTCCCTTCCTTGTCATCACTATGCTGATGACACAAGCACTGCCGCCTCCAGCCTGGGCTCCTCTCCCCAGTGCCAGGTGTATCTATGCAGCCACCAAGTGGCCACCTCCCCTGGGGGCTAAGGGGTGTCCAGACAACAGAGATGGGGTCTGCTGTGCCTATCCCGGGGCGTCACTCTGAGCCAGACATAGGGACTGTCCCCCACCCCCCACTCCCCTTCATGCCCCAGCTCTGCACGTTAGTGCTCCTGACGGTTCCTCCTCCAGAATCTAATCCCACCACTCACATCACCTGAAGCCACAGCCCCATCAAGCCCCCACCTGTGTCACTGCCCAACACACTCCTCACCCCCAGCATCGCATACCCAGGCCCATGAGGCTTCCCGGATCAAATGTCAGACTAGGGCACCCCAACTCCCAGCTCCTGAGGGTCCCCATGTTTGCTGAGCGTCTCTTGGGGGGGACGTCACACAGCCCTGAGGTCCTCCTCAGGCTTCCCCTTAGCTTCCTGACGCCAAGCACTCCTGGGCGGGTCACATGGGCACCCCAGTAGGCCAAGGTGACACAGCCTGATGGAAGACACCCCAGAACTGCTCAACTCAGGAGGGGACTGGCCCGCTCACCATGGGATTAGTAGTGTCAGTGGATTTCCCAGCTGGAACTCCAATCCCTGCACATGGAGTGTCCCCCAAGCCACCACATCACCCCATGGGACTTGATGTGAGAGGGACTAGCACACATCTTAGCCCTAAGAAGGGTGCATGGGCTACACCAAGTCTCCCCAAAGCTTATGTGTTGGAGTCCTGACCCCAGAATGTGACTCAGAATGCAACTGTGTTTGGAGATGGGGTCTTTAAAGAGGTGATTAAGATAAAATGAGGTCCCAAGGGTGGGCCCTAATCCAATAGGATTGATGTCCTTATAAGAAGAGAAGATTAGGACACAGACACACATAGAGGGATGACCATGTGAGGACACAGGGAGATGACAGGGTCTACAAGGACAGAGGCCTCAGGAAGAACCGGCCCTGCCACATCTTGATCTCAGACTTCAAGCCTCCAGGACTGGAAGTGATACATGTCTGTCGTTTAAGCTGCCCAGGCTGTAGGATATTGTTATGGTGGCCCTGGCAGGCTCACACAGAGTAAAATCAAATCCCAGACTCAAGGAGCCCACGCACCCCCCTTGTATGTCCCCTGTAACTTTACAGGGTCCCCAGGGACCCGGGGGCGTCCTGAGCAGAAGGCTGTGCCTTGATGTACATAACCTTCAGGAAGCAGCCTCTTGCTCCCTCTGTCACAGTCTGTCTGGCCTGGCTGCGACATGTGCTCGATGTGTGAGTGCTCTCGACTACTTGAGACTGTGCATAATTGACTGCACTGAGTGTCACAGCCATACTTAGACTGGGACTTTTCTAACCCTCGCTTTTTCTAACCCCCTCGCGGCTGTGCCGCTGAGCAGGGAGGGGCTGCCCTGGGTGCGCATGTAGCAGGGGGCCGCTGTCCCAGGGTGCACGCTGTCAATGGTGAAACTGGATCCTCCACACAACTCTGCCTCCAGCTCCATGCTCCCTGCACTGCCCAGCGACATCTCCCACAAGATGAAGGGATTTCAGCCTTGGAGCAGGGATGCTGCTGTTCTCCAGGGGCAGCTGGTTCATTGGGGAGGGACGCTGGGCTCATAGAACATCTGACATGTGGAGAACCAGGGTAGAAACCATTGTGCCCATGCCTCAGCCTTGGCCTGGTCCCGCGCCCAATTCACCACACAGGCATGGGACTCCAGGTGTCCTCACCTGAGTGTGCTCAGGCCCAGCTGTGCCCTTCTGGACAGTTGTATCCGTGCTACTAATTTCAACCATGATGCCAAACTCACTTTGGGCCTCATGGATCCAGTAGTGGTCCCCACTTGGGACTTCCAGGTGTGTCCCTTGGGCTCCAAAGATTAGTGTGTTCTCTGCCCAAGGCGGCCACTATCTGCTCAGACGTATGCTCTGTGTAGGGCCCTGACCGGGAATCTACCTGTCAGGCCATGAAGTGGTGCCTGGGGTCTGCTGGCATCTTTGGGCCTCAGTGACCTCCCTAGGGACAGTGAAACAGAATCAGTTCTGCAGATCTCATCAGAGATACCAGGCACCTCTAGCTGGCCTTCTGCATACACGGTGCCCTTTTGTAAAAGACTGTGTCACACATGTGGCCCCAGCCTGAAGCTGCCCCGTGAACACAAGGTGAGACCTTAATGCTGCCTGGGGAGCTAAGAGCAATTAATGCCTCTCAAATGATAGTGGTGGATATTTTCCGTGTAACAGAGACTTACGGCGCCTGGGAGTTTTAACTATGCCGGTTGATGTCAGACATGCTATTGGCCATTCTCTACCAAGTGTCTGCAATTACAGTGAATTTGCTGATTTGTGCTGTTAAACAAGGCCGGCTTTCTGTAAGTACGGCTGTCCCACTCACAGGCTCCCTGGGAGGCTGGGCTGCAGATAAAGTGCCACCCTCACTCGTAAACCCTGAAAATGTTTACATTGCAAGCACATTCACCCGAGCGCTCTCTACAAAGCAGCGACGTACCACAAGCACTCTGACACACCAAGAGAATGGCAACATCCCTGGGGGCCTAGACCCGACTGAGTGCGGACCAGCCACTTGCTACAGCAGGGCCCAGCACGGTGGCCCACAGCCATCTGCATGGACTTAGCTGGATTATTCAACAGGATAGACAAGGGTGTGTAATATGCAGACAAATAGAGGAAGCAATAGGAGAAATTTTGTGCATAACACGACTGCATCCGTGTTGAACAGCGCTATACACACTCTCAGAAGGCAAGTTTATTCCTGCAATCTTCTCCAGGGCACCCACTCCCACACTTGATGCAGAACTGCAGTTTGGCGTGATCACCTCCACTGTTAGCGTCAGGCTGGAAGCTGCCACACACCCCTCTAACAGGATTCCCACAGCCACTCTGCTTCGGGGTCTGGTCTGCACTGACCTGCAGCCCAGGCATCACCGTGGCCAGAGCCATGCTCACCTCGCAGTGCTGGAGCCACCTGGCTGCCCGCCACAGTCTGCTTTTCTTTGTCCTGAGATTGTGTCCAAACAACGTCTCCCACCCGCCCTGCCCTGCAGCTTCTGCGCAATGTCCCAAGTTTCCAGTGGGAAGTGGGTGGAGGTGAGGTGTATCCGAGCTGGCCTGGTGTGAGGAGGAACGAAGGACGCTGTGCCTCGTGGTCACTCCACACCACCACCTACCTGCCCTGCTATTGGCCCTCCACCAAGGAGGAAAATGAGAAGCCAGGAGGACACAGCCTGGGCCCGAGTCACCGCGGCAGCAGAGCTGTCCACTTGCATCCCTAGATGCTGACATGAGGGAACGGACGCCTCCTCCTTCCAGCCCCTGGTGCATCGGGACTCTTTGTAACCTCGACGTTTCCCTAAACACAAAGTTGCTTTGCAAACCCCTCCCCAGTGGTAACAGAAAATGAGACTTAATGTAGCTCACACTTCCTCAACCACAGCCCACGCTGCAGAGATGTGTCTCAAGACCATTACTCACGCGACGGTGCTTAAAGGCATGCCCTCGGGAAGAACCCTCGGGTCCAGCCACTCTTTGCAACTGCCTGAGCTTTCCTTGTTTTAAACATCCATTTCAGTCCCATTGAGCCTAAGGCAGCAGTGCCATCATGTGTCTCGTACTGGCACAGCCTCGCTGCAGACAGGCTCATACTCTTCCAGTCCTTCTAGGTATTCTTTGGTGGCATTAGACCTTTACTGGTTAATATCAGAACTTTGTCACTTCTGTGTTAGAGTATTCACTGTTCCTACCACTTAAACTCTGCACTGGAACTAGTTTGTTGTCCTTTGCTTACTTCTGAAATGGGGGAACTTCCTGTGAGGACCAGCACTCGAGCTCTGTGGTTGAGCTAAATTGCTGCTTTGCTGCTGATTCTCTGGGGAAGGCTTTTTGTGCAACTCAGGATTTAATTGTGGTTACAAGATGGCCTTGTAGGTGTCTGGGTGCCAGTGTGTGTGCGGCAGAGGGTATCTGCTTAAGCGTGGTGAGGTCACCTGACCCTCGCGGGGACATGCTTTGTGCGTGCGGCGTGAGGGCGCCCGATATTTTGGAGACCTGCTTAGTGCTTTTGAGGAATACAAACTTTATCGGTGTGACCTTAAGGCGTGCGTCCCTCCGTAGGGGAGATGGAAAAACAGTTAGTGGTTGTCAGAGATTTAGGCGGGGGACGTATTCCTGTGAGTAGAGGGAGGTCACGTGAACCGCAGTTGGGGATCATGCTCCATTAGGGTGCAGGCCTCATGGCCCGCGGGCATCCTGCTACCTGACGGGTGATGTCCTTCGCTCTGATGGGGAAGACATGTACTTAAAGGGTGAAGGTGCTCGGCCTTCGGGGACGGACCTCGTCCGTGAAGTTTGAGGGCTCCAAATCTTATACGTGTCCTGGTGAGGGTGCGCGGCCCACGGTGCGGACCTGCGCCTTTCGAAGTGAGGTCTCTAGGCCTTACAGGTAGGTGTCCAGGTGAAGCGTGCGTCTCTACCGCGTAGGGACCTGCTCAGTGCAGAGGCAGGGCGTGCTTCCCGCGGTAGACGAGCACACTCCATTCGGAGGGAGGGCATACGGCCCGCCGGAGTCTTGTTCCCTGTGAAGTGAGATGATGTGACACTCGCGGGAACGTGGGCCAAGCGTATGGTGTGAGGGCTCTCGGCCCTTGTCGTGACGTTCTCAGTGCGTCACGGTATAAGGCCAGCGCGGGGAACTGCTGCACCGTGTTGGGTGAGGGCATTCCACTGGCTTCTGGGACCTGCTCCGTCAGGGCTAAAGGCGCGGGACCCGCTTTGGTGACATCACGTGACCCTGGCGCGGACATGTTCCCTGCGTGCGGGGTGAGTGTGCGTGGCTGATTTGGATACCTGCTTACTGCGTTGGGGGACTAGAGACTTCATCGGTGTCCCCTTGAGGCATGCGTCCCACCCTAGGGACCCGTTAATGGTAGAATGAGGTTGCACGTCCCGCAGTGGGGTGTCATGCACCATTCGGCTGCAGGGCCCGCGTCCCGCGTGTGTCCTGCTCCCTGTGGGGTGAGATCCCGCGGTCCGCTGGGGGCGACCTGCTCCTGAGGGGTGAGGGCGCTCGACCCCCGGGTGTTCTGCTCCCTGCGGGATGAGATTCGGCGGTTCGCTGGGGACCACATACTCTAGTGGTGAGGGCGCCTGTCCCGCGGGGTTCCTGCTCCCTGTAGGGTGAGGTCCAACGTTCCGCTCTGGGCGACCTCCTCTTCAGGGGTTATGGAGCGGGACCCACGGGTTCCTGCTTTCTGTGGGGTGAAGTCTCGCTGTCCCCTAAGGGCGACATGCTCTTCAAGCGCGGGTCGCGTGCCCCCCTGGGGTCCTGCTCCCTTTGGCATGAGGTCCTGCGGTCAGCTTGGGGCGACCAGATCTTCAGAGGTGAAAACGCGCAACGGGTGTCCAGCATCCTGTGGGCTGAGGTCCCGCGGACGGCTGGAGGCGACATGTTCTTCAGGAGTGGGGCACGCATCCCGCTGGTGTCCTGCTGCCTGTGGGTGAGGTCCCACGGTCTGTGGAGAGGACATGTTCTTGAAGGGTGAAGACGCTCGGCCCGCGGGGACGGACCTGGTCCTTGAAGTGGGAGGGCTGCAAATCTTATACATGTCCAGGAGAGGGCGCCTGGCCAACGGTGCGGAGCTGTGCCTTTCGGAGTGAGGTCTCTAGGCCTTACAGGTAGGTGTCCAGGTGAGGCGTGAGTCCCTACCGCGTAGGGACCTGCTCAGTGCAGAGGCAGGGCGTGCTTCCCGCGGTAGACGAGCATACTCCATTCGGAAGGAGGTCATACGACCCGCGGGAGTCTTGGTCCCTGTGAAGTGAGATGATGTGACACTCGCGGGAACGTGGGCCAAGCGTACGGTGTGAGGGTTCACGGCCCTTGGTGAGACGTTCTCAGTGCGCTATAACAGTATAAGGCCAGCGCGGGGAACTGCTGCGCCGTGTTGGGTGAGGGCATTGCACTGGCTTCTGTGACCTGCCGCGTCAGGGCTAAAGGCGTGGGACCCGCGTTGGTGACATCACGTGATCCTCGCGGGGACATGCTCCGTGCGTCCAGGGTGAGTTCATGCAGCTGGTTGGGAGACATGCTTCGTGCTTTTGAAGACTACAGATTTTATTGGTGTCTGCTTGAAGTGCGCATTCCACAGAAGGGAACTGCTCAGTTTAGACTGAGGTCGCACGTCCCGCGGTGTGGGATCATACTCCATTCGGGTTCAGAGCACACGGCCCGCGTGGGTCCTGCTCCCTGTGGGGTGGGGGCCTGTGGTCCGCTGTCGGTGACCTGCTCTTGAGGGGTGTGGGCCCGCGTTCTGCGAGAGTGGGGAGGTGGTGATGTTCCCCTGCCGTGTGATGGTGCGAGGCCCACTGTGGGTACGTGCTCCATGAAGAGCGTGGCTTGCGTGTCGCCGGGCACGGCATCAGCTTCTTTTGGTTGGAGGGTGCGCGGCCTTCGGGAGTTCCTGCTTTGTGTGGGATAAGAGCGTGTTTGCCAAGTCAGGGTGACCTGCTCCGTGTGGGGCGAGAACTCCAGACCTTATCCGTGTCAGGGTGTGGGCGTACGCCTCGCAGAGGTCCTGCTTGGTGCATAGTGAGGGCGCGCACCCCGCTGGGGGCCGTGCTTTGTGTGGGCTGAATGCTCCAGACTGTACTGGTGTCCAGGTTAGGGCTCTCAGTCGCTGGTTGGGCGGGATATCTGAGCACAGATAAAGGGGGTCATCCAGGAGTGCTTTCCTAGGGTATTCTGCAAATACTATGGTCGGTAAAATTCGTGTCCGAGGGACGTTGGTTTTAAAAATTCAGTTTATGGTGTCTGGCGTTTGCTTACTCGGAAAACTTCACTGCAGTTAAGCAAAGTGCAAAAAAATGTATTGGATCTCTACGTAACCCACCAGGTGGTGTGTGTATTCTTTTCTGTTTTGCACCATATATTTTGTCTCACGTGTTTTTAAATCTCAAACCTGAAATCCTTCCCCTGCCCCGGTTTTTCAGGTTTGGATTTTACACCACAGGTGCGCAAGCTGCTCTCCACGTCGGAATCCAGCTTGCTGCTCATTTCCTATGGCCCATGAGCTAAGAGTGGGTGTACATCTTTAAATGTTTTTTTTTTTTTTTTTAAATCGAAAGAGGAATAGTATATGTTGCCATGTGACTGTCACATGACGTTTAATTGTCAGTGCCCATGAGTAAAGTTGATGGGAACGCAGCTATGCTGTGCGTTTGTGTGTTGTCTAGGGCTGCCTTTGCCCTGCAAATGCAAAGTTAAGTTCTGGACAGACAAAGCCAGAAATATTTACTATCTGGCCCTTTACAGAACAAGTTTGCCAACATCTGCTTTAAATTATAGGATGACACTTTTTACAGACATCTAAGCTAGATTTTGCCATTTTGTTTAACTTTTTATGTTGGAAAATTTCCAGCATATGTGAATGTAGTAAATGATATATAAATGAATAAAATAAATTCCTCTTACCCTTCATTCAGCTCATCTACACACCCCCTCATCCTCCTCACTGGATTAATTTTAAGCAAATTCCAGAACTTTTATCATTTCATCCCTACGGATTCCAGTGTACAGCTCTAGAAGACAAAGACTCTTAAACATATATAACCTTAATATCATTATCACTTTAAAATGATTAAAACCAATTCTTTAATGTCATCAGTGTATGTTTAGTTGTATCGTAAGTGTTTTTGTTGTTTTTTGTTTTTGTTTTGTACAATAGATTTCTTTGAATCGGGTCAAAATACTGTCCACACTGGCAATTGGGTGATAGGGGCTGACCATTTTGGAATCATGTATCTGCAGAATGTTTGTCCTTGAAGGCTGTTAGGTATTTGCTAACTGCCCTCCATACCCCACCTTGTGCAAGTTTCTGGGCACAGGGCTGTGTGTCTAGGGCCCAGCTATTCTGTCCCCTTACCCACATTGCCAAAAACGTGACTGAAGGCGCTCAAGAAACTTGACTTCAAATAAATGCATTGCAACCTCAAGTTACTTTATCAGACTTGAGGATTAATACAGGGAAGCAATATTTCCTTTTTATTTGGCGTAAAATCACTTGCGTGCAGGCTAATTCAATCAAAACTGCTTTTCTTCCTGATTCTACTAAGTCGTTTTGGAAAAGCATCTTAATAGTAACTTAGTTTCTATAACTTGAATATCTGGAAGTAAATGTGTACCCAGACATCTTTTGAGGGTTAGTGAATTATTATGCGTACATCCTTTAGCCTTAGAAAGGGTGGTGGATAGTGTTGTGAGGAAATGAGGAGAAAGCAGATGTCAGAAGAAAGCTGGTGACCTGTCCCCTTACAGAAAGATAAGAAATACGATGCCTACCTCATTGGGCTTTTATTGAGCTCAAAGGAGTGCTATGTGCCAAAAATTATGTACAGAAGAAAGGCATTATTTTTATTAGCAGTGGCTTGATAATGAGAAATAGTATGTCTTAGTGTCCCCAGTTCTCCTTTAGTAGTGTATTACATAGTGTATGTTTAAACAAAGGGTATTGTATTACCTAATGAAAAAAACATAATATGTACCGTAAGTGTGTGCGCTGTTTTAAGTAGCATTAGATATTTGGGTCTAATAACAAGGGAAACTCACAAATAACAAATCTAAAAAGCAAATTATTGAGAGCTAATTTGTGAAAATCTTAAATGTATTTTTTTAAAAAGAATGAAGGATTTATATATTCAAACTTCCAAACTGTGCTTTATGAATAATTCATTTTCAAATGAGGTATAATTAACATGGACATTAAAATTGCAGCTGAGAAATACAGATTGCTCTTCACAACATCACGTTGCAATGCCAAGCAAACAATATAAAATATATATATATATATAGATAGATAGATAGATAGATAGATAGATAGATAGATAGATATATCTATATATATATATATAGATATATCTATCTATCTATCTATCTATCTATCTATCTATCTATCTATCTATCTATCTATCTATCTATCTATCTATATATATATATATATAGGGATGAGACTGTAGCCAAAGATGGTTCAATTTGAAATCAAAGTGCATGGGATTGCCTTGCTATCATAAGAGTTATTTCCTGAGTAATGCAGTATATTTTCTTTCTCTCTCTCTGCACACTCCAATATGTGTAGATTTTTCTAACTTCCTTCAATTCCCTTCTCTTCCATTCCATCCTCTCCCCTCCCCTTCCCCTCTCTTCCTCCCTTCCTTTCTATCATCTATCTCTATCTGTCATGCTTATCTTCTATCTATCATATCTACCTAGCTTCCTTACTATCATATCTGTTGTCTGTCTGTCTGTCTGTCTGTTAATCTATCTGTCTGTCGGTCTGTCTGTCTATATCTATATCTGTCCATCTATCTATCTGTTATCTATACAAAGCAACTAAAGTCAGCTTTAGATTTGAATTAGAATCAGACACCAAGCATCATTTAATTCTCACGTAGGTATCATAATACGTTCTTCGGTGTTGTTCGGACTCCCAGATTTCGTTGAGAACATCTCCGATGTGAACGGAACAGACATCTGGCCTGCCTCTCTCTGCATGGGGAGTGCGGTAGGTGCGCCCACCTTTGTCCCCCTCTCCACCCTACTTGCGTTCTTGTCACACTGCTGTCCTCGAAGTGCAGCCCCAGCAGCCCCTGGGCATCTGCTAGAAATGCAAGTTCTCAGGCCATGCCCCAGACCTACTGATCAGGAACTCTGACACGAGCCCTGCCAGGTCTATGTTTTAATAAACCCTCCAGAGGATGCTAATGCACACGCAAGTGTGGCTTCTCCACCCGCAGCCCTGGAAGCACAAGTGTGTGCCCTTACCATACTTACCCTAAACGGAGCCACAAGCACACAAAAATATTATCAATTAAGTTAAGGAAATATATTTAAATATACATAATTGTAACATATAAATATTTTATATTTAACTTATATTCCACAAACATTTAATATTCAAACATATTATGTTACATATAATAATAACATATACTAAACATATTCATGGTTTATAAACCATGAAATAAATAAATATGTATAATACACATGCAGACGTTATGCTCTGTTCACCAAGTGGATGCTCAAGGGAGTGATGTAAAGCTTACCCAGGTGGTGCTGATTCTCTGTCCTGGAGCAGAATTGCCCGCTTCCTTCCTTCCCTTCCATGGCCTCCTGATGAAGCATCTGTCTCAGCCCCCAACGGCAAGGCTTACTGATCTTCCAACACCCTGAGCCCCCTTCCATCCCCTTCTACTTGGAACGACTTTCTGAGTCTTTTCTGCCTGAACTCATTCATTCCCAGAGAAAAAGCTTCTACTTCCTAGCCCCTAGAACCCTCATGGCAGTTTAAACTGCACTTCTTAGAGCCTTGTCTACTGTGCCTGCAAGTGTGCCAGAAAGTGGGTTTGTCAGTCAGGTCCAGCTGAGCAGACAGAGGATAGAGGCCACAGCCTGCCCTCAGTTCCAGACCTACGCCAAATGTGTGCCAGGAGCCGTCCTGTGTTGCCTGTCATCTCACGGCTGGGCTGGACATCTCCTGCCTGTCTGAGGGAGCTTTGATGCTGGGCTCTTCCTGGTTGCAGATGTGGATCCAGCTGCTGTACAGCGCCTGCTTCTGGTGGCTGTTCTGCTACGCAGTGGATGCCTACCTGGTGATATGGAGATGGGCAGGACTGAGGAATGTGCTGCCAGAATGAGCTGGGATTTCTGCCCTAGTTCCATCTCATGAGGGAAGTGTGGAGCTACCACCGAGCATTTGAAAGTGTTAAGGCAGGTGCCCTCAGTCAAACTGTCATCTGGCGCCTCCACCCAGAAATATCTAGGATAGCTCATTTGTGTCAGAGGCCAAAGGCAGATTCAAAATATTGAGGAGTTCAAAACCTTGAAAATAAATAATTCAAGAAATTAAATATTTGGTACTGAAGAAATACTAAGAAACGATTAGTGCAAATATAAGCAATTTTTGATTGTATATAAAGGTCGGAGGAAAAACATTCTTCTGATAATATATTGACACTTTATGCTAAACACAGAATTGAGACACTGGAGTTTCAGGTGGCTGTCAGGAGGGGATCACACAGTGGCTAATAAGTTGGGCACTGGTGGCTTTGAACTCCTGCCCAAGTGCTCGGTAGCTGTGTGACTGTTGGCAAATTGCTTAACCTCTCTAGACCTCTGTTTTCTCAGCTGTTAAATGGTACCCACCTCATAAGGCCACTGGCAGGAGCAAGTAAATGCAGTGAAATATGTACATGGACAGTGCCTGGCACATAGTAGGCTCTCCGTAGGAGTCGCTGCTACTGTAGCTGGGATGTGAATGTGTGTTGAGGAAACAGCAACACACAAGAGAACTTGTGTGACAGACATGCTGGACGCAGAAGGGCAGGGCGAGCATCCAGGTCTTCTGGCTCCAAGTCCAGGAAGCATTTGTCCCCCACCAAGTTCAGGGTCTGCTCGAATCAGGGCCCCTTTGGATGGAGCCCCTGCGTGCTTTCTATCAACAATTTTACAAAGTTCACACGTTAAAAAGGGTAAAATCCAGCAGTTTTTCGTATATTCCCACTGTTATGCAACCATCACCATCATTTAATTTTATGATGTTCTAAACATCCCCAGAAGAATCACTGTGCCAGTTACCAGTCATTCACCATTCTACCATCCTTCCAGGCTCTGGCAACCACAAATCTACTATCTGTTTCCATGGATTTGCATGTTCTGGACATTTCATTTAAATAGAATCATAAAATATGTGACCTTGTGTGTGTGGCTTTTTAAACAGCATAATATTTTCAAGGTTTATCCATGTTGTAGCAAGTGTCAGTACTTTATTCCTACTATGGTCTGAATATTTGTGTCCCCCCAAATTTTGTATGTTGAAATGGTCTTAGGAGGTGGGGCTTTTTGGGAGGTGATTAGATCAGGAAGGTGGAGTCCTTGTGAATGTGGTTAGTGCTTTTATAAACGAGACCCCAGAGAGTAGTCTTGTCCCTTCCACTGTGTGAGGAGACAGAAAGTGTCATCTGTGATCCAGAATGGTCCCTCAGCAGACACTGAATCTGCCAGCACCTTGATTTTGCACCTCCAGCCTCCAGAACTGTGATAAATGTAACATCTGTTGTTGATAAGCCACCCAGTTTTTGGTATTTTGTTACAGCAGCCCAAATAGGCTAAGACAATTCCTTTTTATTGCTGAATAGCATTCCGGTGTATGAATATGCTATATTTTGTTTTTTTCATTTATCAGTTGATGAGCATTTAGGGTGTTTCCATTGTGCTTAGTATTAGGAATACTGCTTCAATGAACATTTGTATACTAGTGTTTGTGTGAACATGTTTTCATCATATACTCCTGGATATACACCTGGGAGTGGAGTTGCTGAACCACATGGTAACTCTAAGTATAATCTTGTAAGAAACTGCTAAACTGCCCTCCAAAGTGACTGCGCCATTTTGCCCGCAGTGTATGAGATCCAGTTTCTCCCCAGCCTCGCTAACACTTCTTATCTGTTCATTTGTTTTAATTTTAGCTGTCCTAGGGTGGGTGAGGTGGTAACTCATTGTGCTTTTGATTTCAGCAGTTCCTAATAATGTTGATCATCTTTTTGTGTGCTTGCTGGCCATTTGCATACCTTCTTGTAGAAATGTCTATTCAACTGTTTTGCCCATTTTTAAATTGGATTATTTGTCTTTTTATTATGGAGTTGTAAGGGTCCATTATATATTCTAGATACAAGTACCTTATTAGATGTGTGATTTGCAAAGTTTTTCTCCCATTCTGTGTGTTGTTTTTCCACTTACTTCATGGTATCGTTTGAAGCACAAGAGCTTTTCATTTTCATGAAGTCCAATTTAAAATTGTTTTTCTTAAGTTTATTATGCTCTTGCGGTCGTATTTAAGAAACCATTGCCTAACCCAAGGTCACAAAGAGTTATACCTATGTTTTCTTATGGTTCAAACACTTCCATTCGGTCTGCATTAGTCTATTTCTGCTGCTTATAACAAAATCCACAGAACTGGGCAATTTATAAAGAACACGAAATTTATTGCTTACAGTTTCTGAGCCTGGGACATCCAAAGTCCAGGGAACACATCTGCTGAGGATCATGGTGGTGACTTCAGTGACGTGGGGTATCACATTGTGAAATAGCAGAGAAGAGAGAACAAGAGACCAACTTCCTCATTCTCTCTCCTTTTAAAGCCCTCAGAACCACGCCTCTGACCACCATTACTAATGCATTCACTACTGCACGGTCCTACAATCTAATCACCTCTTCAAGTCCCCACCTTCCAATTACCATAATAGGATTTCCTACTGCATAACGGTCACAGTGGGCGCCAAGTTTCTAATACATGAAACGTGGGGGACACATTTCAAGCTTCAGTGAATTTTGGGGGGACATAATTCAAGGCATTACAAAGTCTATTTAGGTCCATTTTGAGTTAATTTTTGTGTACAAGTGAGGAATGGGTACATCGTTATTCTATTGCATATGGGTTTCCCTTTGTTCCAGCACCATTTTTTGGATAAATTCACTTTTAAAACAAACATCAGTAAACAAATAGAGATTATATGCAGATTGTAGAATATATTGAGTAGTCTAGCTAGATCCCTGTTCTAAAATCATTGACGTCACTTATATGTGTCACATCATCATTATCTTTGATCTCTCTCGCCTTTCTTTTAGTGCTTACTTCATTATCTATGGTTTTTCCTTCCTTTTTTTTTTTTAACTTATATACCAAATTCTTACACATCTGTATAGAACACAGATATGCCTGGCTGTGAAAATCCTCCAGAGAAGATGGTCAAAACCAAAGGCAGCCAACCAGGTGGATCAGTGAGGATATACAATTTTCTTTTGTGTGTGTGTCCTTGTCTGGTTTTCGATCAGAGTAATGCTGGCCTCATAAAATGCGTTCGGAAGTATTCCTCCTCAATGTCTAGAATAATCTGAAGATAAGTGGTATCAACTCTTCTTCAAAAGCTTGGTAGAATTCAGCAGTGAAACCATCAGGTCCTGGACTTCCTTTTAATGGACGATTTTATATAACTGATTCCATTTCCTCACTTGCTTTTGGTCTGTTCAGATTTTCTACTTCTTCATAATTGTATTTCTTCAGGAATTTATTCATTTCCTCTGTTATCATATTTGTTGGTGTATAGTTATTCATAATAGACCCTTATGATCTTTTGAATTTTTGTGGCATCACCTATAATGTGTCATTTTTTATTTCTCATTTTATTTATTTGAATCTTCTCTTTTTTTCTTGGTTAATCTGGCTAAAGTTGGGCCAAGTTTGTTTATATTTGGAAAAAACAACTCTTCGTTTAATTGACCTTTTCAATTGTTGAAATTTCTATTTCATTTATTTCTACTCTGAGCTTACTAACTTCTTTCCTTCTGCCAATTTCGGGTTTAATTTGTTGTTCTTTCTCTAGTGCCTTTAGGTTGTTTATTAGAAAACTTTCTTTTTCTATAAAGGAATTTAGTGCTGTAAACTTTCCTCTCCAAACTGCTTTTGCTGTGTCCCATAGGTTTTTGTATGATATGTTTCCATTCTCATGTGTGTCATAAAACTTTTTAATTTCCCTTTTAATTTCTTCATTAAACCAATGGTTGTTTAGGAGGGTATTGACTAATTTCAAAGTATTTGTATAGTTTCTAAGTTTTTCTTGTTCATTCTAGCAAATGCTGTTGAGTAGGGTATGGATAGGGCCAGAGGAAAGGTAGTGATCCAGCTGGATGAACAGGAAATGTGGGTGTCACAGAGCAGCTGCACAGCATGTCCTCAATATGCCCGCTAGTGGGTGGATAAGGGGAATGGTTTTTTCACTAATTTAGCCTGTGTTCCCGTGCTGGGCTAACCGATGACATAGTCAAAGGAATCCTTGGAACCTGACTTTGCTCAGATCCTTATCCATATCTCCACACAGTTATGTGTCACTTAATGTTGAGGATCTGTTCCATGAAATGTGTCATTAGGTGGTGTCATCACTGCGTGAACATCATAGAGAGTACCTACACGAACGTAGATGGTATAGCCTAGTACACACTTAGGCTATATGGTATACTCATTATAATCTGATGGGACCGGTGTCGTGTATGCTGCTCATTGTTGGCTGAAATGTTGTTATGCAGAGCATGAATATACGTGTGTGTTTGTGTATTTTTTCCTTTTTGCAAAACTTGTTGCAGCATGCATTGAGGTCACAAGACACCCAGGTATAAAATAGAAAAGACAGACACGATTTTCTCAGGACCCTGTGGACAGCTCAGCCATGTGACATTTCCTTTCACATCAAGATTAAGTATCCCTTTCATTCTAGAAGAGCTGTTCCAGAAAGGATCTGGATTTGGACTTTTGGAGTCACAAAGCTGCAGATGCACTTAGAGCACCCTGTGACCTTGGTATCTGGGTTGCCCAGGGGTCTCTGATAGTTGTTGCTGTACCTTCTTAATCTCTCCTTGAGCATTCTCTCCAACCTGATGAGGCACAGCTCCACCTCTCATTTTAGAAGCAGAGAGGCTAGCTACTTGCTTTTACATCCTCTCTTGCAGCTAGAGCAGGGTGCATGACTTGACAGTGCCAGTCAGATATGTCTCCCGAGTCTCTGAGTTAGAAGTGAGTGCCCAACGGAATGGGTGGCAGAGAAGCGGTTCTGAAGGAGCAGTGGCAGCAGTAGTGGCAGCAGGCAGGTCTGTGCTGGGAGGTGCATTGAGTGCTTTGAGGGGAGGGTCCAGGGTCCAGTTTCAGGGTGTGGGCAGTATCCACTGCTTTCTTTGTCATCCTCTTGGCCAAGATTTGCAGCCTGATGTTGGCAGTTCTGTGTAGCTGCCATATTGGTTCCCAGAGATTCTCAGGCTGCCGCAATCCCTCTCAATACTTTTTGGTTTCCGTTAGCCAGTCAGTTTCTGCAGCTTGCAAATCAGAATCCCGACTTATCTGATTATGCAGTGAAAGGGACCCCTCCAAGACAGGACACTGAGCATCACCAGCGTACGCCCAGAGCATGATGCTTTTGACTGGGGTGAGCTGCGAGAGGAAGAGGGTGAGCGGACACCTTCTCACAGCAACTCGACACTCACTGGGCATGGAAAATGCACATCAGAGACGTCGTGTATAAAGTCGACCTAGGGAACAAGGAGACAATGATTGAGCAAGCAAAGGAAGAAATGAGATAATTGGCTTGGGGCCATTTCTGTGGAAGCCTCGTTGCTGCAGGGGCCGTAAAGTCACAGGAGGCTTGTTTTGTTATTGTTTTCATGATGACCGACGTTAGAGCACGTTGAGATGCTAAGGGGAATGATCCCGTGGAGGGAACACGATGATGATAGTGGGATGGAGGGACAACTGCAGGAGGGACGTTCTCTCTTCAGGGAGAGCAGGAAGTGGGACATATAGCCAGGAGTCTGGGCTGGTCTGTGAGGATGAGGCTGTGACAGAGGGGAGTCTGGCTCTAAAGATGAAACTGTGACCACGAGGCAGCTCCCATCTGACTTTAATTTACTGGCCATTTTATCAGCCAGTTTAGTTGTCACACCATCAAAAGCTTTAAGTCTACTCATCTCCCCCAGTACAGAGTAAGATATCACCATCATCGTCACCGTCTACTACTGTGCAGTGATGGTAGGATATATACACCCAGCTACTGTCCTGAGTGTCTCTGAATAAGTACCTTCTGCTTGAGGACAACTATATTCCTAACCAAGGCCTCAATCTTTAGAGTGTTAACATCAAGTCAGGTCACTGCAAACACAGCATTCGTTCTCAGAATCTCTTTAGCTTCTTCTTCTAAGAGTTCTTCCTGAAATAACAGGAGTGGAACATTCTACTCTTAACTGGGTCTGGCGAGCTTCTGGCAAAATAATGCTCTTGAATGAAGCCTAAAGCCACGTGGTTTGTGGGAGGCCACCTTTGTCACTTATAACCCCTCTTCCCAATTCTGGCGGTGACTGGTTGGCCACTCCACTACCTCCGAAGCTGGTGTCTTAGGGGACTCACTATATACAATGTCAGGTCAAGTCTGGCTGTGGCTGGGGGAACCTTTATCCCTGCTTGAAATTCCTGCCCATGTAAGCCCTGAGTTGAAGGAATAAACCAAGCCCAAGTTCCAAGGTGAACTCTTTCCCTTTCCTTTCTCTGCTGTCAGGAAAACCTTCAGCAAAGCCAAGTGCCTGAAGCCATCTCAACACGTGCCTTCTCCCAGTCTCACTTAAAAGTGCCTTCTCCAAGTCTCACTTAAAAGTTCTATCTCGGCCCCTTCAAAAGGGAGCTACGACGTTCAATGCTCCAGCAAAACGTCCTGTTCTCTCTGCGTATGAGGAAGTTCTGCTGCTGTGCTGCTGCCTCAGTGACAGCGGGCCAGGCTGAGTTCAGGAGCCGAGGCTGGGCTGTGCAGGCGTCCTGTCCTTACCTCGCTAGCATGATGTTGGAGTTGGGGTTGCTGGTGGCCTGCCTGGTGGGACTCCACTTGATGGTGTATATCTCTTTGCTGTGAGCTTGCAGGTCGTGCACACACGTGTCCTGCTTCATGCTCCAGATCTAGAGAACACAGTGGTAACAATATGAGTAAGCTATGTCCCTCCAGTGAGCCAAGAGACTGCTGGCTGTGAACCGTACACAAGCCATTGGAATGTCCCACTGGATAAAACTGCAGGTCATTGCCCAGGAAGGGCTGGGACTCCTAGCAGGACCCTTGACTGGTACATCAGACTTCACTGGGCGAGAGCTAATCTGACAGTCAGTAATGGGACAAATTATAGAGGAAGGAAGAGGACTCAGTACAGATAACCCCCACATGTGAGACTTGCGTTCAGTACTGTGGGCTGTTTAGGGTAAAAGAGATCATCCCTACAGATGCCAACTTTACCTTTAATGTCATGTCATCAGAGTAGGATGCTAGCAACATTCAAGAAGGATCCCATTTAATAGCATTGACCTCTTTCTGAAAAATAGAACGGGTTTGGAAAGGATATCAAGGCCTGAGAACAGACCCACTGGCTATCCAGCAGGGGGCAGTAGCGCTCTGTCATCATGGTGGCCGTCCACCAGGGGGCAGTAGCACTCTGTCACCCTGCCGTCCACCAGGAGGCAACAGTGCTCTGTTGTCCGGACGACCATCCACTAGGGGCAATAGTGCTCTGTTATCCCAGCAGCTGTCCACAAGTGGGCAGCAGTGATTTCTCATCCTGCTTACCGTCCAGCAGGGGGCAGAAGCCCTCTGTCATCTGGCCGACCATCCACCAGGGGGCAATAGTGCTCTGTCATCCCAGCCGCTGTCCACCAGGGGCAATAGTGCTCTGTAACCACTCTGGCTGTCCTCATGGGAGCAGTAGCACTCTCTCATCCTGCCTACTGTCCACCAGGGGGCAGTAGTGCTCTGTCATCCCAGGGGCTGTCCTCAAGGGGGCAGTAGCATTCTCTCATCCTGCCTACCGTTCACCAGGGATCAGAAGCGCTCTGTCATCATGGTGGCCGTCCACCAGGGGGCAGTAGCACTCTGTCACCCTGCCATCCAGCAGCGGGCAGTAGCACGCTCTCACCCAGCCATCCACCAGGGGGCAACAGTGCTCTGTCACCCGGCCGACCATCCACCATGGGCTATGTTGCTCTGTAACAACCCTGCCTATCCTCAAGGGAGCAGTAGCACTCTCTCATCCTGCCTACCGTCCATCAGGGGGCAGTAGTGCGATGTCATCCCAGTGACTGTCCACAAGGGGGCAGTAGCACACTCTCTTCCTGCCTACCGTCCACCAGGGGGCAGTAGTGTGATGTCATCCCAGTGACTGTCCTCAAGGTGGCAGTAGCACTCTCTCATCCTGACTACGGTTCACCAGGGGCCAGTAGTGCTCTGTCATCCTGCCATCCACCAGGGGGCAATAGTGCTCTGTCATCCCTGTGGCTGTCCACAAGGGGGTAGTAGCACCCTGTCACCCCAGCAGCTGTACACAAGTGGGCAGTAGCACTCTCTCATCCTGCCTACCGTCCACCAGAGACTGCTGCTGAGGGCAGTAGCGTTCTGTCATCCTGCTGGCCATCCTCCAGGGGAAGCAAGATTCTGTCATCCTGCTGATCGGCCACCTGGGACTTTCCCCAAAAGCAAAGCAAAGAGCCTGGGAGGCCATGCGTTTTCCTTTTTCATCACTTTGCCTTGTTCATTTATATAAAAGCACAGCCATATACCACAAATGAGCAGCCACCCTCATCAATATTTCTTGAAGGGAAAAAATTCCATACTAGGAAGGAAGCAAATGAAGAATTCACATACAGTATAGGTAGCAAATAAAAACACCAAAACCACAGCTGTTTTAAAACTGGACATGGAAATCACTTCCCTGTGCATTTTTAATGCTACAGCTACTGCTTCTATCTAAATCTGCTACCTTTTTCTGGCAAGTGGCAGTGGCCGGGGGTCAATGCAGACAAATGAAACCCCTCAGCCACGGTGCGGTTCCACGGGGAACAGGAGGCCCGTGTGCCCCAAGTGCACGAGCACACGCCAGAGCCCAGAGGGTGGCTCTGTAAGAACACACAGGAGAAACAAAACCCACCCAAGGGGCTTGCCCTCCAGTGCAAACAGCCTGGAAATACAAAGGGCAGGGGAGTTCTACCAGGCAGCTCAGCATGCTGGGTGCACAAAGGAACAGGACTGTTCCTGAGGGCCACCAGGGCCCCGAGATCCCGAAGCTAAGCCCCGGGGGACAAAGGCAAATGTACCCGGCAGGCAAGGGAGAGGGGGACACACAGGGAACACGGTTCTACAAAGGAACAGCCTGTGGCAGAGGAACACTGTGCCGCACATGGAGACCAAGGAGAAGGTGCACCCACAAGGGTCTTTTCCTTAGGGTGACTGTAGGGCCCCATCTGCTCAGGACAATCCCACAATATTATGCCTGCTGTCCAGCCCAACAATTAACTAACTTCACACTCATAACTCATTTTCTAAATAATTTCATACACCTAAGAACTCTGGTTTGGAGGATAAATTATATGGTCACACTACATTTTAAGGAAACTGAGTTGTGAAGGGTGTGAAGCAAAGAAGTGGCAGGGCCACATCAGTGTTCCACATGGCACGGATGGCCTGGGAAAAGGGAGGAAGAAAGCCTGGAGTCCAGGGAGTGGGCTCCTGTGTGAGCAAGGGGAGGATGAAAGGGTCAGATTGGAGAGTGGCATGTGCACAGATTTGCCTGTGATTGCCCAGGGGTGTGTAAGTGTGCAGACGTGTGTAAGTGCATGGATGTGTATGAATACATGGACATGTGTCTAAGCAAGTGGCCATGTATGCTGGTGTGCATATGTAGATGTGAGTGTCCAGGAGTGTGAGTGGGCATGCATGTGAGTCCAAGGAGTGGGCACCTGTGAGCCAGGGGAGGATGAAGGGGTCAGACTGGAGAGGGGATAACGTGTGGACCTGTGTGTGAGCGTGCAGACGTATGCGTGCACACATGTGTGCGCAAGTGAACATGAGTGTGCATGACTTTGTGTGCATGTGAACAAGTATCCATAAGTGTGAGTCCGCATACGTCTGCACGTGTGTGTGAGAATGTGGCCGTGTGGGGGTGTTCATACACGTACATGAGTATCCAGGCGTGTGAGTGGGCATGCATGTGAGTCCAAGGAGTGGGCTCCTATGAGCCAGGCGAGGATGAAGAGGTCAGACTGGAGAGCGGATAATGTGTACACGTGTGAGTGTGAAGATGTGTGCATGCACATACGTGCACACAAGTGTACATGAGTGTGCATGAGCATGCATGATTTTGTGTGCATGTGCACAAGTCTGCATAAGTGTGTCAGCATGTGGCTGTGTGTGGGTTTTCATACACATACATGGGTGTCCAGGCATGTGAGTGTGCGTGCGAGTACGCTTGAGTGTGCCTGCGTGTGTGCGAGTGTGTATGCATGTATGTGTGTGCGTGCATGTGCTCGAGTCTGGAGGTGTGAGTGAGTGCATGCATGTTTGGGAGTGTGGGCGTGTGTCAATGTGCACAAGGGTAGCTGGTTCTGGCTGCGGATGCTGACAGGAGAATCGATGGGTAGGTTTCTTGGGGCCCAGGAATTTGGAGCCAGTCACCATGAACTGTCTCAAGCTGAACCCTCCTGGGAATGGAGCGCCACCTCCACCCACCCGCCACTCTCAGCCCAAGTCACAATTACTAGGAAGCATCGAGAAGTGGCTCAAAAGTCTCAGGAAGAAGTAGGCTCAGCCACATTTCGCTTGAGGCTTGTTCCAACGATTAGCCACAAGGAGAGCCATTTAAAGAGCCAAGTGGTGGCACGGTGGTAAAATCCCGGGCATGGCAGCTGGAAATCACATAGCTATGTGACCTTGTACCCTACGGCACACACAGACTGCGGGCAGCACTATTAAAAGATTGCAGATCATCCAGGATTAGTGGTGAAACAAGTTTAGACCAGAAAACGCAAGTGTCCCTTTCTAACCACAGCCAGATATTCATGGGGCAATGGATACCTGTGCTCCAAAGAACCTTCTTTTGGAAGCAGGAACGCATTGGGCTGGGAGCTGAGACTGGTGGGTAGTAATGAAAGGCAAAGGCACTGAGGGCAATGGAATTGAATTCCCTTAAATTGGGGGCATGATGGCAACTCCCCAGGGGCTTTGATCAGACCCCTCTGCTTTAACAGGGGATCCCCAAACATAGTATTTCCATTCTCTGCTGTCACTCCCCATCTATTCACTTATTACTCCCCAAACATAGTATTTCGATTCTCTGCTGACACTCCCCATCTATTCACTTATTACAAGCATCTTTTCCTTTATATCCTCGTACATTTTTTTCATAGCCTTTGCCACAAAGTCCAACATCTAGATCACCTCAGGGTCACTTTTTCTCACTGCCTTCCCGTCACTGATTTAATCCACCTGCCTAGGGTAGCTGCAACAGTTCAAGAGCAAAGGTCTGCAGAGGAACTGGTCTGCTGTCATGGCATCCTTTGATTCTAGGTAAAAAAAAATATATATAAAAAGGCTCCCACATCACATTCTCATGAACTCAAGTCTGAAACTCAGAAGTCCCACTTACTGTGTGTCCTTGGAAGGTTTTGACTGGGCGGTCACAGCCAAGTCTGCATACATGAATACACATGTCTGTGTTACAGGAGGCAAAGGTAGTGTTGTGCTGCCAGTCCACATCAAGAGCAGGGGCTGTGGAGCAGGAAAGACAGGGAGGACGCTGACATTTATCAGCTGTGCACAGAGCTCACCTGACTTAGAACAATTGACAGCATGGTGGAGAAGCCATATCTAGTAACACGATAAAACATATTCCCTCGTGAACTGACTCTTTGGTTTAAAGACCTTAAAGACCCTCTCCTCCCACATTTGCAGGGACGACAAGATGCCTCTGGAGAGAGGCCCCGTGGCCCTTTCTGTGCCCCACGACATGCAGCATCTCTTGCTCCCACGGCACAGGTGAGAAAGGGCAGGTGAGGTGTGCTGGCTGCCTGCCGCCGCACCTTCCTGCTTGAGCAGTATCACCACGGTGGGCCTTTTAGACTTGCTTTCACAGAGAGAGCAGGAAAAAGAAGAGGAAAAAGATTTCATAGCCTTTGCTCAAGACACCCCAATTAAAAAAAAAAAATCCTGCAACACATTAATGCATCCCATGGATTCGGGGATAATTAGAGTCAACAAGAATCCCATATTAGGGATGAAATTGGGTGAAAGGTTCAGGACTCGTGAGGAACACCCTCCCTGAGTCCAAGAGACCCTCGGCTCTGCTGAGGGTTTTGAGATGACTGCCCTCTGGTCACTCCCCGCTAGACCTCTCCATGTCCAAGCTTTCCCAACTCCTTGATCTAGTGTGAGCCCTGCCCCTGAAGGGACCTCAGAAGTAACGACGATGGGAACAATACAAAGGTTAACTAATGCTGCACTTTAGTTACGTTCTCATTCTCTACTTTCTGGGTTCCTTGCTGAGACAGCAGCAGGAAATCCAGACAATTTCCAATGCACCGAAATGCCCAGGGCCATTGTTAAAA
Organism: Cynocephalus volans; assembly: GCF_027409185.1. Classification (NCBI taxonomy): domain Eukaryota; kingdom Metazoa; phylum Chordata; class Mammalia; order Dermoptera; family Cynocephalidae; genus Cynocephalus; species Cynocephalus volans. Next base: position 6,078,868 of record NW_026902463.1, on the reverse strand, counting down.
GCCCAGCCCTCGTTCTGTCCTCAGAGCCAGTGCCCCAAGATGTTGGAAGAACACGTAAAGACCAGGTGGTGAAGGCAGAGCGGCCAGACTCCATCCTTGTTCTGTCCATCAGTCAGGTCCTGGGGTCTCAGCTGCACACAAGGATGTTCTGATAAGCCCTCAGGGGATGCTGAGCATGGAGTGAGACAAGCCATCTCAGGCCGTCAGCACAGCTACCAGCCAGAGAAGGGGTACAGATGTGTTAGTCCCCATGGCTGTTGTACCTGTGGCCTCCAAGCCTCGTGCCTGTCCACTTACAAGGAGCGGGTCTGCGGCTGAGGGCGACTGCTCCCACCTCCTCTCAGGCACCCACTTGCTCCAGTGATCACTTGGCACTCCGGGGACCTCATGGCCATGCACTGCTCATGTCTGTATAGTCTCTGCTCCCCTGAGGCACTCCCACTGGAACACTCCCTAGAGGCATTTACGCATCAAGTGAGAGGTGACGGCCGGAGGCGGGGGGCTCGGGAAGGAACAGCAAGGGGGAGAGGGAGCTGCTCACGTGATGTACCCCTTCTCCGTAGGAATCTCAGCGAGTCCCTTTTATTCAGGATCATCACAGGCTGCTTCTGAGAAAGAGAAGCTCTGGAATTGTGCCCTGTGCTCACAGAACCCTGACTGGGAAAGCTCATGGCCTGAGGGCTGTGAACAGTGCCTCACTAGAGCACACGTCACACAGAGAACAGGGTGCTGCCTACATAGCGTTTCGGGCCATTGTAACCAGGTAATGTCTTCAAGGGCCAGGAGCTCAGTGCTTTGAGGCTTAGCCATCAAGGTCTGACCAACCTCTTATGATACGAGCTCTCACCATTCCTTCACTGATGGGAACGGCCCCTGCCTGTGCTGTCCGTGCAAACAGTGCAGTTTGTGCTGAGCACCTGCTTGACTCTGGGAGTCTAGAATCGGGCATGGGGTCGGCAATGGGTGCCTCCATGTGACCAGCCCCAAATGAAAACCCTCAGCACCAAGTCTCTAACGGGCTTCACTGGAAGACAGCTGACTTCTGGGGGAATTAAGCAGATCCCGTGCGACTCCCCGGGGAGCTCACGTCTGTTCTCCCTGGGACTTCATCCCTCATGCCTCTTCCCTTTGCTGATGTTGCTTTGTATCCGTTCCCACAAGAAGTTTAGGTGTCTATGCTGAGTCCTGTGTGTCCACCCAGCAGACTGCCAAACACGGAGTGGTGTCGGGGACCCCAACACAGCAGCCCTCCCGGAGCAGCAGGACAGAGAAGCCTGCCCTGGCTCTTTGGCTGGTGTTTCCAGACTCGGGAGCAGGTGGGTGTTGAGGCGTCTGTACCTTGCAAACCTGAACGACAACACTTAACATAAAATGGGTCTCCTTCCCACCAGCGAGGTTGCACAGGCTGCTCCCTCTGTGCATTCACAATTACTTTAAGGGACATTTCACAGAACTCTGAATCATTCCTTTTAAATTACAAAATCAAAACAAAACTAACCTGAAAGGAAAGGAAACTGTTGTTTGGCTTCTCCTGTGTGGGCATCCCAAATGATTGTTGTCTGCACGCCACAAACAAAGGAAAAAGTTAGTAATTATTCTTCTTGCAAAGTTTTCTCATGAAAAGTGCATCATACAAGAAAAGACAGTGGGCCCTTATTCCTTCTAAACCACCACAGTCCAATAGAGCTATTCCTTTAATTTTTCTGGGAAGCTGTAGGAAGTTCAGGATGAGGACAGGTCATATTAGTAGGAGAAGGGGAAGCAGAGGGGAGTGTTCTTTTCTCTGTAGTTTGGGGGTTTTTAGTGGCTGGCTGGTAAGGGGATCTGAACCTTGACCTTGGTGTGACACCGTGCTCTCCCCAAATAAGCTAACTGCCTAGCAGTGTCCCACAGAGGTATCATGTGAGTCACTACACTAATTTTTAATTTTACAGTCACCACATTAAAAAGAAAAAAAGAAACTGGTACAATTCATTAACAGTGTATTTTATTTCACTCCAATAATGCCAAAATACTATTGTTTCAACATGTAATCAGTATAGAAAAATATTAATGAGGTATCTGACATTCTTTCTTGCCCCCCATCCTAGGACTTGGAATCACAGCGTGTTTTACACACAGCAGTTTGGACGGCCACATGTGATGACCTACAGCCACAGGAGCTGGTGCCTACTGCAGCGGACACAGCAGCCTTAACTGATAACTGAGAAAACTACCCAAATCAGTGGTGATGCCCCCTCATCCCAAAACGCTAAAATACCTGTACCAAAACATATCTAAATGTCTTTCCAGCAGTTTTCCAAATGAAGAGCTGCACAAACAGACATTTCTGGAAATTCCCCTCACCGACCATCCATGAACCAGGACCACGCGATGTGAAAAAGCCATCGGATTATGCCCGGGTCAGGCTCTGATTTACAGTAAGGAAAAAGGTGATCGGCAACTCGGAACACAAAGTAAATCATGAATTCTGATGAACTTACTGATGCTAGGAACATACTTAAAGCAGCAGCCAGGGGCAGCTCCATAAATACCATTGGAATTATGTCTTCATTAACCGGAATTTTCAACGACATTGGAAACTTTACACCTGTCTGTCAGTGGGGCTTCATAAAGATTTCATTTTAAGAGCTGGTTATGTTTTCGGTTGATTGTAGAAACATTCAGAGGGATCACTCAGAGCAGCAAGTGTCTTTTAAACATGGTATTCCTACATTTGGGGTCAGCTCTAGACCACCTGTCACTGTTTGTCTGCAACTGTTTTCTTAATTTCTCAAGCACAAACAAATGTGGATTATATATTGTGAGTACAATCGGTCCTTTAATAATGGGCGGGTTAGGTTACCGACCAGGACACAGTTGAAAATCCACGTGTAACTCTTGCCTTCCCCAAAACGGAACTACTAATAGCCGACTATTGATCTGACTTGTTACCAATAACATTAACGTTCAAATAAAACATGTTTTCTGTGTTTTATATATATATATATATTATATACTGTATTCTTACAATAAAATAAGCTAGAGAAAAGAAAATGTTATTAAGAAAATCATAAGAAAGAGAAAAAGACATTTATAGCATTGTGCAGTATTTACCAGACCAAAAAAGTACCATGTATAAGTGGACCTGTGCTGTTCAAGGGTCAAACTGTAAGTAAACTCACAAATGTCTGATACATTTTCACATACTACAATCAGTCACTGGAACATTTAGTTGACGTTTATGTTAAATATACATTGAACCAAAGAAAACATTTCACAAAAGCTTTGAGAATGTGAAATATATTTTTGTCACTTTGGGTTAAGCATACACTGAAGGTCACACCAGCATCATCGTAATTTACATTTTCTCCATGGGTATTATGTTCAAGGACACTGTTATTATTCCTGCCATGATTGACTAAGGAGAAAAGAGGGACATACATGACCCAAAAGACTAACATGATTCCAAATACGCATTTTTTACTGATTGTACAGTCCGTCACCTGGTAGAGTCAAAATAAATAACAGGTGAGAAACACACAAATGAATGTACAATAAAGATCCGCCAGGTGGTAAGGTGGCCAGGAAATGATTTAGAATGCTCGGCAAGTCGGAGGGCAGAGTTACTGGTAACCAGGGACTGATCCTCCTCCACGCTGCACCAGCTGTGTGTCACTAGACAAGGTAATAAACCTCTCTGGCGCTCCAATTCTTCCTCTGTAAAATGGAATTGAACATACTAATGCCTGCTTGCTGTAAATGTTAGCGATCATTTTCATGAATTATTTTCATAATTCAAGTGGCAGTTACCAATGGCCTACTGAAGGCATGACAGAGTGCTGTGTATGCGTATTAATTGAACTAGAACATATTGGGAAAAATTTGATGGTAGTTACATGACACATTTAGTGTGTCAACCACAGCAGCTTATCTTTTCTTATATTATAATAAATTAGGCTCCCAAGTCTGAATGAAGAGTTTCTTGGCTTAAATATAGAGAAAAGGAACAAATGATTCACTGACCTACACAGTTATATCCACATACAGGTGCTGGCACTCTTTCTGTCATGGGGCCCCTGGTAAATACCTTAAACTTTGAGGTCCAATGGTCTTCTATTGCAACTCCTCAACTCGGCCACTAAGGCGTGAAAGCGGCTACCGACAATTCTCAACAAATGAGAGTGGCTGTGTATCAATAAAACTTTATTTAGAAGAACAGGTGATGGGCCAGTTATCGCCTGTGTGGGCTGTACCCTGCCAAGTGCACCCATGACTTCTCCAAGAATGTGATGATGTTTAGAGTTCGTTTATTATTTTATATTAAATTTTACACCTTGAATGAACAGAAAGCAGTAACAGAGTAAAGTTTTCAAACTATCATGAAACCAGTGTAGTTTCTGTGGGGGAATGGTTCTATGTCTCCTTCCTCTTTGTTCTGGGATCTTCCACCCCATGATGGCTTCGAGAGGCACCTGGCTCTAAAGCCATCACATCTCTCTGGCAGCCCTGTCCAAGTGCAGAGTAAAGGAGTCCCACTTTGGCTCCGTGGCCTGTCAGGGGACAGTGCCCTGTCCCTGGGTCCGTTTTACTCCTGCTCAGGAATTGTGCAGTCTACAGTGGGAAAAAGGAGCTTATCAAATTAGGAGAGCAGAAGTCTGCTAAGAGAAAAGTCTGTGTCACTAACATCACTCTAGGGGTGAAAGTTTACACAGAGCACACCCACACCCCCTGCTCTGTCCAGCCATTGATAAACACAGTCTGGAGATTTTCCTCTCTTTATCATTAAACTATGAACCTCAAAAGAAGAGACACTTTGCACAGAGGTCTGTACAACAGTGGAATATACTGACAGAGATTACATGGTAAAATTAACACGAAGATCAAAATTACAAAAACAAAACCTATACAGGTCCTTTTGATTTCTTAAGGGGAAGGAGAAAGCCTAAGAATTCAAAGAAAACATCGTGTTATCTGGAGAATGAAAATAAACATGTATAGATCGAAAGTATTTGTTTTAAGTTAATACTCACTTTGTCTACACCAGCACTCAAAATATAATTCCCATTTTTGTTCCATTTCAAGGCAAAGATGGGGTCTCTATGTTGGCCTAAGGTGCTGGCCAGATTACCTGTTATGTAAAACAAATACAGACAAACATGTTGACTTCAAAGTCATGGTCTGTTCACTTCACGGTTACATACAGAAGAAGGTCCTGTCCAACCTCAACACGACAGACACAGGACTACCGTCTTCCATCCATATCCTTGCAAAACGGTCATATGAACCTGTGGCCAGAAGTGTCCCATTGCTCTGCGGGCCAGAAAGAGACACAAACCCACAGAAGCAGCTTAGTAGTGGTGGCACCAGAAAAGCACACAGAAATCGCCAGGATCCCAAGTCTAGAATATTCCTAAGCCGATAACTGATGCCACATTAAGAGACTAACGGGTCATCTCTGACTACTTCAGCACACACTGCTGTTAAATTAAATGCAAGACATGTGGACCAGGAAGTGAGAAAGCCACACTGGAACCACTCAACATGTGTGCTGTCTAATTAAGGACAGAATTTAAAATACCTACAGAAAGTCATCCTAAGACTATGCAGAAAGCAAAAAGAAGTTGAACGGCATGTGTCCCACGTATAAATGCACTTAGCTGCTGGTCCTGAGCTCTCCAGGTGGAAAGTTTTCTTTCCTGGCTGCTTGTCAGAGCTCCCCAGCTGAGCCTTCCCGGGGTCCCACCTTCACGCTGTGAGGTCCCCCTCTCAGCGTCATCAGGCTTGACTCGCTCATGTGTGCTGACCATGGGAAGGCATGGACACCCAACACACAGCTCATTCGATGCCCGCCATGGCCTAAGCAGGATCTCTTGGAGATGGAGAGCACCTGTGAGCCCACAGCTCAGGGCAGGGCCACCACACATTTCAAGGGGCCTGGGGGGTGGAAGATGCTTACGTTCCAGTCCAGTGAGGTGACATCTTTGTTACTGGGGACATCGTGTCCCCCCTCCCGTATACATTGCCTCAGTACAAGCTGGGTAGAGTCCCCGTTGCTGTGTTCATTAAGGTTCCATATCCTGGCCGTCGAGTCTCCAGACCTGCAGAATAAAAACACACGCACGTCGGCTCTTGGTGGGAACAGCTCTTTCCCCCCCTCCCATCCATCCCCCCTCCTCTCCTCCCCACCTCCGCATTTATCAGTTTTAAATGTCTTTGATCCCCATCCCATGGAGAACACGGCGAGGAATGTCGACTTCACAATCCGAGACACACAGAGCTGTGGAGTTAACAGGACCTGCTCGGGATCTGCTCATGTCGGGAAGACGTGACACACGAGGTCAGACAACAGCACGTGTCCCTTGAGGCAGAATGCCAGAAGCGAGCAGGGGTTCCCCTGACCATGGAGCGTCCCCCCCCTGACATCCTCACCCAGAAGCCAGCAGATCGCTGACAGGGTTCCAGGTACAAATGAACACCTCGGACTCATGGCCCCGAAGGACTGTGGCTTTGTTGGGTGGAATCTCAACGTCCCAGTCAATTTGCATGGGTTTTGAGTGATTATCTGTTGTAGGAAACACAAAAAGTCATATGGCTTATCAATAAAAAGGAAACTCATTCTCAGGGGGCTTCTGTTTTAGGAACACCTTGTTTTTATGTACTAGGCGATACCATCTCTGATGATTATAACTAAATCATGGCTTTGTGTGATTGGGTATTTTATGTCTCTTTGTATTTTGCCAGTCTTCAAACTTGAGTGAGGAATACACTAATTTATTCCATAAAACTGGGGCCAGTCAACTATGACCCATGGGCCAAAATCTATCCTGCTGCAGCCTCTCCTCATAAATAACGTTTAAGTTATTTACCGACTCCCATATATTTATGCATTACCTGCAGCGACTGATATGGGTTGAACCGTGACCCCAGTACCTCAGACGGTGACTGTATTTGGGGACTGGGTCTTTAAAGAGGTGATTAAGGTAAAATGAGGTTTTTAGAGTGGGTTATAATCCAATACAACTGATGTCCTTATAAGGAGAGGAGATTAGGACAGAGACACACACAGACGGACGACCATGTGAGGACACAGGGAGAAGATGGTGTCTACTAGCCAAGGAGAGAGGACTCAGGAGGAACCAGCTTGCCTCACCTGGAGCTCAGACTTGCAGCCTCCAGGCCTGCGGGGAGAAATGTCTGCTGTTTCTGCCGCAGATCTGCAGTACTCTGTCACAGCAGCCCGAGCAGAAGAGGACAACTGCTTCTGCATTTCAAGACAGAGTTGGGTCACTGTGACAGAGACTGCCTGGCCCTGAAAGCCTGTGACAGCCACTGTATGGCCCCTTAGGGAAAGTTTAGTAGCCCCTGCTTTATGGGAAAGAGAAGGCAGCGGTCCGATCTAACTAGCACAGAGTCAGCAGCAGCTGACAGTTTTGTAATGCTGTGTAGAGTTGAGTCTGCTGTTATATCTTCTTGTTCAGGTATTTTGGTGGAAAACCCCAGGAAGACAAGGACTCACTTCTCAGTGGCAGGTAACCTAAGATCCACTGCTTCTGGGTCAACACATAAAAATATGAAAATTCCTGGTGAACCTGCTTGGATTGAGAAGCCTGACACAAAATCTTCACAGCCTACCCTCAGGAACAGCGGGGCTGTGAAAAAACCCTACTTCTTTTATGCTTCCCAAGTTCCCATGTGGCTGGGAGAAGATGAAGATAAGCAAAATGATCTTCCATGTTTGGTGGATCCATCCCCTGGTGATGGCGAGAGGACAGCTGGCGTCCTAGCCAGCCGTGCAGTGGGGGCCTGGGACTCTGTAGAGGCGTGCAGAGTAGGCTGTCACCTGCTCACTTATCCACAGGCGGCCATGGCATACTGCAGCCCCAACAGGCTGGTCTGCAGACCAGGCGTGAGGTGCTGAGAAGGGGGTTGAGCTGGCTGCTGCAGAAATTAAGAGCAGTGAGCGAGGGTGCGTTAGCCACGTGCACCAGCAAGAGAAGGAGGCTGGGCTCCCTGGGGCAGGGGTCAGTGCCCAGAAGCAGCCTGGGTAGAAGAACTCCCACTCCCACGGCCACTGCAGGGAACAGCCTCCAGAGGAAACGACCAGAGATGGGGAACGGGTAAGGAGCCGACCTCAGACCAGAGGGGTGGCAGAATGGCTCAGGTCCTTGATGGAGCACAGGCATGCCTTGCATTCTGACTTTGGGTCCCAGGACATGGCACCTCTTTTGTCTCCGTTGTTCTAGTTTTAAATATATTTTCTGATGTGGGAGTTAGTTGGTGGAAGGTGCACCGGGCCTGAGCAAGTTTTGTGATATGATTGTCGAGCTCTGACTCATCTGCTGCATACTCTTGGGCGATTAGCTAACAGGTCTAACCTCCCGGGGTTTTGCAATGACCAAGTAAGATGATGTCTGGTGTTCGGGGCGTGGTGCCCTTGCACTGACCATGGGCTCGACTACTAGACCATAATTTGGCTGAAAACCCTCTGCATGGAAGGCTGAGAGAGATACTTGCTTATGTTGGACAGTGATCATCTGGTACTTGTCCCTGTTACACGCGAGCCTTCAGGAGCAGGGCAGCAGGATTTCATAAAATCCAGGATGTGTGTCGAGAAGGTCAGGTCTAAGGATTTAGGTGACAAACGGGGAATGTGAAGGTCTTCCGGCCGTACAGTAAGCAAGCACTGGAAAGCAACTGGTGAGAAGTTGACAGCAGGCAGATCTCTAAGAAGTGGTTGCATTCGCCCAGCTTTACAAGCACAATAAAGCGCCAGAAGCCCCACACTTAATTATTGCGTGTGCTCGTTCTCCTCCCCGTTGACCGTGGCCTCTCCGTTCTTTGGTGGATTTTGCTGGGAAACTGCTGCCGGGGCTGCCGTGTCTGCCATGACTGCTGCTGCAGCCGCTGCTGCTGCCGCTGCGGCCGCCGCACTGGCCTGCTGCTGCGCGAGCTTCTCGCGGAACGCCTGCTGCTGCGTCTGCACCACGTCGGGCATCACAGCGTCTATCAGGGACAGGGACTCTATGGGGCTGCTGTCAAACACCGTGCCATCCTGAGAAAGTAAGCCAAGGGCAGCCGTCAGCAACCGCAAAAGAGGACATCGAGGACCAGACTCTGCCTTCCAGGTGGGAGAGGTGCAGGAAGGTGGCCCAGAAACAGAGACGCCTGGGAGCTCAGGGGCTGGGGTCGGGGGTCGGCGGCATCAAGCAGGTGCCCGGACTGTAGGGGCAGGGCAGAGGGACTCCATGGTGGGCCAAGGACCGGGAGGTGGACAAGGGGAATCGTCGATGAAGAACTAGGTATGGTGGCTGTCCTGAGGGAGACCTGATATTTGGTAAGTGTCAACCTGAACTGGGGCATTAAGGATATGTGAACGTGTCTCCTTTATTCCTAGACAAAAGTGCTATATCCCTGATGCAAGGATTCTCAACAGGGGCAGGGGTGTGTGTATGGGGGGAGTAATTTTGTCTCCTTGGAGGACATCAGGGAATGACTGGAGACATTTTTCATTGTCACCACTTGGCAGAGGGTCTACTGGCAGCTGGTGGGTGGAGACCAGGGATGCTGGTCCACATCCTCCAGTGCACAGGACAGTCCCCACTACAGAGCAGGGTCCAGCCACAAATGTACATAATGCTGAACAAGAGAAACCCCGTCTGGTGCCACGGTAAGTGTGGAATCTCTTAGTACCCACTTTTGTGGGAGGAGTAAGTCTTTGGAAGCATCGGCCCCGATTTAGAGATGCCTGCAACATTCAGGATTTCCTTCCTGGTGCACGTGCCCATCTGATCTAATAAATTAAGCACTTGCAGCTACTTGAAACGATGCCCTGGGTTCAGGGTTTAGACCGAATACAGCCACGATACAACCGACAATGACCTCGTTTACTTCTGATTCATATTTTTCTGTTTTTTTTAAAAGATGACCGGTAAGGGGATCACCCTTGACTTGGTGTTGTCAACACCACGCTGTACTGAGGGAGCTCCAGTCTGGGCTTCTGATTCACATTTTTGTCTGAACATCTTTCGATTCTCTGGTACTATCAAAAAAATTTCTGTACACACTTAAAAGTAAGACGTGCTTTCTAAATACTCGAATCACATGAAACCCTCATTGCTCCGGGTTCTGCCTCGTGGACGGAGAAACACATTTTTGTGTGCTCTGAACTTGAGGAAGGCAGGATAGAACTGGGACACGTGGACTCATCCGTGTGGGACTCAGCTGAATCCCGAGAGCACAGATGAAGGGGCCAGGGAGGAGAAGGGATCTGTTTAAATCCCAAATAACTGACTTTCAAAATTTCTATCAAATCGGCACAGCCCCAATCTAGAAGGTGGCAGGGGATACAAGAGAATCTGTATGATTTTAATTGATGGTTTTTGTTCCATCCTTCCCCGGATCAGCTCCACAAAGAGCACAGTCGTGAAACCAGCACCTGAAGTCACTTTAACACAGGGCCATCATCTCTCTGTCCCTGACTGTCCCTCTGGTTATGCCCTCTGTCAGGCTCCCAGGAATGCTTGGAACCAGAAGCGTTTCACAGTGTGAAATTTTTTCTGAGTTTGGAATACTTGCATTATACTTACTGGTTATGCACCCCAAATCTGAAAATCCAAAATCTGAAATGCTCAAGTGAGCATTTCCTCTGAGGATCACATTGATGCTCAAAAACTTCAGATTTTGGAACATTTAGGACTTCGGATTTGGGATGCTCAAAGTGTAACAAAAACCAAACAAACAACCCCAGCTTGCTCTCAGACGCCTGCAGGAAGCACACGCGGGCTTTGGACTGGGGTCCCGAGACCCCGCTGCTGGGAAGCCCAGCCCCGCAAACATAACGTACCTCGTTGATGCTGATCTCAGCCTCCACGTACTGCAGCCCCTTCTGCAGGATGGAGATGAGGGCGGCGGGCGGCACCAGCGTCCCATTGATGTTGGATTGGCTGATGTGGCTCTCGATCCCAAACGTGAAGGCTGAGTGGGAAAAACCTGCCGCGAGAGGGAGGCCAGGCAGGTGAGACCAGAGCAGGAAGAGCGGGCAGAGCCAGCAAGCTCTGAAGGGGGCAGCGCGGATTTCAACCACGCTTCATTAACGGGGTGGCCACTGCTGCAGGACTGCGGCTTCCGATGTGGGGTCAGGCAGGCAGGAAAGGGCAGGGGGAGAGAGACGAGTGTGAGATCAAGGAAGACTGGGGAAGGGATGAGGTTCCTTCATGGGAGGACCCTTTCAGTGCTATTAAGAAGCAAAAGGGAACAGAGTGGAGGCTGCCCCACGTGCCCTGGATGGCTGTCTCTTGCAGAACTCCAACTCTGGGAGTCTCCCGACCCCTCGGTTCACATATTCTTTGCGGGAGCTCAGTGCCGCAGCCTCTCTGTGTCCCCTTCCTCCCCCAATGTGTCTCCGTTACTGCCTGTGTGGGAAGCTGCTTGGCAACTCAAAGGAATTTTGGATGAAGGTTTTTAAGGAAAAGTTCAGGAGAGCCAGGACGGCTACTGCTTGTGGATGACAGCCGCGTTGCGAAAAGAAGGCAGTGGCATGAGGCATGGAAGGAGGTGCTGGGGGTCCACGTAGGGGTCTGAGGGTAGTGGGGAAGCTGCAACACCCCCTCCTCAAGGAAAGGAAAGTGGCCCCCTGCTGTCGGTGGGGGGATCTCTGCAGCTGCAGGTAAAACAGGCAGCCCAGTCTGGTGGGGCTTGATCGCCCCGTGTGGACCACAGGCGGCCCTGGGGTGCTCGAGGTCTCGTAAACCCAGGGAGGTGAATGCTGTAGGGGCATCCGAGTAACCTGGACCTCCATGCTCGGCTCCCCGGCCAGAGGTGGGGCAGGGCCTCTCACTCCGTTTCTATTGTCTGCTGATCGGGCAGCAAGGGTTCTCAAAGTGACCACTCCTCCTGACTTGGTTCTGCCCACTGTTTATGGCGACGTTGTCGGTTTGCAGGCTTAGTCCCTGGTTACCCGAGCAGGTGGGAGCCTTTCCACCTGGCCTGGCGATTGCTTCCCTTCCACCCTCCCTCAGTCACCCGAACAGAGGCAGCGGGATCAGGAGCGTGAGCGCTTGGCTCTCATCAGATGCAATATCATCAGCCCTGCTGCTTCCCGTTACACAAATCGAACTGACTTTGCAATAAACCAAAGTCTCACTAGATGGGAGCACAACTCCATGCAAGGAGGAGTCTGTGTCTGTGCTCTCCTGCCCCGTTCCCTTCTCACTTCCCTATCCACTCGCTCCTCCCCAACCCACCCCGTCCCTCCCTCATCTCCCGGTAATAACGGATGTGTAAAATAGGTAGTTTATATTGACGGGACGGAACAAACGTGGTAGATGTCATTAATTCTGCACTCAGTTGCATACAGCCCTGTAATTCTTTACAAAACCATACATAAATTAGGTTGCAAGGCTTCCTCTCTTCTGCGTTTTTAGAGGATACAAGCACAGGCCCTTTACAGTAGACATTACCTTTCCCTTCTCCCCTGTTTTCTTTCTCTTTACCCACCTTCCTTTCACTGACCCCCTCCTAGCAAAACAAAACAAGCCACTCCTGCGTTCAACCAGTGACTCCCCTGTATCTCCACCATGCTCTGCAGCGTTATAGCTCCAGGCTTTCCTCGTCCAGGTTTCCAGCAATGCTGATCAATGGATGGAGGGCTATGTCTCACCCTCCTGGTATCCTGAAAAGACCTCATGCAGGGCTATGACACTGCAGTCATAATAATAATGACAGCCAGCCTTCACAGGGCACCCACTCTCCGCCTGGCACTGCTTCTGGGGCTTTATTCGAATTCCCTCAAGCCTCCTGGCAGTCGTTCCCTCTGCCATCTTTCCCTTATTCCTCTGCTTCCCCATTCACAGAATAAGTCCCCGAGATCTATCAAGGGTGACTGATGGGCACACATCGCTGAGCTGGTAGGGGTGGGGCTGAGCTCCACACCCCGGCAATGGGACACAGTGCTTAGTCACTGTAAAACACTGTTGAGAAACATCTACTAAATGCTTCAGAGCACAGCATTTACTGCTGATGAGGGCTCCTGACAAACAAATCTCAGTAACTGCTGGAGCAATTGTGCAAGAGAAGTCCGGCTTCTGGTGTGCAGATGCTCCTCGACTTACAATGATGTCATATCCTGATAAAACATCGCGTGTTAAAATACTGAAAGCCCAAAGTGCGTTTAATACACCTAAACCACCAAACATCACAGCTTAGCCTCGCCTGCCTTAAATGTGCTCAGAACAACTACTTTAGCCTACAGGTGGGCAAAATCACCTCATGAAAAGCTTGTTTTATAATACAGTGTTGAACATCTCACGTCATTTACTGAAAATCATATTTAAAGAAAAATCAGAATGGCTGTATGAGAACTCAAAGTACGATTTCTACTGAATCACATTTGCACCACCGTAAAGTCAAAAAGTCATAAATTGAACCATAGCAAGCCAGGGACTGTCTGTATTTCACTCATTCACTCACTCATTCATTCAAACGTTCTCTCAAGCAACACCGGGCCACAGAACTAATGTTTAAGGATGCATGCTCCGAGAAGCACAGCTGATCCTGACTGCATTGCTACCTTTAGCCAAATCTGGGAGCTTTGTACTCATTACCTAAATCTTTACATCAGCTGTTCAGAGCCGGTACTGTCTTTGTTTTACACATAAGAAGGAAAAATATTGGAGAAATTAGGTAACTTGCCCAAGGTTCACACCTGTGATGAGAGGCTGATCTAGAATTTGAACCCTAGACCACGTGATTCCAAGATTCATCCTTTTACCCTACATTGTAAGACCCGCAGGCACAGGAAGCAGAATTCCTGCACCCTCTAGGCTGACGCAGATGGCACTCCCACCTGCTGCCCGGCTGCACGGCTGGCAGCTCAGAGCTGCAGCATCATTGCAGGGCCAGATAACATGGAAACGGATGCAGAGCCCATTTCTATTTCTAACCACAGACCTGAGTACGCCCCTTATTTCTCTCTTGCTCTGGGGTTTTAAGTGTTGAGTATATTGTTTGACTGCATCACTTTCTTACATTTACGGGATGATGCTCTTTTGTGGGGATTCCAACTCTAGACTGCATTGATGACGGTACTGAGTTGAGTCTTCTTGGAAAAGGGACGGAGCAGTAAGATGGGCTGAGGGTCTAGGAGTCTGAGCTGAAAACTCTCTGCTAGAACGAGTTTCCCCATGGCAGCCGAATGACGAGGAAAAGGCAGGATAAAGATCTACAGGGTACCATTACCTTGAACATTTTTGATTAGCCTGGGTCTTCTACTGGAGACAGCGGGTAATCATGACTGGAAATTAGGCACCTCCATAAAGACTCGCAGTCTGTACGTTCCACATCCCTATTCAAAGAAGTTCTCCTAGTTGCTTAAATTCATATTAGTTGCATCTCTTTGGATGGATCTGTATACGAACTCTAAATCAATGGTTTTTCAGTCCATTAACTTGTAAGACTTTCTCGCTGAGTCCTGGCCAGTCTGATGTCATCGAGACCGGAGGGGGGCTCGATGGGGAAGACATTGGGGACAGTCACGATTGCTGGCTTCTATGTGTGCCCTGTCATCGAGCATCTGAGCCATGTCACTCACTGTGCCTGGGCCTCTGTTTCCTCTTCTGTACTGTGGCAATAAACGGGACCTCAAGGAGCCAGCAGAAGAGCCAGATGCAAGAGCAGCTAGACCCCAGACACTTATGGGTCAGGACAGAAGACCACGAGCTAGAGGAAACATCAATTTTTGCATTTCTTTGTTGGTACAATGAAGATGTTGGATGAAACGGCTGCTAGGACTCTTTCCAGTTCTGATATTCATTCTGCATCAGGGAGGTGTCTGCTATGGTCTGAATGATGGTGTCTCCCCAAATTTCATGTTGGGAACTAATACCCATTGTGACAGTATTAAGAGGTGGGGCCTCTGGGAAGTGATTAAGTCACGTCTTCTCCATGCTCATGAATGGGATTGTGTCCTTATACAAGAGACCCCAGAGAGCTCCCTCGCCTGTTCCACCATGTGAGGACACAGTGAGAAGACACTGTCTGTGAACCATAAAGCAGGTCCTCACCAGACACGGCATCTGCCACACCTTGATCTTGGACTTCCAGCCTCCAGAACGGTAAGCAATAAATTTCTGTTGTTTATAAATGACCCAGTCTAACGTATTTTGTTATAGCAGCCTGTACAGACTAAGACAATGCCCAAGGACTATGTAATTGAGGCCTGCTCAACTACTTCCTCTTAGGCCACAGTTGCTAGATTGTGGCCACGGCCAGGTGCTGTTTAAGGTGCTGTCCTGGAAGACGTGTACTTCCAGGAAGGACACTTCTCTTCCAGGGTGAGCCGACCTCCACCACTGCCAGCGTCCCTCCCCTCCAATGGGACTCCAAGGCTCATGAGCACATCCGCACACAGTCTGCTGGCATGGTGAGACTTCTGTACCTTGTACCTCTCAGCTGTCCCACAACATTCAACACATCTCTTCTACCCAACAAGACAAAGGTAGGCACAAAGATCAGAATGTCATTGGCAGATGCAACACTCAGGACTGCCCCAGCAGCAGGTGCAGGAGTAGTTAAAAGGGAGAAGTACAGAAAGCGTGGTGGTGGATGCATGAAAGATCCATGTGAGGGCAACGAGTCAGTGTCCTTGGTGCCTGCTGCTCAGCTATCCAGAAGGCATTACGGAAGCCAGCAGTCTTGCCAGCACTTAGCAACTGTATCCCTGATGCATCTCCACAGCAGCAGCATGGCTGACCTTTGGGCTGGATCATTCTTTGCTGTGGGAGCTGTCATGTGCTTTTGCAGCCTGTTGAGCAGCGTCCCCAGCTTCTTTCCACTAGATGCCAGTAGCATCCACTCCAACTGGGACAACCAAAAATGTCTCCAAACATTATCCAGTCGATACTGCTGTGGTTGAAAACCAATGACACAGAGGAATTGACCCCCCAAAAGACCACTATCCACAGCTCTATTCTACTCGTCTTTCTGCTTGTTTCTGGATTGTTGCCAATGAAAAGCAAGTCCCTGTCTACATGCAATTGATCACAAACTTTAGAGAATATGAAGTAACAGACAACCACCAGGTGAGGCAAAATTATTCCCAAGGAAAAAAAGACACAATCAAGATAAACTGAGGAAGGCTTAAAATAAGGACCACATGCTATGAAGAACGGTCGGATCTTCAAAAGGAGAGTCCTGTCCATTTGAAGAGAAAATTGCCTTGGTCTCACAAGAGAGGAAACCATCTGTGCATGAGTTTGTCTCACCTCACTAGGGAATAAAAACACACCCAAAACAAACCAAGTACACACTTTGTTTCTTAAAATTAGAATACTGCCTACCTCTACCTCTTTCACAAATGGCTTCACAAACCATTTCAGTTGTACACTGACCCATTATGCCCAGTTAATGCAGACCTGATTTATCAGCAAACTTTGCTAAATTATCACCCTCCAGCCCTTAGAAATACTGTTTTTTTTTTTTTTTTTTTTTTTTGTGGCTTTTTCGTGACCGGCACTCAGCCAGTGAGTGCACCGGCCATTCCTATATAGGATCCGAACTTGCGGCGGTAGTGTTGCCTCGCTCCCAGCACCACACTCTCCCGAGTGCGCCATGGGCTCGGCCCAAAATACTGCTTATTTGACAGAGAAAAGCAGACATTTAATACTCAGGCAGCTCTGAGGTTAGTTTTGCATCTTCAGCTGAAACAAATACCAAGGGCACCATATTGTGGCATTAAAAACAAAACCTGTATTGAGTATTTAACAGACTTACATACTGACAGCTATCCAGTGGGCACAGTCTGTTTATTTCAAAATGGTCTACACTGGCGCTTGACAAAGTGAGGCCCGCAGGCCATATCTGGCCCACTGACTGTATGTATAAACAAAGTTTTATTGGGACATGGTCACACCCATGACTTGGTGTATTGTCTATGGCTGTTTTCATGATACAAGGGCAGAGCTGAGTAGTTGCAAAAGAGACCATACTGCCCACACCGAGGCTGAAGATATTTACTATCTGCTGCCTTACATGAAGAGTATGCTAACCCAGTTATATACACACACATATATCCATGGTATCACTAAGCCTCCCAGATCCACTCTTCTCTCCGTATCCATGCTAGCCACCAGACTTTTCTCTTCTCTTTGCCACTACTCTGATCCTGGATCCTTACTCTCTCCCAACCCCTCTTTCATTCCTCTGTTTCTAACAGTCCTGATAATAACGTGATGCAACACAAAACCATCACAGCAACTTTGGTGTTTCACCGCAAGCAGCCTACTGCGCTCCTTCCTGCCTGGGCAAACCCCCAGCCTCAGCATGGTCTTCCAAACCTCCGCTGTCATCTCTCCCGTGCCTTGCTCCAAGCACATGCCTCCTTTCCGGCAGGATGACTTGGCTCATTCTGGTCTCTCAGTCTAGGTCAGCAGTTTCTCAAAGGAGGGCAGTTGTGTTCCCCAGAAGAAGACACTTGGCAATACATGTTGAGTATCCCATATTGGAAATGCTACAGATTTGGGATTTCACATTTTGAAATATTTGCATATATATAATGAGATATCTTCGGGACACAACCCAAGTCTAAACAAGAAATTCATTTATCTTTCATATATACCTTACACAGACAGTCTGAAGGCAATTTATACAATATGTTTAATAATTTTGTGCATGAAATCCATGACCTGTCATATAAGGTCAGGTGTGGGATTTTCCTCTTTTGATATCATGTCAGTGCTCAAAAGATTTGGATTTTGGAGCATAGTGGATTTCAAACTTTTGAATTAGGGATGCTCAACTTGTACCTGGAAGCATCTTTGGTTGTCATAATGGGGGTGTGTGTGTTCGTATGCTGTAGGCATCTGGAAGGTACAGACCAGGGATGCTGCTAAACATCTCCCACTCACAAGACAGTCCACCTCAACAAAGAATGATCCGGAACAACATTTCAAGAGTGCCAAGGTTTAGAAACCCTGCTCTCACCCCTGTGGACACCTTTTCCTTCTGGGTAATTATGGCCACATCCTGGAGTCCTTTCTACACCCCAGTGTGACAGGAAGTGACTGTCACTATTGTCATAACAAAGGACTTTCAAGGAGACAGGCAAGACTTGAGTATTTAGGCACAACTGCACAACAGTTAGGAAACTGAGTTTTTAGACAAGGGTGCCAGTCAGAAAACTTTCAGCCATAAATCTATACCTGAATCAAAAAACAATTAATTATTTGGAAATATTTATAAACAGCAACAGTAAAGCTAATGACAGTGGGTGCTTACTATGTGCATCAGCCCTTTTCATGAATTAAGTCAGAGAGATCTGACAACTTACGAATTGGTCCAGTTAAATTCATGTTGCAGATGAGGAAACTGAGTCATGAAGTGGTTATGTGATTCCTTGAGGGTACGCAGCTAGCAAACATCCAACTGACCCTTGAATCCATGCTCTTAACCCACACACCATACACTACTGAAATGTGCTTTTAAACCTTTGATGACTCAAGATGGCATCCTCTTAAAAGAGGAAGGAAACCATTTGTAACATAGGGTCTAGTGTCTCCTAAACGCCCGGGCGCTTACCACCACTTAGAAGCCCCAAAGAGGAAGTAAACAGGTCATAACACTTTGCTCTGAGTTTCTGTTCTTGCAGGAGGTGGCAGGAAGTCATGAACCATGAAATACTAGACTGCCCTCAAAGGTTTTCCAGCAGAACTGCAGTTGCCTGGAACGGTGCCTGCTCTGTTCTCAAGGTTGGGGCCAAGGTGACTCAAGGTGGTGGAGGGTACTGATCAAAATAAAGACGGGAGAGGGCTGTGGAGATATAGTGGGAGCTGGGCCAGATAGCCAAGGAGAAAACACACACGGAAATACACGCTCACACTCTCTCTCAGAGTCAGAAAGAATAAACAGAAAAGGTGCAAGAATTCGAATTTGCATCCTCCCTTTGGAGCTAATTTACTACCATCACTTTTGTTCTACAGAGATGGATTGGTCTCACCAGACAACTGCATTTGCTGCCCGAGAAGCGATCCTTAGCATATGCAAACCCCAGCTTCATCAACAGCAAAATGTATGAAAACATGCTGAGAATTCTGTTTGATTTTGCAGTCTAAATCACTCGACATGTTCCTATCTGCTTTACATTTCAATGTGTGTATATATTTGTAAAAAATCCTCATGGCCCAGGGCCTGACTCCTACCCTCATTCTGTCCACATTTTCCTAGAGTACAGAGTGCAGTGGTAATGTTTTCATGTGTGCAGACCTGTTCGAGATGACCCACCATACCATGGAATTTAGTGTAAAATGGAACTGCCTTAGAGGGTGTCCAAAGGCAATACCAGAAGGATCTCATTAAAACAGGGTTTCACTTCTAACATGTGGCCTGGACCCCAAGGGTGGCAGCTGACTATAGCTCGGGTGGCTGACTATTGTGGCCGGGAGCCCCTGCCAAGACAATTTTAATATCCTCTAAGCATGGGAAACATGCAGGAGGGGAAAGCGTACTCAGGTCATAAACTAGACTGCTACTTCTTCCCCGGTCAATGCTGGGCCGTGGGTGAGGGGTCCCTGTGAAGGGGCCCGGGGCTGGTGGGGGAGGCTGCTTTCCTGCAAACGCCCATGGGAAGCCCAGTGGATGCAGAGGAGGGGAAACCCAGCCCTACTTCTAGTCAGCGGCTCGGCAAGGCAAGGCTCAAACAGTCTCGTCCACAGCACCACAGGGGGGTCCCCAGCAGTTTTGAACCCTTGTGCATTTGGGATTCAACGTCTGCAAATCAGGAAATAAGAGCATGGATGCCAATCTGGATATTTACTGTGGACAGCACTGTTAAACATCACAATTAGAAAAACATGACTTTGAAAATACTGAGAAAGCAATTTGGAAGACAGAGGAAATAACTC
Source organism: Cynocephalus volans (assembly GCF_027409185.1). NCBI lineage: Eukaryota > Metazoa > Chordata > Mammalia > Dermoptera > Cynocephalidae > Cynocephalus > Cynocephalus volans. The sequence continues at coordinate 6,058,994 of NW_026902463.1, read as the reverse complement.
ACATTTTTATACAATCAGCTCAACTCCTATCCTGACACTGGGGAATTCTCTATAGCCCCGTTACTCTAGGTATACTAATTTTTATGTATAACCCTCATGATCATAGAATACTGCATCCCTGTTCTTTTTTACCTAACACGATATAAGCATTTCCCCCAGGTGCTGATTGGTCTTGGCAGCCACCATTTAGGTTATTAACTGGGTCATTTTTTACTCAGACTACCTCCAGGTTTAGCTTAAAAAATGAATCAATGGCTTCTCACTGGACGGGGTCCAACATCTGAGCTGGTGTTCACCTGCTGCCAGACCCAGTTTCCAGAGCCTCCTCCTCTTCCCTCCCACCATGTATCCAAGGGTTCCTTCACCAAGGTGGTTTCTTCCCTACACAAGCTGGCTTAGCTGTGCCTCAGGGCCTTCCCTCAGGTTCCTAACGGTCCTGGGAAAGCTCTTCTTCCTCCTTTGCCTGAAAAATTCTAGCTCAAGACCCAGCTCAGATGCCATCTCCTCTGTGTGCCCTTTCCCGGACCCCTCGGCCCCTCCGTGCACATGTGGCAGGCACTTCTAATATTACATTTATGAGCCTGTGCAAGAGCTGACTGCTTTGGTATCCATGATCCTCTGTAGGTGGGGAGAAAACAACGAGACGTCCTCTTTTCACCCGTCCTTCTGACCCTAGTACCCAGGGCAGTGCCACCATCCATGGGACAACCCAGCAAGAGTTGTGTGGAACTGAAAATTGGGACAACTGCTGTATTCTTGGACACCAAGAAGGACTCTTTCATGGCATCCATATCCCCGGTAGTACTCAAAATGATGTTAGGCAGCACAGGAGCAAACGTCTGAAATTTTAGTAGTTTATTTTAAGGTGCAAAGAACTAATGTGTGTTATGCAAACAGAACAGAACTAAACAGAACTAGTTATACTAATATCTACTGGTACATTTAAGAAGAAGTAACTGCATCAGTTTCAGAATACTAATACATATTAATAAAATTCTCCAGGCATATGCAAATATGGCAAAAATTCAGATGAAGAGGAAAGAAGTGCGTTTGGGAAATACAAGATCAGAGAGCAGGAGGACCACGGAAGTCTTCAAGGGGAAGGCAGGAAAGAATCCTCACTAGACACACACTGGCACCTGAAGGGGGAAGAAATTCTCAGATTGTATGGGGCAGGGGTTAGTAAACTACAGCTTGTGGGACTAATCCAGCCCTTTGCCTGTTCTTGTCAATAAAGTTTTATTGGAACACAGCTAGTCATATTTGTTTATTTTCAGTGGCTGTTTTTGTGCTAGAAGACAAATGCATGGTTACAACAGGGACTGCAATATTTACTATCTGGCAGTTTACAGTTCCCTAAATACTGGTCACGGGAAGATATGGACTAGGAGATGGGACTAAGAGGTCCTTAAGAAAACAGTTTCCAAAGCCCCAACCTGTTGTATAAGGCCAGCCAGCATAACTCTAAGATCCAAACCTGACACGGATATTCAAAAAGAGACATCAGAGCCCAGTTTTTCTCAGTAAGATAAATGTGAATATATCCAAGTATTAACAAACTGAGTTCAGCTATGGAGAGGACAGAATGTCCTGGCCCAGTGAGGTTTGTTCCAGGAACACAGGGCTTAATGTTAGAAAATAAAGAAATAAATTCACCACATGAATAGAATCAAGGGAAATCATTTAAAAGAAGAAGATTCAAGAGGTATGTGAAAAAATGCTCAGCATCACTAATCATTAGAGAAATGCATATCAAAAGTGCAATGAGATATCACCTCACACCTGTCAGAAAATTATTATCACAAAGATGAAGTTTTTGGTGAGAAAAGACCGTTGTACATTGTTGGTGGGAACATAATTTAGTACAACCATTATTGAAAACAGTCATTTTTTTGAGGTTCCTCAAAAACATGAAAAGTTAAATTACCATGTGATCCAGCAATCCTACTACTGGGCATATATCCAAAGGAAATGATAGCAGTACGTGAAGGAGACACCTACACTTCCTGTTTATTGCAGCAGTATTCACAATAGCCCAGATATGGAAACAACCTCAAGTGGCCGTCATCAGACAAATGGGTAAAGAAAACGTGGCATATATACATGGAACACTACTCAGCCTTAAAGACGAAGGAAATCCTGCTCCCTGTGACACTATGAATGAACCTGGAGGACATTAAGTTAACCGGCATCAGCCAGGCACCAAAAGACAAATGCTGCATGAATCTTGCTCACGTGTGGAATTTTTAAAATTTGATCTTATAGAAGCAGAAAGGAGAATGGTGCTTACCAGGGGCTGGGCGGAGGGGGAGTATTGGGGAGATGATGGTCACAGAATACAAAATTTCTACTGTACATCATTGTGGCCACAGTTAATAAAATTGCGTTAAATTTTGAAAATCACTGAGAGTAGACCTCTCCCACAAAAAAAGTATGTGAGGTGATGTGTATGTCATGTTGTACAAGGTAAGGATATACAATTTTTATTTGTCAATTTAAACAAACAAACGAATAAGAAAGACTGCAGAGCCAGATGGCCCTTTCTGAAGGCCAGCTCTATGACCTCCCAGTGTGACCTGGGTGAGTCTGGACTTCTCCACACCTTGGGTTTCTCATCTGTAAATGAGGGATGGAGCCGTTTCTACTTCTCAGGGATTGGTAGGAATAGTTTCAACTGTGAAGAACGTCGAAGCATGCCTGGCACACAGTAAGTGCTCAATAAATGTGAACTATTGTTATTATAACAAACAAATGAGGAGGGGGAATGAGCTGTCTTTGATGGGGTGGGGAGTGCATGCCTGAGCGAGTGTGGGGTGAGGGGATTGAACACAGGGAGGCAGCAGGAAAGAACTGTTTGAACACGATCCTGATGCTTTTAGATTAAACAGCACTACGGTCTGAAAGTTTGTGCCCCTCCCCCTCCAGATTCATATACTGAAATCCTCACCCTCATGATGATGGTGTTGGGAGGTGGGGCCTTTGGGAGGTCATGGGGGTGGAGTCTTCATGAGTTGGATTAGTGTCCTTATAGGAGAGGCCCCAGTGAGCTCCCTCACCCCTTC